>NC_085841.1:309344651-309958401 GCF_035594765.1 Anolis carolinensis
GTAAGATGATGACCCTGCAACATTAGGCATTTTGTGTTCTGCAATTCAGTGAGATTAAATCTGTAATTGTTGTGCATTGTGCATTTCAACTGTGTTTTGGAATTGATCTACCAGTGCCAAAGAGATTTTGTCATTGGTACCAACAATTTGAGAAAACAGGCTGTTTAAGGGGATAAGACCTTGGGTCCATCATTTTGAAACACCCCATACATCCGAAAGAAGGTTATGCCAACTTCCTGTGATAGAGTTGCCTGAAGTAAACTTGAAGACCCCTAGACACAACAACCCTCCATTTGTGTACAGTTGGACCTCCATATCCATAAATTCTATATCCACAGATTCAACCATCAATGGATTAAAAAGTCCAAAAACAAATCTTGATTTTCCCATTTTATATAAGGGATATGTATATAAGGTGACTTGAGCATCCACATATGGATACATGAGGAGACCTGGAATCAAACACCAGTGGATATCAAAGGAGTCAAACTCAAATATTCCTAAAATGTCACGAGCTTCTTGGGAGCTTCTCCTCCTTAAAAAAACGCTCCCTGGGTAAGTACTGCACCCTTCAAATGTCTCATTGCTTAGGAGGAAGGAGGAGAGAATCTGCAATAGTATGATTGAGTTGCCTCTAAGGCAGCCATTCAGTGCTTGCAGTTGGGAAGAAGACCTATGCCTCAGCGGGTTACCCATCTGCTACAGTATTGGCACTTTAGACAAATGATGAAAAGACTGTTAGCCTAAAACAATTCATCATTAATGGAATAATCAATGTCAGACTAGTAGCAAAGGATTGACTGGCCAATTAACTAGCACGGGCATTTATGCACAGCAACAAAGAATGGCTTTGACCATTCGTGTAACTCTCACTGAAGCCTTTTCTGAATTCTCCATAGAGAGGCTAATTTTAATCACACTATTTGCACTGTGATTCTTCTGGGAATCTTTTCCCCTTCATTCCCCATGGAAAACAGCGAGGAGGCAACAGAGTGAGAAGGAAGTGGCCAAGCAAAGGTTGCTAGCACCACCTCATGGCGATATTGGTTATCACAATTACAACTCTTCCTGAGGAAACTCAAGAAGCAACTTACTTAGGCGATCCCTCGTAGTTCGAGGACGATGGTCTTCCACTTCGGAAGACACCTGTGCGTGATTTTTTTGTAATGTGTGGAGGTCAGTGCATGGGGCCGGTCAACACACAGTCTTCACTGATTGAGGTCCCAGCAGTGGTGTGATTAACACAATGAGAGTGGCTTCTCAGTCTGTTGCAGCCTTCTTCCGCCTTCACAGCCGTTGTAACATGTACCATGTTATCCTCTGCCTGCTCCACCGTTGAGGTCTTCGGGTCTTCGGATTGTGCTTGGTCTGGAACCTCCCCTGCGGCCACTCCTGGAAGTGCATGACTCCAGTGGTTGTGCCCTCAGGTTCATTGGAACACACAAGCCCCCTCACCACGACAAGGTGACAATCCATCAAGGGGATCAAGAAGCAAATTCAGGTTCAGCATACTAAATCCAGCATTCCCAAATCCAAAATACTCCAAAATCCGACATTGTTGCCATGAGTGGCTGAGACAGTGACCCTTTTGCTTTCTGCTCATTCAAACTTTGTTTCATGCATAAAATTATTTAAAATATTGTATAAAGTTATCTTCAGCCTGTGTATAAAATCTATATGAAAAACACATGAATGTCATGTTTAGACTTGGGTCTAAAATATCTCATTTTATACATATATGAAAATACAAACATTCCAAAATAAAAAAAATTCTGACATTCAAAAAAATTCTGGTCCCAAACATTTTGAATAAGGGATATGTGAGCTGTATGTTTTATCTCAGCATGAGTATACGTGTGTGCAGGTCTGTCCTACTGACAGCACAGTTCTGTGCATGTTTCCTGAGAAGTAAACTCATAAAGTGTTGACTCACTGTTCTTCTTCTTGTGCATCTTCAAGGTGTTTACAATTTGACAGCCCTGAGGTCAGCTAGGAGAAAACAGGATAATACAATAGACAATCCCATCACGGTTGTGTGTAGGATCTACAATGGCGCTGCCTCAGCAACTATCCCTGCAAGTTAAGAAAGGTATAACTCTTCTATTAAGTTTGACCACCCAAATAGAAAAGGAAAAGTAGGAGAAGAAAAAGCACCTCACTGGATGCATTTTAGTAAAAGTCTTCAAAGGTCTCTAGAAGGTTCTACATGCTTTTGGTTACTTAAGCAAGGTTTGCTTGACCAGACTGTCCACTTCATCACATTGAAGCTGGGAAGTGTAGAGCTCAGTCTGACTCAGTGTTGGAATGAATGATGATTTCCCTACCTTCATCACACTATTAAATGTATCAGTGGCACTCAGCATTCTTTCAGTACAGTTGCCATCACACTTTAATCGCTAGACACCTCCCACCATCCTTCCCCTACTGTTCTTTGTTGGGGGGAAAATCTCCTCTCTTTGAAATGTCAGCTGTTACGTGTCTTCAATTTCGGAAGCAAGGAAGCAGGGAGGGAGGGAGGGAAAGCAGCAATGCTCTCTTCCTCTCTCCTCCTCTTTCTCTCTCTTGGCTGTCCCACAGAGAAGGACGTGGACCTTGGGAAACTATAACTCCTAGAACTGCATAGTATGGAGCTATGTTATTTAAAGTGGAGTCCAAGAGCATTCATTCCATAGTGTGAATGCATCAAGAGAAGGGTATGGACCTTGGGAAACTATAACTCCCAGGAGAACTCCATCACATGGAGCCATGGCATTTAAAGTGGGGTGCAAGGGTATTCATTCCATACTGTAAATGCGCCAGGAGCAGGCTATGGACCTTGGGAAACTATGACTCTCAGGACTGCACAACATAGAGACATGGCATAACAACAACAACAACAACAACAACAACAACAACAACGGCATTTAAAATGGGTCCCAACTGCATTTATTCTCCAGTGCAGAGGCATCCAGAGAAGGCTATGGACCTTGGGAAACTATAACTCCCAGGACTGTACAGCATGGAGAGATGGCATCATCATCATCATCATCATCATCATCATCATCATCATCATCATCATCCTTCTTTCCCGGATTTCCCATGCAACACAAGACACAGACATATAAGGGAAGGGAAAGACCCGGAAAGGCTATTTTTTTTAAAAAAAAAGAAATTGTTCGGGCAAACTAAAAACTAAAAAGAAATTGTTCGGGCAAACTAAAAACTAAAAAGAAATTGTTCTGGCAAACTTGTTAGGGAAAGTAATACTTTCCCTAACAAGGGTACTTTTGGTTCCTCACACAATCCCCCTCCCACAAATTGAGGAAACATTTCATTTTAAGCCTGGGAGCATCAAATGCCATTACATTAGAGAATTGGCCAAACATCCGGATCATTACAACAAATCCACTTCCCTACCATCTCCTCAAACATTTGAAAAGAATGCTGGCCCCCACACTTAAAATATGCAAAGAATTCTCTATCCTACACTTGAAGCCATACTAATGTGATGAGAACAGTGGCTTCCCAGGTTTTAAGTGTAGCACTCAGTGGAATTTAGTAAATGTGATGAAGTGATGTGTTTATACAGGACAAATAAAACAGACTCAGTTTGCAACTGCTGTGAGGAGTCCACATGTCATACGGTTGCTTTTCTAGCAGAAGTATCTGTCATGAATCTGGCACAAAGGTAACTGCAGTTTACTCCGGAGCTCACATGTAAAATAGCCTGGGTTTTCCAAAAAAGTATGGGGTAAACAGGCAATATTTTTCAGTCTGGATTTAAGATCTCAGTGGTGAAAGGGAACTGAGACTGGATCTACACTGCCATATCATCCAGATGATCAAATCAGATAATCCACATTATTTGCTTTGAACTGGATTATATGAGTCTTCACTGTCATATAATCCAGTACAGAGTAGATAATCTGGATTTTATCTAGCAATGTAGAAGGGGCCTAAATCTACACTGTCAGATAATCTGCGATCGGATCCTGGGATATATGGTAGATCCAGCCTAAAACATAACCATTTGCTGCTCCCCTCTATCACTCTGCCAAATGCAAATTTTCTAGGATCATGGAAAGCTATTGTATATGGAGGAGCTCACACTCAGCTCTGACATATCTCACCAGAAGGAGGACAGCATATTGCACATTATGACATGCTGGCAGAAGCATAATTTCCAGAGGGGCTTAAGATTCATTCAGCTATAACAAAGGCAACATCTGTGGCTGGCTGGCCTTAAAAGGACACCTGTGCATGAAAAATCCTACTGAAGAAGAATTGATAGTTAGACACCAAGCCATACATATTTGGATTTCTGCAAGGATTTGGGAGGAATAGGCGAAGTGAGATATGAAATGCCAGGTTTCAGATATAGCTTAAGTGCGGAAAACCTTTTGTCCTTACCCGTATTAAGGAGAAACACAACATATTCTCCTTTGCTGTTTGATAGATTGATTTTACATTTGTTTGTCTCCCAGTGTGGGACTGAAAGTGGATTACAATATAGATGAGAACAAAATCCTCCCCAAAAGCAAACACAATTTCAAACAGAAAGCAAACATAATATTAACTAAATAAACTGCCATAGTTCCATCCTATTAATTAACCAATATTCAGTAAATAAACAATCGCATTAAAAGTAGAACAAGTCAACAACATTTTGAAAACACAGCAGACAGAGGTAGAAAATAGCGCCCCTCAATTTAAAAGCCCCTATAGAAACAACTCTTGTTTGAAGAAGGAGAGCAGAGAGAGGCCCAACCTTGCTTCATATGAAAGGGAAGCAGTAGCCATGGAGAAAGACTTCTGCTATGTCCTCACCAAGGCCCCATCTACATTGCCATATAATCCAGATTATCTGGATTTTATGGCAGTATAAACTCATATAATCAATTTCAAAGCAGATAATCTGGATTCAAAAACTGGATTATATGGCAGTGAAGACTCTGCCCAAATGTATCTGTGGCTTCAGTGGAAGTAGAGGAAAATATTCCCACAAAGAACTCAAAGCCTAGGATGGCTCATATGGGGATATATGTTTCAGATTAGTCATGTTTGAACTATTGGTCCATGCACCAGTGCTGGTCCTTGATAAGTTTCCAAGGCAAAAACACAATTTACGCAAAGGGACACAAATATAGTAATGCTTCCTGGCAAGTTTAACTAATTTACGACGTTGGAATGAGGAAGTGCTATCAGAGTGGATGATGAAGCAGCTGCTCCCCCCTGTGGCCAGAATCGAACATCACCTCAGGAGAAGGTTAACTTGCCTCTGCGTCTGTCTGTCTCGGTCTCTGTTTGATGTGTTCATGGGCATTGAATGTTTGCCCTGTGTGTGTATAATGTGATCCGCCCTGAGTCCCCTTCGGGGTGAGAAGGGCGGAATATAAATCCTGTAAATAATAAATAAATAAATAAATACTGGAGAATACTAGTCCCTGTAGTGATTTCTGCCATTGCTATGAGGCAGATGGGTTTTCAAGTACACTTGCTGGTATCATGGCCAAATGTTAACAGCTGTCCAATGAAAGGGCTAAAAAATTGTTAGTCACTTTGATATTTGTTTACATTAGCTTGGCTGAGAACATAAGGCACACAGACAACAAATGGCAGGGGGAGATGGGAACTACTTGAACACTAATGTCGCTTCCGCTCTCCATAGCCCTCAGGAGTCAATCTTCTGTCAGCTTCACCTGGGAGGAGGGGATGCCTTCCCCAGCACACACCACAAAAACAACACACCCTTTCATCCACACTCCCAGCCCCCAATGCCACATCAGTGTGAAACCACAGAGTTCAACATAGCCACAGCTCTAGGTTAAAAGCTGCCTTTCAGTTTGTTTGTTCTTCCCTTTGTAACCCTATAGCACCTGCCAGATGGTAATAGTTCAAAAAAAGAATATGCCGGGTCAGACGGATCCCCCCAAATGCTCTGAGCTTTCTTAAGGTTGCGGTAATGATAAAGTTCTCCCAAAAAGGGAAGAAAGAGGGCAATCCATAATTCTCTGTGCAGAAGTGATGACTCTTTGGAGTGCCTTCTTATCTATAACCTGTTTGCCTATCTATAGCCACTGTGCAGTTACCAGGCCATGTGCAGATGCAGTAGGTTAGGACACTCTTGAGAACACAGAGGTAGAAAGTCACCAGCAGCTGCACATGGCATTGAATGTTTACCATTTTTTGCCTTTGGAAGCTGCCCTGAGTGCCTTTGGGAAGAGAGGGTGGGTTAAAAATAAAGATGATGATGGTGATGATGATATGTACTTTAGCCTAGTGAACCCATAGACAACAGCCATCAAGACTTGGGTTGCTGGTTAGGCATAGTGTGTACATCATTGGTTGTTTAGGATGGCATTTCTATCTTTCACTGACTGCATGCTGGACCCCATGCGTTCATTGGTCAGATTCTCATAGTAGGGAAATTACTGCTTGCAGCAGCATGGCACCACAGAGCTTCTCATTCCTCCTCACAAAAATGTAAGTTTCACAAGCATTATTTGGCTCATGTCCCTCAACTGTGAAAGCTATGGTCCTGGTATAGTTCAGTGTTCCCTGCACTGCAAGTAGTCCATCCAGCTACTGGTTTTAAGAAAACAAGTCTATACTGTCATATCATTTTCAGAGGTTGTACTGGATTTACCTGGAAATGCCCTTCTTGGTTATGTATTTCTTTGCAAACTTAGCATCAGAAGGGTTACTCATTTCCTTTTGGGGGGGAAACTGCAAACATGTGAGAATAACATAATGGCTGTGTACAAGCAGTTCCAGGTTTGCCAGGGCCTGTTTGATCAGCAGGCCTTGGCAATCTCACTTTACTGAGCGCAATGCCATACAGGACAGCTAAGTCCAGCAATCCTTTAACATATTCACAACATGTTAGGGGAAGTTTAAAAAGTGGCCTTTTAACAGTCATTTTATGCTGCTCAGAATCTAAAATAAGAATAACCAAAAAGAGGAATGGGTTTTGCCTACAGATACCCTTTGGGGGTGTTATATTGCTCTGTTATTGGTGACATGGGCAAACTTTGGCCCTCCAGGTGTTTTGGACTTCAACTTCCACAATAGGCTGTTAGAAATTCTGGAAGTTGAAGTCCGAAACTCCTGGAGCACTAAAGTTTGCCCATGTCTGGTATAGAGAAAGGAAAGTGTCTCCTTTCCAGGCTTATCTCTAACTTCACTTCTCTCCTCCCAAATGCAGCCTGGTGTGTGCCCTATTTCTGCCACTAAGTGGAGCAGTTTACTCTATAATGGTGAACTACAGTTCTCACAAACAAGTCTCATTATATCATGTTAGTGTCAAGCATTACCACGATTATATAGAAGAGAGTTTTGCTCTTCTATATTTGGTTTTGGAAGAAAGATTGGCAAAATCCATGGCTCAGCCACAACTGCCTGCATGCTATATTCGCAGCTCCCCTGTCCTTTCTCAAACCATGCCTTTTCTGGAAATGAATTTATGGGGAAATATATAACAATTACATTATCAAGTAGACTATTTTCAAAAACAGACACATGCTTATGGTCACATTTGACTTTGTTTTGTGATTTCTCCCCTTTTTTGGCAGTATTTGAAAGGGCAAAAAAATGATTGCAGGGCAAAAAAAATAAAGCACACACACACACACCTTTGACCCATCAAATCTGCCCACTCCTAACTGGAGGCAAGACCACACCAAAGTACTGGAAGAATAGAGAGCAGGCTACTTATATATTTCCTATGCTTTCAACTTGACTTGAAAATATAGGTAGCATATAGGGCTAGTCATTTGGCATATTTGCCAAAATGTTTAGCTGTTACTAGTCCAATGTACTTAGAATCTCTTTCACTCTTCAGCTGTTATCATGTATCTGTTTACTGTTACATTTATATATTTTTTTCTAATGAGATTAAGGTATGATACATGACTCTATTCCTCCCCATTATATGCTCACGATTGCCTGCACTTGGAAAGGTTGCACTTTTTGGAAAATGTTTGTGAGAATTGATCACCCAGCATCACCAGTGGCCTTGCTGACTAGTATATTGGCCTGAGTGGGAATAATTGGCCCAAAATTGTACAATGAGTTTTATGGCTCAACAGGGAGCCAATTATAGATGTCTTAAGCCTATGCCTTGGTTTTCTCAACTAGTATTCTGAGAAACCTAGGATTCCAAGAGAGATCACTGGAGGTTTTATGACAGATTATACAGGCAGTTCCCACATTACAAACAAGATAGATTCTGTAGGTTTGGTCTTAAGATGAATTTGTACATAGGTTGGAACAGGTATATTTTTGCTAAAGCTTTAGTTGAGATGCCTTTTCTCCATAAAAACTCTTTCAGGAGTGAATTTCCCTTCCTGGAAGTAGATTTCTCTCACTTCCTGTTGTCTCACCCCCATCTTTATCTATGAGTCATTTGTAAGTGGTATCTTTGTAACTGCCTGTAATTGTAAAGATATATAATTTTTTTTACTTTAGATATAATAACTTTTCTTACAATGTTCCCTGAAATCTAGAAATTATTTTAAAAGTTCTTCTAAGGAAAAACGTTTGACAAAAGTTTGAGAGTCCCTTTGAAATTTCTGTTTTGTCATGAACTCTGCCGATTGCTTTGTATGAGTTTCAGACAATCAGTGTTCCCACTACTTATATAACACCCAGATAGAGGAAAGCCCAATGAAAGGAAATGTCTCCCACGCCACTTTCAAAGCATGTTCTGCAAACGGTAGTGCAGCGCCACAGGATATTGTGCCATGGAAGAGCTGGAACGAAAATTCACCATTCTTCATTTATTGGCAGCAAAATTTGTTTGCTAACACTTGGGAAAACCCATGTGCTAAGAATAATGCAGTGCTGAGAATTTTGGGCAACGTTTGCCCTGTATTCATATATCCTAAAGTGATTTAGAGAGTTACTTTATGTAAAATCTGTGAGGGTTTGAGCTAAAAAGGTTTTCAGGCAGCCCCACGTGCAAGATTGTTTTCTACCCAATCTTGAGAAACAAAAATCTTACTCAAAATCTTGTGCAAAAAACAGAAAACCCTCGTATGTAGCAATCTTGTACAACAAAAGTCTTGTGCTAAAAGCAGCAATCTTGATCAATAAAACCCTGCATTAAAAAAGCATTATGCCCAAAAATAAGATTCTTGGATAAAAATAGGCATGCAGCTTTGTTGCGCAAGAGTGATGTTTTCTTGTTTCAGGTACAAGGAACGGTTCTTAGAGTGCATAGTTATCTGTGAATGTCCCTAAAACATGGTACTTTATAACCAAAAAAAGATGTGTGTTCTTAATTTAATGGTTTTTTAAAAGTCAAATTGAGCTGACAATCACTCAAGCAGAATTTGACAGAAAGCAGTCCTCTTGTCAGAAAAGATTGACAGGAGATGCCTCCTCTTTCAAGACATAATTATTCGTATTCTCTTCCTTCCTCAGAATCGAAGTAGGGCATTAACACCTCCAATATAGTTTGGTGATCTTTCCACCCCTTGACATAGGACAGCAGATTTATTTGAACTAAATGAACAATACCTAGATGGTCAATGAGTTGGATTCTATGTTCTTATGTGTGAAAGTCTATTCAGTGAATTCTCCCACCAACATAAATTTTTGCTGGTTGTCCTTTCCTCCTGTCAGCTCCTTGTGGTCATTCAGAATTTGTTCCAGAGGTTTGGGATACATTTTTGGGGTCTATATAAAGGGAGGGAATGGATAAAAAGCACTTTTGCACTTTTGTCAGGGACTTTTCTGCAATGATAAAGAGTCCTTCCATTTATACAGAGGCCGGGTGGCCATCTGTCAAGGGTTCTTTGAATGTGCTTTGCCTGCATGGCAGGGGGTTAAACTGGTATTTAGCACAGCTGGTAAATCACCAGCAGTAATAAGATTTACCAACCGAAAGGTGGCCAGTTCGAAGCCCGGTCGGGATGAGCACCCAACTGTCAAGCTTTGCTCACTGTTTACCTAAGCAGTGCGAAAACAGCTTAGAGCTGTAAGTAGAGAAATTAGGTACCACTAATTAAGCAGGAGAGGTATTTTACAACACCATAAAATTAAAAAATACAAGAAATGCGGTGACCAAAAGGAAGGAGGAAGTCCTGATGGCTCTTCGTCAAAGAGAATGGAGCAACAAAAACCCCTGTAGCTGAATCCAAACACAACCACCAAGGCATCGAAGCTGGACCTCGACACAACATACCTCCTTTCTATCTATTCTGTCTGTCTAAATGGCATTGAATGTTTGCCATGTAGTGTACTGTGATCCGCCCTGAGCCCCCTTGGGGAGATAGGGTGGAATATAAGTAAAGTATTACAATTATAGATGCCCCACATAGTCTCTTCCATCTCTATGATTCTATGATTCCATTATGTGAGGAAGAATCCAAACTTTTCACTTTTGACAGATGGAGGACTTAAAAGGCTGCAGTATCCTTGTTTTTCCCCAAATGTTTCATCTTGTGCAGTCCTTCTAATCAACCAGTGGCTATAATAAGTATGTATACATAGGGCTTGTCTGCTCCTATCCCAAAATCTGGGGTCAGTCCAGAGCAGAAATGGCCCTGGATCTTGCGGAACTGTTCAGGCGTACCACCTTCATCCCATAGCAATAGTACAGGAAGAGTCCAAATGATCCAATGGGGCCAAAACCAATTTAACTCTAGCAAACTATCAACTGCCCTGTCATCTCTACCATTGCGGCAGCCAGCCAGAGAACCCCTGTTCATTGTCAGGTGCCTTTGGTGACAATAGTAAAGGTGCCCATGTAACTGGGAAGAAGGGAGGGCGATTTTGCTTATTGCAGGGCTAAACCTGTTCAGCCCAGATTACTATGTGCCAAGGAACTGCACGTCATCTGAACATCCAAGTTCGACTTCTGCTCCACTTTGCAGTAAAGGATAGACAAGCCCATACTCTTGACTGTATGAAGACGATAGCTCTCTTAGGTCAATCCTCCATTATGGAGAAGGAGGGCATCTTCACCAAGCCAAAGGCAGGGTTGGTGTAGATGCATTTGTCTTATACTGGCTAATTCAAAATCATATTTTTAATATGAAAAATAAAGTGATCAGAAGTGTTGGGATTCCACTCTCAAACCAATTGGCCCCAACATCTTTCTAATCACTAGTCTTTTTTTCAAACAAATGATGGATTATCTGGAAATTCCCACACAATATATACAAGTCTAGGCAGTGATGTTGTGCAAATGCAGGCTGTCTGAACACAATATAGGAAACAGAGCCAGATAAGTTTGCTTTTCTATCAGTCTGGAGTGTACCCCCATCTCGCCATAATTACACTTCTCTGCTAAGCTGTTAATGTGGAAAACAGAGGAAGGAAATCAACATGTTTTTTAAAAAAAGCCATGTAATTTTTTTTCAATGAATTCTTCACTGAAGAACTCCTAATGAGAGTGACCTTTCAAAGCCAATTAGCCTTGGTAAAACAGTATAATCACATTTAAATCATGTTTTCTTCTTTACCTAATAAGCCAAATGAAGCTCTTTGTCATTATGCAAGTTTAAAGAGCGCATTCAATGCAATTGTTCTATGCATGAAGGTCTCTTACCCTCCTGGGCTGAGTAAACCTATAGGTGGTCATTGGCGCAAAACTAAGTTGGAGAAAACAGTTGCCAGTTCTAACAGAAGCTGCATTTCTTTTTGTTAATTAAACCACTATGTTTAAACTCTCCAAAGAAAACTGTTCATAGTAAACACAAGGAACTAATTTGTCAGTATCATGTGACCAATTCTTTATGGAATCTCATGCCCAGAAACAAAGTTACATGGGATTACATATTTTCAATGCAGAGAAGAATGTGGAAATTACATAGGTTAAAGCGTATCTTATACCTCAAATAAGATTGCGGGTTAGCACTTGACAATCTATGTAGGTGAATCACTTTATTTCTCAAAGGTTGCATCTACACTACAGAATTATAGCACTTTGACACCACATTATCTGCCATTGTTCAGCGCTATGGAATTCTGGGATTTGTAGTTCTGTGAGATATTTACCCTTCTTGGTCAAAGAGGCCTGGTGCCACAACAAACTGCAGAACCCAGGATTCCCTAGGATCAAATCATGGCAGGTGAAGTAGCGTCAAACTGCTATAATTTGGCAGGGTGGATGCTGGTCTCAGAGAGAAATAGCTCTGTAGTTCTCTACAGCCCTGTGGATATTTGCAAAATGACTCCAAGTATGTTGTTTTGTGGAGCCCATGGAGGCACAGTGGGTTAAACCTGCTGGCCGAAAGTTTGGTGGTTCAAATCCGGGGAGAGGGGTGAGCTCCTGCTGTTAGCCCCAGCTTCTGCCAACCTAGCAGTTTGAAAATATGCAAATGTGAGTAGATCAATAGGTACCGCTCTGGCGGGAAAGTAACAGCACTCCATGCAGTAATGCCAGCCACATGACCTTGGAGGTGTCTTTGGGCAAAGCCTTCTCTTTGGCTTAGGAATGGAGATGAGCACCACCCTCCAGAGTTGGACACGACTAGACTTTATGTCAAGGGAGAAACTTTTGCCTTTACCTATGTTGCTTTGTAATGCTTGCTCATAGTGTATCTGTATCTTCTAATAACCTCTGCTCGTCTCTCCCATACACATACTATATGGAACTTACTTTCCTATGGAGTCTGCAAAAGTGACACATCATATCACTTTTTCTCATTTCAAATGTGATTTCTGTGGCCTGCCAGGGGCACATGGGTGCAAAAACAACAACAAAAACAAAAAACAAAAAAAACGGGCTTCTGCTTATACAGCTGCTTCAAACTACAGCATTTGTTCCTCAAGAATGTGTTCACAGCATGCAACTTTGAAGTGGGTAATGAAGACATCAAAATTGCTAAAGATTTTGTACACCGAGGCTCTGTCATGAATGAAAAGAGGCTGTTATCAGGAAATCAGAAGACTAAGGACCTCTTCACACGGCCCGAAAAGGCCGGCGAAAAGGAAGGTGCACTGGGTGGCTCGCGGTGCCCCACACGCTTTCCCTCCTTTTCTCATCACACAGAGGCTTTGGTGACTTTTCCCTCCTCTCATCAGAATGGCAGAAATGGTGGCAATGCGTGTTGCCCCGCCACCCTTTCTGCCATCACACAGGGATTTGGGGAGGAAAATACGGTTAGCTTTGTTGGCGCTACCTGAACATTTTCCTCCCCGTGGTGGAGGACAAAGAGCCTTTGCCTCAACTTTGGGAGGAAAGTCTGCAGGGCCTGCCATGCGTTGTGTGATGGCGCACAACAGGTCTCATTCAAGCCATGAAATAAGATGGCAAAACAGGGCATTTTTGCTTCATGTGAAGAGGTCCTAAACCTTGGAAGGGGTGCCATGAAAAAAGATAAGATCCTCAAGTGTAAAAATGTATAAGTCGATTCCAAAATCAGAGTCACCCAAGTAGTATTTCTGATTTCTATGTGGGTATAAAAAATGGAGAGTAGGGAGAGAGTGAAAAAAAACCCCAATGCATTTAAAATGTGGTACTGATGAAGGATTATAAGGGCACCATGGATGGCCTTCTAAAAAAAGGTCTTAAGAGGAAATCGAGCCTGCCTTCTCAATTAAAGTGAGAATGACTAAGCTGGGTCTGTTGTATTTTGAACATACCATGAGACAACATGACTCATTGGGAAAAGATAGTAGATAGTAGGAAAATAGGAAGAATGCATTAAGGTGGATTGATTCAATTAAGAAAGCCATGATCCTACATTTGCAAGATGTGAGCAGGTCATAAATAGATATAGACTAGTCACCAAATAACAATGATGTATCCATACATATAAATCCTTTTAAGTGCATGTTACACAAATCTAAGTTTTCTTTTGTCCTCTTTTTTGAGAATGCATAATTGACAACCTGATAACATGGATTTGTGTCTGTGGATGTGTGCACAAGTACCACATATATGTGGTTGGAAGTGTACCTGCGAATTGCAGGCAATCCATGACTTAACAAAGTTGTAAGCAAGTTGTAGTAATTTCCAAAACCTTGAAGTTACTTTTAAAAGGAATTGGTTACATTACTCCTCACTATGATATTTACTTATGACTGTTATTACGCTCCAAAAAATCCCCCTTATTAACCTATTATCTTTACCACTGAAACATACAGAAAGATTTCCTCTTGTTCTCCTCATCTCTGATAATTAGAATTCTGAGTGGACCTCTCTTTCTGAGCTCCCTTGGCCAACCCTCCCACATTGGCACAGATGAGTATAGCATGCAGCTGCCTGTGCAATAAATACAGCAGATGCAGTCATTCTGTTAATCCTGCTTCCTAATCTCTCTTCCTTTCTTACAAACAATTGTTTTAAAAATACTAACCAGCTTTTAGAAGTATAAAAAAGCACTTCCTCCTCTATGCTCTTACAACTGACATGAACTCAGCCAGTCCAAATCCTTGCCAGGTGCTGCTTTTTGGAGCATCCAGCTTGACAAAGCAGTCTTCCTCCACCTTGCACTCATACATTCACACTGACTCCTTCTTCCCTGTTCTTACAGTGGAATCAGGTTTTTTATTGATGTAGAATGAGGGCAAGCAGAAAAGGCAAGTTAACTTTAAAAAAAATTATATTTCCAATTAACCTGAATTTGTAGTGCAACCCGAGTTTTCTCCACGCCTGTCCCTTCCACCCTGTTGCTGCTCCTCTCTAGCCGCAGAAGGCAGTTGTAACCTTTGCCTCCCATTGCTCAAGCTGAGTCAGAACACTCCCAATAACAAGTAACAGACATAGAAAAATAGTGAGTTAAACCAACGGCCAGTACCAGTGAACAAATACCACCATCTTATTGTTGTTTGCCTATGTTGTTTCCAACTTATGGTGATCCTAATGTGAACCTATCACAGGGTTATATGGGACTGTGACTCACACAGGTCACCCAATAATTTGTTTGTTTTTGGTTTTTTGCTGAACAGGAAGTCAAATCCTGGCCTCCAGAGGCATAGTCAAACCATACTAGTTCTCAACTACTATGCCAGCTACTATGCCAACTACTATGTCATTACTGCAAAAATTAACTAGTTACCAAAAAAACCCCTCTTGGAAATAACACTCATTTCTAAATTGACCACTGTGATGTATACTAGCGTTTCTCAACCTGGGGGTCGGGACCCCTGGGGGGAGTCACAAGGGGGTGCCAGAGGGGTCACTAAAGACCATCAGAAAACCCATTCACATTTGGGCATATTGAGTATTTGTGCCAAGTTTGGTCCAGATCCATCATTGTTTGAAATCTCTGAATGTCGGTGAACTACAACTCCAAAACTCAAGGTCAATACCCACCAAACCGTTGCAGTATTTTCTGTTGGCCGTGGGAGTTTTGTTTGCCAAATTTGGTTCAATTCCATTGTTATGAAGTAGCAATGAAAATAATTTTATGGTTGGGGGTCACTACAACATGAGGAAATGTATCAAGGGGTCACGGCATTAGGAAGGTTGAGAACCACTGATGTATACTGTTAAAAGAAAGTTCATATGAGTATGTCAAACTCAGATCCAGTCTGCTGTATAAAATCCTCTTCTGCTATATAGAAATTATTACCCCAGGCTGCACACATTAAACTTCTGTTAGGACCAAGGAAAGCTAATTTTACAGTACTGTTTCATGGCCTCATCTGGATTCTACAGCACAATCTTTTAATAGCATGACTACCATTTGTTGAGTTGAATAGTATGAAAATGGAAATGAATCTTTTTAGACTACTAAAATAAGGAATCTTTAATATAAGGAATCTGCATGTCACAAGCATACATTAGTTTATTATCTTCTGTTCTCTGAATCTCATATTCCCCATTTTATATGCTGATCTTTGAAAAGAATGTGTAGGAATCCTATCCCATAGCAAGTAATGTATCCATTTTCTGCTTTAAAAATGTGATCTTGAGGATGGGAAGACAAATTTGCTACATTCTGACCACCACCCCAACTGACATATATTGATTTTTAAAACCAAGATTATACCAATTAATTTTACAATAATTGCTTCCCTGTTTTTAATATATTTGGTGGATTTAGTTGATACATACCATGTTGAGCACCTCTCTTCAGATATCGCAATTGAGCCCACACATCATTCTGTGGTTTTACAATCACACTTCTGTATATCCTCATAACCCTATCTCCCCACACTACTGTGGTCCCATCATCATCATGCAGTGATCATCATCACTGCAACTGCACAATTTCAGCATTAAAACCACAACCCAAATTGATTGTGTATTCCTGCATGGCAGGGGGTTGCACGGGATGACATTTGTGGTTTCTTGTAACTCTATGATTCTCCCCTCAAAGAAGACAAATATATGTATAACATAAAGGAAAATGTCCTGATTGGGAATGACACGAGAGGAGAGGAGGAGAATCCAGCCCGATGATGATGATGATGATGATAACAACAACCTTGGGCCTGCACTTGAACACAATCGACGCTGACAAAATTACCATCTTACAACTATATTTATATTCCACCCTTCTCCCCTATGGGACTCAGAGAGGATTACAGCAAACATTCAATGCCTTTACAATCAAATACAAATGAGAAATACAAACAAAGGCAAAGTCTTCTCCTTTCATTTCCGGCTTCCGGAGGTGGTGCTCATCTCTGGTTTCGGGGAGGTGCTTTTTCTCCATTTTCAAGCCAAGGAGCCTGTGTTGTCATCTCCTGCTTATGTGGCTGGTAAGATTGTTTGGAGCATCTCTTTGCCTTTTCCTGCCAAAGCGGTACCTATTTATCTACTCACATTTGCATGTTTTCAAACTGCTCGGTTGGCAGGAACTAGAGCTTGACAGACGGGAGCTCATCCCCTCTTGCAGATTCAAACTACCAACCTTCAGGTCAGCAGTTCAGTGGCACAAGGGTTTAACCCATTGCACCACTATGGCCCTGAAGTCATGTTACCAATGGCATGCTGGCACAGAAGTGGAAAAAACCCATTGCACCAAGACAGGTAACAGGAACATTATGGAACTGGGAGCTATTGATGGCTTTTAGCTGTCAATAACTAACAATGGGAGAGTCACAGGGGGAGGCAAACCAGTAGTGGCATGCACACATCTACAATGCCTGCCTCATGTAGCCACCAAAATTGAATTCATAAGAAAAGTGGAGGTTGGTGAATCCTGGGTGCATTTTGAAAGAAGTCTTTAAGTTGTCTCCCATTATAAGACCCTCACCACAAGAAGTTAATTACCAAATGAAAAAGGATGGAATCCTGCTGGGGATTTATATGGATGTAAACACTGTAGTTACAGTGCTGTGCAGTGAATGCCACCTGAACCCTTACCAGGCAACAGCCCCTGACACCCATTGGGCCTGTCCTCATGAAGCAGCTGACTGGTATTCCCACCCCTCCTATGAGAAATCTCTGGTATGACAAGCAGAAGCAAGACCACTGTCACAATTCCCACTCAAAGGAGAGGATGTGAGATTGCTTTCTGATCCATGTGGGAATGGTTCATTGTCAATCAAGGAACCTGGGAGTTGTAAAACTTTCCTGATCCTGTGTAGCTCCTAATTTAGGGGCTACACAGGAGTGAATATGAAAGAATCACATAACTCTAAATTATGCTCAACAGCATTCCAACTGCCAGCGGAAGGAAAGTCGGGGGGGGGGGGGGCGGGGGAGCCTAGCTTTTGCGGAAGAGATCAATATGAAAAACATTAATGTCATTGTGAGCCAAATTTTATTTCATTTTTTAGAATGAAAAACTCAGCCAACCCCTTAAACTCATGATAAACGGAAACAATTTAAGACCATCTTACAAACAGAATACATTATCAATTTTTAAATAATGATTAAGAATTATAGTCTACTTTGATGCTGCGCTAAAAGACTACCCAGACAAGAAACAGGATTTAACATCATTTCCAGTAAACACTTGGGAAGGCTCACACTTAACTCTATGAGGTATGCCACATTTTGCAAAAATTGTTCATGAATTATCCAATTATGAAAAGTGTCAGTAGCTAAGAAGTCATACTGCAAAGCTAAAGAGTGCGCTCATGGCACATTTAGTCCACTCTGAACTGCATTGTGCAACTCATTCTGCATTCTGAAATGTATCCCAATATTTTGGTAGATCAGTATTAATTCTGGAGTTGTCAAAAACATTCTGAAGTCATTTACATCCTTTCTTGTTATTGATCAACATTTGGTTGTTTATGTTCATGTTTAGTTGCCTGGTTCATTGATCAATGGATATTATCTTCTTGCCTCCAACCCTCGAACTCAAGGCATAAAATTAAATGGGATACAGATAAAAACTGATGTTAGGTAAAACATACTAATTGTTGAAATATAATTAAATTATCAACAATTGAAAGCTAAAATCTTTTTTAGCTTTTAAATCTTCTAAAAGCTTTTAAATCTTTACATCAAAATGTTTTCACTTGTCCAAAAGAACACCACGAATGGAGCCAACCAATAAACACTGATAAATGAATGGAGCGTTCACCCAAAGTCTATGTCTGGGTTAAAGTTTGAATCTAGCCTGGGATTCTTTTTGGTGCTACCATGCAAACTGGCCTTCTCTAGATGAATGACAGTTTCTCTCAGGCCTGTCTGGCATGACCAGCCATTAAGGATTGCTGGAATTTCAGCATAGAAAACATAATAAACTGCCTTACACTGGGTCAGACCATTGGTTTATCATACCAGCTGTTAGGAATTGTGGGAGTTGAAGTCCAAAACACCTGGAGGGCTGAAGCTTGCTCATGCCTGATCTAGATGTAACATGTGATCAGTGGAGAAGTTGAGAGGGAAGGAGAAAAAGCTGAGATTTCAAATGTTTGAATGTAAACCTGGGAATATGAAGGTTGAATTAAAACAAAAAGTTTTTAAAACTCTGGAAACTCTCAATACATCTTTCTCTCTTCTGGATAAACTCAGAGGAGTTCCTGTAGTTGTTGAAGATAGTCTTTATGTCTCTCCCATTTCTCATTTGCAGATCTGAATTTTTACGGCTTTTTAAAATATCTTCTCTTTAGGAACCTCTAGCCGGTTTACCAGCTGTTAGGATTTCTGGGAGTTGAAGGCCAAAACACCTGGGGACTCACAGGTTGAGAACCACTGCTCTAGGTCATCTAGTATGACACTATGGGAGCTAACCGATTGCTGGAGGACCTAGATATTCCTGGAAAGGCATTCTCTGGTGTAAAAAAAACCCCAAATACTTTTTAAAATCCATGCTTTTCTCACTTTTGCATTGTTCCTTAGGCCCTAACCTCAGCAAATGTGCAGGGCCCACAGTAAAGGGAAGATAATCAAGAATCTATGCCTAAAAGCTAGAGCAACCAAACAAGGATCACCATACTGCCAATCATATCCGAAAAGAATGCTGCAAGCTGCATCCTGTTCCTTTCTTCAGCTAAGAAAGTACAGGAAAGTCTGAAACTTAATGGATGCACACAGGAAAGTGACATATTTGAATGAGGGGATCATTAATACTTAATAAATCTTTCATACATAATAAATAACAACTAGCTCACCCACTGGGGCACCAACTGCTTCTGAATACCAATGGGAAGCAACCAATCCCAAAGGAGATGGTCTGATCGTGTCCTTTAAGGAATAAAGTTTGACCTTGTAAACGTACTGAGGGGAAGATAATTGATAAGCAAAGACAATCACATATCTAAGCATTGATTTACTGTACCTATCTTTGTCCACTCCTAATCTTAGTTTTCTGTGCAATGAAAAGAGAAAAATGAGCTTCTTTTGTACTGTACGTCCCACCCCACACCCCCAGGTAAAAAATATCTCAGTATAGTAGCTGCAAACTGGCTTAGCTGCCATTGTACCCCTTACTGGGAGATAGAATTTGTTTCATTCAGCTAAATGCTAATTCTCATGATTTTTGAAGAAGGTTATCAAATATGAAAAAGTCCAGTTGGACAGGCACCAGCAACCAGTATAGGCAGGGCAAAATGGTATTTCTAAATGGTACAATATGCAGCTTCTCAATATATAACCCCATTCCCCATATTCCCATAATTGGTTCTCAATACTTTACCCTACCTGCAAAGCTATTTAGCCTTTAACCTAGGATCTTGTTTTCCTTAAAATTGAGACATGTGGCACGCATGGATACAATGGCCATGGTGGCACAGTGGGTCAAACCCTTGTGCTCTGTATTAGTATTAAGTAGTTCTGTAGTTATATCTATTGTAACACTGATTTACACAATGCTAGTAATATGCACAATTTGATTATTATCATGTTAATATCATGGGAAAAATACATATAGACACAAATTGTTCAGTCATGAAAAACAACCATAATCAATATTAAACATTAAGTTCTCGTTCATAAAATTGTGAGTTCTCTACAATTCCTTGTTATTTCTTCTTTGGAAAGATATTAAATTAAAGTTCAAACTCTGTATCTTCTATAGAGTGTTATGTAATTAAAGTTCAATCCTATGTAGATTCAAGTAGTTGTAGAAATTCTTGTCAAGTATGTGGTGATAGCTCTTGTAGAGATTCTTTTGATGTATGGGGTGATAGCAACGACAAGGGTTGCCGGTAGTGTAAACCTTGGTTCAGGGAAACTCTCCTCCCTCAGGTTGCTACTTCATCAATTTAAGATGGTATCTTCAAAGGAATTTACAGACTAAATTCAAAAGGACAACAGAATAGATATAGCACCCAAAACAGTAAAACTAATCAATGTATGAAATTAAAACACTTACTTTCTCCTGAGGAGTAAATGGCTCTGCTCTAGGACTTTCAATAGCTGTGAGTCTGCAAGCCTTTCAAATGTGAGCAAAGGACTCATGGAGGAGCCTCCCTTATAAAGATACAGATTGATTACAGAAAACAAGAGAGATCGAATCTGTCATTCAACCCACCTGGGGAAATGGTATGTAGCCTGAATATCCAAAATGCCTCTCTCTGAATTAAAATTCTTTTAAAATCTTGGTGAGGTTGCATAGTTACCTTTGCTAAAACGCAAAATCTGAAACTTGTGTGTGTGGGGGGGGGGGGGGAGGGATTTCTCACTGAAACTGGAATAAAAAGTGGAGTCTGTGGTTTTGTTCCTAATAAGGGAACAATGTTCGAGAATTCTAGTTTTTAAAGGTCTGGAGGTCATACCTGTATGCAGTAGTAGCGAACAGGGTTGTATGCTGAGTTGCATCGTGGAGTGTGAGAATTGTTCCACTTTAAAAGATTGGGTGCAACACGTACAATGTCCGCAACTCGTGTGGCCCCTAAGATTAGATTTATTAATAGTATGGGGGGCTGTGAAATCGTATCTTATCCTTGTGCCTCTGAACTACTGACCTGAAGTTTGGCAGTTTGAATCCATGGGACAGGGTGAGTTCCCATCTGTCAAGCTCTAGCTCCTGCCAACCCAGCAGTTCAAAACATGCAAATATAAGTAAATAAATAGGTACTGCTTCTTGCCGCTCACATGACCAGAAGGTGACAACACAGGCTCCTTGGCTTGAAATTTGAGAAAAACACCTCCCTGGAGCCAGAGATGAGCACTGCCTCCAGAAGTCGGAAATGAAAGGAGAAGCCTTTGCCTTTGTTTGCATGTCTCATTTGTATTTGACTGTAAAAGCATTGAATGTTTGCCTATAATGCTGTAATGCTAGAAATGCTGTAATCTGCTCTGAGTCCCCTAGGGGACAAGGGCAGAATATAAATCAAACATTGATGCTATTATTATTATTATTATTATTATTATTATTATTATTATTATTATTAATGGCATTTGGCATCACCTGAATAATTCATAAAAATTCAGGGATAACCATGAAACAAAACCCAAGTACACTTTGCTGTGATATCCTTTATTAAGCCAGCCAGAAGGTGCAAATGTTGCTATCTGATCCCTCGAAATCCATTAGCAAATATGGCAGGAAAATATGCAGAGGAAGTAAAATGATGGTATTGGTGTTATCGAAGGCTTTCATGGGGTGTTGTGTGATTTCCGGGCTGTGCAACCATTTATAGCAACATTTTCTCCTGATGTTTTGCCTGCATCTGTGGCTGGCATCTTCAGATACAGCCCAGAAACCACCCAACACTCTGGTATTAGAGTCATTATCCTATTCTTGCTAGAATTGTTAGGTGAAATTCCCAGGAATTTGAGCAGTTCCCAGATATCAAATCCCTCTTCTATCCAACCATTAAAGGAACAGACATCTTGTGCCTGGAAACTCTAATTCTTCCTTCCTTGCTCGAGATGTTACTAGCAATAGCAAAGTTTGCCCAGGAAAAAAAAGTTAATCTATCCTGGGCTGCGAGGTAACCAAGAACAAAGGCAGAAAAAGAAGGCAATACATTTTCTATCTCCATAGAAGCCCGAAAGTTTCTGCCTTCGAGACCTGCATTAGTCTCTGTCCTGTATAACATATCCATCTCCCTACACTGGCACTGTGCTCTGATCAATAACACGAAGTCGGAGACTGTCCCTGACTATGATAGTGTTAAAGGTCTTGTCAAGTAGATAAATACTCAGACAGCTGCTAATACTGGTTTTACTTGCATGCCTGTTTGCTTTTCGTGATGAAAACAGTGCTAGTTCTTCTGACT
The DNA here is from genome assembly GCF_035594765.1 of Anolis carolinensis. Taxonomy (NCBI): domain Eukaryota; kingdom Metazoa; phylum Chordata; class Lepidosauria; order Squamata; family Anolidae; genus Anolis; species Anolis carolinensis. The sequence continues at coordinate 309,367,158 of NC_085841.1, forward strand.
GCAACTGATTAGGTGCTTTAGTTTAAGATCTGTAGGCTTGTTGACAGTGTTCAAACATGGAAATATTATAAGACAATTCCTCCCACGGGGTCCTTATCCTAAGCCAGCCATGCAGGGCACGTTCCCAGTTGACTATGAAGGTGCTCTGCAAGACAAAACCCCATGTCTGGAGTGTTGCCATTATTTTAGTCTAAAGTGGGCAGGTTCAGACTATATTATACTACTGGAAACCTCTGGGGCTATTTTGACTGTTAAAAATACACAAATATGTACAGACACAAAACAAATGGATGGGAAGCTGTAAGTATACAGAAGTCCATTTGTAGTTTCCTGACGTCCCCCCCCCCCCCATATCTATGGTAGGCCTCCTCAGAGGTTGTGTTCACATGTTTCATATGTTTCATGCATTTGTTTTATAAACAATGTATGGCAATGCAGCAAACTATGTAAAAAGCTAAATGCTGCTGCAAACTTCAAGGACAGGCAGATCATTCTTTTCTTTTAGAAAGGAAAATGTGATTCTGGGGAACTGGGGGATTGTTATCCATTTGTTAGGGAGCTGAAGTATTTCCCGCAGATTATGCTTTCTTGATGATGAACTAGGTTTTCTTAACATATCAAAACAGCCCACCAAGAAATCTGCCATCTCCATGACCCCTTCTGTATAGAATGAAAGGCACCCTTCTCCAACTGAGGTTTCCCATAACGGGGGTATCATATTTCTTTCTTCTTCATTTTTTTCTTCCAGCAAATCTCTTTTTCCCTTGCTGAAACCATGCAAGCAGAGAAACATATACAGATTGGTCCAAAGAATGCTTCTCATCAAATGCTTCTCATTTTTCCCCAAAAAGACTGAAACAAGACAGAAGCTATCACATATTTGCATTTTTTCATAAATGTGAGCACTTTTTTGAGGTCGGAAGAAGATATCTTGCCATCATACAAGTGAAAAGAAAAGCTGCAATTTCTTCCTTTACATATGTGAGAAGAAGACAAGTGAGCATTTAGCTCTCTTCCCAATTGTCCGTGACTATCACTCTGATCTTCAGAATGCAGGCTGTCTGCATGTGAAGAAGTGGAGAAGAATGGTGAACAAAAATGGCTTGTCAATTTCAGAAAAGTTTTTCTTAAACCTTAAAATTTTAAAAATCCTCTACCTAAAATGGCCAGTGTTGGTATATTCAACAATGACCTTGCGGATGTGGAGATTCATAGAATATAATCCAAAAAAAGGAACTTCTTCAAGCTCTGGTACCAACATAGAGTGCAACAGGAGCTAAGCTGACTAAGCTGGTCTTTTTTTCCAAATTCATAGAGTAATAATCTCCATGCCACTCAATTGTTTGTCAAGAGATAATTGTCATATGGTGGGCATTTGGTCATGTGAGTGTCACTTTATCCATGGTACTGAAAGCTTCTTTTTTTCCTAGTGATCTACTGTTATTCCTAACTATAATCCAATTGTTAGTCCCAACAAGAATATACATGCTGAATCAATAATACTTACTTAGGTATTTACTGTAATTAAAATACATATTGATTCAGTGTATATCTACTCTAGTTGTATCTAATAACTTGAATCAAGCTAGTGTAATTTGTGTGTGTGTGTGTGTCAGTGTCAGGAGGGACTTGAGAAACTGCAAGTTGCTTCTGGTGTGAGAGAATTGGCCCTCTGCAAGAAAATTGCCCAGGGGATATCCGGATGTTTTGGTGTTTTTACCATCCTTGTGGGAGGCTTCTCTCATGTCCCCACATGGAGCTGGAGCTGATAGAGGGAGCGCTCTCCCTGGGTTGGATTCGAACAGGCAACCTTCAGGTCAGCAACCCAACCTTCAAGTCATCAGTCCTGCCGGCACAAGGGTTTAACCCACTGCGCTCCTGCTAGAATAGTTGATATGACACTATTCAACTATTTTGTGTTTTCCACTGCAGCATGTTTTTTATTATCTCTGAGAGCATTTTCCCTCAAGAGTTACTAACACAAAGGCATTATGGCAATTTAATCTCCATTTGCCAATCACTGAAGACCTGACAGGCATTTCCAGAGGGAACGGTGCATGTTGAACACACTCCGTTATAACAATAGATTTTACTGGAGAGACAAGGGAGGAATTTATCTGATGGCTTTGTGCATCTAAATGATAAGAGGATAATTTCTCTCTGGATTTACACAATGTAACACAATTCTATATATGGAAGACATTTTACTGCAAAGGCGAAGAAAATCCCTTATCTCCATTTCTTCTGTCATCTTTCAGATCTTGTTCCTCTAGCTCCTCTTCCCCACCATTCACTTCACTTGCACTCTGAACCCATCACTTATTCTACATTATTTTTTCTTCCTTATCTCCCTGTTCCATCTCACTTTTTCTTTTATTCCATGCTTCTGCTAACAGTATTAGGGACATTTGAATGAAATATGACATGACAAAGCAAAGCAGATCTTTAGAAAGTGCTCTGCCAAACATATTAGAAGTTATTGGGCTTAAATGTTTATTTCACATTAATCCTCAGACCCTAAACATATTTGTACAGTACAAAACAATCCCCCTGTCTATTGGGGATACACTCCTGGACTTTGTGTGGATACACAATGCTATGGCTAATAGTGAACCCTATTGAAATGACATCCTTCTAACTAAAGAATAACATAAGGTCATGCTGGAGGACCTGGGAAATGCTTCAAGATGTCACATTTTGGTGAACATGGATAAATGAAACCGTGGGTATTGATCAGGCAGACATGGGGGGACATTTAGTTTTGAAGCCTTAATTATACTGCTTCTGTATACTGATCTGCCACAAAGCTGTTGGTTTTGTTTTGTTTTTAAGTAGAAGGGGAAAAGACAAGCAATATTTCACAACAGGAGGCATCACAGTGTTGTGTCTCAGTGTTGTATGGAGCCCAAGGAGTGAATCCTTGTTCAGCCTCAAAACCAACCTTGGGCAAATCTATCTCTCTTTCTCTCTCTCTCTTCCTCATCCTCAGAGGAAGACAATTTCTAATCCCTCTGAACAAATCTTGCCAAGAAAACCTTGCAGTTGCCCAGAAATGACTTGAAGGCACACAATACCTAGTATTTTCCCACCGTCAGAACTGTTACATCTCCCCTCTCCTTGGCAGAATTGCACACACACACAAAACTACTCATAATTCTACTCCTGCAAATGGAGTGATACTGTACATTGCTGGTAGGCATTTCGGTCCACCTCTTTGAAGAATCCTGAACAACTAGAGACTGGAAAACAGTTGTGATAATATTTTTGTGCCGCTCAAAGCAGGAACATGCTGTCAAATATTTCTTTTACTGAGATATCTTATTTCACTTTATTTCTTTCTGAACTATACATCAAGAATATGAACTTTTAAGTCAAGCTTAAAAGATAAGCTCAGAAACCCATGAACTTCTGAAAAATGACATGCAACAAAAGTTATATGATGGTTCCACTTCCAACTTTTTGGGTAACTTTCAGGGGAGGCCCTTCACTCTCACCAGCATGTTTCATGGGAACATGGGAGAGGGCCTTCTTGGGTGCTGCTTCCAGACCCTGGAAATCCCTTCATAAAGAGGTTAGACTAGGGCCTTCCCCGCTACCAGAAAGCTGAAGACTTTTTTGATTTGGCCTTTGATGACTGATTCCTGAGGACAGGGTGGCTTTCAGAGTAGTGATATTGTTTATTTGTTCATTTTCATAATTATGAATTTAATTATTTTTCATTTTATTGATATCTTTCTTATATTTAAATTTTTTGTATGATGTAAATTTTTTAGCTGTTATCTGTTTAGAAGAACACAGAATTCATCCACAGAATGTCTTTAGTCTGTCCTGCAACAAGTAGAAACCATGCAGTAGTTCAGAACTCTCCAATATGCCTCAGGTTGTAGTACTTTGCCTTAGGTTGTAGTACTCTCCACCCACACAGTGAATTGAAAGTTTATATGCGAAAAAAGGAGGGATATAAATAAATATAATGACAACAGCAATAGTAATAACTTCAGCATATCTTGTGCCCACCAACACATGACTGCTGCCTCATGCTTTACCAGCAGATCTAAAAACATTCATGTAGTGTAAAGATGCATGTATCATCAAGTACGTTTGCCTTCAATCGATATTATGGAATATCTGCAGGATAACCTGTCAAAAAGAGTGTTTTTACTTTGAGATGTTTAAGTGTGTGTGTGTTTGTATGCATACGTATTTCATCATTGCCACTCTGTCTACTGTACTGTGTAACTTTGGTCAAGACAGAAATAAAAAGATTGTACATGACACTTCATTTCTTTCTTTACTTTTGTAACCGGCATATAAACTATCAATTCACTGTGTGAGTGGAGAGAGTACTATAACCTGTGATGACTCATGGGCCATGTAGTCCCGTTCCTAGTGCTGCTGTGAATGATGAAGAGGAAAACTTGGGTTTTCCACCATTTCAGCCAGAAAAGGAACTATCCCAGCCAGAAATTGAGCCTTTGCACCTGCAGGAGGCTTGTCTTCCAGAAATCTGCCAAACAAGCCCTGAGTCGAGTTCTCCCCCTTTTTCGCGCCGTAATTATTATCTCCAGCAAAAAGGAGTGCAACAAGCTAATCGCAGGAGCTTGAGAATTGCAGCAAAGCATTCAGATGATTAAGCCTGCTGCCATGAGAAATTTTAGGGAGTCATACATCTGGACACAGAGATTGACTTTCGTTTCTGATTCCCCAGAGAAGTGTTCTCTGGTGGGAAAACGAGGCCTATTTAGGTTCCTTGCTCCCGAAGGAATCTTGCGGAGTCAATTCGTCAGCTACCGGAGCAGCGTGTGTGGACAGCTACTCCTGCTTTCAAGCCTTTGTTCCTGTTCCAAGCCTTCGTTCTCAGCCTTGTTTTCTCCCCGGATCTTGCCTTGTTTTCCGGACCTCGCCAAGTAATTACCACGGATCTTGTTCTTGCTCCTCGTTTCCTTGTTGCCTTGAATCAAGCTTTGTGTGCCAAGAATCAAGTTATTTCCTAGCCTTGCTCAAGTTCATGGACTAAAGGACCTTGTCATCTCCGCTCACTTGCTTGGCAAGTGAGTGTTTCGGTTATTGGATTACAACTTTGGACCTTAATATTTCATATTGGACATTGCTTTTTTGGACTAATTTTGACCTTTCCTGAAAGGTCTACTTCTGGACTATTTCCTATACTTGTTTTTATTAACTTTATATATTTCCTTAATAAAGATATTAGATAGATTCTGGCCTCTGTGTATGGTTATTGGTGCTCTGCAGCCTGGGTCGTGACATAACCTGAGGCATATTGGAGAGTTCTGAACTACTGCATGGTTTCTACTTGTTGAAGGACGGACTAAAGACATTATATGGATGAATTCTGTGTTCTTCTACTTCAGTGGTTCTCAACCTGTGGGTCCCCTGATGTTTTGGCCTTCAACTCCCAGAAATCCTAACAGCTGGTAAACTGGCTGGGATTTCTGGGAGTTGTAGGCCAAAACACCTGGGGACACACAGTTTGAGAACCACAGTTCTACTTGGTCTTGGTCTTGTTCATGTTCCTGACTATGAAGTCCATCCGACTTGTCTTCCAACTCAGTTGAATGGAATGGAGCAGAAGAAGCTGGGGGGGGGGAATCAACCCCTAGAGCTGTCAGTGACTATTTTGGAAATCTTGTCACCTCGTTTCACAGACGTGGTATTATGCTGCCATCATAAATATGACAGGAATAGGACGGCCTCCGCAAGGTATTGAACTGCTTTTTCTGTTGATTTGTTGTAAAACATGATGTTTTAGTGCTTAATTTGTAAAATCTTAATGTAATTTGATGTTTAATAGGCTTTTCCTTAATCCCTCATTATTATCCAACATTTTCGCTTATCCAATGCTTTTATTTTTCAGTGATTGGTTGGGGGGGGGGACCAAAATTCTGTTCGCTTACACTTGAAAATTACCTAGGGTCGGCCCTGAGCACACCATGATGGTGCTTTTGGAATCAACAGAACAGGCTTTATCAAAGATAGACAAACTCATTCCAGACACATTCATCTGGGCCATAGCTCTCGTCCTCTGGATTTCTTTTCCATCTTCCCCTGCTGCTGAAAAAAATGTCTAAACGTTTAATCTTCCTGCCTTCTACAATAAAATGCTTGACTTGTCCAAGAGCAGCATTGATGCATCTCTGTGTTGTCAGCAGGAGGGATGAAGTCAACTGTGCTAGCTATTTGCTAAAACTTACTTTTAAGAGAGTCTTCCTGCTCACAATAGCAAATAGGCTTCAGAGTATAATGCATGCATTACATACTAGGGAAATGGTATAGCTACAAATCTCCTTATTCATTACAGTTAAACCTGTCAATTCTTAGCAGTTCATCCTGATTATTTTCCTTTAATGGAACTGAATGGTGAATCCAGTGGTCCAGTTTATGTGAAAGAAGCCCATGCTTAGACATCTACATAAGTTCTTCCAGAACATTCATTTGCCATGGTAGCCATGCACCTACCTTAGAGATAAAAGTTTTCTATTTGAAAGCATGTCGTATTTTCAGGTTGGGAATCTTTGGCTCTCCATATGCTTTAAACAACAACTATTAGAATCTTTGGTTAGTGTAGCCAATGGTAAAAGATTGGGGGAATTGCAGTCCAAAGCATCTGGAGGAGCAGCATTTCTCCATGCGTATTCTGTTTAAAGTGCTATCCAATCTGAGCCAGTGAAAAGACCAAGAACCTTAAGAAGGGCAAGCAGGAACCTTGAGGTCAGACACATTGTATCTCTGTTTAAATTATAAGATTTTTAATTTTTTCAGTATTTGGGCCTTCTTTCTAAATTTATTAAAAGGTATCGATTCCTAAATGTTGTGTGCCCATATTGTCAGACATGCATTCACACACAGACCCATCACCTTCTAACTGAGGAGATATATTTGGGATTCCAATGTCAGTTCCTTAGCAACAAGGGAAAAATCCATTTCTCTTGGGAACAGACCTTCAGGGTCTTCTGCAGGTGCAGATGGGGAGTTTCCCCGTGATATCAGATTAGGCCTCTGCACAGAGGGAGTCAAGGATAGATTAATTAGGTGTTCAGAAAAACTCTGTAAGAAGTCCTTGAGACCCAGGTCTCAAAGGCATGACCTCATGGCTTCTTGGTCAGGCTTGAGCTTAAATTAAGTGATGCTTACTCGGGTCTCCAGAGCAGACAACAGTGCCATAGATTCAGCTTGCGTTCTCATGATTCAAGTCTCTTGTGTTTGCCTATGTTCCTGAAAGAGTTTTGTCTTGGAAAAGTTCCTGTTTTCACACTTATGGATTTATGCCTATGTTCTTGGCTTCCTGAATTTCATGTACCTTGCTATTTTGGACTATTGATCTTTTGTATGTATGGACGACTGCTATTTCAAAGCACCTTTTCTACTGCTTTTTGGGAAATGCCCCTTTCCCCCCTTTTTACAGGCTTTGTAAATAAACTACTGTAGCTAGTAATTTCTGGACTCTGTTGTTTTAGGTGAAAAGGTGTTCCAAGCCTAGAGTACAACACCAGCTTCTGACAACCTAGCCATTCAAAAACATGAAAATGTGAGTAGATCAATAGGTACTGCTTCAGCAGGAAGGTAACAGTGCTCCATGCAGTCATGCCAGCCACATGACCTTGGAGCTGTCTATGGACAATGCTGGCTCTTTGGCTTAGAAATTGAGATAAGCACCATCCCCCAAAGTTGGACTCAACTAGGCTTAATGTCAAGGGGAAACCTTTATCTTTATGTAATTATTAAGTAATTACACATATGGCTCTAAGTATCTGATGTTTAATACCTGTGATTTTTAGCAGCTGGGGTTGTCCTCAAAGTTCACAAAAATATACATTTATTGTAAATGTACCAAAAAGATAATGGTCTGAACTCTGTACAAAGCTTCTAACTAGCCCAAGAAATCTTTCATCTGTCATTCTTTTAAGTGGCCACAAATACACTTTTTGTACAGAGAATTCTAAACATCTTCAAAGCTTTCAGATCCTTTCAAAAATCAAATGGCAGCAATCACAGATTCCATTCTTAGGGAAATGAATGTCAGATTTCATAGAAGATGAAGCCAGCATGAGCAGTCTGGCATTGAATGAATTTACATCAGCAATAGTTCTACAAGGCTCAGAATCCGATACCTGGTGAGCACTTCCCAAAATGCCTGAAAATAGCTAAAAGAATCAATGCTGTTTACAGAAACAATTCAACAAGTCATAATGCAATAGGTTATTATGGTGCAACTTCAGATAATATCCTTCTCACATAAATTGCTTGTACTTGTTGAAGGGTGTGTGTGTGTGTTTGTAAATTTACATATACAGAGATGAATAAAACTTAGAATACAGTTTATTGCATGGATGAGTAATAAATACACTTGAAAGCAAACATGAAAATCCAGAGGATGACAGATGTGTATATAGGAGGATAGGTAAGGTGGGCTTATATATGTATATAGATGATAGATAGATAGATCGATAGCAAGATGGTTGAGGTTTATTTTATTAGGGTGCTAGGTACTGAAGCTTTGTGGGTATTCCTCTATGTTGGGGGCAAAGGCTCCAGTTATATGTGAAAGTTTGACCCTAGAAGGGAGCTTACAAATTTATTGAGTGTCTAGATCTCATCATACTCTGTCCAGCAACTCAATCCACTCCACTCCCAAATCTCTTTTCAAATGGTCACTCTTTTTAAAACAAAAACAAAATTGTTCGAAGGCTTGTGGGAATGGTTCCTGAAGGACAAACTGTTCTGAAACATGCTCAGGGGAATCCCATGAGTACATGAAAAAAAGTTCTTCAGACACATGAGAAGACGGTTATTTTTTTCCCCACTTGATCATGCTAGGTCCTTAGCATACAATCAACAGATGAGATCAACTGCCTGGAAAATGGGAGCAGCAACACATGTGAAGTTCTTATCTTTCCGATACCAACACTCCTGGTACCATAATCTGCAGATACTGAAGACACAATTCTCTGCATTTATGTTCTTCTTGAAGATCAGATACTATCTTTTTCAATGGATTTTCACTTCAGCTACTCAGAGGCAAAACTCTTTAACTCCTGACTTTAAGGATGTTTTTATTCAGGACACAAGTGCTTATCTCCCATTTTTTTTTAGATTGTTTAGAATATCTTTGACACCATATTGGGTCCCTTGATGCCTTAACAGCTCTAGAAAAAGCAAGATTATACATAGCCTTTCTAAATCAAAGCACATTCTGTTATAAGTCATCCAATGCATCTTAGGATATATAATATGCTTTAGTATCCCATGAAGGACAATGGGAGTATATGGAACACATGCTGAATTCCTTCAATGTATGCACCTTGTCAGAGTTAAACGGAAAAGCTAGATCTAGTCTTCTTCTCCCATTATCATTACCTACTTATCAGTGTTGAATGGACATTCTTTGCTCCTACTCTTAGCACTTAAGTCTTCTTGAAGGAATTTAGAATTGATATGTCTCTATAGTGTCACTTGTTCCTTCATGAGATATCTTATCAATTCTTGTGGACAAACTATTTGGGCCAGGTATTAGGCAGGAGGACATGGCATCTTGGAGGAGATTTTGAAAAAGGAACCAAATTATTTTTGTCACTGAATCAGGAATGAGGAGAGGTGCTTGCGATGTTTTTGTATCACCAGCATTTGGATAATGGTATCTCATGCACTAAAAAGGCTTGGCCAGTCCAACCATGAGTCATAGGGAACCACCTTCAGTTCCAAAAGAGTATATTTCAGTATTTATTTATCTATTTCATTTTTATCCCAACTCAACACACATTTCTGGACTTGATGTGAAATCCCAGATAATAGTGAACCCTCTTGAAAAGAAGGCTGTCTGGCTCAAGAATACCATATCACATTGGAGGACCTACACCAGGGCCCATACTAAAGCCTGCATACCAGATGTGGCCCTCCAAGGACATTTACCTGCCCCCTGCCCTACATTTTAGACCAGGCACGGGCATACTTCAGCCATCATAACAGTCAGTAAGCTGGCTGGGATTTCTGAGAGCTGAAGTCCAAAATACCCGGAAAGCCAAAGTTTACCCATTCAGAATGATTTAGATTTAGGATTGCCCTAAGTCTGAAACGAGTTGAAGGCACACAACAACAACAATCTTAAAATGTTCCTTCTTTGGAGGCTTTTAAGCAAAGGCTGGATGACCATCTGTCGGGGGTGCTTTGAATGTGATTTCCTGCTTCTTGGCAGGGGGTTGGACTGGATGGCCCATGAGGTCTCTTCCAACTCTATGATTCTATGATTCTAATTAACTTGACTATCTCACCAGCCAACGGCAGGCTCACACTTCCCATTGAAATACTGGTAAGTTTATGTTGTTTAAAATTGTTCTTCATTTTAAATATTGCACTGTTATTTAATGTTTTTTGCACTACAAATAAGATATGTGCAGAGTGCACAACAATTTGTTCATGTCAAATAGCCCCTGCTCGTTGCTGACCTAGCAACCCGAAAGATAGTTGCACCTATCGAGTAGGAAATAAGGTACCACTTATAAAGTGGGGAGGCAAATTTAATTAATTTACGACATTGGAATGAGGAAGTGCCGTCACAGTGGATGATGAAGCAGCTGCTCCCCCCTGTGGCCAGAATCCAACATCCCCTCAGGAGAAGGTTAAATTGCCTCTGCGTCTGTCTCTGTCTCGGTTCTGTGTGTATATGGCCATTGAATGTTTGCCCTATATGTATATAATGTGATCTGCCCTGAGTCCCCTTCAGGGTGAGAAGGGCGAAATATAAATACTGTAAATAAAATAAAATAAAATAAAATAAAATAAAATAAAATGTTTTTTTCAAACTAGTCCAGTCCCCCAACATTTTGAGGGACCATGAACTGGCTCTCTGTTTAAAAAGTTTGAGGACCCCTGATCCAGACAATACCTAGAGAGGACATAGTCATCGAATCATAGAGTTGAGGGAAACCACAAGGGCCATTCAGTCCAACCCCTTCCATTTGCAAACCTCCAGAAGACATTTTGTCTGATGTAGATAAATGAGCATACCAGTCTTCTGAATAAAAGGTCCATATCATTCTATTTAAAATGCAAAGAAGAACACATATACTGATCTAAGGCCTTTAAAAACACAATACCTTTACAGTGATCTTCGGATGATAAGACATAAACAATCCCTTTCACGTTTCTAGCTTCTATGGGAGGAAATGCAAGGTGTGATGCGCATTTGACTGAAACATAAGCCTGCTGAAAAATTAATTCTGCTTCAGAGGAGTATGTCTCCACAGGTTCTGCTCCTGCATTACAATCTTCACCAGAATAATTGGGTTATAGAACCAGAAGCATTTTTGGCACTGAAATGCTTAAAAGCAAATAGACAGATGCAGTGCAAGAAGTTCTTTCCCTTAGGAAAATATTGTTAGGGGAAAATGTTAAGTGAGCTTTAAAAAAACAGACATAATTGATTAAAGGAAAGGAAAAATACTACCAGAGTAGTGAGTTTCTTTTTATTAATGATATATTAAATGTTTATTGATGAGGAGGGAGAATTAAGATTTCTATGTTTAAAGATTTATACAACAGAGATTACAGATGAGTGTTTCTTTTCCTTTTGCCAAATTGTTGGGACTTGCCTTGCAGATAAATTATTTTTATAATATTTTCAGTATGAAAAATATTTCACTGTAGTTTTCTTATCAGGTTCACAGCAGCTCTGTCAATTGAGTCATGAATATTAAAAGGTTTATGATCCAAAGTGGTGGTGGACATAGACTTTTGAAGGCCATGCCAACAAAGCACTAGCCTTGGCTAGTGCTTTAAAGCTATTACATTTTCCAGTACAGTTCCAAAAGCTGGATTGCATGTCTGTTGTCTGAGGACCAACTGAAGCACAGAATTGCTTATCACCAGAAAGCTGGGCACCTGGTGACAAGTTGGCTACTGTAACGATGAACACAGTAATACTGCAAAATAATTGGCTCTTGGCATTGGTAGAGAGATTATCTGTGCTGATAAAATCACAGGTCTTGAAGTGTTTAAGCAAAAGCATAACAGAACGCTTGCAAAACTGTGTTGTATGCTACAATCCATAGAATAAAACGTTGACATTCTAGAATATTTCTAGAATATAAACAAAACATAAGTAAGTGGGTGTAGGAAATATAACATGTTGCCTTAGGTGCTCCATCAGCAGGTGGAATGACTAGTAAGGATGTCACTCTTTAAGTCAACCATAAAAGTGGAATTCCCAGAGGCATTTCTCAAGTTAAAGTTTCATGCCAACCATGCAATATTAACAAAACACAGGCATGGCAAAATAGAGAATCAAACATGTCCCTGTGTTCATATTACTTCAGCTAGAAAATATTTTATTCTGCAAATCATGAACATTTTCCCAGGTTCAGCTGATCAAATAGTAAACTATAAGTCTCTTCTAGCATTGTAAAAGATTAAAGCCACGGCCCACAGGTTGGGAGCCACTGCTTTAATGCATCAAGGAGGGAGAGGTCTTCAGTCACATAGTGCCAAAAGCAAGAATGCAGAATGTGTGGTTCTTCAGATATTCTTACCACCTCTTGACACAGGGCATTTTTGCCCCTTTTTGCCACATTGAGTTGGGGAGAAGCGCCGAAAGGCACTTCCTCCACAACAACGGGGAGGAAAGTGTATTTTGAATAGCTCCAATGGAGTTACCTGCACTTTCCTCCTTGTTTCCCTGTGTGATGGAGGAAAGGGCAGCAGAGCAATGTGCATTGCTGCATGTTGCCGCCCTTTCTGCCATTTGATGAGGGGAGGGAAAGGGTGCCATGTGATGAGGGAAGAAGGGAGGGCAGGGTGTGCGAGTGCCACGAGCCGCCCCGCATTCCTTCCCTTTCACCTGCAATTGCAGCGTAAAGGCACTGTCCAAAAAGGCCATTTGAAGAGGTCTTAAACTATCATGCATATCCACTCGCAAATAAATTTCACGGAGTTCTCCATATTTCATTCTCCATATTGAGATCACCAGTTTTCTGGAGCATGATCAATATATTAAGATGCAATTGGGCCATTCTGCATCCAGTACTTCACAGGTGACCAACAAAGTAAGGCTACCAGATTTTCTGTAAATCAGTACAGGATATTTGGGTCATGTCTATAAGGCCACTTCAAGTCTAATGATATGAGGGCCTGACTACAAATGCCAGGGTTCTTATCACACCAGTCAGTTCCCCACAAACTTGAAAAAACTAGCTAATGCATTTAGCTTACACTAACTGCTGGGACTTGTCTTCGCGCAGTCTGTCTCCCTTTTTTTCCTCGGAGAAATTCTGCAACCCCAAAAGTCGAAAATCTTGCAAGACTGGGACATCTCAATTACATAGTACTTCTGCAAGTTCACTGTGCTTTTAAACACTTTAAAATACTATATAAAATGATTTTTCTTCCTGGGTCATTTCCTAATTGGTTCTATCATACGTAAACACATGGAAAAAGTTTATTAAACTGCAAAAACTTTGTTTTTGTGGGACATCCTGTGGCCTATTTTGCTATAGGTTTTTTTTTAATTTTTTATTATTTTAGAAATTATAACAGACATTCATGAAAGTGAAAAATAAGAAGTAAAATAAAATACACACATATAAAAAAGAAAAAAAATACAGAAAGATATAAAGATTTGCACTGTAGTGTACAGCCAGCGCTCGTTACACTAATGGATATTCACAGAGTGGCTGTACCGTTGTTATACCTTAACTTATCCTTGTCCCCCAAACCCCTCACCTGTGAACCCAACCCCCTAGACCTCCGATACCCCTCAGTAAGTATCACGTAACTAACCATCAACTACCCATGTATCTTCTTTAGCTAAATCCCCTTTATGGCAGTCATAAAATCTACCTTTGTCTTCTTTTCCAGATACCCAAGTGCCAGCCTCCATTTGTTTACAAAATCCTCATTATTTCCTCCTCTGTTACTATTTGTCAGCTTGGCCATTTGGATATATTCCCCCAGTTTATCTCTCCCGTCTTTAATACCTAGCTTTTCTTCCCCCTTCCATGTTTTAGCTATTATTAGTCTTGCTGCAACAAAACAATATTGGCAAATTTCTTCCTCTCCTGTGCTAATACGCCTTCTAAATAAACCTAATAAGCACATTTCCGGGTTTTTCTTGACCTTTTTGGTAATCATATTGTTTGTTTCTTTGACCACTTTTATCCAGAATATAGGTTTTCGATGAATATCTCCTAGAGTCTCAACCAATTCAACATAGTTTGTGGCAGACACAAAAACAACATTTCCAGAGTATAACTACTTTCAAAGTACCACACAATTAAACAGGAAATAACACTTTTTATTTCAAATTGTGATACATAGTGTAATTATTACTAAAACAGGGAATAAGTATTTTATATTTACTAGCCTTTCACTCTTTTGTGTATTATGCAAGGGAGATGACTACATATCAATGCCAAATCTGCACTGGCTGCTTCTTCTCAGTACTTCCTTGCATGGCAAAATGGATTGTTTCAATTAATAAAAAAGGTAAATGCCTTTTGCAATCAGAACCCTTTCCTTGGTATGTGTATTCTGCATGGGAGCGGGCTATTTCTCATTGCCAAACCAGCTTAGGCTGCAGTTTGCAACAGTCTAGTCCCAACATCTGCAAAAGAACAAAGGAATGTTAGCAAACTTTATGGAACTACCTAATCAAGAGGAAAAATCCCTATATGTGTCTGGAATGAGCTTTGAAATTGCACTGTTTTGTGAGTTTTTAGGGAAGTAATGAGGTGAAAGAGGACAGCTATGGTTTTGCAGTTTTGCAGAGCTGCTTCTTTTGATCACCGGAAGAAAAATGACGAGCACCATGACCGTGGGGAAGTGAAGCAGTTCAAAGTGACAGCACCAAGACAGCCACATGTCACAGTCACCAAACACACTGCTGAAATGCTTTTGAATTTACTACATATTTGAACACACTTTGAGCACAGATTCAGTGTGTTTTTGGCTACCTAAAAATGGGAATTCCCTGTTTTTTGAAAAGCACTGATTGCAGATTAGTTGCAGACTGGTTTGGAATGAATATAGACTGAAGGCCCATGGATATGCCATGTACCGTGGGCTCTTGGCGGGGTGTGTGGAGAAGTCGTCACTCCACATCCGCATCGCACGACTTGCCTTTTTCCCCATCCCATGGGGAGGGAGCGTCACTGCCAGGCTTCCCCCCATTGCTGACAAAGCAACATGGGAAGGCTCTTGTGTTGCCTTGGTGGTGGAATGCATTGCTTGCTCTCCCTTTTCTGGATGGAGCCTGATCGAAAGTACATGTGCATCATATAATGGGCTGCATCCTGTTTGACGAGGTTGAATGTCATGGGATAGTAAGTGATTCTATTTGTTTTTGAGGAAGTTGCAATTTGCATTAACTGCTAATATAAAGAACTCGAGTACAGCTTTAAAAACCACTAAACCAACCATTAGGCCAAAAACAACATGAATAACATTGCTGCAGAATTCAAAGGTAATGTAAAAAATAGTTTCCAACGATTAAGTCTAACTAACTGGAAGCCTGAATATCTTGAGACTGAAGCCGTAGACATTGTCATAACCTTACTCTCCCTTTGACTGTATCTTTTGCAAAAAAAAAAAAAAAAAGAATCTGCTTGAGCAATGAACAAGCAGAGAGGAGATGGAACACTACATTTTGCCCAAAGCTTAGCCTCAGCCAAGACTCAGCTGCATTGGAAGACTGGCTGATAGAAATTAATTTTGTCTGTCATCTAGACAGAATGACTCACAAGTTTTTTTCCTCTTTTTTCTATAAAAATAATATGATCACATTATAAAGAGGCAGATCTAATGAAACGCTAATTGTAAGAACAGGAAGTAGCATTCCTCAAGGCTGCCAGGACTTTATACGGTAGTTGTGTGACTGCAGCAATGTTATTATTAGAGATGTCTTTAGCCTTGTGCTGCCACCTTCCCATTAAGACTATCTGTAACATATGTCTCTGTCATGGTCTGATTGGCTGCTGGTTGCCAGAGGCCCCTTGTTCCAGGAAGCAGGAAGCAGGTGATGGCCAATTGGTATTCTTAGCTTGTGGACACTAACCATGCCTCATGGGTCTCAAAGAAGGAGAGGAGTGACAAACGTCCCCTTCTCATCAGTGTGGAAAACCTTATTATTTTTCTTTAGAAACCCTACATAACTGGACATGTAGATGGAATATCTGCATATATTCAGACTACATATAAAATATGTATATAAAACATTGAATGATACTACTGTGTATGCTAGGTAGGCACAGTAGAGGAAATTGCCTTTTTTTAAAAAGAAAAAAAAGAAGGAGTATGTGTGATTGATCTGTCCTTATAGCAACAAGAATAATTACAAACTATTTGTAATGTACCTAGAATCATTGTTCTTGCAAAACAAAAGAAAATCCATAAAACAATGAATCAAACCCAGCTTCTTGCAATTCCAGCTCACCTAATTAATCTTCAGCCTGGGAGTGTCCCTTGAGCTCTTTGGCCACATAGTTGGGTGCCTTGCTGTGATTTCACCAGAAGTAATATCACCTGTAAGCATCTGTAAGTGACCTGCTGATGACATTGCTTCTGTGAAGGAGCACCTTATGGAAGGTGATGCAGCATTGAGTTTGTTGGATCCAGCCTGATCCAATTGTCCACATCTCCAAATCTCCAGAACCACCATGCCAGAGCTTCCTGGAAGCTCTGGAGTAAATCCTGTTTCCCCCTAAGCCTCATTAACAACTGGATGTAGTGCTTCTGCTGCAAAGATAATAATAATAATTTTATTTTTGTATCCTGCCACCATCTCCCTGAAGTAGGCTAATGTAAACATGGCCAGGCTGTAAACAATAGGGCAAGGGAATGGGAATAAGTGCCAAGCTGTAACCATGGAATGAAGACATGGGATGAACTGCAAGATTGCATAGCAATTTGGTAGATCAACTAGGGGTTAGGCCCGGGGTCCCCAAACTAAGGCCCGGGGGCCGGATGCGGCCCTCCAAGGTCATTTACCTGGCCCCTGTCCTAAACTTTAGACATAGGGTTGACCTAAGACTACCTGGTCTTTGGAGGACACTATGCTTACCTATGGTCTTATGAGATCATCTAGATGGTCTTTGAAGGTCTCTTTGCTTAGCTATGTCCTTAGGAGACCATCTAGATGGCTTTTGGAGGTCACTTTCCTTACCCATGGTCCTATGAGACCATCTAGATGGCCTTTGAGGGTCCCTTTCCTTACCTGTGGTTTTATGAGATTGTCTAGATGGCCTTTGGGGCCCCCTTTCCTTACCTATGGTCTTATGAAACCATCTAAATGGTCTTTGAGGGTCCCTTTCCTTACCTATGGTCTTCTGATGACCTTATGAGATCATCTAGATGGCCTTTGAGGGTCCTTTTCCTTACCTATGGTCTTATGAGACAATCTAGATGGTCTTTGGAGGTCTCCTTGCTTACCTATGGTCTTATGAGATCATCTAGATCAGGGGTCCCCAAACTAAGGCCCTCCAAGGTCATTGACCTGGCCTCTGTCCTAAACTTTAGACTTAGGGTTGACCTAAGTCTGAAATGACTTGAAGGCACACAACAACAATCCTAATTTTGGACTATTTCATCATAGTGCGCCCCCCTAACAGTCTGAGGGATTGTGAATCGGCCCTCCACTTAAAAAGTTTGAGGACCCCTGGGTTAGGCATTCTCAAAAGCTTGGTTGAACAGCCAGGTCTTCAAGTCCCTACGGAAGGAGGACAGTGTGGGGGCTTGCCTAATCTCCCTGGGGAGGGCGTTCCAAAGCCAGGGAACCACCACTGGGAAGGCCCTCTCCTTCATCCCGTCCCATCCCCAACCGTGCTTGAGAAGTTGGCGGGACCTCCTTCAACAGTTTAGTTAATATATTTCATAAACAGGGATACAGGGAGGGATAAAACAGATCAAAAAAGTTATGTTTCATAGAAGAGGTAAAAAAGTGGTTTTTAATTTTCTAGCTGGGGCTAGTTGATCTAATCTCTTCAGGGAGATGGTGACGGGGTACATGAATAAAGTTATTATTATTATTGTTGTTGCTGCTGCTGCTGCTGCTGTTGTTGTTGCAGCAGAAGCACTGCATCCAGCTGTGCATGTGCGCAGATATGGGTAAGCATATAGGGAAAACATGCTAGGTATAGGCATATGGGGAAAACATGCTAGAGGAGATGGGGCAGGGGATAAAAAGTACAGTATATAGAAATTGACACATTGGAGGAGGGAAAGGATACATTCTATCAAAACAGGAGATTGGGTTTGTTGTGCAAGAGAGCCACTGCTACAGACTCAGCTCGTACGTCCAGTGGTGTGAATCAGTGCATCTTTGTGAATTTTTAATAAAAATATATAAACATGGAAAGCAGGCTTTTTAGGGGCATCAGCTGCTGCTGGTCCGCAGTGGGGCTGTGGAGGTCTCACAGAAAAGGATAAAGAAAAACATTTCATTTCTTTTTGTCATGATATCCTTGCTGAACTACAGTTGTTTATGGTGGAGGGGGTGTCGTGTTCGACAACAGATTCTCTTGGCCCTGCAGTAGATCTCATCCCTACTTCTCCCGGTTCTGTCAATTTCCTCCTTTTATGCTTTCAGTGAACTTTCCTAGTCATGTTTATGGCCAAATGTCCTTAGACTGTCTCCCACCTATGGCAGTTATACCTAGGCAAGCCCCTATTGTTGATTATGAGTGTGAAGGCAAAGAGGAGTCTTTGTGATTTGCTGTTCTTTGTGACACTTTTCTCTGTTTCTGATTTTGCACTTCAACCTCCAACTGCGAGTGTGGGAAGCTGCCATCTGGACAGGCTTGAAAAATGCATTGGAAATGGCAAGTAATATTCATAATAAATCGCATGGCAATTAATTACTCATGAGATTTCTAGTTTCTGCCTTGTTCCATTCTGACAGCCATGTAGTGCAATATATCCTCCTCATGCGTGGAATGCTTAAACGGCTGGGCTCTGCTAGAAATAGGTCACATGGAAGGAGCAACTTTCTCTTAGTAGGAAAATAGTTCTGAAAGAGGTCGGCAACTCTTTCAAAGCTGGGATGCTGAAATTCCCCTCACATTACACCACATACACAAACACCCATATTCTAATGGAAATGAAATGGTCTATCCTTAGCTATCAGAACAATGAAACAAGGTGACACGGAAAAGGTTCAAATCTCAGTAGCTATTAAAAACAATTATGTCCCATTGATTCTTAAGCATCTTTAAAATGGATGCCTTTTTTTGGCTTCAACTGCTTTTTGAATAATACATTCCAGAATCCCCCATCATGGAATTCTGGGATCTGTAGTCCTATAAGATAAATGTGCGACTTCTGTAAAATATTAGTTCTGGTCCATTAACTTGGGTTTCATATCCTCATGGAGAATGCTGTACTCTTTCTGGGTGACTGATTGCTTTCCCTTAGCTTTTAAACTGTAGTATGTAGGAGTTCATGCCATTGACTCCAGCAGGACTTCCTTTTAATGAGACAGACATAGGATTATTGCCTTGCCTAAAATTTGGTGGAGGAGTATTTTCAAATTCAGTTTGTTCCAGTGTGAACAAATATTGCTATCTGGATTTTATTCTGCCCTCCGTTTTCAATTGAGGCATCACTGTTCCATCCAAAATAACCTCTTTCATATACTATAAACTTTTTTATTGGTTACTCATTGAATTGTATTTGATGTTGCCTGGTACATACCTTTTATTGTTTTACAGAATCCAAAGAGCCTCTCCCCCCACACACACTCACACATTTTTTGACCTTTTGAATTTTACACATAAGTACGATCCTAAAGGCACCAGGTCCCCCCTAGTTTTGGAAGCTACACAGGGTCAGCCCAGGTTAGTACTTGGATGGGAGACCACCAATGAATACCAGACAGTTTATTTATTTATTTATTTATTTCTCACATTTATATCCCGCCCTTCTCACCCGAAGGGACTCAGGGTGGCTTACAGTAATGGCAGCAATTGGATGCCCATACAAAATCAATATCAAACAATGCGTAATACAGTTAAAACTATTAAAATACAATATAAATTACAATATATAAATTTTAAACATAAAATCAGATCCGTTCATCCTAGAGAAACCTCGTGCTTTGTCCTTAGTTCAGTCCATGTGATCTTTGCCATTTATTGATCGTTGCAGTCAATTTTCAGAGGAAGGAACTGACAAAACTACCTCTGAATATTCAGTGCCTAAAAAAACCCTATGAAATTTGTAGGATTAACATAAGTCATCAACCTGAAGGCACACACAAACACACTTCAAGCAGTACTGCCTCAGGAACCTTCTGCTATATCAGGGGTCCTCAAACTTTTTAAACAGACAGCCAGTTCATGAATTTTGGGGGACTGGATTATAATTGAAAAAACATGAACGAAATTATATGCACACTGCACACATCTTATTTGTAGTGCAAAACCTGGGATAATCACCATGAATACAGACAATTTTTGAGGCACATACTCCAGTTTTTTGATGAGCTATGACTCTTTTTGCTTCTAGCAACCCCCGCCTCTAATTGCCAACAAATTGCAACTTGGATGATTACCAAAAACATTCTTGCATTTTGAGCATCTATTGTGATGTTCCAGTGAGATATGACAACCATAGACAGCCACAGTAACGTTCTATTTTATTTGGATAAGGCAGTGTGGTCCAACTTTTAGTTACCCAAGGGCCAAACAAACTTTAGTATAGGAATGTGAGGGCCAGAGGCATTCCAAAAGGAAAACAAATTACATATTGTATTCAAAAACTGAAAGCAGTAAGAAGGATAAACAATTTTTTTCCAAATGTTAAATTAAAATATTTTTCCAGTAAGAAGGGCAAGGGCCAACAAAAATGAATTGGTGGGCTGCATGCAGCCCATGGGCCGTGGGTTGGACCACACTGGTATAAGGTAAAGTTTTCCCCTTGACATTAAGTCGAGTTGTGTCTGACTCTAAGGGGTGGTGCCCATCTCCATTTCTAAGCCAAAGAGCTGGTGTTGTTCATAGATGTCTTTTAGGTCATGTGCCCAGCATGATTGCATGGAGCGTTGTTACCTTCCCACCGAAGTAGTGCCTATTGATCTACTCACATTTGCATGGTTTTGAATTGCTAGATTGGCAGAACCTGGAGCTAACAATGGCAGCTCGCCCTGTATGATTTCTACCCACAACGTGTGTATGTATATATAGTATATACACCTTTATTCCAATATAACATTTCATGCAACAGCTGCACCAGATGTAGTCTTTGGAAGCGTGTGAAACAGTAAGTCTGTTTGTCTTTAAGATATCACAGGCAAACTTATGGCCCTTTAAAGAAGTGGTCACCCACTTGAAGCTTATATATATTAATTCTGCATATATTTGAATGGGTTCCTCGTTATTAGTGGACTAGAGAGACCATTCACTCAAGCACAAGTATCTGAGAAGGAGTATTTTATTATCAGGACACTTTCTTAGTGAAAGACTAATCAGGACATTGATATACAATAAACTATATTAGAATCAAAGCTCAAGATGATCCAAGATGTTCATGCACAATGATCCTACACTCTTGTGCTGTACAAAGTTCTTATATCATTTGTGAGGCTCAACTCCTCTTGGTGACATATATTTGCAGAATCAGACAGGAGAGAGCCCAACTAGTGTAAATATTTTTGAGCTCTGTGCAAGGGTATAGCTATTATTGTTGTTATTGTGTGCCTTCAAATAATTTCTAACATGGAAGAGTAATATGAGGGCATTGCCACCAAATGATAATTCTGCCCCCAATTATTTTTCCTACAATCTCCAAATTTCTAGTGCCGCAGAGAATGAGAAATCTATTCCTAGAATTCTTATATTTGCTCCATCCTCATTCCCTTGGTATGTCTGTTTGCCTTTTTTTGGATGCCTAAACTGTATTTGTAAATGCTCAATTTACATTTTAGTTTACAGAAAGGCTAGAAATTTGGGGAATGAAGGAAATTTTCATGAGGGTAGAATTTTTGGAGAGTCAGTGTGGCATTGTGGTCTGAACATTGGATGACGACTCTAGAGACCATGTTTTGATTTCCCGCTTGGCTATGGAAACCCAATAGGTGTCTCTGGAAAAGTCCCAGTTCCAGAAAGCCCCATGTTGGGTTTGCCTTGGGGTTGCCATAGGTTGGAAATAACTTGAAGGCAGACAACAACCACATTCATAGCTACATCACTGGATAACCAGTATCTTCCTTCATAATATTTTATCCCAGGCTTTGTATGAGACAAAGTTTTGCTACCACCCAACTGAAGACTCTAACTGTGCTGTCACTGTCACAAAACATCTCATTCCCCAAATCTCTGCTAAGTACAGTGGCAGAGCTTTACAATCTGTCCATATTAAACACATTCTCAACCTATTCATACCAGGCAGCACAACAAAGTTTTTGGGGAACACAGCCTGAACATATTTTGAAGTGTCAGGAAAAAACAACAGAAAGTTACCTTAAGCACACTTGAGACCCTCAATGTGGATGTGCTCACAGAAGGAGTTCAAGGGCCAGCTCTACCAATTGTCACAGGAAGATAGCTACTACCTCTGTTCATTTTGGAGTTGCAGGAAAAGGCAACAGAAAGTAACTCTATATACTTCTGTATAAGTCTAGAAATTATATTTATTTGTCTTAATAAAGACTCAAAATGGTGATCAGTTCACAGATCAATGTAAGTACTGTACCTTAACTTTTATCAAAAAGGAATCATCCTCTTCTCTGTGTAGAGTGGCAAAAGGAGAACACTTTAGGGCCCCATCACATTTGAGCATTTATCCACTTTAATCCACTCTAAATGCTGTGACGGACTCCTGCAGAATTTCTGGAGTTTGTAGTTTAGGGAGACCCAGGGCTTCTCTGGGTGAGCAGTTTAAAGACCCCTCCCTAAACTACAAACCCCAGAATTCTGCAGGAGGCAGTCACAGCATTTAGAGTGGATTTTATTAGATAAATGTTTAAGGGTGGCGAGGCCCTTATATTTGGAGGAAACCTAAAAGATTCACCAAGAGCTTAATCTGTTCCAGGAGAACCTAGAAGATGCTGCCTCCTGGGGGACATTGGTACTCTCCCTTCTCTGTAAAACAATCCCCCATTTATCCACAGGTCATATCAAAATCCATGCCCTCAACTTAAACATGAGGTCAACCTATACATGAGTATTTATGGTAGCTATTCCAGACATCATTGTTATAATTTTGCTGTCAAAGAATCTAGTAGGATTTTCTGCCTCAGGTACCCAAATAATCAGGCTAGCTTAGGATATTATGTACCTTGACTTGGGTGAGGGTTTAAGTTAGATTTGCTGCTCCACCTCAGGCCACAAATTGATTTTGGTCAACTCTGAAAACTTAGCTATTCAGGAGGGACATCTTCAGTACTAGGAACCATATCAGATTTAAAGAGGGGAAATGGGAGAAAGCAGAGGGAACTGTGTTACCCCATTCCCTCTGCTTTTCTGTGCTATTTCTGTGCTAAGTTAAGACATACTTTTGAGGGAAAATGAGCGGTTTCTACTCAAAAAAGAAAGAGAGAAATAGTGCAATAAATGATTTTGAATTAATTTCTTTTCATAGATCTTTTCTTGGTAGAGCCATATGCACCTACCACATTACAAAGCTGACTCATCAGAACACAAGAGCACTTTGAGGAATGACAGTGAGTCTGCTTTTCTACACACTGTGCATATTTTTTGCAGCTAAGTAGTTAAAAGTCCTTTCCAATAAAGAAGTTTCATTATTATTAATTATTTAGTCCACACTGTCTCGATGATTGATGGTGGTACCAAAGACAAGACAACATGGAAGCTTACACAAGGATGTAAAAATCCGAGTGGACCAACAAAAAAGTAAATAATGGGCCAAAGAAAGATGCTGAGATGCGGATATTGGGCTGGAATTGATTTTCTTGCACTCACATATCTAAAAAAAGATAAAACCCTCAGTTAGATTAAATTTAGGTTGCCTGCATGTTTTAAAAAACTAAAGCCTGAACTGCAGAATCAGTACTGTATTTACAAAAAGAGCCCCTTGTCATTTTCTTGTGAGGCAACAGCAATTTCTTTTGTATTTTGTTTTCTTTTTTGCTTTGTCAATTATCTTCCAAATCTATTTGTCCACCTTCCATTATGGTCAGGCTAAATGGTCCTAGGGGCCGAAACAGGAATATCTCTAGATTCCTTACACTTTCGCATGGTAATACCATATTTCTTAAAGCTTTACCAGTGAGCCTCCATAGAAGCGGTGGCAATGAAACCAATAAATTTATAAGATTATAGAGTGTTTCATGTCAGGATACTTCCACCTCCAAACTACACATGCCATTGATTTTGTAACTGCAATTAAAATGTATAGTTTTCAAAAATGTAAAAAAAAAGTTGTACATATCAGAACATTGCCTGGGATGAGTCAACACGTTCCTCTACATCAGTGGTTCTCAACCTGTGACTCCCCAGATGTTTTGGCCTTCAACTCCCAGATATCCTAACAGTTGGTAAACTGGCTGTCATCTCTGGGAGTTGTAGGCCACAACACCTGGGGACCCACAGGTTGAGAACCACTTCTCTATAGAATCATTGAGCCATAGAGTTGGAATAGATCACAAGGGCCATCCAGGCCCCTTCCACACAGCTGAATGAAATCCCACATTTTCTGCTTTGAACTGGAATATATGGCAGTGTGGACTCAGATAACCCAGTTCAAAGCAGATATTGTGGGATTTTCTGCCTTGATATTCTGGGTTATATGGCTGTGTGGAGGGGCCCCCAGTCCAACCCACCACCACTAAGGAATACACAATCAAGTCACTCCTAACAATTGTTTTAAAAACCCACTATATTCCAAGGTACCATATTCCACTGTCAAACAACTCTTACCACCAGATAATGTTTAGGCAGACTCTCTTATCTTGCAATTTGAATCCATTGCTCCATGGCCCAATCTCTGGAGCAGCAGAAAATAAGTTTGTTCCCACCTCAATATAGCATCCTTTCAAATATTCAAATATGTCTACCATGTTACTTCTTAGGGTCCTTCCACACAGCCATGTAACCCAGAATATCAAGGCAGAAAATTCCACATCTGCTTTGAACTGGGTTATCTGAGTCCACACTGCCATATATTCCAGTTCAAAGCAGATAATGTGGGATTTTATTCAGCTGTGTTGAGGGGGCCTTAATCTTCTCTTCCCCATACTACAATCTCAGTGAAATTTCCACCTTCTCCAAAGCTGTTATTAGCCTGAGGCTCTTTCAGACCAGAGTTTCTCAAACTGTGCTCCTCTAGAAGCTTTGTACTTTAGTTCCTACAATTCCTAACAACAGCTGGATGGGATTTCTGGGAGCTGAAGTCCAAAACATCTGGAGGATCAAAGTTTGAGAAACATTGTTTCAAATCATTGACAAGTGTTTGTACTTTTACTGAAGAAAAATTGTGCCAAAAACTGGTTAAAGAAAGCATAAGTAGCTCTCAATCTTTGTTGCTTCTCCACTCGGGATTGTTGATGCTGTCATTCACAAAAACACTGAGACTTCCTTACAGGCATTTGCAAATGCCATTTATTTCTAATAATAAATCTTTGGTTACTGGATAAAGTGAATTAATGGTGTGACAAGTTATCACATGAATACTTGCTAATCCAGAGCATTTGTACAAATCTGGAAATGACAACAGGGGACAAAGAGTCCAAATCAAGTTTGCTGTGAGTTGTTGTCACAAGTTTGCATTCCATCTTCATGTCAAGCTGCCAAACAGAGAGAGATGCGTGCTACATCCTGGCAGATGAGGAAGCTGACATTCCTAATTTGGCCATGACATTTATAGGCTTTGCCAATCTGACACAGCTAATTGAAGGCTTGGCTAATGTCCCAGGGCTATGGCATTACTATGCTTGGTATTGTAGCTGTGAGTGTGTCTCGCAGCTCCAAAGACCACCTCCCCCACTTCATCCTGTCTCTCCATGGTGAACTCAAACAGTATACTTTCACATTCTCTACATTGTTGCTAGCAGGAAAAATAGCTTTAAGTCAATTTTCTAAAAACATTAAGATTGTCAGAAGAGGTAAAGTGAATAAACTTGTAAACAAAATGAAGAAGTAAAACAGCCAACAAATAGAATCCAGTTAAAGCAAGCTATTAACTCTAGAGCTTCTGCAGTGTTCTCCTGCTGGGGACTCACACAAATTTTTAGAAGCAGCAGAGCCTGAGAAATTGGATTTGGAACCCTAAGTGAGGGGCACAAAGAAAGTACACATATGTTTGACCAAGGCATGGTTTTAAGGACAGTCTGTAAAAGCAGGTTCCCTCCTGTGACTGGAAATGCATATATATATTTTATACTTTCTGGTGCAAGTGAAAGAGCCAGCATGATATGTTGGCTTGAATGCTGAACTAGGATTCTGGGAGACTTTTAATACCCATTCAACCATGGAAAAAGTGGCTGCAGTGTCACAATGGGTTAAACCGTTGTGACAGCTGAACTATTGACCTGAAGGTTGGCGGTTCAAATCTACAAGATGGAGTGAGCTCCCATCTGTCAATCCTAGCTTCCCATGTGGGGACATAAGAGAAGCCTCCCTGCAGGATAGTAACGCAGCCAGGCATCCCTTGGGCAACATCTTTGTAGACGGACAATTCTCTCACACCAGAAGCAACCCAATTTGCTTCTGACATGATAAAAAAAAGCCATAGAAAAGCACTGGTGAGTCACACTGTTATCTATATATATAAAAGAGTAAAAAACTGGGGGCTGTGAAGTAAGCAACAAAACTACACATCCCAGAACCACAAAACATGGCAGCACAACCCACCATCCTTGCCCCTAGGTTCCAACAACAAAAAGAAAATAAAAATAAAGTACTAATTAGAGGGAGAGGAATAATTGTTTTTATCCAATTGCTGCCAGTTAGAAGGCTAAGCTCCGCCCACTTGGTCTCCTAGCAACCCACTCAGCCCAGGGCCTCAAAGCTCCAAGGCCAAGGGGAGGCCAACGGCTAAATGACAAGGAGGGCTATAACTACTCGACAAACTGTAACAACAGACAGCTATACTAACAATAAAACACCCCCATTCAATACCACAGCCCAACCACCAGTTACCAACCATGCATTTCCACAACTACAAATACGCATACCCACCAACCACAATATTGACCAGGAAGAAGAAAATAATAATACCAATAACACACCAATACCACTGGACAGATCACCATGCAGTCCCACCCCTCAGCCACCCCTTCACTACACTTTCAAACCACACCTTACAGAAACCCATCCAACCTCACCACAACAAACTTCGACATTGCTAAACTCCGACACCCTGTGTTCCCTCACCACTTAAAACCAGACACAACACAACTGCACACAACACACTATCCACACACCAATGCAATCCCTACCTCCCATGTCCACTACAGGCAGGACACATGCATACCTACAAAAACAACCACGACCACAGGGCAAAAGAACTCAAACACATGCACAACAACAACACCAAATACACAAAAAGCAGACACCCAGACAAGATATCCGCAGAAAAACCAATTCCCCAAACCAACAAACATACAACATCATTCACACTTCAACAATCAGAAATATTGAATATTCACAAGCTTTAGGAAATAATATCCCCTGATGGCACAGGGGAGTAGATCAATAGATACTGCTCCAGTAAGAAGGTAACAGCGCTCCATGCAGTCATGCCACATGACCTTGGAGGAGTCTATGGACAACGCCAGCTCTTCGGCTTAGAAATGGAGATAAGCACCAACCCCCAGAGTCAGACACAACTGGACTTAATGTCAGGGGAAAACCTTTACCCTTTACCTTAACTACCAACAATTCCTCAATACTTTATTTCCCATACCACCAGACTTAATTATCTTAATTTAGAGCTGAAATTGTTAAATGATTGCCTGTGGCCAGACTTATCTACTAGAAAATGAATAATCTGAATGCTTTTTCTTTGTGGAATTTCTATGGAATCCTATCCAACTTTTCTTTGAGGCTCTTGAAACTGTCTTTCCTAAAGTCCAGCAGACTTATCTGGCTCAGCTGAGTTTTTATAGCCATGAATGCCAAGAAGACGCTGGTACTTTTCTTCAAGGTTCCTGTCACTCTAACTTAAACAACCAGTTCTTCCCTGTTGCTTAGGATTAAGTTCAGGACAGAGCAGTTCTCCTTGTTCCAACTTCCTCCTTCTGGGAGATGAACTTGTCAGAAGACATGTTAAAAATTTATTGGACGTTCCATTCTTAGCAGAGCCAGACTTCCAGCCAATGTCACATTCACTGAGGTCCTGCGTTACTGCGATGACGTGCCCCTGTGAAAGTTTTGTCATCTGTTCCAGGAAAGTGCTGTCCATATCTTCCAGCTGACTGGGCAATCTTGTTTCTCGTTGCTTTTAAAACTTTGCCCAAATGGTTTCAACAGGACTTTGAGAAGACAGAGAAGTCAGAAGGACTCTGATCATGTGTGTTGGTGGGTGAGCAGAGAAGTATAACACCTATAATATTCTAAAGTGTTAACAGTGTTGGCACTTGAGTTGGAGGAGAGAAATAACATTGAATTGTTTTTTCATCACAACAGATTTTAAGCTATTAATTCTACAGTGTTGGGCCCATCTCTGGTCAGAAAAGATGCTAAGTCATAGCAGAAAACAAAGTGGTGCAGAAATGACTGGATACATGGAGGGTAAGGAAGAAAGCAGAGTTTATGTATCAGAAGTGTGGGGGCTGCCAAAAAGAGCCTGAAAGTAACAAGGTCCCAGTAATACAGTGTGAGATGAGTCAACTATTTTAGGTCTTGTCTACACTGGTGAAAAAATTATTTTGGGCACTGCATTTTCCCAGTCTACATTGCGGTGATCCTTTAATGCAGTGGTTCTCAACCTGTGGTTCCACAGATGTTTTGGCCTTCAACTCCCGAAATCCTAATTGCTGGTAAACTGGCTGGAATTTCTGGGAGTTGTAGGCCAAAACACCTGGGGACCCATAGATAGAGAACCACTGCTTTAATGCCACACACATACCACACACATAGTGGCAAGATCTCCACAACTAGCTACACATTTACTTCTGGCAAAGTCATATAGCTGTTAGGGATGGTCCAAATTCCCAGTCCTTTGTGGCTACTCCACTTTTGTGTTGTTGTTGTTGTTGTTGTTGTTGTTGTTGTTGTTGTTGTTGTTGTGATATCTGTGGATATCACAATCTGTGGAAACTCAATTCCCATTATATTCAATGATGTAGTAAAATAGTGTTCCTTATATAAAATTGCAAAATCAAGATTTCCTTTTTGGATTTTTTAAATGAAGGCAAAGATGGTTGAATCTGTGCATTCAGGATCCTTAGATATGTTCTTTTTGTTAAGTGGGGGCATAAAAAATACTGATAGACTGATATGCCAGAATATATGCAAGCTTCTCCTCCTCTTTTCTTTTAAAGAATCACTTTCTGGATGGAATGATCCCATCTCACCATACAGTGCCACCCATCATTAATTCCTCTTCCCCATTTCATAGTGAAACAATGCTGCCACATGCCAACATAGATGGGATTTTCTATAAACTGTGGAGCTATAGGCAAGGTTTAAAAAACTGGATTAAAGCCTAAAGAACTGCATTGCAAGCAAATCATCATGTCAGGATTGAAGTGCCTATGTGGTGAATATGATATTCTTTTTTTGCAGTGTAGACAAGTCATTGGTAAAAAGTACATAAGCAGGTTACATTCCATAAGGATTGCAAGGAGATAAATATGCAGAATCATGTCAACAAGTAACATCTTTAAAACTTCTAAAAGAGCATTTGAAACATGATAGAGGCATTTTGACAAAAATGGTTCAAGTTGTATACCATTTTCTTAACAAGCCTAACATTTTTTTAAATGAAGTGTTTAGTTCATACTCAAAGATGCACTGCAAACAAAAGCCTGTTGTGTTGACAGAACTAACTTTCTGTGGATGAACCGCCATTATGTTCTCTCAGAGATTAGCTAGCTGTCAATACAACTGCTCTGCTAATACAAATCAGCCAACAGAAGAGCCAAAGGAAGGAACCAAAGAGGAACAGAATTCTACACTGGAGAATAAATGCATTTTGTCACCACTTTAACTGCCATAGTTCAATGCTATGAAATCTTGGGATTTGTAGTTTAGTGAGGTACTAGAATCCTTTGACAGGTAAGCTATAGACCAATGGGTCTCAACCTGGGTTCCCCAGATGTTTTTGGCCTGCAACTCCCAGAAATGCCAGCCAGTTTACCAGCTGTTAGGATTTCTGGGAGTTGGAGGTCAAAAACATCTGGGGACCCCAGGTTGAGACCCACTGCTATAAACCTTGAAAACTCCAGCTTTCATTATTCCATAGCATTGATTCATTGGTGGTTAAAGTGGTGTCTGCAGAAGCGCTTTGAGTCCTTTGGTAAGGGATGTCGCTGCTATTCTGATACAAAGGACAATACTAAGGAATGGTCAATATTTCCGGCAGAGAATGGTATGGATTCAGTACAGCTTCAGAAAGCCTAATATTGTCTCAGCTGATCCCTGGCCATTTTTGTGAGTTAAAATTATACTCATATTTTCAATCAACTCCACTAATAACAAGTTCCTCACTACTAAGGAGTAGTGATGGTAGATTTCCCTCAAAACACCACAATAACTAATAAGAATGAATTCTCTCTTTTAAAAAAAGTAACCTTCTAAGCACTGTTCCAAAATATAGTGCAAAAAGTTCTCAATTTAATCTGGTTTTGAGAAAGATAAGCAACAATATCCCACTTGGGAGTTTCCCAGAGAAAGATAATGGCCCAGGGTTGCAAAATGTGTTACAGTAACAGATTCATACCCCATGCTGGTATTTTAAATAAGGAAATAAATCAAGGAAGTGTATCTGCTTTCCAAAAATAAAAGGTTAATATGGTCTTCTCTTGCCTTCTCATTGAAGAGAGAGAGAGATAAGTACTGCTCTTACTTAGAGATGAAATCAGATACAGTTCGCACTTCCTGAAACTATTTGGTGGTAAACATAGCATCTCTCTTATAAAGAAACCAGTTCCAAGAAAAATGCCACATTAGCTTGTTTTTACATTAGCTTGTAATTACTTCCAGAGATTTCTACAAAGCACATTAGAACGAATTATTATTTTGTCTCGGCATTATTCTACCATTCTACCTGTGGGCTTCTGAGATTTGTGATCCAGAAAAGTAACTTTTGTAGCTCTCCCCATTTAGCATAAGTATAGGATGCTGAAAGCCACTTGACCTATTAAGTGCTAGAAGACAACTTTCATAGTTTTAGTGATAATATTTATAAGTAAGCCCTCTAAACATGGGCTAGAGAATTGTGTGCAGCCTGAGATAGCAGAACATTCTCATGGCCTCTAACACTCAAAATAGTACTTCTTCCAGCCTAAGACTATATCAAGTCCTGAACAAACATTCTCATACATACATGGAAATAAATGCCAAATTCATATTTAAAGTAGATTATTTTTCCACTACACATCTTGGGTTCTTGCCAGATGGCAGTTCTGCTTAAAACATCAAAGGGATGAAGATATATATGTGACATTCAGTTTCCTCCCTATCTGCGCATTACCAGATAGGCTCTGGGTTTAAGAAGGAATAGCAACACTACTAATACAAATTGGTATAACAATAATTCCCTTCCCCTTGGTAGCACCTGTTGACTTGAATGAATACCCAAGAACATAATCTCTGTTTGGCAGAGATTATGTTCTTGTCTGATGGGAGGTATTTAAGAGTTACCTTCAGTGAAGCAAATGACATATAACCTTCATTGTGTGAATGCAATTAAAGTCTATATTTTGGTTATGTAGCTCTGGAGGGAGAAACATGAGCAAGGTCTGATTCATGGAGAGTGATCGTTCTGGCAAATTTCCATTTGTGCCAAGAGAGGCCTTCCTTGAAATGCAAATAGATGCCTTGCAGAGTTCATTTTGTTCTTAGGTGGCAGAGAAAAAAGATCAGTGTCCCACTCCCCATGGTTACAAGCAATGCTTTGGCTTCCTTGTGGCTAGACATCATTAAATAAAGATTTTCAGTCAAAAAAGGTGTTCACAGCAACTAACAACAGGTAAAAAAGCCTTATTAAAATACAACATAAAACAAAAAAAAAAATGCTTAAGCATTACCAAACTTTTGGTGTTTAATATGGTCAACAATATTAAAAGTTAAGATGGGGGAGGGGAAAGGGATATTCGCAATTTTCCCGTTTTTGTAAGGCCCCCGCACCATAACCTCCATGAATGTGGAGGGTTGACCTAAGTTATCTGAAACAGAAGATTTTTTTTAGAATAAGGTTGTTTATGAGGAGCAGGGGAGAATGCATATAGCCTGTAATAACCATATGAATGACAGTTAAGACATTATAATAACCAAGAGATTGCTTTTTCAATTGACATTGCATAAAATCATGGTGTACGTTCAGACAGCGGTCTGCAGGAAGCATTAAAAATGCATATGATTAACATCAATGATAGGTTAATCTAACCTAAATAACGATTAATCATATAACCTGTATCTAGATTTAACTTAAATAATTAAAATGAATAATGTAAACTAAATAAAAGTCAACAAAGATCTATGTTTATTAAAACTGTAATACAGCAAATTAATTTTACATGTCCACTGCCCTGAGGAATGCTGATACAAGGCAGGATAGAAATATTATGTGTCTGTGGGCATTTGCTTTCAGGTTGCCTTTTGACTTATGGTGCCAATGAATTCCACAGGGTTTTCTTAGGCAAGGAATACTCAGGTGGCTTTGCCAGTTCCTTCCCTTGTAATAAAGCCTACAGAGAAATAAATAAATGTTTCAATAGATTAAATGGGAAGATCTAGTTCCTTGCCAGTCACTGAAGCACACTTGTTTAAATATTTGAGCCCTTAGTGCAGATGTACTACTTAAGAGATAAACCGGCCACACTTTTAATTGTGTGAGAAACAATTTCATGCTTTGGTGGAACATTTACCTGAAGCACAGCATGCAAGAAATGGATGCTTAATTCTTTCTGCTTCAATCAGCAGACACTTTTGTATAAGAATTCATATAAGGGGAGCTCCCATTGACTTGAACAGGAGGCAAGAGAATTGCCAGCACAACCACCCAGAAATGGCTATAGGAGAATCCTATATCCTATGTGACAGCCCATTCCATTGTTAAACAGCTGCCATCAGAAAGTTCTTCCTGAGATGGAATCTCTTTTTTTTTAAATCTTTTTATTGAATTTTACACAAATAAATATCCATACATATATATTACACAAAACACACAGAGGGAGAAGAAAAAAAAAGGAGAGAAGGATCAAAGGAGGGAAAAAAAGTAAAAGAAAAGTAAAAGGGGGATTGGTGGTTTGACTTCCACATCCCTGACGGATCGGTCTATCTTTCTCTATTTGAATTTTCTTCTTGTTTGTCATCACTCACTTCTTCATTCACTGCTTCTGCTGTTGGTTATCTTCTTTACGGTTCTGGTGGGGGATTTAACCCATTCTTAGGTCTTAATATAATGTTCAATTTTTATATTTAGTGAGATTAAATTGATTCTTTATTTATTTATTCTTTTTTGCAGCTTTATTAAGTTCCAGAGAGCTTTCTACCTGTTGCCAATTTGTTTCTTTTCTTGGTCTACCCTGGGGTTTTGCTATTAAATAGGTTAGTCTGTCCATATTTTTTATTTCAGCTACTTTAATTAGCCAGTCCTCTTTCTTAGGGATTTCTTTTTGTCTCCAGTATCTGGCATAGGTCATTCTAGCCGAAGTAGTCAGGTATGTCATTAATTTCTCCTCGTTTATGTCTCGGGATTCTGTAAATATTCCTAACAGATATAACTCTGGGAGCTTTTTTAATTTTGTGTTTAACATTTTTTGTATTTTTTTGTGTATCTTAGCCCAATATTCTTTAGCTTTTTTACATTCCCACCATATATGGTGGAATGTGCCTTCTTTTTCACCGCATTTCCAGCATTTGAAATTTTTAGTTTTATTAATCATTCCTAATTTTTCAGGGGTAATATACCACCTATAGAACATCTTCATGCAGTTCTCTTTTAGTTGGTATGCATATGTAAATTTTAGTTTCCTGCCCCAGCAAGCTTCCCATTCCTCCATTTGTATAGATCTTCCTAAATCTTTAGACCATTTGATCATCTCTTTTTCTTGTAATTTGAATCCACGGCACAAGTTTATCCTACTTCTGTATTATGCAAATGTACTTTGTTTTGTGATTAAAAGTAGGAAGGAAAGAGGAATGAGTGGTATGAACAGTGATGTATGCAATATAAAAGTAGGCTTCATTTGCAGGTGTGGTCTGCTGCTGTCATTTCTAGATTACTAATATTACAAGCTGTTGCTGCTTCACCTCCTGTTTGCACCGTACAACTTAATCACACGGATGGCTGCAAGTGTCATAGGACGTCTGCAGCACTGCTGATCTACAGAGCCCCATGCCACCCATCATTCACTTTCAGCACAGCTATGTAGATCAACTGTGGTGCAAGCATCCTACGATGCTTTGCCCAGAACACTGGAGGCTTCCCATGCCCAATAGAGAACAACGATGCCAGCACAGGGAGCAGCTGCATGGCGAAATTTCCTCACGTGTGATGGGGAAGCATTGCTGCAGGCGAGGTACGGCAGAGTCCTCCTGCCCTGCGGATTCACCATGGAGGCTGTCAAATTGCCCTGCTGTCCCTTCTTCAATGTGATGAGTTCCTTAGTCTTCACCTTAGCCTTCTTCTAATTCTTCTGATATGTTGCCCTCAAGGTATACCTTTATCTCTAGATGAAATTTTATATTTACCTACATGTAGGTAAGCCTTCTTGAGAACAAGTGCAGTTACCTCTGAGCAACTATGTAAAGGATTATACTGAGCAACTATGTAAAGGATTATCCACTGACTTGGACCACAGTCTACACAGGCATTTCATCAAATCTGGTTCTACTATGGATAATTGTGATCCATTCATTAGAGCATATGCAGAGTTTTGGCATTTTGTACCTTGGCCGACTTCAACAGGGAAAAATTGGGAAAAGTGAAATGCACAAATATTGGATGAGTGCCATCTGGTTAGAAAGCAGAACATATGAAAAGGATTTTGAGAGTCAGGTCATGACAAACTAAACATGATCTGGTGGCAAACCGAGCCAATGCAATTCAAGGCTGCCTCAACACAAGTATAATGCCTAGATCAAGTGAAATAGTAGTGTGACTCTATTCCATTTTGGTCTAACCTCACTTGGGACACTGTTCCCAGTTCTGTGCACATCTCAAGTAGGATATTAACAAGGTGTAATGTATTCAAGAGAGGTAAACCATGTCCTGTGAAACCAAAAAAAGGATTATAGAGAGCTGGTATGCTTGGCTTGGAGAAGAAAGATAACACCTATCTTTAAATATCTGAAAAGATGTCCTGTAGAAGATGGAGTCAGCTTGTTTTCTGCTGCTCCAAAGACTCAAACACAAATCAATACATTGAATAGATTCCAGCCAAACATTAGGGAGAACATCTTTACTGTGAGTGCAGTTCAACACTGGAGTAGATTGCCTTGGAGGGCAGATAGCTCTCCCTCTTTGCAGTTTTTTAAATAGCAGTTGAATAGCATCTTTCAGGATTATCTCTAATTCTCTATATGTTAGAGAGTTGGATCAGTTGTTCCTTATGGGTCTCTTCCAAATCTACGATTCTGTGAGAAAGCAGAAAAAAAAATCCTAGAATTAAAGTGGGTTGCATTGTCAATACATCATTAAACATTTGGTGCTCTAAAGCATAAATAGAAATTTTATCCTGCTTGAAGGTTTTTATCCTTGCAACATATTTAATTGCTTGATCAGAGCAATTAGATGAACAACAAATGAACCTTTATGCACAGGATTGAAGTATTTGGAACTGCAAAATCTACAGCACAGTAACAAGTCTTGATTTTTCTGAAGTGACATTTAAATGCAATCAGCACTGAAACATAAAATCTCAAACCTTTGCATAAACACAAAGGGAAGTACCTGGTTATTACATATGCTTTCAAAGGTATTTCAAAGAATAAAATAATCTCAGTAAGCAAATTTCCGTTGTATTGTGTTTGAAAAAATGTCCACAGTAGTCATTGTTTAGCCAGTTTCATGTAGGTTAAAACACAGGAGACAAATACTTTCCATTGGGATGCAGGTGGGTAGAAAAGCTGTTCAAAGCTTTGCTGAGGTGAAATTGGGTCAGTGATAAATTAAGTGTTGCTTTTGTTTGTTTAAAATAACAGAAGCTATCTTGTGTAACTTCCTTGCGTTTGTGATCTGCTGAAAAGAGTAAATTCGGAATTTTGCAGCATTGGCTTTATGAATTGAAACAATCCATACTTTGTTAAGCAATGTGAATTTTGTTGCTTTCACTAGGACAAATTAAAGCATTGGTTCAGTTGAGGCTTAAACATTAATTTTGTCCATTTAAGTTTGAGCAAGATTAGTTCAGTTGTTTAACATGCTGACCTTGCTTTGCACACTATTCACCCCCAGCCCCAGACCCTATGATACGCTGATGTACAAGTCTTTATCTAATGTTTATAACTGATTATGTCTACCTCGCAGCCCTGATTACTGGTATTTGACTCCTTGATGGAATATACTGATTGGAACTGTAACTGTGACCATTTTAATTGAACTGTTTTTTACTGTTGTCTTATGATGTTTTTTTATTCAGTCAGTCAGTCAGTCAGTCAGTCAGTCAGTAGCCTTTATTTCGGTCAACAAATCATCGGCTGAAGTCAAGTGAAAGTAGAATGATGGAATACAACATTTGAATAATTTATGGCATCGCATTTGGCTTATAGTTAACAGTAACAAGTGTCTCTATTCGCTATCGGTTAAATGACTATCTTTATAATCTAAAAGAAGAACTGATTACCAATTCGTAATAAGTTTCTTAAGTACTCTTTGTAACACTCTTAGCACTTATAGATTATTCGTGAAGCACTTGTGGCTTTTTGCCACTGCAAAAAGCAATTTGGCCACCTGCTCCATTACCTCTCTGTCAAGATCAGAGAGTAAATAACTGCAGTACCAATTTAGGGTTCTTCCTGGCCACTTGAGTAGAGGGGATATTAACCTTAATCTATCGTCCCTGTAAATTACAATTAAATAATCACAATTGGCTGTGTCCTTGAAAACAGTGGATTAGTGGTAAATTCACTATAATTTAAATACTGCTATCCTTTTCTTGCATGTATAACTCCTTTATTTCAAGATAATTTGTACATACAGTTCACTTTAGATTTCATAGTAAATCTCAGAGGCACGCATTATTCTTATTTATTATTCTTATTATTCTATTTCCAAAATAGTTGGGACCAAAAGTATTTTGGATTTTGATTTTTTTTTAAGATTTTTGAATACTTGTATTTGCATATACATACATAAGGCCATATTTTGAAAATGGGATCTAAGTCTAAACATGCAATTCATTTATGCTCCATATAAACCATATACACAAAGATTGAAGGTATTGTATACATTTTCAGGATGGTTCTCTATGCCTTTTTCTGTTGCAAGGTTCCGTGAAATGGGACAACAGAAATCGTAGATTTAATAACTCATCCATGGTCTCCTTTCAACAACTTCATTTTGATATTCCTGCTCTGCAACCTTTTGCCTTTCCTTCTGATCCCAATTCTAACTATTTTGGTGTTGCTTGCATACAGAAAGAAGAAAAAGAAAGCAAGATTGGTGGCATAGCTGTAACACTTTGAAATGTGCCGAGATAAATGTGTTTTTGAAGCTTGGAAGGATATAAGCAACTTTTTCTTAGCAGAATGTTTACAGAATATTCTTTTGAAAAAAAAAGCTTTCACATGACAGTTAATTTTTCATAACAAATAGTTAAGTGGAAATACAGAAAAAACATGCTGATGAAGTAATGGCATTGGCCATTAAGTTAGAAAAGCAGAGTATCTACAGCATGGGAGAAACAAGATGTAAGATTACAGCAATGAGACCTCATCAATTCTCCTGCACTTACTTCTCTGGCTGATTTGTTATAATTGACGAGACTCTTCTGCAGCTTGGCCTTAGGCATTTGTCCTCAAAGGTAAGCTGGTGCAATTGATCTCAGCAAGGCTTTCTCTTTATGTTCACTCTACCCTCCATATTTGCAGTTTTGATTTTGATTCTTGGATTTGATTATTATGTTCTTTAGCAATTTCAAAGTGCTGCAGTATTTCCACCAGAAGTTGCACTGGAGGATATTGAGGTAGATAGTGACTCAATCAACACTAAAAAAAAGGTAATAGATAAGTAGGGGTTTTAAAAACTACATAAATGCAAGCTTTACATGAAGTCACTGGCCTTCTAACTAAGAAACAACCCAGTGTTAAGCAAATATGTAGGCAACCAAATTACTGTGCTAATAACTTGTAACCTGTCGACAACACACTTGTAACAATTGTGTACAAGTGGAAGAAAATGGTTATATAGTATTATGTAAAAGGGGTTGAATAATAAGGGATAAAAAATAACATAGTGAGTGTAAGCTTCGTAGAACTTTGTATTTGTAGGTTAATAATACAGGGGCTTTCAAAATAATGGACTCAGTTTCAAAGCAGCAAATTTTGTGATGGCAACATGTTACAATTACACAAAGTTACAAATGGTTTAATGAGTTATCCAATTAGTAAGTTTTATTAACTTGAGCGGAAAAAAATCTTTAAAAAAAACCCCATAGCCAATAGAGAATCTCTCATTAGGCCTAAGGTTGCTGGATCAGGGGCTGTTTGTGCCCTTGGGCGAGGGATCTAGCATTGAAACGTCAGGAGAGAATGCTTCTGGAACATAGCCATATAGCCTACAAAACTCACAGCAACCTAGTATTAACCATTTGAAACTCTACGCCTTACCTGTTCAAGTGGCAAGAGTTTTCATTCATGGGCGATACATGGTTGCAGAAATATAGCAATTTCAAATTGGGTCCATCTTTTTGAAACACCCTGTAGTTTATGTGTCCATGTTAATATAGGTCTGGGTTTTATTATTGTGTTTGCTTTTTATTTAGCCCTGTAATGTGTTGTAGTGCAGAGCTTTCCAAACTGTGTGCTGTGACATGTTAGTGTAGGGGGTATCATCAAGGGCCACGTCGGCATAATGGTTGCCTTCAAAGGGCCATTCAATCGATGGATGGAGAATCTGTGGATACAGAGGGCCAACTATATATATATATATATATATATATATATATATATATATGTGATGGCATCATGGCAATTCACAAAACAACAAAAGTACAGGCCCCCCAACCTCAAAATTTGACAACACAACCCATCATCCACGCCTCAAGGTTGATACAACAAAAAGAAAAGAAAAATAAAGTCCTAATTAGAGGGAGAGCAATATTTTTTTTATCCAATTGCTGCCAGTTTAGAGGGCTAATCTCTGCCCACTTGGTCGCCTAGCAAC
Organism: Anolis carolinensis; assembly: GCF_035594765.1. Classification (NCBI taxonomy): domain Eukaryota; kingdom Metazoa; phylum Chordata; class Lepidosauria; order Squamata; family Anolidae; genus Anolis; species Anolis carolinensis. The sequence goes on from NC_085841.1 coordinate 309,406,608, forward strand.
CAATTCAGCCAAAGGACAGCCAGGTTTCAGTTAGGGGACAGGCAGATTTAGGCCTCACTTAGGCTTCTTCCACAGATTATCTAATTTGCACTGGATTATATGGCAGTGTAGACTCAAGGCCCTTCAACACAGCTATATAACCCATTTATAATCTTATATTATCTGCTTTGCACTGGATTATCTTGACTCCACACTGCCATATAATCCACTTCAGTGTGCATTTTATACAGCTGTGAAGAAGGAGCCTCATATAATCCAGTTCTGAGCAGATAATATAAGATTAGAAATATACAGTAGAGTCTCACTTATCCAACGTAAACAGGCCGGCAGGATAAGTGAATATGTTTGATAATAAGAAGGGATTCAGGAAAAGCCAATTAAACATCAAATTAGGTAATCGTTATACAAATTAAGCACCAAAAGATCATATTATACAACAAATTTGACAGAAAAAGTAGTTCCATGCGCAGTAATGCTATGTAGTATTTACAGTAGAGTCTCACTTATCCAACACTCGCTTATCCAACGTTCTGGATTATCCAACGCATTTTTGTAGTCAATGCTTTCAATATATCGTGATATTTTGGTGCTAAATTCATAAATACAGTAATTACTATATAGCATTACTGTGTACTGAACTACTTTTTCTGACAAATTTGTTGTCTAACATGATGTTTTGGTGCTTAATTTGTAAAATCATAACTTAATTTGATGTTTAATAGGGTTATCCTTAATTCCTCATTATCCAACATATTCGCTTATCCAACGTTCTGCCGGCCCGTTTATGTTGGATAAGTGAGACTCTACTGTACTGTATTTACAAATTTACCACTAAAATATCACAATGGATTTAAAACACTGACTACAAAAACATTGATTATGAAAAGGCAGACTGCGTTGGATAATCCAGAACATTGTATAAGCGAATGTTGGATAAGTGAGATTCTTCTTTAATATGAAATAATTACTGGGATAGAATAATGCAGAACAATATAATCTCTAAAGCCAGGACAGTAAATAAACAGGGGAATTCCACACAGGAAACAATCAGGGCCAGCTAACACCTCCCAACAAAGTATTCCCATCATCAAAGTCTGGCAAATCCTGTTTTCTCAGGGCCACAGACAGTAGAAGCACATAAAATATCGCAAACAACACCACTCTGAAAACAAGGGAATTCCAGACAGGAAACAATCAGGGCCAGCTAACACCTCCCAACAAAGTATTCCCATCATCAAAGTCTGGAAAATCCTCTGTTTTCTCAGGGCCACAGACAGTAGAAGCACATAAAATATCGCAAACAATACCACTCTGAAAACAAGGGAATTCCAGACAGGAAACAATCAGGGCCAGCTAACACCTCCCAACAAAAAATTCACTCAGGGAGGAAACAGCCAGGCTTTAAAGCTGCAAGGCCATTACATCCTAATCATTTTTCCTAATTGCAGCATTCATACTTGCCTCCAACAAACAAAAAAAAACCAATCAGAAATATTGTATATTCACAACCTTTAGGAAATAATATCCCCTGATGGCGCAGCGTGTTAAAGCGCTGAGCTGCTGAACTTCTGGACCGAAAGGCCACAGGTTTGAATTGGGGGAGCGGAGAGAGCCCCCACTGTTAGCCCCAGCTTCTGCCAACCCAGAAGTTCGAAAACATGCAAATGTGAGTGCATCAATAGGTACTGCTCTGGTGGGAAGGTAACGCCGCTCCATGTAGTCATCCCACATGACCTTGGAGGAGTCTACGGACAACGCCGGCTCTTCGGCTTAGAAATGGAGATGAGCACCAACCTCCAGAGTAAGACACGACTGGACTTAATGTCTGGGGAAAACCTTTACCCTTTACCTTAATTACCACCAATTCCTCAATACTTTATTTCCCAGACCACCAGACTTCGCCACAGCAACGCGTGGCCGGGCACAGCTAGTATATATATACAAGGGTTATCCAGAAAGTAGATTACGTTTTGGAATTAAAAATGACCAAAGTATAGGAGAAAACATTTACCATATGCAGTTGAAAGCCACACCCAAATACCACTTCTCAACATAGTTGCCATTCAAATCTAGTCACTTATCATAGCGATGGAGGAGCTTTGTAACTCCTTCACCACTAAACTCTGCCGCTTGCGTCCTCAACCACTTGTTTCCAGCAATGGGGGCGTGGCTGGCAATGCAGCATTTTGGCGACCGCAGCACAGCTGCGGGGAGGGATGACCGGAGTTCCACAACCGCGGAGCCACCACCGAAAAAGCCCTGTCTCTTGTTCCCGCCAACCGCACCTGTGACCAAAAGCAGGGCTTCACTTGAAGATCTTAATCTGTGTGGGATGGCTCATAGGGGGCAATACGTTCTGAGAGATAAGTTGGACCATATATTGAGCATAGTGATCAGATCATGACATGAATAAACATAACAGTTTAAATAATAAATGTAAGGCCTTCTCGCGGACCACCTTGAGAATTTCGGGAGGGGGGGCTGAAGCCCCTCGAGCCCCCCCCCCCCGCTACATGCCTGCCCAGGCCCTGCCCCTCCCGGGTTCATCCCACCCAACGTGTGCCTGGCCGCCCTCTTTCCTGGCCATGTGGCGCCAAGGCAAAAAAGTTTGCCCTTGCCTGTATTATAGTATTTATTTATTTATTTACAGTATTTATATTCCGCCCTTCTCACCCCGAAGGGGACTCAGAGCGGGTCACATTCAATGCGGCAAACATTCAATGCCTTAACATAGAACAAAGACAAAGACAAACGCAGGCTCCGAGCTGGCCTCGAACTCATGACCTCTTGGTCAGAGTGATTTGTTGCAGCTGGCTGCTCACCAGCCTGCGCCACAGCCCGGGCTGTCTGTATTATACTGTCTGTATTTCCGACTTTTAAGGAACCCCGGTGGCGAAGTGTGTTAAAGTGCTGAGCTGCTGGACTTGCAGACGGAAAGGTCCCAGGTTCAAACTCCCGGAGTAGCGTGAGCGGCCGCTGTTAGCTCCAGCTTCTGCCAACCTAGCAGTTCGAAAACATGCCAATGTGAGTAGATCAATAAGGAAGGTAACGGCGCTCCATGCAGTCATGCCAGTGGCCACATGACCTTGGAGGTGTCTACGGACAACGCCGGCTCTTCGGCTTAGAAATAGAGATGAGCACCAACTCCCAGAGTCAGACATGACTGGACTTAACGTCAACCTTTACCTTTTTATTTCCGACTTTTTTTTTTTTTTTAAAAAAAGCCGGCTTCTCTCTTTGCAGCGTCGAGAAAGCGGGTGCCGTTCCCTGCGCGGCCTGCAGCGGGCGCTGTTGCCTTCCTCCTCTGCCGCCGCGGGAGGGACTCGGAGCCCCGGACTTGGAGCCTGGCTCCGCGCTCATCCTGTGCTGCTGTGCGTTGCTGCGTCTGTGTGGCTGGAGGGCTTGGCGGGAAGGGAGGGCAGGGAGAGGGAGAGGGAGAGGGAGAGAAGGAGTGCGCGCTCCCCGCCTTTGGCTCCCCTCCCTTTGGCCTCGCGAGGAGGAGGATGAGGAGAAGGCGCCCGGCGGCCGGAGCGCACGAACCCACAGAGGCAGCAGCAGCAGCAAGAACCAGCCACGCAGGAGCATGGTGAGCCCTCCCCTCGCCACCTTCTGAAGGAAAACAGGAGCCAAGAGGAGGGGAAGGGGGCCACCTTGGGGCCCACCCCTCCCTCCTTCGCCTGCCTTGGCCACTCCACCTCTTCCCCGCCATGAGCCCGGCTGTGCCCTGCCTCTGAGGAGACCTTGCCAGAGGGGGCGAGGGCGACGACGCAGCCTCGGTTGCCAAGGTAAGGAAGGGCACGGCTTGGAGGGACAGTCCGCACCGCCGGGGTCGGTTCCCTCAGGGCAGTTCTGGAGATTCCCTTCGTGCGGGTGGGATGTCATTCAGGGAAGGGGACTCATTGGCATAAGGTGGGACGGGGAGGAAAGGGAAAACGAAAGACAAGCCTGGGTATTCTTTCCTTCTTGGGCTTCCAAATGAACTCAGGGAAATGGGAAGAGAGAGGAGAAGGGGGTCGGAGGCTGGTGTCGACGCGGCTCATTTGGAGAGCCTCTCTTTTTGGGCACCTCTGTGGAATGAAGGCGGTTTGACGCCACTTGGATCTTGCTCCATGCTGAGGAAGGAATGGCATTGGCCATTAAGTTAGAGAAGCAAAGTATCAACAGCAGGCATGGGCAAACTTCGGCCCTCCAGGTGTTTTGGACTTCAACTCCCACAATTCCTAACAGCCGGTAGGCTGTTAGGAATTGTGGGAGTTGAAGTCCAAAACACCTGGAGGGCCGAAGTTTGCCCATGCCTGATATCTACATCATGGGAGAAACAAGATGTAAGATTCCAGCAATGAGACCTCATCAATTCTCTTGCACCTCTATGGTTGATTTATTATGATTTATGAGACACTTCTGTTCCTTGGTACAGAGGTAAGCTGGTGTAATTGACCTCAGCAAGGCTTTCTCTATCTTCAGTCCACCTTATGCATTTGCAGTTTTCAATTGTGTAGGTTTGATTATTTTTGGATTTGATTATTATGTTCTTTAAGAAGTGCTGCAGTATTTCCGCTAGAAGTTGCACTGGAGGATATGAATGTTGTTAGTGACCCAATCAATACTAAAAGGAAGGTCATAGATAAGTAGTGGTTTTGAAAACTATGTAAATGCAAGCTTTGCATGAAGTGACTGGTCTTCTCACTAAGAATCAACCCAGTGTTAAGCAAATATAAAGGTAACTGAACTATTCTGCCAGTAACTTGTAAGAGTTGTGTACAAGTGGAATACAATCTAGCCATGCCTTGAAAGATGTGTCTGCAGTAAAGAAAAGTTAAATAACCATTGTCTTTTACTTTCTATGCGTCTAACCTGAGTTACAATCCAGGGTTGCCTGATGGAGGTTTAAACCTGGTGCAAAATTAGGATTTATCGTTCCTTGTTGACATTTTAGTATAGAAACAGTTCCTCATGAATGTATTTTGCTCTTCTCTATTCCAGAGTAGAAAAAGTGGCTCAATGATTAACAAGAATGACTGTTTTTTTGTACTATAAAAATACTAAGAATTAACAACTTTTAAGAAACAACTTTGCAAGCTCTGGTGATGGTGGAATGTCATGTTGTTTTTTCACACCAGAAAGCAAAATGCCACCTGTCAGTCGCCACCTGTCAGTCCTGTGTCTGGAAGAGAGATGAGGAGGTAGTTTAGATCAGGCCAATTTTCCCTGGAAAGGTGATGCACAGCCAACCTCACAAGAACAGATTTCTGAAGAAAAATTGTAAAGTTACCATACATCATGATTCCTTTCATTAGACTTTATAGAAATGAAATCCTTCTGGGGTTGGTTTGCCTTACCATTAGGCAAAGTAAGGTTTTGTACAACAGCGCTTGTCTGTGGAGAAAGAACAGAAAATTGTTTCTTACATCATCATCATCATCATCATCATCACTGCCAGAGAAGGAAGACTGTGAGGATTTCTGCTTCAGCTGCCAAAATAATGTAGCAGGATACAATAAACTTCAATTCCACTGGATGGGTGCTTTTGCCTTTCTGCCCCAGCAGTAAAATATCTTGTAACACTTTTGTTATAGGCTTTCTCTTGCACTTCTATGGTTGATTTATTATAATTTATGAGACTCTTTTGCAGCTCAGTCCTAGGCATTTGTAGTCAGAGGCAAGCTGGTGTAATTGACTTCAGCAAGCCACGGTCATGGCTCACTCAGCACCGTTGGTAGTTGAAGCATTGCAAGAGTGCAGGTGCCTCGCCAACGCCACAACCCCCAGGATCCCCCAGCATTGGGCCAGGGCAGTTCAAGTAGTGCCAAACTGCATTATGGAGTGGAGGCACACCCCTGGACCAACAGCACGATGTAGTGGCTTGACTACGGGTGCATCTTCAAGTGCAGAATGAATGCAGATTCACACCACTTGAACTGCCCTGGTCCAGTGCTATATAGAACCATAGAAGCTGTGGCTTTATACGTCTTTTTGCCTTCTTTTCCTCACCCAATTATAAGCTCCAGTATTCCATTGCATTGAGCCAGGGCAGTTCAAGAGGTGTCACACTTCTACCGTGAAGGATGAAAATAAACTTCAGCCTTCCAGGTGTTTTGGGCTTCAACTCCCACAATTTCTAAAAGCCTCAGGCCCCCCTGCTGAGGGGGAAAAGGAAAGGGCCTGAGGCTGTTAGGAATTGTGGGAGTTGAAGACCAAAACACCTGGAGGGTTGAAGTTTGCCCATGCCTGGGTTAGAGGGAGTTTTCCAGTGGTGAAGACAGCTCACTATGGTGTTGTTCAAATGTAGATATAGGTCCCCCCGAATTTGGGGTCCTAGCAATGGAATTTGCCCCAAAGCAAATTGGAAGGTGTATGGGGAGGGGTCACAGCATTTTGAAGGAAGTAACAATCCCACTCTTGCAACCTCTGAGGATGCCTGCCATAGATGTGGGTGAAACGTAAGGAGAGAATACTTCTGGAACATGGCCATACAGCCCGGAAAACATACAACAACCCTGTGATCCCAGCCATGAAAGCCTTGGACAACAAATCCCACTCTGTTCAGTGTTGATCAGACCTCATCTGGAATACTGTATCCAGTTGTTCAAGAAGGATATTGGCAAGCTGGAGGGTGTTCAGAGAAGAGCAACCAAAATATTCAAAGGTTTAGAAACCAAGCCCTATGAAAAGTGGTTGAAGGAGCTGGTCATGTTTATTATGGAGAAAAGAAGACATGATAGCCCTGCTTAAATATCTGAAAGGATGTCACATTGTTTTCTTCTCTTCTGGAGACTAGGATATGGAGCAATGGATTCAAATTGCCACAAAAAAGAATCCACCTAAACCTTAGGAAGAACTTTCTGATGGTAAAAGCTATTCAGTAGTGGAACATTGTCTTGGACTAAAGTGTTCTTCTTCTCTGGAAGCTTTTAAGCAGAGGCTGGATGGTCATCTGTCAGGAGGGCGTTGATTATGTGTTCCTGAATGGCAGAAGGTTGGACTAGATGGCCCCTGTGGCCTCTTCCAACTCTATGGTTCTATGAACACATGTCACTGTGCAGTCAAAGAATTTAAACAAAAAGAATATGTGTGTGCATGCGTGACTGAAGAGTCAAAGTATGTTCTTCAAGTCCTAGCAGAGTGGTTTGGAAGTAGTTGGCTCTTCCATTGAGGGAATTGAGTCCTAAATACACATATTTGGAACTGTGATCCAGTGAAATGAATGGGATGCTTCAAAGTGAGAGGACTATATTGTGTACTTACCACAAGTGGCTGTAAGAAAACCTTCGTGTGGGTGTTAGGAACATGGTTTTGGGTTTGAAAGCGAAAGAGAGTATCAATGTTCATCAGATTGTGCACAGGTTGTATCACTCTAGCCTTTGCATTAGAGTGACAGATGTAAGAAATACTCTGCCTTCTGCTCCAACAAGAGCCAAGCTATATGGTTGTTTATCCCAACCATCTTAAACTCATTGAAGCATTGGTTTACATAAGCAATGGCCAAACAGGTACATTGATCTGATGGGAGTACTCTAGATGGGAGCTTACAATTTAAATGTCACTTATGCAGATGGAGACACTGGTTTATATTTGGGCTTTATTAGGCATCTGACTAAACAGTTGATGGTCCAAATTTTTTCATATAGTGTGCATTTACACAGCAGCATTCTGACCCCATTTTAACTGCTATGGCTCAGTGCTGTGGAATCTCGGGATTTGTAATTTGGTGAGAGAAGGTTGAAGACCTGATAAAATTGTAAAACAAGGATGTCTACTGGCACCAGCACTCTTTAATCTTTATCTGAATGACACAATACCAGCACTCTCAGGGCCAGAATTTTTTCCACCCACAGTAGGATCCAAGAAAATTTCCATTCTATTGTATGCTGATGACATGGTTCTAATCTCACTTACCCAAATTGGGCTGAGGAGATTGCTTTCTAAGCTTGGCACTTACTGTTCTGAAGAAAAGCTGATAAAATTGCAGTTTCTAGAATTCCATAGTATTGAGCCAGGGCTGTGTCAAACTGCATTAATTGTACACATATGCACCCTAGGGATGCACATACTTACAAAGTAAATGAAATATCAGTTATGAAGCTTATGTTACAAACTTCCTTTAGCTAAATCTCAAAGGTGCTACAATATCTCTTTGTATTCTGCGTAGCGTGGCTAGGGATTGAAATAAAACAGTGGCTTGAATGTGAGCAGATTTTTCACTGCCTTGCTCTGTGCAGAGGCACAGGCTCACCAAAGATGGGGGAAAGCACATAGGATGCATGGCTTTCCCGTTTCCTCTTGTGCATAAGAGTGTGCAATCTGGTGTGTGGAAATGGTTGCCTCCAAACCTCTCCCCCCCCCCCACACACACCTCCAAATGTTGTCATAACTGGATTGTGTTGCCATGCTGGTCACGTGCAAGTCCTTATCATTTGGTGAAACCAGCTGCAGAACAAACAGGTCACCTGTGCTTCTGGATGATGGGAAGTGCTGAAACAGTTGGGCTGGCAGTCATTAAATAAGAGAAGAGTTATGGCCTTAGGGGTTTTGAAAGAGAAATTCCACTTTGATTGCTCTTTACATTGGTTTGTTGTCTGCTGCAATTTGAGCAGCAAAGAAAGACATGAAAGGGAGGCGAGGTGAGTGCTTTGTGGATATACTTTTTCTCCTTACCCATTTATTTTTGTACAAACCCCCATAGTTTTGTCAACCATCCATATAACACATCCCACTGGTTGTGTGGTGGGGCTGGTTAAATCTATTTTTGTTGATTGGATAAGTCCATGAAGGAGGAGGAGGTTGCCAATTAAGCTTAGAGTGTTACTTTTAAGAAGAATAAATATTATGAAATGCTGAATCCAGAGCACCGTTAAGCACCAAGAAGAAGAAATATAATGAAATGTTGGGTCCCAGAATATCATCCCACTACTACTCAGTTATAGATGGATTAACATGTCATTACACTACAGTAATTCCTTTTACAAGTTGCATTCAAAGTTTATTATTATTTATTTACAGCATTTATATTCCGCCCTTCTCACCCCGAAGGGGACTCAGGGCGGATCACATTACACATACAGGCAAACTGGTTTGGGTTATATTCATTTTTCTGTTTTCTGTGTTTTGCAGAGTTGACTTTAGCCCATTTAGTTTTTCACTTGTATTTCTTTCATTTGCTAGATGAAAGTATAGTGAATAATATAGGTATATTCAATTATTGTACTAAGCACACCTGTATGGAAGTAGATTCTGTCAAGACTCATAAGCCTGATGTTCAAGTTCAGTATTAGGGAGCCTTTGTACTTTTTGTTTTTCCTGAAGCACTGACTCCCATTTGTTCAGTGGAGTTTAGCCCCAAGTAAGTGTGAATGGAATAGATGAATGAGACATAGCATATATAGTGTGAAAACAGCTGAAAGGCAGTTTAGTGAGGAGACGCACAGAACCAAATAATTGTATAACATACTTGGATATTTTGTATGGGGGACTACTTTGCTGTTGATGAAGACCCCCCCCCCCCCGCGCTTTGCTTCACAGCTTTGCTATTTCCTTATATTTGGCTTTTGAATGTAATGAATGATTAGTATTTGCTGCCTATCCAAATTGAATTATTTTTGCAGGCATAGTGGATGAAGTCTGCTGTATTTCAGATAAATAGGTGCTGGTGTGGTTGTAGTAGTAGAAAATGGTCTTGCCACCTCTCTTCTGTACAACATACACAACAAAGAACATAAATACAGAATGATACGAGTGTGAGTCAGATGCTATACTGATCATATGAATACTTAGAGGCCCGACTTGCCAGTTTAGCCACACCAATCTGATTTTGAGCTGCCTCCAAAATGTTTTCTGTATAAAAATTGAGAATGTTTATCATTAAAAAAATGAATACAAATATTTAATAAGAAAAGCTTTTTTTAGTATTTGTTTTCCTGCACTAATGCTACATTTTCCAGAACTCCATCAATCATATTTTCCCATTTAGAGGATATAATGAATTTTGCTTTCCAGATACTGTTTCTACACAGACATTCAAAGCAAAGCCAAAACAAAAAACAATTTGAGTTTACTTTTGCCATGACAGTAACTAACAGCATTATATAAATCTGCAGTATACCTAGATACAAAATAATAAGTTTCTTTTTTAAAAGCAACAAGAGGGGGAAAAGGTAGAAAGTAACTAAAATGATTGCTGACTTGAATCATTTTCCTATGAAGAAAGTCTAAAAAGCACGAGGCTTTTTAGTTAAGGGAATAAAAACACACATTAAAGTTGGGGTGTCTATGATTATCACATTGCTAGGAAATTTTCTAAGTCTTATCTGGGTTGATATGGCATTAATGAAACTAAAGTTTGAGTCAGAGTACCTAGAGACCTTAAAATTTATTTCACCTTCAATGCTATACAAACTAGACCAAAGCTAGCAATTTTCTGTGGAAAAAGCCAGTTAATTATCAGTTCTGAACTGTCATGTGTATTAGAAAGCAAAAAGTTCAGAAATCTGTAGTGTGTACTTACTTAGTTATGGTTTAGGGATCTTGTCCAACAATTTTGCCCTGGTTTGCATTTTAGGCCGATTATATAATACACCAAATCTGGTGACTTTGTGATCCAACATGGTATAGCATTATCTGACAAATTACAATACAGATAAATAGTTAAAGAGAAATCAGTCTCCCTGTGTTAAATAATATTAAGAAACAACAAGTGAAGTTGAACAGAAGTAGGTTTGAAGAAAGCTGGTTTATGATAGTTGTGTTGCTCCAGCAAAAAGAAATTACCCTCTACAACAAGTACTAATTTTAGCACCAACTAGAACTAGTTGCTCCATGCAGTCATGCCGGCACTGGCTCTTCAGCTTAGAAATGGAGATGGGCACCACCCCCCAGATTTGGACATGACTAGACTTAACTTCAAGGGGAAATGTCAAGGGAAAAATATTTTTACTAGTACTAGATCTATTGAATCAATTGTAATTTGTTGGTCTGTCTGTCTGTCCGTTTCTATCCATTTCACCTTTCTCCCAGTATGGGATTTCATGGCTCTACTCTAGTTTGGATTAACAATAGACTTCAGCTCTTTCTTTCCAAGTTTGGTGCAGTTACTTTGGCATGCTGGGCAAAATGCCACAATCACTTCTCTCCTTCACTGGGCATAAAAACACAAATATAATACATCAAGACAATAACCATTTGTCCTTTCATGACACTTCCAAATCATCTGCCCAGGGCAGTCTTTTGTCCTCTGCCTAACAGAAGAGTTGACCTGCTAAATTACTGACAAACCCAATTTCGTTTTCACACAGTGCAAAATTAACTTATGGAATCATATGTCACAGTGATGGCTTTTTGGCTGTAAACTTGAAGGCACATTACCTCATGGTTGTGATTCCATTTAACAATCCATTTAATGGTCTTATTATGGATTTGTCTGTTTCTTTAAAAAGGGGAGTAAAGCAGAAAGGATTATGACTTTCATGGTGTAATTATAAATAGTTCACAAGACTGGTTGATATTTGGCTTAAAATATTTTTGAAAGACAATTGTCTTTCAAAAATATTATTTTCTTTTTTGTACATGATATTTTTGATAGAAGCACACTGGTATGAATGAAAGCATTTGTGGACCTTGTTCTGATGAAAGGCCTTTCACATAAGAATAAAAAAGTAGCCACTTATTTCAGACTGATTCAGTTAGAGTTCAACATTTATAATACTGTTTGAAAAATTCCAGATTTTTAAAATAAATTGGTTAGACTATGATTTCCCTCATTATCTTAGATTGCTTGTGGCTGTTGTAGGCAAAAATGTCCCCATATCCTCCTTATAAGGAACTCCTCTTTTCTGCAGTTGTGAAAAATATCTTTTATACTTGTTTCTCTTGGCTTGTGGAGGAGGAAAAGAGAAATCTTTTTTATCAATTTAACATTATCACTTTGAGCATCCCCACCTTGGTGCCCTCCAAGTGTATTGGTCCATTGCTCCCATCATCCCCACCCATTATGGACCATAGTTTGTGCTGGCTCAGAATGGTAAGAGTTCTGGTCCAACACATTTTAAATGTGTTGAAAATACTGTTTTTGAGCTTCCGACTACTGCTTTTGTTTTTCATTCCCATTCAGTTGGTTATTCTTTTGAAGGCGGGAGTACGTTGAGCTTATTGCCAACTGCAAGATTTAGATTTGGGTTGAACTCTGTTTCATTTAATTTCTCCCAACCACCACAACTTCCATTTCTTTTAGTATCAAGAGCAATGAATTACTTGCTTCAGATAGTGATGACCCCATTAGGAAGGGAAGCAGCTGGATTTTGCCATCAAAATACAGTGGTATGTTCGTGTCCTGGGGGGTTCCAGGATCCCCCATGAATACCAAAATACATTGCATGCTCAAGTTCCTTTATGTATAATTGCATAGTAAAATGGTATTCCTTATATAAAATGGCAAAATCAAACTTTGAATTTATTTTGAATTTTTTCAACCCATAGATAGTTGAATCTGTGGATGCAGAATCCGTGGATACAGGATCTGTATCTATGTTACACAGATTTTCCACCCGCTGAAACAAAAACAGTTCCTGGAAGGCAGGTGGTTCTCACACAATGCACCAAGTAAAGGACTCTGCAATTGCTGAGCTGTAAAGATATACCCTAATAAAACTAATATTCATAGTGCTGTTCTGTTTTCCTTAAGAAATCCTTACAAGGATGCCTGAGTCACCACATCAGCCAATGCTCAAGCCCTGTTTTAAAGTGACAAGTTGTCATGTCAGATAAAAAATTGCAACGAGGTCTGGGAGTTAGGTATGTGCCTTTCCAATGGAATATTTCATTTTACTCAGTCAAGAATAAACATCATTATGGATCTTTAGGTTGTAACTGATGATCAACCTTCCCTTTGGGACACAGCAAAGCATAGCTTAGCTGTGTGTCTGTTTGTGTGTGTTAATTTCAGAGGAGAATACATAAGATCTAGTCATTTATCTTGTTACCTAAAATCATAATGTTCTGCGTAAGCATCTCCCTAGCAACAGAATTTGATGTCATAAATAGATGATTAAGAAATAAGATGAGATAAGGCACAGGTTTTATGCAGAATTGATTATTGGTAAGGCAGTATACTGTTATAGCAGTGTTTGAGATCTAAGAAGAGAGAAAGAGGGATTTATTTAATAACTTTCTTGCATTATTTAAATCCAGTGGTCTCTTGTGGGCAAAGGTACTTAGTGCAGCAATGTTCAGATATTGCTGGGCATCAGCTCCCAGAAATCCCAGCCAGCATGACCAGTGGTGAGGGTTCTGGGAGTTGTGCTCCAAAACATCTGGAGGACCAAAGCCTTGGGTCACAGCTCTTGTTCTCAACTACCTTACAACAATCAAAGGCAGACATCCTCAAACAGCAGCCCTCCAGCTGTTTGGCCCTCCAGCTCCCAGAAGCCCCAGCCAACTTGTTCAATGGTCAGGAATTCTAGAAGTTGGATGCCCAAACAGCTGGAGAGACACAGTTTGAGGATGTCTGATCTAGGGCAAACTGTAACTCGGCCACAGATATGGGCAAAGAGAAATTTACAGATGCTAGCGAGGAGAAATTAAATAAAACTCCATAAAGTAGCTTTTTGTGAGCACCAACATTTTGATCTAGTGATCTAATTTGATATTAGATATTGCCAAAGCAATGTATGGAAGAATGTATGTATGTCTCAAAACTTGGAAGTGTTCCCTTTTGAACTATAGTGCTTGGAATCCCCAAGGCTCTATATTAGCATTAACTTCTGGACTGTGCAAGTATGATAAAACACAGTTGGTTGAAGTCAGTCCCATAGACTCCAAATGAAGGGAAGAAAACAGGCAGGATGGCCATCTGTCAGAAGTACTTTGATTTTGCTTTTCGTGTATGGCAGGGGGTTGGACTAGATGGCCCATGTGTCTCTTCCAACTCTATTATGTATTTATGTATTTATTTATTTATTTACAGTATTTATATTCCGCCCTTCTCACCCTGAAGGGGATTCAGGGCGGATCACATTGTACACATATAAGGTAAACATTTAATGCCATATAACATAGAACAGAGTCAGACGCAGAGGCAATTTAAACCTTCTCCAGCTTCCTGAGGGTATGCTTGATTCCGGCCACAGGGGGAGCAGCTGCTTCATCATCCACTGCGACGGCAACTTCCTCATTCCAATGGTGGCTGGATAATTTTTATGGTGTTGTAAATTAGCCTCCCCACATATAAATGGTACCTAAATTTCCTACTTGATTGATGCAACTATCTTTTGGGTTGCTTAGGTCAGCAACGAGCAGAGGCTATATTTTATTTTTAATTGTCGGGTGCTCATATGATTCTATGAAAGTCATTACAACATATTTGAAATTATATGACCAGATTCTACTTTTTGGTGACCCCTCTAACTCTATAAATTGCTCATCTGCATGACAAAGGTCATATACAAAGAGATTTCAACCCCATGTTGGGACTGTCTTTGGATGTCTGCTTTCACCCATATGTCATCATTTGCTGGATATTTGTGATAACATCTGTTTACTTACCAACTATCTTGGAGAATGAAAACTGCAAGGATTTGACCTACATTGCTGTAGGCAGAATAATTCACTTCCCCTTGTATTAATTATGTATAGGATGGCTTTTATTTGCGAAGTTTTGAACAATCTGTGCTGTATTATTTTTCCAGTAAACCTGTGCAATACTCTTGGTTCTGTGCCTGCTTTATGTAGGCTCAAAAATAGTAACTGGTATAAGTTTATACAGAGTGTGAGTGGCAGACAGAAACCTTAAATTCAGGTCTTCCATTAAGTGGCTGTGTGCGTTTGAGATGAAAATGTTTCTCAGATTTTGTATGTCTGTTTCAGATCAGCACTGCTTCTGAGATTGTTGCTTTGTACCTTCAAGTCATTTCTGACTTGTGGTGGGACTAAGATGAAGGTTTCATTCAGAAGGGGTTTGCCTTTGCCTTCCTTTTAGGCTGAAAGAGTATGACTTGCCCAAGGTGAGTCTTCAGAGTTGTAATCTGGCAGCCAAACCACTACACCACACTGAGATATCCTCAAATCATATTGTGCTTTTCCTGCATGGCAAAGGATTGGACTGGATGGCCCTTGTGGTCTCTCCCAATTCTATGATTCTGTGAAAAATTTATGCTAGTCCCAAAGGTGCTATGAGACTCCATCCCACCCTTTAAGGCTATAGGCAGACTGACATGGCTAGCTTTCTGAATATTAAAAGTCTCTTATACATGTTTTATTTTTAATTGAGCCCATTGGCAGTGTATACTTACTTGTATGTCCCATTGACCTTAGGGTTTATTTCTGTGCAACATTAGCACTGAAGAGCCACGGATATCTCAGATTGGGTGGTAGTAATAGGTGGAGATAACACAAATTGTCCTCCCTCTTTTTCTATCTATCCTGTCCTCTCTCTAATATACTCTGGTCCTCTTATGAATGTTTTTTCACCTCTTCTCTTCCCCACCAGTTCTTTCTCAGCTTTTCTTTGGAATGAATCTAGTTTAAATTTATTTATTTACAGTATTTATATTCCACCCTTCTCACCCCGAAGGGGATTCAGGGCGGATCACAATGTACACTTACCATGCAAACATTCAATGCCTTATTTATTTATTTATTTATTTATTTGCATCATTTTTACCCCACCTTTCTCACCCGAAGGGACTCAGGGTGACTTAAAACAGTCAGCAAATTACATTATCCCAAAAAATTCAGTAAAACAATGGCATATCAATAAACAATAAAACAGTACCACATCAATTAAAACTCTAATTCGACTCTATTAAACTATGAATTATAACATTTAAAATGCATGTATAGTTAAATTTGTCCACTAAATATGAACATAGAGACAGAGACAGACACATAAGCAATTTAACCTTCTCCAACTTCCAGCTTCCTAAGGGGATGCTCAATTCTGGCCACAGGGGGAGCAGCTGCTTCATCATCCACTATGACGCCAACTTCCTCATTCCAAACGGCAGCTGGATGATTTTTATGGTGTCATAAATTAGTTAAATTAGCCTCCCCACATATAAGTGGTACCTACATTTCCTATTTGATAGATGCAACTATCTTTCAGGTTGCTTAGGTCAACAACGAGCAGGGCCTGTTATTTTATTATTATTATTATTTTGCACCCTCAGCAACTTTATTATCTTAAGCGGGAGTTTCTATTATAAAGAATCTATGCTGATCTGGGTCGATCTGCATAGATTTGCACTGTAAGAAAAATATTTTTATTGTATCCTTGAAGAACGTCAGTTTATTTATGTTCCTCCTGTTTACAGGCATAAAATAATGGATCTCATTCTGCGAATCTTCTTGCTAGAATCATAGAATCATAGAATCATAGAATAGTAGAGTTGGAAGAGACCTCAAGGGCCATCTAGTCCAACCCCCCGCTAAGAAGCAGGAAATCGCATTCAAAGCACCCCCGACAGATGGCCATCCAGCCTCTGCTTAAAAGCCTCCAAAGAAGGAGCCTCCACCACGGCCCGGGGGAGAGAGTTCCACTGCCGAACAGCCCTCACAGTGAGGAAGTTCTTCCTGATGTTCAGGTGGAATCTCCTTTCCTGTAGTTTGCTAAATGATGATGAAACTATTTAGACTCTGCCAATATTGACTTTATTTTTTGTATGGTCTGATGGCTTTTCTAATGTCTTGGCTATTAGCAAAAGTAATGGCAAATGTTCCCTTTCTGCTATTCACTCAGTTCTAATTAGGCATGCAGTCATGATGGAGTTGCATTATTTTCTCTTATATTTTCTCATATATTCTAGAAAAGAATAACTTTCTGCCTGTATCTTTCTAGGAGAGACAATATGGATGGGCAGGTAAATGATTACAGTATTGACCTGGGGTATAAATACTCTAAATAAAGAAAGAAATATCTGTGGCTGAGCATTAATGAGGATTCAGTATCTTAGGCTTAAATACATTTTTACTCCCAATTACAGTAGACCCACTGAAATGAAAGAGACCTAGCAATTTTAGTGGGTAGCTGGGATTTACTTTGGATTTAACCCAATATTTTAATCTGTGAAATCAGTGCAATGAGCAAAAGAGGAAAATGCTGATGTTACCAATGTTTCTGCATCCGACCAGGAGTCTTTTTCTTAAGAGAAAAATAAAATTACTCCTTTCTGACCTTTTCATCAGCCTAAATCAGTGGTTCTCAACCTGTGGGTCCCCAGATGTTTTGGCCTTCAACTCCCAGAAACCCCAACAGCTGGTAAACTGACTGGGATTTCTGGGAGTTGTAGGCCAAAACATCTGGGGACCCACAGGTTGAGAACCACTGGCCTAAATGAACTGGGTGGCTGATGTTTTTGGTTTTGACCTTTAACTATGGGATTTCTCAAAAGGTTTCACTCATTGCCTCTCTGTATTGTACATTTCACATTTTTACATTATCATGATTGGCGTGCTATTCACTCATCGGTCTTATTTTCCTTGAGCTTGTCTAACAAGATGTTTCTTATGAAGACAAGATACATATTCTGTTAGAAAATCAGCAAGCAATTTCATTTATTTTGTTAGGTTTTGTTCAGTCCAGAATTTTCTACAGTCACCAGCTATTTCCCCTCAGTTCTTTAGATTCTAGTCTTGAAAATTTCAGTTTTGGCATTTGTGTCTGCTCTACATCCTTTATAACGAAAACAGTGAATTTTCCCAGCTTTTCTGCAATCTCTCTAGGCAAGATTCAGTGTGGGAGAAGCTGTTGAAACAGAAGGGCCCACTCTTCCTTTCCTGCTGCAGCCTCCCATGCAGCTGGTGGATGTCTGAATCATGCCCCTAATCAACCTTGCTTTTTTCGTAGGTCCTGGTGTGGACAGGATGTTAAAGATGTTCTGGAGCACTGACGCAGCAGCATCAGCTCCACACTGGATTAAGACAAATTTTCTCTTCTGGTCTTCACAATCCTTCCTTATTTTTCACCAGTACAATTGCCTCTGTAGCAATTTTTCAGTCTTTGATGTATTTAAACAATTTGTGTTATTGGGAGTAACATCATTAGAGGGTGGTGTGATGGTTTTTATTTTGTCATTTTCCCTCCTCTATGTCTCTGTGTGGTACTTTTTTATTTTACTTTTTGGTTTTCAGAAACACACACACACACACTCAACAAATACCTCCAAATACTTATTGAAATTTTAGAAGAAAATACTAAGACAACATTAATACTCTTAATTATTTTTCTTGAAGCAACAGACATGGGGAAGGAAAAGGGAAGTTAGGGTTGAAACATAGTGATGGAAAATAAACAAGTAAAGAAATACTTAAATAAATCATATATTCATTTTCTAATAAACCGTTTCTGTATCCCATTGCAACAATATATAGTTTTGTTTGAGTGCTTACCTAATTTTATTATCTGTCTGCAAATTGCTCTGAGTATTTCCTACTTAGCTGATTAGATGATATGTTGCATGCACAGATTTTGCACTTGTCATGCAAGTCACCATGTTCCCTACAGGCTAATAAGCAAATGTTTGCACATGAGCATGTAGCCAGAGCCCTTGGATGCATGGCCTCTATATGAGAGGATATCCAGTTGTTTGTTTATTTATTTATTTCAATCATTTATACCCCGCCCTTCTCACCCAGGGGGACTCAGGGCGGCTTACAATTGGCAATTGATGCCGTTACACAAAACGTTAAAACAGTTAAAACAGTCATAAAATACAATATACAAAGTTTAAAACAATGCAAAGTGCCCATGCCATTCCTTATGTACCAGACCTTATGCAAGAGCCGTAATTCAGACCGCGTCGAAGCCAACACATGCTTATTCTTCGAATGCCTGTGTACATAGCCAGGTCTTCAGTTTTTTTCTGAACCCCAAAAGGGATGGGGCCTGCTGAATGTCACTGGGGAGGGAGTTCCACAGCCGGGGAGCCACCACCAAGAAGGCCCTGTCTCTCGTCCCCACCAGCCGTGCCTGTGAGGCAGGTGGGACTGAGAGCAGGGCCTCTCCAGATGGTCTTAAGGTTCTTGTGGGCTCATAGGGGAAGATACCAGTTGTTTCCTTGATGGACCATCATGATCATCTTCCTCAGTGATGACCCCCTTCATTGCAAACCTCTTTCTACAGAACTGTAGAGGAGCGGCTGTTTTGTGATTGGGATGCAGTTTTCACACTATTGAAGGCCTCATCCAGCATCTACTCTGTTTCTCCAGGTGTGTGACCTTGCCTTCAAGAAAATGAACTTCTTCCTTGAGGGCTATGAAGCCATTGTACTAAAGATATATCCATGGTCTTTGCTCAGATTATTGATAGATACCTGTTTTTGTGTGATACAATGGACATTCCCTTCACTTTTGTTAATGGTTTTTAATTTTATCATTGTTTTCTCTCCTTGTTAAGTTTATCTGGAAATGTAAATTATTTACAATTTGAGGTGGAAATCTTCCTTGTCCAGCTGCTAAACCCACACAAGTGCTTAACTTGCCTGTCTGATTAACTGCTGCTATTATACTTGGTTTAATTTTTGCAATCTGCCCTGAGTCCCTGTTTTGAGGAAAGGAAGGGATATACAGTACGGCCCACATATATGTGCCTGAGCTTAACTGAGAAACATGAAACTGTGAATTATAGCATAATGAATGATTTCTGCTGGAAATTGCTGTAGAGTTGCCTTGGAGCATCTAGAATATTCCTCGGGAGGTATCCACTATAGGAATGTAACGTCAGATGAAAATATGGTATAGAATCACCTGGTGGACTTAAAAATATCCCAGAGAGGAAGGACATATTCTATTGAGTGTGCATAGGTTCACTGGTACAGGGATCATAATGTAGTTGAATACATAAACACTTTTTCTTGTTACTTTGTCATGAGAGATGAGATTTCATATCTGTAAAGTTCATCTAGCCCAGTGGTTCCCAACCTTTGGGCCTCCAGGTATTTTGAACTTCAGCTCCCACAGTTCCTAACAGCTGGTAAACTGGCTGGGATTTCTGGGAGTTGAAGTCCAAAACACCTGGAGGTCCAAAGGTTGGGAACCACTGATCTAGCCCCTTTGCAGACCTGTCTTACTTGTGTACCCCTATCTAGCTTCCCCCAAACATTGCTGAAGACAATTAGATAAAGAGGACATTCATTTTTAAATGTGTGGCTGAAGCACTAGGCAGCAGCAGAGTCCAGTTTGAGGAGATCTAAGATGTTTCAGCTTATTTAACTAGAGAATCTCATTAGGTGAATGAACAGTGGTCAAGGGAGGTTCTAGTTAGAACATCACTGGGATCTGCAAGCCTGTGGCTTGCTTTGAAAAGGATACACTTTTCTAGGTGTACAGTAGTTTTTTAGCTTAGTTTTTAAAAGTCCAGAGCCTAAAAACTGAACTAAAAGCTTACATTGGATTGAGATCTATGCATAAACTTTGGTTAGAAAGCATACATTTTTACCGAGATACATTTCTACTCAAAAACAAGCCCCCTTGAACTCAGGCGAGCATAGGATTGCATTTCTAATGAACCCTATCTTGGTCCCTGTGCTCAGTAATGTAATACATCAAATGGCACATACTGAACCCAAACTGTTCTATGCTATATGAGTAGGGAAGTCTTGATTGGCTGTGATTCCCTGTGGGGCAGCTTTGTAACAGAGATGGTGAAACATCAAACATGCTTTCATGACTCTTGTGTCTCATCCTGTGCTTTAAAATCATCCCAGGAGGTTCTTGTTAATGGCCTGCCATTCTCAGATGTCTGTCATGCAGTTGGAAAACATGACAGTGGGATTTGGGACTCATGGAGAAACTAACTCCACAATTGAGACTGCTGAGAAATATAAATATGACAGACAACTTTTATAGTACAGGCATCCCTCAGTTAATGAAGTAGATGTGTTCATGGGCTTTATTCCCTTAAGAGTAAAATTGGTTTCATTAGCAGAAATAGCATGGAAAGAATAGGGAAAGGTTCCTACTGCAGGAAAAAGAAGAGGAGTACAGCATGTTTTAGAAACATTTTATTTGAAACATAACAATGTACAGATATAAAATGAAACAAATGGGTCAAATAGGTCTTGCATGAGTAAACAAAAACATGTTGAACTTTCTAGAGACCACCTGACAGTTTTCCAAAATGTATCTAAAGTTTACTTTCATGAGTCTCCACTTTTCTTGTGATTTCCATGTATAGATCAATGGTTTTTTCAACATGTTGGTGATAACTCATAAGGCAGGCTTATCTGCTTTCTCCTTTTCCCTCTGCTTTTCCATATACATATAGGATTTTGGAGGCAGTTGCTGTTTACCTGCCTGTTGTAGATGCAGATAGTTATAATAGGATTGGCTAAAGCAGAATCCTGTTTTATTTCAGCCCAGTTTTTATTACATTGCAGCCATGTTGTTGTTATCTGACACTGCATTTTGTGTTTCTCCAGCCCTCCATTATCCTCGCAATGCCAATGTTACAAAAACGTTTAGCTAGACAGAAGACAGTCAGGAAAAGGAGGACTGGATATAGGCATTAAAAAGTATTTTGTACAAAGGAGTTTATCAGAAGCTGAAGTATACTTGGACTTGTTTACCTCTTGTTTACTATATTGACAATAAAGTAAAGATATGTGCCCATCTTGGGCACAGTTAAATTTATAGAACAGTGTTTTATCATTCAATCCAATGACGTCCCTATTGCCCTGCCTTTCTATTCCTTTTGATGCCATTACTTGCTCAAAATCTTGTCATGTTTGTTCTTATATTTGTGATTTGGTTTTAAATTTTTGAATTATTATCATGGAAGAGGAAAGGTCTGGGGGCCATGAGGACTTTGGGACTCAATAGGCATGTCTCGTATCTGGAATTCTTTATCTACTAAGGTCTATGCATTACTATCTGCTTCTAGTAAAACATCATTTCAAAAAATCCTTTTTAGGAAAGCCTTCTTCCAAAGTGGGTGGGCAATTGTGCTTTGCAGACATCTGAACATTGGAGCTCTATATTGTGATTTTTGCTATAATAAATTGGCATGTCTTTACTAATATTTTAACTACAAGCATGGAAATCTCTGCATTGTTTTGTGTTTTATGATTTTTAAGCTGCCTCAAGGGAATTGCTTGAGACTGGAGCTGGAGTTGGATAATAATAGCTGTGTTCCCAAAGAGCAGCTTAGGGCACTGCCTGAGAATGGAAATCTCACAAATTCCTTCATGTGTATGCAGTAGGGCTCCGTGCACTTGGGGAAAAATATTACTTTATGGACTACAACTCCCCACATCCCTAGGCAGCACACCCACTGGTCATGCTTTCTGGGAATTATGGTTTTGTTGCCAAGCTATTGTGATGAACCCAAACACAAAGCTGGTGACTATCACAATCTGAATGAATAATATTCAACGCTGCCCTTCCTCCCTTCTCAACTGACATAGTAAAGATGATCAGACATCAGGCAGGAATCACATAAATTGGAAATCTTAGGATTCATAATAAAAAAGGAGAGGAGTGGAACTCAAGAGATTTTGTTCTCTCTGTGTGTGCTTTCACGTCCCTTGTTTTGACGCCATAGATTTTATAGGATTCAACTCTCGGAAGTTTCTATCTCCAGCAAAGGTAAAATGTTTTCTTTTGGACTATAATAGGATATGTTTTATTGATAAAGGTTTTTACAGATGTGGCAGTAAGGAAACTTCTTGAGAAATTCAATGTTATCTGCCTAAGAAAGTAGTCTGGATTCCAAGAGGAGTTGCTTTACTGCTGCTAAAGGAGTTAAATTTTTACTGTCCTTGGTCTTCTTGGTCCTCACTTGTCCAAAAAATTGGGAATGTCCTCTGCTTGCATGAGATCTCACAACTGAACAACAGAGACAACATCTAAGACAAAATGTAGACCTGTGATTGTGACACCATCATGTTTCTTATATTTAACACCTTCTGCCTGATGAAGACGCTAGTACAGCTTCACAATCTTGAATTATGAGTTTTTGCATTTTGTTTTGGCCAGTAAAGGTATCACTCTTTTATGGAATTTCAATGTTGCTTTGTTTTGTGTGCAAATATGGTACAAGGGGGACTCAGATGAGCTTCTAGTCTCTTGTGTGAAAATGCTGATTACAGCATCATATGTTGTGTTAAAATGCCCATATGTATTGCTATTTTTATATAAAACAAGCAAAGCAGCCATGTTGCTGTCAGAAAAATGCTAAAACCCACAGCAGGGAAATTAGATAACCTATCTTGTGTGTGTGCCTCCTGATCATTAACTTTTGGCAATTTTATAGATTTCAATGTTTTTACCTCTGAAATATAGCCTACATCACATTATTTTCATTGGTGGTCTCCCATACAAGTATTAACCAAAGCTGGCCCTGCTTACTTTCAAAGATCTGATGGAATCTGGTGCCTTTAGAACAATTGGGCCATCTCTCAGAATTAATCAAAATGTTAGAAAACAGTGAACAAGCTTTTTAGGCTGTCACTACATTAATTGAGCGAAGGGAGATGGGGAGAAGATTTAACTAATAGCATGAAAGCCAAAAAGTAACACATCTAGAGCATAGAATGAGGTGGCAGCCATAACTGGGTTTGGCTTTCCTAGAAACCTTGCAGAGATTGGGCCAAAGAAACATACACAGTGGCTGATTCACTCAGTCATTACTCAGATCTGTCTACGACCATAAATGAAACAAACAGGAGAACACTTTCTCCATTATATGTCAGGAGATTTTAAACATTTAGTATGTACATGAAACCCTTTTAAATATTCTCTGTATATATCATATCTATCTATCATAATCTCCAGTAATTAACTGCATTCATTTTGGATTCAGGACAAACCTGAGAGACGTGCTATTGGCTTGTTTTTTAATCACACATATAAATCTATATCTATATGACAGAATGAGAAAGGAACAATCTGGACATCAGGTTATCTTTCTTGCCAAAGTTCTCTTGTGCAAAGAGAAGAATCTTTACACAAATGTTGATGCTTTCTTAAATCTCAAAGGGCTACAAAGAGAAGGGGTCAGCAAAAGATAAATCTGAGACTACGGGTCGTTCTCTGGGTGATACGTACTTCTACAAAGATATTCCTATAGTGAATTACTTTGCAGAAGAGTAGAGTCATGGATAAATGAAACTGTCAGTTCCAGTCCAGCAGATATGGGGGGAGGGTCTTACTGTAGTAACAATAAAATAATTCAATGCTTCCCAGGAATTTTAGTGCTGAAATGAAGAAAACTTTAGGTAATAGGGAGTCTGTTTTTTGCTTGGAGAGACCATAGCTTCTGTTCAGCTCTGGTACTCAAAACGAATTCCTAGGCTCAGAATTGCTTGTTGCCAAGTCTGTGTATTTGTCTCCAGGCTTTGATTGGTGGCTCTTGGGAGTTATACTGGGGAGAAAACAGATATTAACCTGAAGCTCACCACTGTCACAGAGCAATCGCCAAAAACGCGGATAAAATATGGACAGATGATTTCTGTGTCTTACTAGCAATTTTAGCTTTTTGACAAAAAAAAATACTGTAAGCATATCTACGAGGAAGCAAATCCTGTTCAATTCAGTTGTATCTATTTCTGAATAAACGCAGTTTGGAATGCTGGCCAGTGATGCATTTGGACATGTTTATTGCTGATTAATAGTCCAGTAGGGGGTTGGTGGCTAAAAGATACTGTCATAACTAGTCTTGATTGACATGCCCATCGGGGCCTAGAGAAAGCTGCTGCTAGAAAGCTTAAACTATGGATGGAGCTTGTGGAAGGCTTACCTTCTTGGAATCTGCCTTGAGCTGTCTGCTCCTGCTTTCACTTTGACAGTACATTTGTAAATTTACCAAATACTAAAAAGGCACCTAGTTCCAGTGATGTCTCATCTGTAGAAAAACAAACCCTGTGCTACTGCCCCTGGAACCTACACCTATTTGGAGAGCTTTTAGAATTACTCTACTGTTGTCAAGTCAAAAGATTTCTCTGTGTCAAGCATTCTGATGTTATTTATGGCTCTAAATAGCAGATAGTGGTGGAATGGAGAGGTGAAGGGGAAAGGGGAAAGCAAGCACAGGGGAAAGCAAGCACATTTTAGAGAAAAAAATAGTGTGAGTTTTAATGGTTAGAAGTAAAGAGCCTTGGTGCCACAAAGGGCAGTGGATCCAAACGTGAGTTGATTAGTGCCCACTTACCCTAAATCAATTGGGAGAATCGTGAGATGGTAGGATATAGGAGAGAGATACAAACCATTGCATGGACCACCTCCCAGTTGGGCATATTCCTGAAAGACTACTCTGGAAATCCTAAACATTGGGGTAGGTGTAGAATAGAGATGCATGTCCCACTTTCTGTCTTGAGTTGAACTGGATTCAGCCCAATGCCCTGACTGTCTTACAGTAAAGTTGTCACAAAGTTACATGGAAGTGCAAGCAACCCCATATTTCAATGAATACTGTGTAACAGTGATTACAGCAATATATAGAAACTAGAATGATGCAAGGGGGTTGCACTGGATAGCCCTCGTGCTCTCTTCCAATTCTATGATTCTGTTACCAAGAATTAAAGGTGTACCTCCAGACCCACAATTACCAGGCAAACCAGAGAAGGAATTACCCCCTCAGATCATTCCTTGTTCTGGCTGCTCAGCAAACTAACAAGCCCAGCCAAGTGGAAGATCCCAGCACCTGCTGTCCACTGGGAAGGGGAAGAACCCTTCACATACTCCGCTGCTTTATCTATGAGTTGCAAATGAGGCTCTGGGCAAGGCCAAGGTATTCTACGTATGTAAAATGGAAAAAAATAACTGACTGCATTTTTTGCTTGTACTGCTATGTTTCAAACATTTGATTTTAGAAGTCCCCTTCTTATATTCTTTGTTTGACTTGATGTTTTTTTAATCAAATATTGTCCTTGCCTTTGCATCCACAGGTGACGAGAACTATTCATCATGGCCCAAGGATCCAGCGACATGGAAAACACTGATCTAGAGGAGAGCTCTCCAAACATGATTGTTTATCGAAAGGTAAGGAGTCCAAAGTTATTCATAACTTCTGCGTTTAATTCTGTGGTAGTTTATTAAGGAAGCATTGACTCCTTTAAAAAAAACCCCTACTATTTCAAATAATATCCTCATATTTTATATTACAGGTCTTCTTCGTTTTCCATAATTTTTGTCTGTAGTTGAAAGCATAGCCTTCAGAGGATAAGATAAAATGTATTCTGATTACTGGTTAAAATAGATTGAATTCTTTATAAGAGTGATTTTGTGTATTATATTCATATATCACTCATTTTCACAGCCTGTGCCAGTAAAATAGTGTCTAATAAAATTATGTAATCTGAACATAATACATGAAAACAACATTGTTCTTTAAAACCAAGACAGAAAGCAAAGCCTGTCAGTGAGGAGAGAACTACCTTGACTTCTGTTGGGAAAGAATCCTACATTTACTGTTAAAGAAAGGCCTATGTCTCATTTTTGTTTTATTGAATCCTGGCCAGCTATAACCAGGATAATCCTAAGACATTTTAATGGCTTGAAAGCCACCAAATAGACTGTAATTCAACTCAGTATAGGTCAGTGAAATAAAAGAAGTTGTGGGGAAGTTGAGATTACAAAATATGCCAAATGGTCCCCGCCAGCCACTCTTCATTTGTCCACCATGCTGTCTTCGAAAGGATCTTTCATGTGAATGTTTCAGTATGCAGGCAGTCCCTGAGTTATAAACTTCTGATTTTCAAATGACTCATAGTTAAGAATTGGGGTGAGACAACAGGAAGTGAGAGAAATCTATCCCTAGAAAGGGAAATTCAGTCCTGAAAGAATAATAATAATAATAATAATAATAATAATAATAATAATAATAATAATACACTTTATTTATATTCCGCTTTATTTCCCCAGAGGGACTCATAGCAGATTACAGTACACATATAAGGCAAACAGTCAATGCCTTTATACACAATAACGACATAAAATACACGTACACAGACAAAGGTAAAGGCCTTCCCTTTTCATCTCCGGCATCTGGAGGTGATGCTCAGCTTTGGCCATGGAGAGGTCCTCTTGTTCCATTTTTCCATGCCAAGGAGCCTGTTGTCCGTAGACATCTCCGATCATGTTTTGCCGGCATGTTTGCATGTCTGCATGGGGTGCCCTTTTACCTTCCCACTGAGGCAGTATCTACTGATCTACTCACATTGCATGCTTTCGAACTGCTAGGTTGGCAGAAGCTGGGGCTAACAGTCTGGAGCTCACCCTGGTTTGTGGCTTCAAACTGCCAACCCTCTAGTCAGCAGATTTACTGCAGCTAGCAGTTTAACCCACTGCTCTACCGTGGCTAAAAGGTGTCTCATCTGATGCTTTATCACCAATCTTGTTTCCAAAACAAGCCAAAATTTTCCAAATCCAATTATCACAGGGACAAACAGTGAGTTTAAATCTTTTGAATAGGGACACAGACACAGACAGCAAAACAAACACCAAGGAGAGTTAACCCTTCCATATGCTATCCAAAGCATATATATGAGAGCTTTGGATAGCATATGGAAGGCTTGTTTTGGAAACAAGATTGGTGATAAAGCATCAGATGAGACACCTTTTATATATATATATATATATGAGAGAGCTTTGGATAGCATATATGTATATGGCTGAAGTTGCTCTTAAAAATGTACCTAAAATGTAATATATGGCATTTTACACTGGATAGTAATATTTTACTGATGACCAGCAGTTGCATTGCTTTGGGGTTCTAAAGGAATGTGACTTTCAGGACTGGCCTAGCTCATCAGGGTTTTCACATTTATCCATTCTGAATGCCACCTGGTAAGCTACAAACTGAGTTTTCTATGATACTCAGTTGAAAACTAGTATATTTAACATTCAAAATCAGTATCTTCTTATTTCTTGTATTATAGATGTCATAACCTCTCATTAGATAGCAAGCCAGCATAGATCTCTCCCTTGGTTTAATAGACTTTATTTAACTGACAAATTAGGATGATTTGAGGAGCAATTTGGCATCTTCTATTCATGGCAGGTCTCATGAGGTGGCATACCAAAATCTTATATATCAGTGAGAGAAACTAAAGATTTGGAGATTAAATATACATAGATCTCATTCTGTGCCATTTATTGTCTTACACAAGATCACATTAATTTTAATCATAATTTCTTGAGATACTCTTCTTTATGTCAGATTCCAGGAAGGGTTCCCCCCCTGTACTACACAATTATAGCACAGTGATTTCATTTTAAAAGCTGTGGTTCCATGCTATGAAAACTTGAGATTTGCAGATCAGGGAGGCGCACTTATGGCCCTTCCAGACAGGCCCTATATCCCAGGATCTGATCCCAGGTTTTCTGCTTTAAATTGGATTATATGAGTCTGCACTGCCAGATAATATGGGATAAACAGAAAACCTAGCATCAGATCCTGGGATATAGGGCATGTCTGGAAGGGTCCTTAGAATTCTCAGCCAGAGAGCTCTGGTGCCTCAACAAAATGCTAATTTCAAGATTCTGTGTGATTCAGGTGGAATCATAGTGCTATAGTGCGGTAGTTCCAGGGCTAAAGGAAGGCCTTAGAAACAGACAGAAGACAAACAAGATGCATTAATGGTGCTGGATATTTTCTTCTAAACTTCTGGAAATGGAAATTGCACATGAAACCAGATCAGTAATCAATAAATATGTTTAGTCCTGAAAGAATTGCTGAGGTTTACTAGGCTACTACTGCCAGGCACAAATATTATTTACATTATACATAGAGTGATCCAGAATTTAATCTGTCATACCTGGGGAGAAAAAAGAATCAATCACAACAGTAAGAGCTACAATGAATTGGTTTTAAAAAATATTTTATTCTTACTTTTAATGTGTTTTAACAGGTTTTTGTTATTTTAGGATGACATTTTGGTTGTTTGGATAGTTATGTTGTATTATATTATTGAATGTGTCTATTTAGTTGTATTGTCTTTATAGTTTTCTTTCCAGAAATTGAATGTTTGCCTTATATGTTGGAAACTGCCCTGAATCCCTTCGGGGAGATAGGGCGGTATACAAATAAAATTTGTTATTATTTATTATTAAGATATAAAGTGTTTGCCTTTGGCCTTTCTTTCTAAAAAAAACGGTATCAGATGTAGTTTATATAAGTGTAGTGCATCAACTAAAAGGAGAAAATTCATAAAAGATATGAGTATGTGTTCTTCACAGTTCTAAAATCTTACTACCTTATGTTTCGCGTCTTGGCTGTGTTACAGGTATGAGGCATGAAGTATGATTTATTATTAAGAAACAGTTCCATCATTTCCTCTTTTTTTCTCCTTGATTCTCTGTATACATTTACTTTACCTCCCCTTTGCTGATGTCCATGCTTTCAGATAAACATTTAAGCATGTAAACTGAATGGCAGGATTTAAGTGCAGTATTGTATGTCACAAGTTGTGGTTTCATTGTAAATGATTACCGATATTAGCCATCACCATATATGCAGTGTGCTGAATATTTTGGTATATTTTGGCATGTATGCAGTTATACCTTGGTAATGAAATAGCTATGTTCCAGAAAGTTACAGAAAATTTGGTACCAGATGCAGAAATAATAAGGAAAGAATGGAGCTAGGTTCTTACATCATAAAAAAGAAAGAAAGAAGAGCCTTTCAATCTATTTCAGCAATTTACTTTTCAAAACTAACAATGTATGCATATGAAGTGAAACAACAAGGTCAGTTAGTATTTAACCAAGTAATCAAAGACATTTTGAACCTTGTAGAAGCGACTTGAAGGTTTCTTCCAAAGTGTCTTCCTTTCACTAGCCTCTACTTTTCTTAGAACTTCAATTTTGTTGTAAAATGTATAGATCTATGCTTTTTTCTTAACATGTTGTGTTGGCTGGTGAGGAAGTGTTACCTCTTTTCTCCTTTTCTCTGTGTTTTGTTGTTCACATATACTACGTAAGGAGCCACCTGCTTGTGCGCTTTTACCAGAGGCGTCCAAGCGACGCCTCTGGTAAAATTAAATTAATTTGAGACAAAGCAGGAAAACCTTATTTGTCCTGAATTACTCTGATACCTGGTAAGACTTGGGTCTTGGATAAAATCCAGGTCTTTCCAGGTATGGGCCCAGTGTGGATTGGGCTCGGGGACTGTGTCATGTGATCTCCGGGCCCAATCTACACAGTCCTCTCAGGTTTTTCAGCCTGTATGAGCCTGAGGGCACCAACCCCCTCCTCAACACCCCTCCTAAAGGCCTTAAAATAGAAAAAAACTTAACCAGCTGCCAAAAAGGTCCTGGTAGAGTCCTCCTGGTGCATAGAAATCATGTGCCAGGAGGGAGAGGGGCAGGAGGAAAGCGAAGTTTTATAAAACCTGTGGTCCCTCCATGTAACCTGCCTCAGCAGGGGCACACACCAGTGAGTCTAACCCTGGTCTCTATCTGGAGATACCATCAGAGGTGCTCCCTCACCCACAGCAACTATGGCTTCGTGGTCTTGGGTGGGAATTATTTTGCTTTGATCGCTGTTCTAACCCCATATTTTGAATTTGGAAAATATCCAACATTTGTATAATTATAGTATATTACTCTAATATACTTATTCTTAATCTGAGATTCAGTTTTTGCAAGGATTGTTATAGGCACCAGGTCTGAGTCAGTACTTGGTTAATGTTTGGATGGGAGACCAAAACCAGACCACTTGATCTCAGAAGCCATATATGGCTCTCAGGCAAGACGTTTCCCACCCCTGGTGTAAGGTATACAACTGGACACCAAAGAGTGTATTAAAATAGAGTTGGATAGTAAAAAGATTCTTCATTTTTCATAGATGTCTGGTTCTCTTGGTTTTCCACTCTTTTTCAAAGCATATGCTTTAATCTCAACTGAATCGATTGTATTGGCTCCTCTGCAGGTGCTGGAGAAAACAGGCACATTACAAACAACAAAGGGGGAGGTGTGAAATATTAAACAAGGAAAAAAGAGAACATCAATCAGTTTCTCCTGACTGTTTCTTGTCCTCAAAACCTAAGCTGTACTGATTGTATTGCTCATTTTAGTACTGTTCCTTGAATCCAAGTGGCCCAAGGCTTTTATTTACCAATGATAGAGCTCATCAGAATAAGCTTGTAAGGGTCAAGGAAACATGCTTTGTGCTATCTATCCAGAAAGTAAGTCCTATCCCCTCATCATCAGATAGCTATGGATAACTTTTGCACTAGTTCAGGGGAACTATGAATTGAAATGCCTTTTGGATAAATTATGTTTTGATTGATTTTATTCTTTATAACATTTTGCCATTATGAAATTAAAAGTGATTCCTGAATAAACAAGTTAACATAATACATTACGGCTGCATTGTTATCAATTATCAAAGTAAAACCTCGTTTTTGAAGGATGATGGAGGAGGGCTAGAGACTTTAAAAGCAGCATAAATCACATTTTGGGTCTAGCAAGCATTACTGAATCAAAGAATACTGTAAATTAATTAGGGCTCTTAGATCTCAAGGGCTGGTCCTTAGTATCTTGCCACTGTTCGGTGTGAAGGGAATGCATTTCAAATTAAGAATTGTGATTTGAGATATGTCTGTGTGAATATACAATTATATCTCAGTTAATGAAGTACCTGTGTTCCAGATGTACTTCTTAAATGAAAATACAGAGGGAGACATATGCATTTCTAAGCATGGAATTCCATTGATTGAGTGGCAATTCATAGTGAGCACTGTCTGTCCTCCACAGCATGTAGCTCTTAGTTATACAAACAGGGTTTCAGTAGCTAGTTGCAAAGCCTAGAATTCTTCCTATGGTCACAAGTGGTCCATCTAATAAAATATTTCTGAGCCCTTTAGAATTTTAAAGGCTAAAGCAACAGACCCAATATCAGATAGGCAGCCAGTACAGTTGATATAGCATTGGAATGATACATTCTCAGTGCTTAGCTCTCAACTGTCCATCTGTATTCTGCACTATCTTCAAAACAGACTTAAAAGGAGACACACCTAGATCTTGTAGTTTGAATGTAACCATTTTTTGTCATCAAGAGGATCTCGGCTGATTAATGATCCCACTATAAGAGATGCTGCATCTGTTCTGTCTCTCCCAGTTTATGTAATTCCATCTAGAACCAGTTGAAAGGGCCACCCATTTCAGATAATTGGCTTCTCTGCTCATAGAACTTCTTCCTTGTCTGGTTAAGGGAAGAGATATTAAATTACTCATTCTTGATGAGACAGCCTGTTGACAGTTTGTTAACTGCTATGAGATTTCTCACCTCTAGATGCAACGAGACAACAATAACTTTATGGCCAAAGTTTCTGCAAGATGTCTCTGCAAAAAAAAAAAAAAAAAAATCAATGTCTGAAGCAGGTGCAGGAAGCCTGACTGATTGAATAAAAAACATGCAAACAGCCCATTTCATGCTTCTGGTTTTTTTTTTTTAAGGTAATGCAATAAGCTAGCAGTGATTGTAGTTCAGTTGTGCAATTTATTAAAAAATTGTTCTCACAAATGTGAAAAGTGTGTCAAGATCTACAAAAGATATTTAATTATCTCAGCAGGCAAGGGTGGGGGACTCATTCAGAAGTTTCCTATCCTGCTAGGAGTAGAGCTGTGTGTCATCTGCATGCTAATGACACCTTGGCTCTAACCTCTGGAAGGCCTCTTGCAGTGGCTTCAAGGTGGCATCAGAAAACATTTGAAACAAGATAGAATGCTGTTAACAATCCAAAGGCCACCAGATGGAACAAAGGTTCTTGACTGAATTATTCTTTCAGAAAGGGATGGAGCCACCAGAATCTCTCAGTTCCAGCTTAGCCAGATAACTGAGAAAGATACCATGATAAATTCCTTTAGAAACTGTACGTATTATAAACAAGAATAATGCCTCTGTTAGTACACTAAAACTTTACACTGAAAAATGTAAGATACAGGAAAGATCTGTCTGCTCATAGAAATGATTTGCAATGTTAACATGGGCATCACATGTTAACAATCCTAGTCATCAGAGTTTATGCAAGTTTATTTGGCAACTGAGAATATGTCAATCACACTACTGGAAATATTTACATTGCAAGTAGCTTTTCACTGAGGCGTACTCTGATAGAGAGCGCAGGAAGTAGTTTATCCACCTGTCTTTGATCTCAGTGCAGAGCATACTGATGCAGCTGCACCTGCTTCATGTTTGAGCAGCTTCCCTGGCAACTAGAATATACGCATTTCCTATTCTGTCACTATGGAGGGACTAACCCTATTAAGTCTACAGCTGTCGCCAAGGCATTGTTTTTATGTTTGAGAGCTGAGTCAAAAGAAGTGTTTAAATTGGCAAATAGTAATGTTTAGGTTCTTCTTGGGCCTTAAACATCTACGATGAAGGGCCTACTGTCCTATAGCTTCAGGAATTTTTCTGAAGTTCTAAATTCTACAACAGTTAGATTGCTTGCTTGTGTGACTTACTTACTCTTGTGAGAATTCAAAGGCACAACCATGTTAATATAGATTAGTATGTAAAAGGATCTTGTAGTATTTTTGAGACTAAGGGCTCTTCCACACAACCATGTGACCCAGAATATCAAGGCAGAAAATCTCACAATATCTGCTTTGAACTGGGTTATCTGAGTTCACACTGCCATATATTCCAGTTCAATGTAAATAATGTGGGATTTTATGTTAGTGTGTGTTAATGTTTTGAAGTTGAAATGTTATATCAAGTTAAACTGTTTGGTGTTTTGCAATTGTATTTCCGGCAAAGCATTTCAGCAGTGCAGGAGTTAATCACTAGACTGCTTGATTGATTACCCACAGTACCTATGGGGCACAGTTTCCGTTTGAACTGTCTGGCCGGAACTTATGAACTGTGGAATGTGCTTTCTTCTCAGTTGAGCTGCGATTGCCGTGTTGAGAGGCAAAAGAAAAATGCCAGCTTCGAGTGATGGCTTTTGCTGCGTTTGTAAATATGATTTGTAAATACTGAATAAATGATTGAACTACAGACTGCAGATGTCTTTCAGTCTGACTTTGGAGGAATTGGTGAGGGCAGAAGTTCACCAATTCATCAGGGTGCTGATCTGGAGAAGATGATCGATGGTGTTTGAAGAAACCCACCCAACACGTACCCTGACCCCTGGTTCTGCATTCTGACATTTTATTCAGCTGTGTGGAAGCAGCCTAAGAGAAAGTAGTTGACAGCATACTGTTTCATGGTCTTAAATCTCCCTCATCTGATGAAATCAACCTGTCTCTGATTAAATAGACTTAAGTCTACAAAAGCTTATACTATTTACTCCTGTGATCATTGCTAATTTCTGATTTGAGGGATCACAAAGAATTACAGTGGATATCTAGAACAACAAGAATTGTGAAAAGCATATTTTTCATTTTACAGAAATAGGTCTTCAGTTCTAACATGCTTCTCTGTTTCAAATGTTCAAATACAGGAATAGGAGCAGAATGTCTTTTGAAATGTTATGCTCATTCTATGTAACAAATTAGGTTTATAGACATGAAAAAGAAAGCATCACATCCAGCACATATTACCTTTAAAAGCTGTGCATTTCTGGTATAGACTGTCTTAGGAATGTATGAGGAAAATAGTATTTGTGCATTGTGGGATATATGTGAACGAGAGAAAAAGAAAGAGAGAACACTTTGGAATTTATCAGGATTAAGCTGAAAGGAGAAGAGAAACATCAGAAATAAGACGTGGGAACTTAGCAGACTTGAAGTCTAAATCCACTGCAGAGAAGACACAAGATGCAAGTGAGAGAGGACTCAGAGGTATATAAAAACCAGAGGATCAGAAAGATGTGACTTAATGACACAGCTGTAGCAGAACTGGTTAGAAGAAGGCAAAAGTCTGAGGTAATATGTCAAAAGGGATTTAACGTAGCTAGGAGGCATTTTCCTGTATGTAAATCCCTGCTGCTGTTTCAGATGGATAAGACAGGTTGCTTTGATTCTCTGAATGGAGAAATTTCAGATCAACTGGGATTCACACCAGTGTTGCAATCTCAAGAGACAAAAACAATGTGCTGAGTTCACAGTATGCTTTGACATCTACTTAGGGAGTCAATGGTGGATTCAAATTATGGGGGAGGTGGGTGGGAAAGCTCTCCAAGGTTAAGAAAATGAGAAAAAGGAGTGTGTCTCTTGGTTTCCTGTGTTATAGTAGGAGTAAAGAATGATATGCAGTAACTTATGCATATGCCAAATGTAACCTTCCTAATCATGATATGATAGCATAGAGAGGCGTTTTAGCTTAAACTCACCACTGGTGCATACCACCCTCACTAGTCAATTAATTCAGTATTCCATGTAGCCAGTATCAACCATGGAAGCACATAGTAATTGATCATATGTCCCTTCAGTGTTGATTGACCTACCAAATATTTCAAAAGCTGTTCATAAATGTGGAACCAATATATGATTCTACACCTTTCTTTTGTGAAGATGTTTATATTGCCATTGCAAATGTAATAGCAGGCTTTTCTAAGTCTCATTGTTGGCTTCGTGCACCAGTATGAGTTATGTGAACATAGAAAGTAACTAGGTATTGTTTTATACTTAACAAATAGCACTATGATCCTGCTTTAAGGGCCATAGCTGCATCCCATGGATTCCTGGGATTTGAGATTTCTGGCTGAAGAACACCCCTCCATAAACGGGAAATCTCAGGATTTCATGGAATTGAACCATGGTAGTTAACAATGGAATCCTAAAGCTGTTGTTATTTAGTGTAAAACGACCCTGTCCATTCTACTCAAAATGGTTACTTTGATGACAATCTGTAGGAAATCTTTAAAGAGTTTACAAATATATTCCTTTATTGTTGTATGCCCTAAAGTCATTTTCAACTTATTGCAACCGTAAGGCTATCACACGATTTTCTTGGCAGGGTTTGTTCATAGGGGATTTGCCTTTGTCTCTCTCTGAGGTTGAGAGAATGTGATATGTTCAAAAACATCAAATGTCCATGGCTAAGTAGGGTTTCAAATGCTAGTCTCCCTAGTCCTAGTCCAACACTTAAACCAGTGGTTCTCAGTCTGTGGGTCCCCAGGTGTTTTGGCCTACAACATCCAGAAATCCCAGCCAGTTTACCAGGTATTAGAATTTCTAGGAGTTGATGGTCAAAACATCTGGGGACCCACAGGTTGAGAACCACTGACTTAAACCACTACATCATGCTGGCTCACACACCACGCTAGCTAGTATTACAGTACTACTAACCTACTACCTCTGTAGTCACATTCTTAAAACATTGTTTATTTTATAATTTGTTTGATGACTATTTAGTTTACAAGATACATGCTACTCATAAGGCAATTTATAAACAAAGAAATTCAAGCACATTAAACATCACAAACAAAATAAAGACAGGAAATTGTAAATAAAAACAGCAAGCACTTATCAGTTACAGGAACATCGCAGTAATCAAACTGCAAACTAAATGATGGCTAGTATTCTTTTAAAAACCAGCTGTGAGGAGACATTTCTAAATATAAGGGGCTACCAATGAGGATGCAGTTCTAATGAAGGTGACTACTGTTCTTGGAACCCACCTGTCTAATAAGGTTTATTAGCTGGCTCAAGATAGATGGATGGATAGATTGATAAATGGATGCATGGATACATAGATACCTGGGGAGGTCTTGGTAACAATGGAAAACCTGTCAGGTCTCTTTATATGGAGAGCTTTTGGCATATTCATATTCTCAAATAAATAATGCCTAAATGCCACTAATAAAGATGTTGAACAGATGTTGAATTCTGTCCTAGGCCTGGTGCTGTTAAACATCTTTCTTAATTACTTGGATGAAGGTTTAGAGGGCATGCTTATCAAGTTTGCAGATGACACACAATTAGGAGAGATAGCTCCAGAAGGCAGGATCAGAATTCAAAATGACCTCAACAGATTAGAGAGTTGGGCCCAAACTAACAAAATGAATTTTAACAATAAGAAATGTAGGATACTTCACTTAGGCAGAAAAAACGAAATGCAAAGATACAAAATGGGTGATGCTGGCTTGACAGCAGCCCATGTGAAAAAGACTTGGAGTGGACAACAAGTTGAACATGAGCCAACAGTGTGAAGCAGCAGCAGCAGCAAAAAAAAAAGACAATGGGATTTTGGGCTATATCAGACGGAGTATAGTGTCTAAATCAAGGGAATGCATGGTGCCCCCCATTCTGCTTTGGCTAGACTTCACCTGGAATGCTGTGTCCAATTCTGGATGCCACAATTTAAGAAAGATATGGACAAACTGGAAGGTATCCAGAGAAGGGCAACTTAAATGATCAAAGGTCTGGAGATCATGCACTATGAGGAGCATCTTAAAGAACTGAGTATGTTTATCCTGCAGAAGAGATGGTTGAGAGAAGATGCGATAGCCATGTATAAATATGGGGAAAGCTGTCATAAGGAAGAAGGAGCAGCCTTGTTTTCTGCTGTCATGGACACTAAGACTCGGAGCAATGGGTTCAAATTACAGGAAAGGAGATTCCACCTGAATATTAGGAAAAACTTCCTGACTGTAAGAGCTGTTCAGCAGTGGAACTCTCTGTCTCAGAGTGTGGTGGAAGCTCCTTCCTTGGATGCTTTCAAACAGAGGCTGGATGGCTATCTGTCATGAGGCATTGATTGTGCTTTTCCTCTGTGGCAGGGTGTTGGACTACATGGCCTATGTGGTCTCTTCCAACTCTATTATTCTGTGATTCTATGATTCTGTGCCATCAAGGTCACAGCATTTTATTTTAATGTCATATTATTCTCTTGGGTCTGGAAAAACTGTTGCATGTTTATAGGAATTGTCTTGAGTGAGTATTAACCTTCTTTTCCTAAGAATTTTAAAAACAAAAAGAGCATGAAAAAAGAGCTGATGACCTGGAAACAATCTCAAATTAAGATATGTCAGGTTGATAAGGGCTCCTGAGGCATTTCAAGCAGGGATAGCTGAGATTCTTTCCTAAATGGAAATGGAAGGACTTCTTCCATTTCTTTTTCTGTCTTAACTTTTCCCACTCTGCTGAGTTACCTGGTAACATTGTCAGGCTGCACTACTCCCTTTAAGTATTTATGGGTTTATGCATGTTTTCAAAATGAAAACTGACAATGAAAGAGATTGTTTTATTTTGGGTTCATGGCTGGACTTAAGATGTCTAAATTGAATCGAACATATACGGGGGAACCATTTTGGCCATGCAGCAAAATACAACAAAATCTGATTACACAGCCGAACAAAAAACATTTTTTTTGTGGTGTCTTGTTTTTTAGGTCTACTTCTGGGGTTATTTGGGGCACTGATTCAGAAACTTGCACTGGATAGAACACATCAGCTCTAGTTTCTAAGATATGTTTATCATGATTTTATGTGGTCGAGAAGATGGAAACTGGTACATGACATATATTCTATGTCTCAAGAACTAACGCTGATTGGGGGAAACTGGTGATATTTTTGGAATCAGAGTCAAATATACCCAGAAACAAGTCTAAA
This sequence comes from Anolis carolinensis, assembly GCF_035594765.1. Classification (NCBI taxonomy): domain Eukaryota; kingdom Metazoa; phylum Chordata; class Lepidosauria; order Squamata; family Anolidae; genus Anolis; species Anolis carolinensis. The sequence continues at coordinate 309,445,030 of NC_085841.1, forward strand.
AGTTGAGTCACCAAAATGCGTGTTGGCCAGTGTTATTTGCTCTCTTAATAGTTGCTCTGGTCAGATGTTTTACTTCCATTGCTCATTAATTCAGATCTTCCTTTTATCTTAAAGTAGCATTTGAAAATTTCCTTGTGTTTTTTTATGGCCACAGCAGGAAAAGATAAGATGACCTGTTCTAAAATGGGTGCTATTTTCCTGTCTCAAGGAAATCATTTGTGTGTTTAGCGCATTGTACCGTGGCTGCCTTTGATGACACTTGAAAGCTCTAAGCAATTGCTTTTGTCTCTAGATTGTATTCTGCACTGTCAGCTGGCTTTTGGCATCACATCAATAAGTCTGAGCACTTCAGCAAATAAACCAATTTCTGATTAAGCCAGATTCAGGAAGAATATGGAGGAGGCCATGGATTCTTGCTGTGTCCAAATAATAATCCTCCCTTGAAGTGAGTGGTAGAAAGTTTGGGATGTAGAACTCTTGCATGGCATGGGTGCATGCAGGGCCGGCCCTAGGTAATTTTCAAGTGTAAGTGTAAACAGAATTTTGGCGCCCCCCCCCCCCCCAACCAATCTCTGAAAAATAAAAACATTGGATAAGCGAAAATGTTGGATAAAAAGGAGGGATTAAGGAAAAGCCTATTAAACATCAAATTAAATTATGATTTTACAAATTAAGCACCAAAACATCATGTTGTACAACAAATCAACAGAAAAGGCAGTTCAATACATGGTAATGTTATGTAGGAATTACTATATTTGCGAATTTAGCACCAAACATTGAATTGGAATATAGGGTAGTGTGGACTCAGATAACCCAGTTCAAAGCAGATATTGTGGGTTATTCTGCTTTGATATTCTGGATTATATGGCTGTGTGGAAGAGCCTTGAGGGTCCGTAGGAATCCATAGGAATTAAAAGGCCACCGAAAGGGAATCTGGCCCCCGGTATTAAAAAAAACCCCTCTAAAATCAGGATAGCAAATAAAGAACAACACTCTGAAAACAGGGGAACTCCAGACAGGAAACAATCAGGGCCAGCTAACACTTCCCAACCAAGGATGCCCCCAGGGAGGAAGCAGCCAGACTTGAATCTGCAAGGCCATTAAATGCTAATCAAGCTGGCCAATTGCAACATTCACACTAGCCTCAAACAGACAAGAGCTCTTTCTCCCACCCTGGACTTTCTACAGATATATAAACCCCACTTACTTAGCTCACAACCTTTGAGGATGCCTGCCAATGTGTGGGTTAAGGCGGGCCCCAGAGGCGGTAGGCCTGGCCCCAGAGGTGGTGGGCCTAGCCCCGGAGGCAGCGGGTCTGGCCCCGGAGGGGGCCACAGGCCGAAGACAACCACAGACCCCTAAGGTGGGCCCACGGCCAAAGGCCCGAAGGCGAGCGACCCTGGGAGGAAGAGGTGGCAGGGTGTGCACACACACATGTACACATGCACGTGCACGCGGGAGTGCCTCAACTGTGCCCCCTAGAGGATGGCCCCACAGGCAATTGTCTAAATTGCCTCGCGGTTGAACCGACCCTGGGTGCATGATAAAAGTGGACTCCTTTGCTTGCTGTCAGGAACCAGGAATGACAGTGCAGACATCCCACCTTATTTGTGGTTTGGACTTTTGTGGATTTGATAACTCACAGATTTAATTAAATATGTTTTCACTAGGAATCTCTAGTACCACTAGTGTGATGACATGTTCAATTTCCTACTGTTGGGAATCTGCGAGCTGTTAAACTCAAATGACCCTCTTTGTGAGGTAAATTCCCAGGAAAAACAGCAGAGTGTGTGGAAGTGTGCCTTCCAAAGCAGCAGGAAACTTACGCGGAGCGAGTTTAGAAAAGCCTTTGTCTTCTGGATGGCAAAGGATCACAAAGTCACCTTAAAAGTTTAAAAGCATTTATTGAGGTAAAAGAAATCCATTGATGGATAGAAAAGATTTGGAGCTAACTAGCTTATCTAAGCTGGTCTAAGACAGGTAGGCTGGTAAAAATAATAAAGAAATCTAGATAGCTACATTTTGGCTACGAGAGAAGACAAAATGCGTCCTCTCTGTGAAACAAAAGCAGGAAAAGCATGGCGACCACCGCATGGGCAGTCCCTTTCTTCTCTAGGGCCATAAAAATTCCAAACTGAATTGAAGAAGTTACATCAAGCCCTAGGAGAGATCACATTTCTAAATCAACAAAAGGATGGGGTGGATCTAAACAGGACAGGAAGAAGGAAATAACAGTAAAGCCTATCAAGCATGTATGGGACTATGGGAAGGTGTCCCTAACTCTGTTCTAGGCTTTCTATCTAACGATAGAGACTTAAGCAGTGCAGGGTGACATCTCTAACACCTACAGCCATGCTGGAGCACCTAGAGATTTCTAGAAATAACTCCTCTAGGTCCACCAAGGCAAATCTATGTTCATCTTCCAGCAGAAGTTGAAGTTGGGCTGGAAGACCTAGAAATTCCTAGAGAGATGCTCTCTGAGGTTAAAAAAAAAGCAATTTCTTTATGCGTGATTTTTCACTTTCACCTCCTAACACCACAAGTGTGGGGGACTGATTGTACCATTTATATGTAGTACTGAATTAATTTGATACTAATATTGAGTCTAAACCAATTCTTAGCATCACCCCATTGCATTAACTGCTGAATGCTAAGGCAATGGTTATATAAATTCCATTAATTCAAGTGGATCTTCTCTGGTTGGGACAAGCAACTGAATTTATATTACTTTTCTGTAGGGATGTAAACCCTTGTATTTTTTTAATCCTTGCACTCAAGAACAAGGGGTTTCCATAGTGTTCCATAGCAGTCATAGCATTCTAGCTACTGTTATAAATATATTTTTGCAGTTCTTTGGGAAATATTCACACTTTGCTAAGTCTTTTGAGGTGTTAAGCTATGCAGAACTATGCACGCCTTCCTGTGAGTAAAACTGCAATTTTATTCATAGAAAATATGTTTCTTATACAGGATAGCATCATTTCCATAGCATCATTTTCTGTGCCAAAGAGTTTCCTAGTGTATGAAATTAATTTTCTGCATAGGAATCCTGTTGTCTACACAGAAAAAGGCCTGTGTATTTCACAAAGTCCAAACAATGCACAGCTGCTCCATTTCTTTGGAAGGGTTTTTCATGAATATTGGGAAATCCATCATTTTGCCAGGAAATGAATAATAGTGAATATATTTTCAACTCCCTGCTTTTCTTTAGTTTGCTGCACAATCTTGGAAATATCAGCGTTCATGCTAACACGTTAATATTAAGTAAAATTTTCAAAATGTTATTACAAATTTTAGTGGAAATTGTAATATTTATTATGTTAGTCATTAGCAGTAACACACTAGTTTTAAAATTTAAAATAACTTTATCCAAAATGGCAAAAACCCAGTAAATCCTGCAACAAATCAACAAATTGAAATAGTATGAAATATAAATGAATATCTAACTTAATTAACTGATGTCTTTGTTGTGATTAAAATAATGGATTTTAGAATTATTGCTAATTTGAATTAATTATAAACATTAAACTAATACTTAAGGAACTCTAAGCTTTGTGAAGTGGCTAAATACTCTAAGGCCCCTTCCACACAGCTGTATAAAATCCACAATGAACTGGATTATATTTATTTATTTACAACATTTATATCCCGCCCTTCTCACCCGAGGGGACTCAGGGCGGCTTACAAAAATTGGCAAAATTTAGTGCCCAAAATACAATCATAAAAACAAAACAATAACAGATCTATTAATAACATTATTAAAACACATTATAAAACCTTAAAAACGTATATATAATTAATTCCATTCGTCCAAGATCCTCATTCTACATCCTTAAATCAGGATGGCAGTGTGGACTCAGATGTGGACTTATATGGCAGTGTGGACTCAGATAATCCAGTTCAAAGCAGATATTATGTATTATCTGCCTTGGTATTCTGGGTTATATGGCTGTGTGGAAGGGCCCTAAAGTACCAGTTCCCCTCAATTCTTGGAAGCTAAGTAGGGTCAGCTCTGGCTATTATTTATATGAGAAACTGCCAATGTATCCCAGGTGCTGTAAGCTGTATTTCAATAGAAGAAACTAGCAAAATCACTCTGAGGATTCCTTGCCTAAGAAAACCTTATGAAACTTATGTGGTCAACATCAACAGATGACTTGAAAGCACATACAAAGATAAGCTTTGTAAATTCTACATAGTTCGAACCTGTAGTTTTGTGACCATGTGGAGAAGCACCTTAGCCCTTCTACTTATAGTAGAGGCTACAGGTGATCAGCTGCTGGTTTGGTATTAGCGACATTTTGTTAACCTCTGGTATTTAATATATTTTTTCTTGAAGAACATTTCTATCTCTGAAATTAAATATTCTTAACTAATGCTGGGATTCAGTCCAAAGAATTGCTTTTTACTTCAGCTCAGCATTCAGGATATGTATCTCAAATTACTGCTGACAAAACAGACTCTAAATGCACATCAATAAGCATTTTGTGCCTGAGCTATCTTAAGATGAGCTCTTGGGTGGGGATGCATAATATTTAATTCAGAGGCATGTGCTCTTGACTTTTCCATATTCAGGTACAAATTATGAAGGATTTAAAAGATGGATGGAATAGTATGGAGTAGTTCACACACCCCAGGATGACTTGATTCAGACATGACACCAAAATGATGCTTTTCTGTGCCATGAGTGAAAATACACACACACATACCTTCAGTACAAGCCCTGCAATGCTGGATATAGGTATTATATCCCTGCTTAAGTGCCTTTAGTGAAGAAGAACTCATTACCTTCTGAGACAGATTTGTCTCACTTCATCAGATTCATGTTAGCATCACTACTGTTGTCTTTTATGTGTGGCTTTTGTATAGTTTATTTATATGTGGTATGCTATCATGTGTGAATTGGGAAATGACGATTTGTGAATGTCATAATTTGCCCTGTTTTGATATACAGTACGTTCCAGTATTCATGGGGGATATATTCTCAGATTTCCATGTGAATATTAAAAACCACAGATGATAGAGAACCCTATTGAAAATAAGGTCTTGTAGCGCTAGAATACCATAGAGTTATGTGATTTCAACTCTGCTAAATTGTGGGTTCAGGCGATGGGGTGCCTAGAATATATGAAGATATGTGTCCAGGAGAGGGGCGAGATCAGAAAGGAATGATTAAGAGTTAATGGGTCTTGATGTCCCAGTGCCAGTCTTGAACAATGGGTGCCGACCGGACAGACAAAAACATGTTTGGAGTGTTGGCATATACAGTAGAAATATCACAGAAGAGAATCTGGCAAAGCACTATAGATGAGGAAACTTTCCAGGATAAACTCAGACAATATTATGACAACCTTTGTGACTCTTCTAAGGCCCCTTCTACACTGCCATATAATCCAGATTATCAAAGCAGATAATCCACTTTATCTGCTTTGAACTGGATTATATGAATCTACACTGCCATATAATCCAGTTGAAAGCAATTAATCTGGATTTTATGTGTCAGTGTAGAAAGGGCCCTACTCACATGGAGTAAATGTCAATTACCTTATAATGATTTGAACTGGATTGGTCCATCTAGTTCAGATTTTTTTTTGCACTGTTTTGCAGCTTCTCACTTTTATTTCATGGTGGGCTCTATGTTTTTCACTATGAAGAATTATAGTTCTATAGAACTGTATTTTTCATACTTTTTGTAAAGTCAACTTTCTACTAGTTTATGGAGAAAATGAGTCTGTGGTGAATAGCCACACTTAAAATATATTTGCATCACACAGCCTCTACTTGACTTTAGATCCCACATTGAAAGTATATGGCTTTATCAATGTTTTTGAACCACAGTTCCCATCTCTGCAGGCAATAAGCAAGCTAGGCTGATGCTGATGGGAGATGTAGTCTAACAATGTCCATAGAACCAAAGATTCCCAACCCTGATTTAAATTATCTGCATGCCTTTGAATGACAGTAGTGGAATGTTAGACTTGAGCCTGTGAAAACAGTCTAATGCACTTTGGTAAACTACTCTATTTCTTGGCATTAGCTTCCAAGTGTAAAATGTGGATAATGAAATGGCAAAGAGGTGTGCTGATCTAATCAGATAATTGATCACAGTAACTGTAAGAAACATAAAGCCTTTCAAGGACATACAGGCAATGGACTGTTTGGTTTTCTCCTTTCCTCAGCCACCATGTTTATACAGCATTTTCTCTAATTTCTTATGAAACAGTACATGGGCTGCTTTTAGAAAGAAATGCATATGAATTCTGACTGCACTTATTTTGATTTTTAAAAAGCAAACAAGACAATGCATTTTTATATTACCCTTTTAAAAAAAGTTCCATTAGTTTTGTCAGAAGTTTTTTATTTTTCATTATGAATGACAGGCTGTTCTAATCTATCTCATAGAGTTGTTGGAAGGATGAAATGGGAGAATCTTTTCAATACCATTCTCAGAGTTTTTTGGGGAAAAGGAGCAATATCGGATATGCTGGTGGTAATTCAAGGTGGAACCCCACAACACAGTTTGATACCAATTTAACTACCATGGCTCCACCCTATGAAATCCTAGGATGTATAGTTTGGTTTAGTATTCAGAACCCACTAATACATCTCCTAAATAAAAGGATTTGAGGTTTTTTTTTGCAGAATTCTGTGAATATCGTGGAATTACAAATCCAAGGTTCCATGGGATGAAGCTATAATAGTTAAAGAGGTATCAAAGTGCTGTAATTATGCAGTGTGAATAAATTCCAAGGCTTCATCTTTACTGCTATATAATGAATGCAGATTAACTGCATTGAACTGGATTATATGGCAGTGTAGACTCATATAATCCAGGTTAATGCAGTTCAATCTGCTTTACGTGAATCTACACTGACCATTATAATGCTGTTCAAACTGGATTGTATGGCAGTGTAGATGGCATCTAAGTGGTTTTAAATGGGAGTGAGGTAGAACTGTCTGCATAAGAGTTTAGGTGTCCAACTCTCATAATTCCTTCTCATTGACTACACTGGATGGGGCTAATAGAATGTATAGTCCAAAAACATCTGGAGGGCAATTTATTTATTTCGTTTTAAAAGAATAGGGCAGTCTTTTTACATTTAATATTTTACCTGCTGTAATACTTCTTTTTAAAAAAAATTGAGAAGCTCCCATTTTCTCTTCTACATTAGGGTCAGGTCAAGGGTAATGTGGTAGCAGATATGGAATTAAAGCACTTTTTTGCTAGCATGTATTGTTGAAATAAAAGCTTCTTTTTGCTGGAAAAATTAATTATTGAGTATTGCAACGCTTTATAAGATATTTATATATCCTCCTGAGCCCTGTCTCTTTCTGTATCAGAGTGCTATCTGGAGAGCAGTTCAAGCGAGAGAACTCCTCAGCTTCACTTCCTGATTATTTCTCTGCTGAACGGTATGAAGACAACACACCCTATAAAACAAAGAGAGAGCTGAGCTAGAGAATGTATCAATATTAAATTACTGTGGTTTTATTCTTTGGAGTATGATGACCTGAATTTGCACATGTAATACTCTCCCTTTCTTGCTGTGATGTTTAATAAGGCTTTCATGTATTAAATCTTAAAAATATAGATTGTTATAGGACTAAATTACATGTTGCAGTCAGAGTGCAGAAAGTTTTTTTTTATTTTTAAAGAAAATTATGGGTCACCATTTCTCAGTATAAAGTTCCATTGCTTGCTACCAGTTTTTAAAAGTACCCTGTTAATTACTGATTGCATTGGGTTGCTGTGAGTTTTCTGGGCTGTATGGCCATGTTCCAGAAGCAGAACATGGTCATACAGCCTGGAAAACTCAAAGCAACCCAGTGATTCCGTCCATGGAAGCCTTTAACAACACACTGATTGCATTGTTTGTCATTCGGTCATCGCTTTTTAGTTACTTCTTTTGAAAAAAAAAAATATTTTCTAAAACAATAAGAAAAGCACACAGAGCAGTGAAAACAATGACCCAGACACTGCTTTTGAGAAAATAAGATGTAAATATTATTTGCTACATGAAAGAGTTAAAACATTACCGCTTAGTACCCTTGCACTTCCTGAGCCCCAGTGGCGAAGTGCGTTAAAGCACTGAGCTGGAGACCGAAAGGTCCCAGGTTCAATCCCCGGGAGCGGCGTGAGCGGCCGCTGTTAGCTCCAGCTCTTGCCAACCTAGCCGTTCGAAAACATGCCAATGTGAGTAGATCAATAGGTACCACTCTGGCAGGAAGGTAACGGCGCTCCATGCAGTCATGCCGGCCACATGACCTTGGAGATGTCTACGGACAACGCCGGCTCTTCGGCTTAGAAATGGAGATGAGCACCAACCCCCAGAGTCAGACATGACTGGACTTAACGTCAGGGGAAAACCTTTACCTTTACCTTTACCTTACCCTTGCACTATTTATTCCAATAATGTTGTAAATTATTGTGTCAACCCTCAGTATCCATAGATTCCACCCTTGATTTTTCCATTTCACATAAAGAACACCACTTTACTCCATCATTGTATATAATGGTACTTGACTGCCCATAGATTTTGGTATCAGCAGGAGTCCTAGAACCAAACCCCAATAGATACCAAGGGCAATATAGGTGATTGTTTTGGAGTATGAATGTGGAAACTTTATACTTCTTTCCCCAAGCAGATCATAGAAGGAGAAGACAACAAACCTATGTTATCTCCCACAGTATGCTTGCTTGTGTACCTTTACTAGCACGTGGCCAGTACTCATCTGCATTCATAGTAGCATGTATACATTTTCTGTTGCACCTTGGGTTGAAAGCCTGTACTGGATAGACTAAAAATAAATACAGACATTTTTATTTAAAATTAGCTGTATTATTGTGGGTCCAGCTAGAACATGATTAGATCCCAGAGAATGGCTGTTTATATACTTGTATCAATATTAAATCCCACAATGCTGTATTCTTCCTTGCAGCAGATACTAGCTTGCCAAAAGCCACTAGTGAACCTTGCTTGCCCACTGCAGAGGAAGGGTTTGAACCCAATCTTTCAGTATGGCTCATGCTTTGTGCTTACTAGACTGTGCCAGCTGTCAACAGACTCCTGTATATGGGACATAAGCAGTTTACAAATTGGTTGGCGGCAGTTTACATTAGTAGTGTTTATTTTATTAGCTGAGAAACTGCTGTCTTGGGCTATTGGAGCCGTGCCCTTTTCCCTTCTAGCAAGCATTTCATTATTTTTACAAGCAACAATATAACAACCATCTGGCTTATGCAACTATTTAGAAAATGACCTATGGTGCCCTTCTTTATCTCTCCCCCCTCCCCCTTCAAGCAGTTAAGCTCTAGCGGAGATGTATTAACTTACGTAACTTTTATCTTAGAACTCTGTGCTTAATCTCTTACATGAGAAGGGCTTGGGTTCAGACCCTCTTGAAAAGACATGCCCTCTGGTGTGTGTGTCTTTACTCAGCTTGCTATGTATCTAGTGATAATAACTTCATTTCTTACTCACCTCTTCTTGTGGCTCAAGGTGGGTTACAACATCACTAAAAACACATAATTATCTAAAATGTTCTATGGAATACACGTTAAAGCTTATTTCTACAAAATGTATATTAAAATACACAGAACAAAGATTGAGCATAAGACACAAGTTTAAAATTCATGATTAAAACTGGCTGGCTAGGCCTGGGAGAAGACATAGGCTTCAAATGCGTTTTAAATTCCAACAGCTCATATAGCTGTCAGAGCTCTTCCAGCAGGTCATTCCAGAGTCTTGGGGCGGCCGATGAAAAGGTCCTCTAAGTAGCCGTACCTGGACCCAAACCATGTAAGGCTTTAAAGGTCAAACCTAACAGTTCGTGTATTTTCTTTTTGCCTGGGCATGGGCGATCAACCTCGCCGGGTGATGATGAACAAATAACCACGAATACAACATAACTTTTTTGGTTGAAAAACTGGCCACAACATTTTATTGGTTCAGAAGAAAGGGGTTGGCTGCCCGACATGGGTCCTGGATCAACGACCGAACAGCCCAATGCTGCCCGATCGTAACAAGCCACGGCGCAACCGATACCAGACCCGGTAGTCGGTATCCCCAGCGCCACCTGGTGGTAACAGCGACATTATTTCCCCCTCCCCCTTTTGCCAATGAAAAAGGGGGGGATTGATAATACGTGATCCGGAACCCATGTCCCATGCCGACAAACAGTTGTGACAATAATAACAAAACATGAATACATGCAGCGTGGGCGGGATGGCAAGCTGCAGAACAGAATGGCTGATGTTCGGCCTCCCGGGGGCGGCGCCGATGGGAGGCACGCCCTCTGGGAGGGGGTGGTCTGGCCTGCCATTGGCCAGCAAGGACTGGCGGCGGGAAACCTTCCCGCCGCCCAGCAGAGGCTTCTGGGAAGAAGAAGCCCCTGCTCCGCTGCCATTATGGGGGTGGGAACGCCCCCCCCCCCTGCAACATGCACGGCCCGGTAAGTCGGGCCATGCTTTTTTGCCTGGGCATGGGCGATCAACCTCGCCGGGTGATGATGAACAAATAACCACGAATACAACATAACTTTTTTGGTTGAAAAACTGGCCACAACATTTTATTGGTTACAGAAGAAAGGGGTTGGCTGCCCAACATGGGTCCTGGATCAACGATCGAACAGCCCAATGCTGCCTGATCGTAACAAGCCACGGCGCAACCGATACCAGACCCGGTAGTCGGTATCCCCAGCGCCACCTGGTGGTAACAGCGATATTATTTCCCCCTCCCCCTTTTGCCAATGAAAAAGGGGGGGGGATTGATAATACGTGATCCGGGACCCATGTCCCACGCCACAAAAAGGAGGGTGGGGACCCCCCACTCTCCTTGCCGCCAACCCTATCCTCTGTAGCCAACAAACATAACAACATGCCTGACCCACCATGGTCAAAATAAAGGATCCCGTGGCGAGACGCTGCCATGCAGCAACAGAAAATAAAGCCCAGTCCCGCCGCGCCGCTAGGTGCGCGGGTCCTCCCCTGTCCAGCACTGCTCCTTCTTGCGGCCGCCACGCCGCTCAGCTCCTCTTGGCCGGTTGTTGCTGGTTGCCGCGATTCCTCTTCCCCCGGCCGATCTGCTCGATTCCTGTCGACGGACCTGGAGAAAAGGAGGAGAGGGGCCGGCAGACCTAGGAGCCTCCAGGAGAAGGCTAGGTCTAATGTAAGTCGAATAAGCCGCTGACTTCCACCTCCCCATGGCTTTGATGATGTCCAGTGGCATACCGCCCACTGCTGCTGTTGTTGCTGCACCTATTCTGAATGAGTGCCCACCGTATTCCGCCGCGGGAAGGCCCATACTCTGTAAGGCGCTACAGAATATGGCCATAAACTGGTATCTGGATAAGGGGGCGCCATTGCGATGGATGAAAAGTGTCCCCGGTGATGTCCTCCGAACCTGTAAAAATTCGGTGAGTGCCCTGACCGGGCATAATCGCCCCGGTTCTAGCCCTTGTATGTTGATGGATGCCCCTTTCCCCCATTGATCAGTCTTGGATTGCCTGATGCGAATAACTAGTGAGTTGTGACTGACTGACACATCCCTGAGCTGAAGCGCCCTTCCTGAACTATCGGACTTTGAGTCTGCCACCACCTCCCCTAGCCGCAGTGCCCCAAAGAAGGCTGTGGCATAAGCTGCTGTAAAGAGTTTCACCTCGTAACGTGAAGAGCAGATTCTCCTCAGCGATGCGATGAGCCTGCTGAGGATGTTGTAAGAGATAGGGCGTCTGCCGTCTTTCTGCTTCGTTGAACGCTTGCTCCATCCTTTCAGGAGTTTCCTTGTTCTGTAGTCGTTGCATGGGTCGCCCCATCCTGCAGCCTTGCTATGGAAGGCGATACCTGCCAGCTGCTTCCGCATGGCGTGTGCCGATACATTGGACCTTCTCTGATGCATAATGAAGTGCAGGACTTCCTCCTCGTTGGTTGGCCATCTGCTGCCGTACCCCGCCTCCAGCCTGAATTTAACGAATTTGGCTACCGCTGCACGGTAGGCCTTTCTAGTCACAGGGGCAATGGTTAGCATCAGCTCCGACCAGGCCTCTCCTCTCCAAGGGTCCACAGCTCCTGAGGGAAGGCGGTGGGCTGGAGGTCTGCTTCTGGTGCTAGCGATCGAAACCTGTCGTCCTGGAAACGGGACAATGCATCCGCTACTTCATTGAGAACACCTGGAATATATTGGGCTAAGAAAGTGATGTTAGCTTCCAAGCACGTTAGTACAAACAGCCTTACAAGTCTCATGACTCTGGGGGATTTTGAAGTTTGCTTATTAATGACTCTGACCACTGCCTGATTATCACACCAAAAACGTACCCTCTTGTCCCTGAAGTGATCGGTCCAGGTCCGCACCGCTACTACTATGGGAAAGAACTCAAGGAAAGTGAGGTCCCGCAGTATGTTGCCCTTTGCCCAGCTGCCAGGTCACCTGGCCGCGCACCAGTGGCCCTGCAAGAATACTCTGAAGCCACTGCTCCCCGCAGCGTCGGAGTGTACTTGGAGTTCTTTCCCTGGCTCCCATTTGTCCTGCCATATAGCAACACCATTGAACTTGTCCAAAAATTCTAGCCATACCTTGAGGTCCTCCCGCATACCACGCGTGACTCTAACTCGGTGGTGTGGGGCACTGATCCCAGCAGTTGCCCGTGCTAAGCGGGCGCAGAAAGGCCTCCCTGGTGACACTACCTTGCAAGCAAAGTTGAGGTGCCCTAAGATGGTTTGTAATTCCTTGAGCGTAATCTTCCTTCTGGCGATGGCCTCATGCACTAAGCCCCTTAGCTTGGACAGCTTGTCTACGGGCAGGAGGGATACGCCCCGTATGGAGTCTAATTGTATGCCTAGGTAGGTGATGCTGGTTGCCGGGCCCTCTGTCTTCTCTTTCGCTAACGGTATGCCGAAAACCATGGCCATGGCCTTAAATGACCTAAGAAGGTGTGCACATTCCTCGCTGTCTCTCTGGCCACAAAAAAGAAAATCATCGAGGTAGTGAGTGATAAACTTGGAACGGGCGAATGTCCGCGCTACCCATTCCAAAAAGGAACTGAAGGTTTCAAAGGCCGCACAGCTGACCGCGCATCCCATGGGCATGGCTTTGTTGAAGTACCACTGGTCATTGAATTTGAATCCCAACAAATTGAAATCCGCCGGGTTGACGGGAAGTAGCCTGAACGCTGACTGGATGTCGCACTTGGCCATAAGGGCGTGTGGACCTTTTTCGCGCACCAGGTTAACCGCTTGGTCGAAAGAGGCATATTTGACCGAACATAGTTCAGGAGGGATGGCGTCGTTGACGGATGACCCTTTTGGATAAGATAGATGATGGATGAGGCGGTATTCGCCCGGTGCCTTCTTGGGCACCACCCCCAGTGGAGAGACTCTGAAGTTCTCGAGAGGTGGCGCCTGAAAAGGTCCTGCGACTCTACCTGCCTCCAATTCCCTGGCAATTTTGCTACTGAGTACCTCGGGCATTTGGGCAGCCGATTTTAAGTTGCCCGAGGTGAAAGCAGTTCTGGGACCCTCGGCTGGTATACGAAAACCGAGGGAGAAACCCTCCTGCAAAAATTTTGCTGTGTCTTTTAGGGGGTACGCCTTCAGCCATGGCTGCATGGCTGTGAGGCGCACAGGGGTGTAGGCTAGAGTCCCAATAGTGTTGTTGATGTTCTGAATGTTACTTGGTGCGCCCGGAGCTGTTCCTGCTGGATGTGCCTCCTTCTCTTTTGAAACCGGGCTGGGCTCCAGCCCGGCCTGCCCGAAAGGGCTGCCCGTTGCTACCGTTTTTTCCACATGTCATTTTGGTGTGGTTTCCGGCACAGTATTCGCAAACATGGTCGAAGCGGCAACGAGCCCGTTGTCATTTTCCTAAATTAAACTCCCAGCACACCGCCCGCCTGCTGTCCTTTCTGCCCCAGCCCCGATCAGACCGGCCCACATCTGATTTGTTTTTTATGCTGGGGCCAACCTCCGTGAGCCATATATCATGATTCTTTAGGTCCCATCTAACCCTGGCGCTCTGGGATGCTCTTTTTCTGAAGGCCTCGTCGTAGGCAATGGCAGCCGCTTCTCCAGCCATCCTCCTGGCCTTGACCACATTTTTCTGGTGATTTGCCAGGTGCCAAGCTCGATCAGGGAAGGATGTGGCTACAACACCTAAGTACTCTGAAAAACCGGCCATCCAATTAACAAAGGTTTGCTCCACCGGCCTATCCTTCTCCCCTTTTCTGCGTCTGCCTTTAGATGGGTGTTCCCTACCTTCCTCCCCTTCGGGTTTTATGAGTGAAAAAATGTCCACGTAATAGCCTTTTAGGATCTTACTGATGATGCAGGGCGACAAGTGCGTGCCCGACGGGTCCTCATTGTCCTGAAAGGGGCCGGGTAGCACCGGAGCAGGGGGCTTACGCTTGCCCCAGGCGCCACAGGGGGCTCCCAATGCCGCCGCTGTCTCTGTTCTATCCCTAATTGCCCATTCGGGGAGTCCCGGCGCAAGGGCCGCTGTTCTCCAATAGTTATCTCTGTCAACTAGGTCCACTTGGGCATACTCACTCTCCGCAGAGTCGCTGTCCGACGAGACCTGGCAACAACGTCTTGAGGATCTGCGGGATTTCTTGCGAGCGCTGCCACCGCTCTGCTCCGCTTGTTCGGTAGTTGCTATCGAGTCGTCCCCGCTGTATGCCGGGCTGATCGAGGGCGTTCTGGAAACGTCTTTGTCTCTCCTGCGTCTCCTACCCCTCAGGCTTTCACTTGTAGGAGATGCGGATGTCCTCTCCGCCCTTTGGTAAACTCTTGACTCGAGTTTACCCATCCTATCTACCAAGCGGGCGAGGTTCTGAGATATCCCTTCAAGAACCACCGCCTCCTGCTTCCCAGCGCACTTCGGCGCAGCCTTGCGCGCCGGGGTTTTCTCGGGAGCCTTCCTACCGATGTCACGCTCATTCGATGGTTTGTTCCTGGTAGGCCTCGCCGGTCTAGCCTGTGATTCCTTTTCCCCAGCCGCCGTCGCTCTGGTGTTCTTCCTAGGCGCCATCGCCCTGTATGGGAATATGAAAACAAACAACTTCCCCATGAGGTTAGGCTGCGTGCTTTGTAATGGCTGGGCCCCCAAAATAAGTGCCATGCAGTGGCCCCATGATGGCGGGTCATGAAGGGCCAGCTGCGATGGTATATATGGGCCGGGAAGGCCGATGAAAGCCCAAGTCCCTGTGATAGCCTGAAGCTGATATATGTACCTGTTATTCCGATCAGGTGGAGTGGGGGTTGCCACCCATAAGGCAATGCCCGTACAGGCCGCGTGGCCACGTGAGGCCTCTGACGGCCCGACGCCTGTGCGCCCGTCTGGCTGGGAGGTTGACATGGGCCGGAAGTGCCACCCCAGAGACAAGGTCCGCATAGGCCGCATGGCCACATGACGCCCGGGCCTGGCGGGGACGGCCTGGGGCCTCTGTGAGGCCCAAAAGGCGTTCCATTCGCTGCTGAGTGGAACGCGCGGCTGAATGGAAAGGGGGGGGGAAGGCGATGGCGCCTCTTCCCACAGCGGCCATGCCCGCGTGGCCCCAACAGGCTTAGCGTGGAAGCCCGACGAGATGCGTAAGGCCTAATCCGAAGATTAATCTAAAGACTAACCCTCGGCCAGCTGGGGAAACAGTAGGAGGTGCCCGGAGCAGGCTGCTGCTCCCCGGCGCGGCCCCCACCCCAAGGTTGAGGAAACAACAGGAAAGGGACCCGGTGCAGGCCGTTGCTCCCTGGCGCGGCCCCCACCCTCGAGGTTGAAGAAACAACAGGAAGGGACCCGGCGCAGGCCGCTGCTCCCCGGCGTGGCCCCCACCCTCGAGGCTGAAGAAACAACAGGAAGGGACCCGGCGCAGGCCGCTGCTCCCCGGCGCGGCCCCCCACCCTCCAGGCTGAGGAAACCCTAGGAAGGGCCCAGCGCAGGCCGCTGCTCCCCGGGGCAGCCCCAAAATGGCTGATGTTCGGCCTCCCGGGGGCGGCGCCAATGGGAGGCACGCCCTCTGGGAGGGGGTGGTCTGGCCTGCCATTGGCCAGCAAGGACTGGTGGTGGGAAACCTTCCCGCCGCCCAGCAGAGGCTTCTGGGAAGAAGAAGCCCCTGCTCCGCGGCCATTATGGGGGTGGGAACGCCCCCCCCCGCAACATGCACGGCCCGGTAAGTCGGGCCATGCTTTTTTCTTTGGAAATGATCGATAAAAATTATTTGCAAAGAAAAAAAACCCAAAAAAACAAAACCGCAACACTTTGTGCTTTGCCTAGATACTAATTGGCCACTAGAGGAGTAACTGTAGGATAGGTGTAATATGTTTAACCCTGAATGTTCCTATAACCAATCTAGCTGCTGTATTTTGAACTAGCTGGAGTTTCCGAACTTGGTACAAGGGTAGTCCAATGTAAAGTGCATTGCAGAAGTCCAACCTTGAGTTACCAATGCATGCACTACCGCCTTTATGTCCTCCAAATCTAGGAAGGGGTGCAGTTGGTGTATCAGCGGAAGCTGATAGTAAGCACTCCTGACCGTTGTATCAACTTGGGCTGACATTTGGAGTGGTTGGCTTTAAATAGCTATTTAAATCTTCCAGGTCATTGTAGTAAATTCAGATTGTAGCTCCAAACTACTCAACACCGGTTGTTCTGCACTGGCATTCATACACTCTCCTTTCTTTTGCTTACTTATTTCCTCTTGCGTGAAAATTTTAGCTTGCTGTTCCACTGGTCTACCACGCCTTTGGTCTGTCTCCACCCCCATCAACATAACAAACAACAGGTTTGTCTTATTCCTTTGGAGCACAAACTTATATATAATATGCCATCTTAGATGTAATTTATTACTGGTTTGTGACAAAAAGGAAGTAACTAATGAATCAGCTAGTGTAAGGGGGAATGCCTTAGCAGAGGCTCCATCTGGTAACACTGATGAGAGCTCATTCTTCAGTTTGGTGAAATGATGCATCTTCTTCAGATGTCTGACAGAAGTAGCAGGTTAAAAATGCTCTGGCTATCCTTGCTTTCTCAATTTATTCAGTCCCCAGCACCTGGCTCTGTGAGCTCCACATATTTAGGCATTGTGGTTGGGATTCTTTATGAGATACCTTCAAGTAAAATTGACAATACCTGGGAGTTAGGTATGGGAAGAGGAATAACATGTGCAATCCAGAGAACGCATCCACCTCATCACAAGGATGTTTTTCTCAGCTACTCAGCACTGCTGGCATGCTGTCAGTACGGAGTCCGCTGGAGCCCATCAGATGATGGAGGGCTACTTCTGGCAGGGCTCCGTTTACACATGATTCCTCATAAAAGAAACCGGGGAGTATTTGCTAATATTTATGGTTTTAACTTGTTCTTAATTTTTATATTGTATGTTTTTACTGGCTGTTTGCCGCCTTCTGCCTTTGATTGGGGAGAGGTAGGATATAAATTTCATAAACAAACAAATACATGAGAGGAAACTGGGGACAGCACGGAAACATCATGGGATGGGATCCCACAAGCAACCACAATGAGGGGACGAAGTAATACACTGCCCCATGTTTTCCCCCATTGTCCCTGACTTCTTAATCCCCATGTGATGAGGTCTTGAGCATGAGCAAACTCCACACTCTAATGCAGTGGTGTCACCTAATTTCATTGAGGGTCACATGTCCTTTATTGTTGCGTTCAAAGGGCCATTCAAACCATAGATGGAAAATCCAAACGTTGTAGTCCAGCATCTGGTGGGCCATATAAAATGACATGGCTGGTCAGATTTGGCCCACAAGCATTGAGTTTGACACATTTAATGTAATGATTACAGATCATGTGAGTTGGTATGGACCACACAATCACCTTGTGTGACTTCAGAGATGAAAGTGGGTTGTGTGTTTTTCTGAAATTACCTAAATGTTCTATAGAACTGTATTGTTAGTGAATAATGAGGTTGGCAAGTTCTTCTGGAACACAATAATGTCTAGCTGGTGCTCCATATCTGTCAATTCACGTAACATGTCTCATTAAAATCTAATAAGAATCTAGTCTTGATGTCTTGTAACATAACAGTAATCTCCAAATGCTGAGTTCTGATATTGCTAGCAACCAAGAAACTATGGCCTTATTGAAAAAGAAGTTTGCATTCCTGATTTTGGGTTTAGAGCCAGAATTGAGTTGTGAACATCTCTTTACAGAGCTACAATTGGAAAAAGATGCCATTTCTCTTCTGACAACATTTAAAATAGATTTTCAGGAGGATGACATGATATATTCTCTTTTTCATCCATCAAAATCCACAAGGTGACTTTAAATAATATAAAGTTAGTACTGTTAAAAACATAATAAGACAGCAGTATTGAAGGGAAGAGAATTCCATGATTTAGATATCAGTCTGAATTCCTTTTGCAGCAAAGCTGAAATGTGATGAAAATAAGAATTGTATTGAACTATGCTGGCAACATTATTGTTTATAATTATAGAGTTATGGCTCATCTTCAGGTAAGCAAATATTATATTCTTGCTCTCCTAAGTATACAATTAAGGTAAAGTTAGAAAAGATTAATGCAGTGATGTGCCAAGATAAATGAGATGCCTGAGAGGAAGTCTATGGGGCCTTTAGAATTAATGTTGTACTCTTTCTTTTGTACTTGTACATTTTCTGAAAACTGAGCTGCTACTACAAAAAGAAGCAAAGCTTTTTTAAAAAACATCCTTCAAGCTGTGAAGTTATCAAAAGCAATGTAGTTATGTATATTATTGCTTGCCCTAATACCTTAGATCTTCAAATACGTTCAGTCAGTAGCTTTTTGCACAGGACAGAAAAGTTGTTATTCACTGTGGGGTTATCAATGTGATTTAAATATAACTGTGATCAGGAATCACTATGTCAACTGGTTAATAGGATTTGTAGTAGTCACATCGCTGCCATTTGGGAAGTCTTGAAATGGGGAATGCAAATGATTGTTCAGTCATTCTTTTTAGCAATGAGCATTGTTGGCTTGCTTATACCTGGTGTAACAACTCAGTAAAATAACATGAAATTGTATCTACCATGGAACAATGTTGCAATGACATCCTTCATTACACCCCATTTTTTGTCCTTTATTTCTTCTATGTTTTGTTGTGTTATCTTCTTTTAGGGCTCATAATGTTGTTTGTATTTTTCCTTGTAATCCCTTGACACCACTCATGTGCCTTTTATCAATTTGTGTAAGTAATCTGGAATGTTAGAGGGTTTATATTTATATTGTAAATGCCAATTTATTTATTTATTAGAACCTTATAGAAATACCAACTCACAAGAGACTATAGTGCTTAAGTGGAAATAACTGTGATGAATGTTTTATACACATGTTTGTGTGTTAGATTAGAAATCTGAATGATTCATAGATGTGTGGGAGGATTTTTGTTACTAAGGTTTTGGCCTATTTTAATGATTCTTAGACCTTTGTTGTGCCGTATACTCGTATTCTGCTTTAACTATTGTTTCAGACACACTGTGTGAATGGCAGAATAAGAAGTTTCCAAATAAACACATATATTTCTTTTCTGTTCCAATGTAGCTATATTGAATAACCTACATTATATAGATTTTTTCACTGGAGGCCTTGAGAAGCCGTTTAACTTTATTCTGTCTCAAATTCATCCTTGTGTTTTGAGTTTTGCTGAGCATGCGTAATGGTCAGAGATTATTGAGTTGAAACCAGTTGTGATTTTGGAGTCTACTATTTTATAGTAAAGAAATAAGAATAATTATTATATATGAGAAGAGGAGTCAGTTCGTGAATTTGGAGTCTATCTCCTTGTAAAGAACAATTATTGTGTATAAGAAAAGAAGCCAATTCATCTTTGGAGAGAAAAATGTTCTTTTTACTGTGAATGCAACAGTCCTTTGTTTTTCTATATAGCAATGGCTTTATTTGTTTTTGTATTCATATTGATGCATTGAACTAAATATAGGTTTAATGACATTAAAAAATTCTGTATTGCTATAATGGTGGATACTTGTCTTTGTAATAGAGATTAAGGGAGTCATATTTGAAATGTGGTTTATCCTTGGACTTTGTGGTATACAGTTTAAAAATGACAGTTTAAAAATTTTCCAGTTGCAGCAAGACTAATCATATTAGTTTTCTTCATCTGCATTTCAGAATGAGCAATGAGGGAACTCAAGAAAAGGTCAAAACCACATCTGACACAGAAAAATCATGTTCAGTGCCATTCTTAAGCCACTTAAACTGGGTTTTGATGAGTTTAAAAAGCACTTAGAAGGAGCTCTGAAATTTTTTAATGAAACCAATAAAATATTTGATAGTGATGTAAGGAGTAAAGATTAAGGTGATGACCCGGGGGGGGGGGGGGTTAAGATTGTTGCAATATACCCAATATATTTAGGTTAGCGGATAGTAATAAAGCAAGATCCGATGTAATGGTTTGAGTGTTCAACTACAACCCTGGAGTCCAGGGTTCAAATCTTAGCTTGACCATCGAAACTCACTGGGTGACTTTAAACAAGTCATACTCCTGCCAAGAAAACCCTGTGATTGGTTTGCCTCAGAGTCTGAGACCTGCAAATGCTCCAGATGCAAATGTTGCTTTCAAATCATGGGGAAAACAATACTGGATAAAGGAAACCCCAAGACTGGGTATTTCCGTAAGGCCGAGGGTTTCTGACATGATCCTAGTAGATATGGAAGGGACTGTCTTTCAGAGATTTCTAAATGGTAAAAAGAATATGCAAAGGAGCACTAAAGTTCTAGACAGTAATATTGCATTTAGCTTTTGCCTTTGTTAGTCCTGTTGTATTGAGTCTTCAGGATGTTTATTAATGCATATCTTTCAAGTAAAGGAGAGAAGAAGTTGATATGTAAACAAGAGCATTTATTTCCTTCTCCCTCATGACTCTGAATTACTAATTCCCTGGCATTGCCTCGGCAGAATCAATAAACATAAATGGTCTCTATGGCAGTAGTTTCTTTGCTATGTGGTTGCATTGTTAATTTAGAGACTCATATTGGATATGCCTGGCATTCAATTTGATGTGTTTTCGGCTGCCTTGCTGGGTAGATAGTAAATATGGTTTTTGTTCTACATCAGAAATGGTTCTCAAAACAATTTGGACTCATGATTGCTTCGTTGTAACTTCTTTTGTTAACAGGACATGGCCTGCTATTAAACTCAAGGAACGTCTACACAATGTGATACAAGACTGATAATCTCTAGTACATCTTGATATAGCACTGTGTAGAAATAGCTACTGAAGTTATTTGACACTGTGTTTTCAAATCCATTCAAGATTTGGGAGTTTTTACTGCTGGAGTTGTTCATTGAATGGGGAGAATGAGTGCAACCGATGCCAGGCAGTAGGCAATAACCTTGTTCTGGGCACTGTCCATGAGTCCACAGCTAGTAAGCAGCAGCTAAGCAACATTCTGGTGGGAAATGGGAATAATTGAGGTCCTCATGTGTTGTAGTAGAGCCTGTGAGTAACGTTACAAACAGTAGTATGGGTGCCAGAAGGGGGGAAAGGGTTACTTGGGAGTAGGAATCTGATGATGAGCAGCAAAGAAATAGGATCCGGTACATACTTACAGCACCTAAAAATGAGGAGTCATTTGAGGGATTCCCTGGGGACGATGGGTCAATGAGTGAAGGAGAAGAAGGAGACACCATGGATTGGACTAAGATAAGAGAAGTGTAAGCTATTTGTGAGGCGCCAACAACTAGTGATACCTTTATGGGGTTCTCTGGGGGTGAAGACTGGCAATCAGGGGATCCAACTGAGTCTTGGGGGGATCTAAGTCTTGACAGGAGATGGAGGAATTGGAGGGAGAATCAAGGGAATTCAAGTGAACAGCTGGAAGCAGCTGCAGGGGATAGTGATGGGGCGGTGGTCAGTTCATCTTCTGATAATGATTTGTAGATAAAAGTGGGTTCGGGGTGAGGGGTCTTTGCAGAAGGCAAGGTGTGGATGTGCGTTCGTGTGCTGGGTATTGGGAAAGATTCTTGTAAACTTACTGTTGCCTGTTTCATGTTTGGCGTTGGATTCGGATCTGCAGTTTGGACCTGGACCGGTTTGGCTAAAGACGCAGCTGCTGTGGACACTGGAGTGACGCTGTTTTGGATTTCTCCCGCTTCGACTCTGGACTTCAGCTGACTACGCTTCTCTTCCTGCAACTCCTTTTGTTAACCATTTGTATACTGTGCCTTTTTGTTTTGCCTCAGAGCGCTTTGTTTGACTTGTTGCTCTTTGCATCCAGTTAATCTGGATTATAAATTCAGATTAATTCAGTGTAATGGTTTGACCACTGAACTACAGTTTTGGCTACCAGGGTTCAAATTCCTGCTGGGTGAGTTTGGTCAAGGTGCACACTCTCAGCCTCTGAGGAAAGCAAAGGCAACCCCCCTCTGAACAAATATTGCCAAGAACATCCTGGGAAAATTTGTCTTCAGGTTGTCACGAATCAGAAACAATCTGAAGGCACACAATAACAAAGTTACTGACATGCATTCGATAATATGATGAAAGGGATTTGACAGAATGCCTTTGGTGTATTCTGAGGTATTTGTTTTGAAGTCAGAAGAATATGTGCCAGCTATTTTCATCCCCTTGTATATTTGTCTTCATCTTATTCTTCACTTTTCCTTCTGGATAGAGATATCTTGACTGCAGATCTGCAAGCAGACCTAGAAGCTGTTTGTAGCTGTAGGCTAGCAACAGGACAGCTCTTCTAGGTTTCATTCTTAAGCTCTGGGTGCTCCTCAAAGGGCCCTTCCACACTGCCCTTTAACCCAGGATCTGATCCCAGATTATCTGCTTTAAACTGGAACATATGAGTCCCCGCAGCCAGATAACCTGGGATAAACAGATAATCTGGGATTAGATCCTGGGATAGAGGGGCAGTGTGGAAGGGCCCTAAGAGTATTTTTAAAGGTGTGTGGGTGTTGCAATTTTCCGGCTTCCCAATTTAATTTACTGGAACATTCACGCAGTAAGCCCAGAGCTTGCATGTGACTAGATACAAATAACTACAGTAATGATTTGCAATTCATCAACATTTCCCACAAATGTTTATGTAACTAAACTATCTTGTGATTGCAACTGAGTGAAGGACAACAATACTTTTTTTGAGGTATAACAGCATCTTTGATGTTATTTTTACAGTTAGGATAAGGGTAGTGTCATAAGGGTAATGGAGAAGTATTGTCATATGGTTCAAATACTGGCCTGTACTATGCCTTGCATTAATTCTTCACGCTGTATTGGAGGTAGGTGGGGATTGTGGTAATTATGAAATGGATAGGAGAACAATGTGTTTTCTTGGCAGAATTTGTTCAGAGAGTTATTGCGCTTGCTTTCCTTTGAAGATGGCAAACTGTGCCTTGCCCGAGGATAACCAGTGAGTTTCCATGGCTGAGCAAGGATTCAAAACCTGGTCTCCAGAGTCATAATTCAGCAGTTGAACCACTATACTGTGTGTGTATGTGCATGTGTGTGGGTGCACGTGCACCTTCATGTCTCCTGTAGACTTATGGTAACCCATGAATTTCATAGAGTTTTCTTAAACAAGAAATATTCAGAGTTTGTTTTGTCAGTTCCCTCCTCTGAAATAAAGCCATTTCCTCTGAAATATTGGTATTCATTGGTCATCTCCCATGATCATACAGGATCTGGTACCTACCTTTCTCTAAACCCCAAGGCCATTTTTGAGAATTTGTGAGGCTATTTTAATTTTTATTCAAAATTGTCCTCCCACTCTATTAAATCAGGCGGCCAGAAATGACCTGATTTCTGGTTTACTCTCTGGTTCTGATTTGCAGTTTTGTAAGATATTTAGGATCCTGAACTAAAGAATATATATGTGAATAAATCAAAGCAAATAAATAAAGATTGTTATAGCTCATGCTATGGTGATGATCTGGGCAGTATATGTATGAGCTGGTGGTGTTTTACTCATCTTGTTTGCTATGTGTATCTACTACCCATATGGGAAAATGTCCTTCATGGTTTGAAATAAATCAGATCAGTAGTGATGGGTATAAATTCTCATTCTCGTGTCTCATAGGTTTCATATTCGCTCAGCTCTTCACACAACATAGCTAGTGATTAATCCTCCTCAAGTACAATATTGAATATAGCTGTATCAAAATCCAATCCATCATTGTAAAAAATGTACCCTGATTGCCTAGAATATTCAGTGTTGTACTGACAGGTTTTATATAATAAAAGAGATTAGCGCTCCTGTATTTTTTCAGAGGTGAAGAATAAAGTATCACATCTCACTTTAAGAAGAAGAATTAGGATTGTGTAAAATAGGTCAAAGATGTATTTAATTTCAAAGTGGATTTGATGTGGGCGAGAGAATTAACATTTTCAGAACTCAGGTAATCGTGGGGTGTGGCTGTCATGAAATAATTACACACAAGGGGTTATAGGCATCCACTCTTATTAATGCTAGAGGGATCTGATTAACACAAGATAATTAAAGCATCTTTGGTAGATGCATAGACTGAAAATCAAAAGTGAGAAAATTAATATCTGAGCATAATACTGGGGTTTAGGTTCATTTATTTGTCTTTTGCTTCCCCAGAGTTCATGTGGCATCTTGAGAGATTGATTTGAAAAAATTTTACCCAGTGATTTCAATACTTCAGATTATCTACTTATCATCTGCCTGTTTCTGTACTCTTCTGAGATTTTACTTTTCATTGAAGCAAACTAGTAACTATTTACTTAGAGCCTTTAATAGCTATGTATATTAAGATAGATAACTTGATGTCTTTGTATGTATCATGCATTCTTAGAATGTTTATCCTGCCCCTTTTTTCCAAAGAAACATCACAGCAATTAAAGAAATCCAAGAATGTACATTCCCCAATGCAATGCAGAATGCCAGCCATCAAATATATGTACTTGCATATCTTTAAAAATATGTGTTTCAAAATGGGGTGTTACAAAATAGATCCCATAGATGAAAAGAGGGAAACAAAGAGGCATTTGAATTTACAGTCTATCTATAGATGGAACAGTCTTTTGAAGTGTATGGCAGTGGTCAGTTTCACAGTGTTAAACAACATGCAACTAAGCCCTTGTTTTCTAGGAAGCGGTGCATTCAATTTAACTGATAAAAATATATCATTCTGACCTTTTTAAAATCTAGAAACAGAATTTAAAATTAGCTAATTGATTAATTTGGTAAATTATTAATGTTCTATTGCCAAGGGGTTCCACTGAATGTTGGCCGTCCTTTGTTGGAAACTGCCCTGAGTCCTCTTGGGGAGATAGGGCGGGTTATAAGTAAAGTTGTTGGTTATTATTATTATTATTATTATTAAATATAGTACAGAAATTATTTGTGAGATAATTATGTATGCCTTTCTGAGCCTGGAAAAGAAGGAGAAGGGCAAAATACAATCAAATAAAAAAGATGTGCTGAGAAGTAAATTAAATTAATACCTTTGTAGTCCTTTGATATGGAGGAACAGGAGAAGAATGAGAATGTGGTCTGCAAAGTGATATGTGCTCTTCCCTTTGAGACTTAAGTTTTAAGAAAGACTACCTAATGTTTTCCCAGGGTTGCATGGTCAGGTAGGTGCAAGACTCACTCCACACAAAAGAAAAAAACCCCACACACTTCAAGGAAAAAAAAGGCCACAATTTTATTTGGTTATATCTGTAGACAAGGGTTGGCTCCCACATGGGCCTAAATCCAGCCATCTGTTGATTGATGAAACTGCTAATCCACCCAGTGCAAGATCCAATAGGGATGGGTGCCTGCAGGGTCACCCAGCATTGACCATTTAGTTTTTGTGCAGGCATCTAATGCAGATTAGATTTTATTTCTGGTTATGTAAGTTTTGTGTGGAATTTCTTTTCTTTTTGAAGTTGTTTTCTATGACTGTTGCATATTCAATTTGAACTGAATTTGGAAAAGCCATCTAGAGTTACAAAGGCCTTCATTTCATCAAGAAAGCTGCTGACAAGAGGGATATACTATTTCTACCTGCTTTATTTTCACTATGCTAAAGAAAGTTGAGAGGTGGGAGGGAAAAAGGAAAATTGTACAGAGCACAGATTTAGTTTGAAGTGCTTATTGTTAAATCTTTTAGTCTTCAGGATCTGCCTGCCAATCCTGTGTTCCTGCAGAAAACAGAATAGCCTTTTCAAGTATGTGCTGGCTAAAAAGACAAAACCAAATATACATTTATATTTCTATTGTTGCTATTATTATTGTTCACACCACTTACCCCAGATTGCTTATTTATTTATATTTAATTTGTATTCTGCCCGTCTCCTGACATGGGGCCCAACGCAGTTCACAACACAGATTAAAACAAGTCATGATGAGAGGCGGGTAAGATATAAAATTACTATGATGATTATGATTACTATTATTATTATGCATGTACATCCCAGCCATTATAAATAAAGAGTGTTATAATATTGAGTAAGCAGTCATATTAAAATGGCAGTAATGTAAAGCAGTTTAAAAGCATTAAAAACATGTTTTTTAATGGAAGGAATCTATACGGGTACATACAAACGTATTAAAAGAATATTCTACAATAAGTGATTAGTAGCCACAATCCTGTCAAAATATCTGTTATTAGAAAAATTTCATATTGGGGGCCAATCTGCCTTCTTGTGAAAGGGATTTCCACAAATTGAAAGCACCCACCAAGAGGTGTTCCCAACAAATATGCCTATGAGAGTTAGAGAAATCGGAGAAAGTTTTCCCCTGGAGATCTTAATAACCTGATAGGGTTATTTTGGGAGATATAGTCTCTTTGATAGACTTGATCTAAACCACACAATGCTTCATAGGTCAGAATGAACACATTCTTCCTGTAATCAACCATCGTCAGCATTCTGTTTGCAGTATTTGGGATATACTGAAGTTTTTTTTTGTATAATCTAATTTAAATGAGGTGTAATCATGGTATGTGGCATATATCCAGATTGAAATTCTTCAGGAATTGATGCAGCTGGCACACTAATTTTAACTATGTCACACAGGGATTCAGAGCTGAGATGAAATATATCCAAGTGCCAAAACTGAGATTTTAGGAAAAGTATATCTAATACAGGCCTGAGTATACACAGACCAGAAAGTTTATGGTTTTCAAAGTTGCTGAGATGTCACACAGAATCAACTGGGACTCACTTCCCTTGTTTAATTCCTGGTTCTACTAAATCTCCAAATTTGAAGTACAAGTTTGGTACTCACACACAACTACTTTACTTCTGGTATTAACATATAACAAGTTGATGATACTGCCATGAACACGAACATGACACCACAGTATACCAACATCTTCATGACTGAACAGTGCTTTCTTAACTTCTTCACCCAGAAATCTCTCATGAGGTCCATTGATAATATTTTCATATTTTGGATTCAAGAAGAGGACTCACTCAAGACATTCCATTAGGATTTCAACAACTTCTTACCCTGCCATCAATCTCACTCTGGAACTGTCAACAGAATAAGTCTACTTTCTGGAAGCACCACACAGCTAAACAACAGACATCCAAGCACCACTCTATATTAAAGATCCACTGACTTCTAAATGTAATTATATTTATTTATTTATTTATTAAACTTATATACCGCTACTCCCAGTTTGGCTCAGAGCGGTTTACAAAAATAGATTAAAACAATACACTTGGCTTTAAAATAACAATAAAAACAATAAAAACAACAATAAAAGCAACAATAAAAACAGACATAGCCCCGAGTTTTTCACCCACTGAAAGCTTGTCGGAAGAGCAAGGTTTTGCAGGCTTTCCGAAAGGCAAGTAAGTCTCGGGTGATGTCTTCAGTTTCCACCCTGAACACATTACCAAATCCATAGTTGATTGCCAAGTCCACTGATCCAACCACATCTACTCAGACCCCCAAGATAGGGATTCCAAACTCATGGAATTATAACAAGCATTCCTCAAGCAACAATACAGACCACACGAATCAACCAGGCAAGATCACGCAATTACAGAGCAGACTAAAGAGAGGAAATGGCAGAATTTCACTATTGATCACATACAGCTCCTGACTAAAACCACTAAGATGAATCATCAGTGAGCTATAACCTATTCTGGACAATAATGTTGCCATTTCAAAGGTTCTTGATGTCAGGCTTTTACTTGCAGACAGCTTCCAAATCTTCCAAAGTTATTTACCTAGAGGAAAACATAAACACAGATGGGGAGATTTGTACAAGACTTTGCCACAAACCTGGATGCCAATGCTGCCCATACATCTACGTTGGAAATATCCTTACAGGATCTTCTCAGACCATCCACATATTAAAAATGCTTTTACTTGCTCATCCTGTAACGTGATACATGCCATCCTCCAACAATAATCCCCCTCAGCACTCTGTATTGGGCAAACAGGCCAGTTTCTGTGACAGAAGATAAAGGGACGTGAATTAGAAATTAGGAATATATGGTTGCAGAACATTTCAGTCTTCCTGGGCAGTCCTTGAAGAAGAAACAAAACTACAAAGAAAAATTGGAAAGAGAAATAGCAAAATTGGAATTATGTCCATAAATTATGTCCATTGGCAGTGGGTTGTGTAATGTGCCAGAAAAGTTTCCTGGCACATTACACATATATAATACTAGTTAGCACTCGAACCTCATGAGGAACCCCTTGGCCAGTTGATCACATCTCCTTTTTGGTTCCCAGCCAGCCAACATCACACTACATCCCAATAACTCTGTCCTCTATTGATATAGTTTACATCTTTCCTCCTGCCTTTATCCCACAGTGGCTGTAGTTGAAACAGAACTTGTCACTTCATCACCATAATCACAAGTTTTGCATTTCTATTGCTATTTGCACAGTTGAAGTAAAATCTACATTCTCTTCTCTGCTCACAGGAAAATCAACACATTATAAATTGTGCCTTCCTGTGTGAAACCAGTGACACAATAGTCAGGGTCTTCATGAAATGAAAAAATCACTCCAGTACCATGTTTCTAAAATTGTATAATGCAGAAATGATTTTTTTGTTCCCATATAGGAAGTTGTGACCCTTATACATAGGTCACAGCTAAAGTGTAAGTATTGGAGTAGCCAGTTAATGTGTCCATTTTCTGCCCATCTATGCCTCTGGACCCCAAGCCAGTTCATTTTGCTAATTTCCTGAAGCAAAAAGAGAAGGCATTATTCTGAGCACAATTTGGAGACATTAATCCTTTGAACTACAACCACCAGAACCCCTGAGCCACTATGACTTCTCAGCTTATTGGCTAAAA
The DNA here is from genome assembly GCF_035594765.1 of Anolis carolinensis. Classification (NCBI taxonomy): domain Eukaryota; kingdom Metazoa; phylum Chordata; class Lepidosauria; order Squamata; family Anolidae; genus Anolis; species Anolis carolinensis. The sequence continues at coordinate 309,474,259 of NC_085841.1, forward strand.
GATTCTATGCCTTTTTATTCAACAGTAGCTCTCCCAAGCTCAAGATCTATGTCTGTGTAGCAGCATCTAACTGTGTTTGTGTGTGGTTTTAATAAACCAGTCTCTTTTAGTCCCTTTGGCAACAATAATTTTTTAGTACATTTTCTGCTGTATCTTCATAGGGATTGTGTTTTGGAGAGAGCGAAATCATAAAGTTTCTAAAAGAACAACTTATACCTATTCAATAAACTTTTGGATCAATGTCCATTTCTTCTGTTATCTTTAAAAGGGCAGTTTTTCATTTGTTTTTCTTTTGATTGTCATATTTATTATGTTAAAAATCAATCTTCAAAACTGATTTAAGAAACAAACAAAAGCTTTCATCAAAATACTTAATATTTCTACCAGTTGCTTAGTATTTACTTTTTGCCATCTGCTGAATTTGAGAGAGGGATGAAGAAGAAAAGGTACATGCAAAAAAGGATGGAACAAAGCAGATACAACCCATAGCCAACACGAATGAAGAAAAGCCAAGCCTACATCTAACTGACAGGCCTTTCCAGAACACCCCCACTGATTGTGAAATAGTTATACATGAGATTGTTTTAAGTTGACAAGCAATTGGAAGGGGGGCACACACATACACACGAGTCAACATATATGATGTTGTTGTGTTCCTTCAAGTTCCTTCAAAGCAACCCCATCATAAGCTTTTATTGGCAAGATTTGTTCAGAAAGAATTTTCTTTTGACTTCCTCAGAAGCTGAGAGAGTGTAACTTGCCCAGGATCAACCAATGGGTTTCCCTGACTGACTGGGAATTTGAAACCCAATCTTCACAGTTATTATAGTTCAACACTCAAAAGACTTCACCATGCTGGCCCCAACATATAAGTAAATTCCATTAATTTAATAGATTTACTCTTGTTGGGACAAAGTCCATATTCTGCCATTTAGAGAGTTTAAACCTGTTTTGCAGTACATTAACTTCTGTTTCACAACTATATTAACATCTGTTGCATTAGTGGTAAAATTGTAGTTAAACACATTTAGCATGGAATGCTACAATTTTAGGTGTTTCTATTTCTGTTTACATAATTATTCCTAGCTAACTTAGTCACTTTTTGTGACTAAACAGAACATTTGAACAAGTAGATCCTGGTTACTGACGGCTGTGGCTTCCATTATCCCAGTTCATGGAAGTACAATTTCCCAGTTCATGGAAGTTTCCATGATAACATGTTCTGCTTGCTCATTCAAGCCACACTTTCTGGTATGGTCAGCACAACAACTGAAATGAAATTAATCAAAGGGTATGACTTAATTATAATAACCTGATTGCACAAATAAAAGCCATATCAGAACAGAATGAAGTGCGCAACCAGAGAAAATTTAGTGGCATATTGGTAACTTTTACCATAACTCTGGAATGGAGATAGGAAGGACTACAGGATGAGATTTGGGGGCTACAAGTGCAGCGTCAACAATTGTATTTATATTTACAATGCAAAAGTCACCTCTGTATATAATGCTGAGAACACACTTTAGTCACATTAATTATCATTACTCCCAAGAAACACTATTTTATTCATTTATTTATTTTGTTTTGTTTATGTTCTGGCTTTCCCATCATGAAATTAATGAACCACAGGGAGAAAAAACACATGATAAATCAGTGGCATTCTCCCCCTTATACATGAAGCATGATGGCATCCTCTACAAGTGCAATTTTATTTTTTTGTAGAAGGACAAATAATGACAATGGAAAACAAATGTCTACTACATGGACATCAAAGTTCAAGAACAATTACAGTTAATGAACAAGCCTACCAATTACAACCAATTGAAATGGTCAGTTGCAAAGTGGAGATGTCAGCTACTGAAAGTCTCTTGCAGCTTAAAACAAACCCAAGAAACTCAGCATGAATATAAGAGCCAGAGCCAAGAATTTGGGACACAACATGAACACTTAGCTAAGAAGGGCATTAAAAAGCCTTTTAATAACAAGCTAAAAACAACAACAAAACTCTCTTAAGGAAATGAATACCAGAGAATGTATAACCTCTGGCAAGCAGCAGTAGAAGAAAAAAGATTAGAAGGAAAGCTAAGGAGGCATTTGAGGTGAAGACGTAAAACCAAACACTATGCCCTCATTTAAGCACATCAGAAAGAAAAATGAGCCCACACTTTAATAGACTCATTAGTACAAAAACATATCTGGAAGTGTATATGTGGCAGAAGAAGCTCATACTCAGTTGCACATTAAAATACTGGTACTTTTATTAGGGCACGAGGGCTGGAGGGTGGTTAGTTATGTATACCCAAATTGATGTGCAGTGATACCTTGACTTAAGAGTTGCATTTGTTCCGCGACTGAGCTCGTAACTCAAAATAAAATGATCTTATCTCAAAGTGAATTTTCCCACTGGAATGCATTGATATGCTATTAATTTGTTCTGGCATTCCAAGCCCCTTCCCCCATTTTTGTTGTGTGTTTTTAAATAAGAAAATGTACTTTATAAAGAATAAATACTATATAAATACACATTCACATGGAACAATAAAAAAGAAAGATCAATTTTAAAATGGTAGAAGTACAAAGTGGTGGCATAATGGTAGAAGCACAAAGTGGAAAGGCAGAAACATCATTTTCTTCACACTGTACTCATTCCAGCCTCCCTCCCTCTCTTGGTCTCTCTCTCTCTCTCTTCATGAAGCCAAACATACCAGGAATAAAAACCACACACAATAAACTATGATTTTAACATTTTAAACATTTTTAAAATCCATGATTTTAGCATTTTTCTTGTATGTGGTTTTTTATGACTTGCTTTTATTGGTCTGATTGATTGGTTTTATTGTTTTGTTTTTATATTGTTCTGTTCGGGCTTGGCCCCATGTAAGCCGCCCTGAGTCCCTTCGGGGAGATGGGGCGTGGTATAAGAATAAAATTATTATTATTATTATTATTATTATTATTATTATTATTATTATTATTATTATTAACTAACCCAAAGTCCCTCAAAGCAGAAAAGAGCAAGACAGCCATCTCCCAAAGCAGACAAGAGGCACGAGGCATGGAGGCTGCTCCCTTGAAGCCTTAAAACCCTGTACTCTGTCGCTAGAGCTCCTTCTGGCGTTAGCTCTTAACTCAAAATGCTGGTAGCTCTTAACTCAAACCAGGACCAAGTGATGGCTCTTAACTCAAAGTGCTTTTAAGTAGGGGTGCTTTTAAGTAGGGGTGCTCTTAGGTTGAGGTTCCACTGTACTTTATTACTTCTGTGTTGGCCAGTATGATAGATGAGGTCTACTGTTGATCATGGGTTCTTAGCTACTCAATGTTAAGTCCTGAAGCATCTATTCCATATCATAAGAACTTGCTAAATATAATCCATCTTTGTCTTAGCATTGAAGTAACTGTAGCTAAGTAGTAGAACATTCATTCTGCATGCACCAGCCTGGCCCCTGGCATTTGCAATGAAAGGCTCTCTGCATAGGAACATAGTGTAAAACTGGAGAATGTCTGCCAGAGCACAAGATCTGCCCTTTGTCCTTTATTTATTCATATATATAGCCAAACCTCTCAAGGCAATATACAAGAAAATCAACTTGTCCATTTTTCAAAATAAAAATGTTAAATGGTTTTAAACAGAGGATGAAACATTTTAAGAAGTTACAACAAAACAGTTTTAAACTAGTTAAACCACTTAAAATAATTAAACTGTAGCTGTGCCAGTTGGGTCTCCTAGGGGAGAGTATTCCACAATTGGGGCATCCATGCAGGGAAGGCCCTCTTGTACTTCCGTCTGTTGTTTATTGTCCCAGCTGTTGGCCAGAGAGTAGAAGAGGGCCCCTCCAGCATCCTTCAAACCTTGCGCAGACACAGTTTTGAGGACGTACACCTACAAGCATGTACACATAAGACTTTCAGATTGAGCTATCTTTTTCTCTCTTTCTTGGGTCAGCTCAGTGTCTTCTTGTGAGGTATTTGACCTTTTCTCTCCTCACTCTAAGTTCAGGAAGAGCTGCTGATTTGTTCTAATGACATTTCCCCACTGATTTCCAGATTGAGGCCAGAAATGTAATTTTTGTGTTCTGCAACATTGGATTAATAGCCTATAATGTACATATCCTAAATATTGTACATGTAATAAAGCCCAACAGTCTCAAAGTAATCTCACCAATATAAGAAGCACTAATTGGGATCACATTCTAGACATGCCAATACTTAGGTAGCCAAAACAGTACCATCCAAAAACATCCTTTGAAAGAAATTGATTTACATTTGCTGTCACTTCCTTTTCTCCAGTAGGTCTAATGCAGCTGTCTCAGGAGCCTCTGGTGGCCTAGGGGATAAAAGCCTCGTGACTTGAAGGTTGGGTTGCTGACCTGAAGGCTGCCAGGCTCGAATCCCACCTGGGGAGAGCGCGGATGAGCTCCCTCTATCAGCTCCAGCTCCATGCGGGGACATGAGAGAAGCCTCCCACAAGGATGGTAAAACATCAAAACATCCAGGTGTCCCCTGGGCAATGTCCTTACAGATGGCCAATTCTCTCACTCCAGAAGCAACTCCTGTTGCTCCTGACACGAAAAAAAAAAAAAAAAAGCTGTCTCAAGCCCAAGAAGCCATGGGTACTTGGAAGCAGTTATTACACAGTTCTGCCATTTGAGATGACAGAATTAATAATCCACACAGTCCATGGTGTTCAAAAAACTAGTATTATTTTTCTTCTCTCCTGTCGGAACACTGGTGCTAGGCCTAACCATTTTGGCACCAATTGAAAAGTGATGGTCTTTAATTACAACAGAAATATGAATGGAAAGGATGCTCTTTCAGGAATTTGATTATTTCACAGTGTTTCACTCCTTAACTGGCCCCGATGATCTGAATAATATGATAGTAATATGGAGATACAAAAAGCTGGTATTAACAGGGTGATAAAAGTTACACTGGAGAAAAATACTGTATAGCTTAGCCTTCCCCAACCAGGTAACCTTATTATGTGTCAGATCATGAATCCCATAGTGTTATAAAAAAGAATGCTAGGTTGCAGAAAGTTGGCATTGTTTTTGTCCTAAGGAAAAATCACTGAATTGTTTGTTGAGTGGTGCCACAATACGTAAGAAAATCACATTTTGGTTGAGATTATAAAAAATAATAATTATGAACTTTATTTGTATACCGCCTTATCTACTCGAATGGACTCGGGATGGTTTCCAACACATTCAGTTGCTGGAAAGAAAACCGTACAGACAATACATTGAAATAGACACATTCAACAATATAACACAATTATCAATAGTTTTCTGGACATTCTTTGCTCAGGATTAAGGTCCATGAGCAACAAGTGTGCTCCACTCCCTGAGAGTTGGTGAATGACAAAAATTACTTATAACTTAGTAGGTGAATATAAACATTTCTTTCATCCTTGAAGACTTCAGTCATTTCTCCGTCTTCTGTTGAATGTCTTGCAAAATGGCAATTCTGAGGGTATTGCTTACAAAGCCGAGATTTCCTTTCACTTGACTAAATTTATACTTGTTCTGAGTTATAGTGGAAATAATTGAACTAAGGCATGATTTGGAGCCCAGTGTTGCTGATGCAAACTCATTGAAATATACCAGATTTTGTCCAAATGAGTGGTCTGTGTATTGTCACTGAAGAACTGCAAATCATTACACCGTCATTTGGTTGTGTGCCATCCCTTCCATGAAGTTGCATCGCTGCAAAAGTCCTAATGTAGTTGTGAATTAGGCCAAAGAACAGAGCTGTTTAGAGATGTCTGTAAAAGTGAAGGGAAACAGATGTTTATAGCAAAATGTCATTCTCATTGACAGCCTGAATAGAGTGTAGCAATTGCTATTAATTGCAACAAAGAATGGAGGTGCAGCCTGTTAGGTGAAGGCTTTCTTCAGTTGTAAATTAATGTTATTACGATAAGTGAACACAAACTATTACATTGGGTAGTGCTTGGATTAGCTGAATTTATTCCATTAAACAGAAAATACAGGGGAGATGATGTGATAGGAAACAGCATCCTCATTCCTCTTTTACATTTTCTTCATTATCAATGTTTAATTTAAACTGCCGTATTCTATATGCATAAGAATACTGGTATGCACACTGGCAAAAATGGTCTACTAGAAACAATTCCAAGGAGGAAGCAACAATAGGTTCTGATTATTTTCATTCTTTAAAAAAGAGTGGCTTGCAAATTCAATTCCTAAAAAGGAAAGCTGATATGACATCAGGTTGTATTAGGGATGTGAACATAAAAGATGATTTGGCTTGGAACCTACCCTTTGGTTTCAGAAAACAGGTAATTTTGTGGAAGGTGGCCGGTGTCTATAGGATCAGTAAGGCAATGAATCTTCTTTGGATTTTAGTCTCAGCTTTATCATTCTCAGTTTGTTTTGGGTATAGCATTCACCATATAGCATTTTTAAAGTTCATACTAAAACCAGGAATAGATTCTGATGGCAGTGAGGCAAGAGGAAGATATATATACACACATCTATACGTATACATATACATATATATACATACATACCTGTGGAATGTCCAGGGTATATATACACTCCACTTGCCTCACTGCCAACAGAACCTCTGAAGATTCCAGCCACAGATGCAGGCAAAACGTTAGGAGAGTATGCTGCTGGAACATGACCCTACAGCCTGGAAAACCTACAGCAACCCAGTGATTCCAGCCATGAAAGTCTTTGACAGTTTGAGGATTGTTTGTGGGTTGTTCCTTTTTGTATTCCACTAAAACATACACTATCTAGAAATAAAACAGTATCTCTTAAGAAAATCTCTCACTGGTTAGAAACTAGAACTGTTAGTCAGAAAACTATACATCTCTCCTTTCCCTTCCTCCAACCCATGTTTCTTTTTAGGAGAGTGAGATGAGGGTGATATATCAATTTTTGAGAATCCTATATACTCATGTATAAATCCAGAAATTTTATTCACGGGTCAATGTGACTACTATACCTACATTCTTATCAAAAAGGAAACCACCCCTTTCTGAGTACAGTGGCAAAAAGCAAGAGCCTAGTATGTCCCAGGAGAAGCACTGCACCCCTCTACTCTCTCCACTGTAGTGCCACTTACAGCCTTTTTGAATACCTGTTTGGGGAAATGGTGGCAAAGGCTAGGGGCAGCTACCCCATTGCGGCATCATTGGTGCTTTCCCCTTTCTGCAGAACAACCGCCAACTTGTCCATGGGTCATATCAAAATCCATAATTTTGGTTACAAAACCTTCCCTCAATTTATACATGAGGAGTATATACAGTGATACCTTTGCTCCTTTACATTTCTCCAGCAGGTTCTAGGAACTTGTAAACAGTGTAGGCAGAGAATCTGAGCTTTCCCTCACATAGAGCCTGAGCCATTGTGGGATGGGCAGGACACATTCGTTCACAACTTGAAGTTTGTCTAAGGCAATTGCACAATCTGCCACATTTTAGTGTTTCATCCTGATGTTTCAGATAAGAAGCCTTGATCTAATTGTTGATTCTAATCAAATAGACCCACTGAATCAATGGAATTTATGCAAGTGTTCAATTAATAAATTTCCATTGATTCTATGTGTTTATACTTTCATTGGAATTAACAGTTGGATTTATGCCAATGGAAACTTTTTTATTATTTGGATACCCAGATATTTATTAAAACACTGAAGTATATTTATTTAACAGTGCATGCATGATTTAGTACAGATGCAGGAGCATATGAGATGACTTTAATATGTAGCAGAAATGACAAGTCAATGAACTGAGGAACAACTTTCAAATTTGTCCAGGGTAGCATGCTGTACCTCCAAAAAATCACCATGACATACCTCCTCCTTAGCACATCTGCCGCTGTGCCATCTTCCATCAAAGTTTGCTTAAACGATTTCATTATCAGAATGAAATCAGAGTAATGATTTCATTATTCTGTGAATCTAGTTAAGAAAGAGATAAGAGTTTTTGATTCCATCAGAAGTAGCACTGGAACCTTGGCTTCAGCCATTGTGTGCTGTTGCAAAAGACATTGAGCTAACATAGCTTAATTTAAAACCTTGGTGAAACATAAGTTTTTCATTCTGCTTGCAAGTTATTACATAAATATTGCAAACTTGTGATCGGAATATAGCTTGAGGATAGTAACTCAACAATAGTCCTTACACAAACCAAAATTCTGTCTCCTAGGAAAATGATCAAGTGTGTGTGTGTATGCGCCCTCAAGTTGTCAGTAGAGTTACTGCATCCCCATGAATTTCATGGGGTTTCTTAGTCAAGAAATACTCAGAAACAGTTTTGTCAGTGTCTTCCTCTGAAATATAGCGTGGTGTTCCTTGGTTGTCCCCTAAGCAAGTAACAACCAGTGTTGATCCTGTTTAGCTATGAAGATCAGACACCATCTGGTGCCTTTAGGGGCATATAAAGCCTTGCATATATTGAATGTTTTCTTACTCGTATATTGTGGTGTTATATCAGTTGACGTTAAACAGCTATCATTTCATCAGAAGTGTAAGGCAAAATCTCAGAAACATATTCAGCCATCTTAAATCTCTTTCTCACACACACAGATGGATCTTGGAAAAAATAAGTACATCATAAAGGCAGTCTATCAAATAAACAGAGTGGTTTCTTTGGTGGTTGGATCACCATTAGAGTGAGATATTGCAGTTACTTCATTTAGCATTATTGTATTCCTAATGGCAAGAGCTGTTCAACATATGGCATATGTTGCCTTGGAGTGGAGGTTTTAAAACAGAGGCTGGATGGCAGGAGTCCCTTGATTGGATGTTCTTTCATAGCAGGGAATTGGACTGGATGGCTCTTGTGGTCTCTTCCAATGCTATGATACTGTGAAATGACAATACAGTTTTCCCTCACTTATCACGAGTGGTTCCAGGACCACCTGCAATAAGTGAAAATCTGCAAAGTAGGGACACCATATTTATTTTAATATTTATACATTATTTTAGTAGTTATACACTATTTTAAGTCTTTATCAACCAATCGTGTGTTGATAAATCACCTCCTTCTCCTCTTGTTGCCACTTGGGCTCCTTTTCTCTCCCTTTGGCTTCACATTCCTTCCTTCCTTAAGCTGTAAATTGTAATTTTTTATGATTTATAATAATCTTTTAGAGTTTATTGAAAAACCACGAAACAGCGAATCCGCAAAACGTGAACCGCGAAGTAGTGAGAGAACACTGTACTGAAGGTTACTTTATCCTTTGGTTCAATCTATTGCTGGTTTTGATATGGTAGTATTGGAACAATGGTAAGGAGCAAGGTAAATTTTGGCAGAGCAGTAACTCCCATAGTTGTATTGTGTACCGTTGTCCCTTCACATTTGCAGCTCTGACTCTTTTGCGGATTTGATTGTTCACTGATTTGATTTAAAGTATTCTCTCTTTGAATCTCTAGGTCAGTGGTTCTCAACCTGTGGGTCCCCAGATGTTTTGGCCTTCAACTCCCAGAAACTCCCTAACAACTGGTAAATTGGCTGGAATTTCTGGGAGTTATAGGCCAAAACACCTGGGGACCCACAGGTTGAGAACCACTGCTCTAGGTCTTCCAGTATGACTCAATGATCAATTTCCTTCAATCATGCTGGAGGATCTAGAGATTTCTAGAGACACTACCTTTCTGTGAAATGACCAGAATTGTTCTAGAAGACCTCAAAATTCCTAGAGAGTTGCTCCTGTGCTCTTCATCCAGTGAACATGGAAGGCTGACTGTACATTATTTGTCAGATGAGATATCACCTTACATAGAATCTTGTTCTGCATATGTGCCTGTGTAGTCCTGTCATTTTTGGTGCATAACATTTCATGGGAAATGCAGTGTTCACATCTTTTGCATGGGATGATGTATCAGGCATGATGTAAATGCTTTGCATCATCTTTGGCAGTGTTAATAACAGACAACAATGACATTTTGAATTCATTCAAACTCAACTTTAGACCAAATACTCGCAATTCCAATTAGTGGCAGCATACCTCCTCTGCTAATGATGTTGGGAGTGTATAATCTTTCACCAGTTTCTTCTTGAAAAAGTCCCCTAGCTACTGCATCTTATCTGTGTAATCGCAGCAGGAGTCTGGCGATATTGATTTTAAACCTCTTGTGAAAGGTGTTTTTATCTCTTAATGTCTTTCTAAAGCTTGACTGTTACTGAATCACCACATATATGTTATTCACTGTAACCAAACATCCTCAACAAATTTAAGTTTTAAATTTATATTTTCAGTGTTTTAAAATGCATTACCTGCTTTCCTTTTAGTTTACTGATATGAATGAATATTTAATATTTGAATATAGTGGGATGAGATATATGCATTGCAAATTGTGCCCATCACATTCTTTGCAGCTATGTACTGGAGACAATTTGTGTGGTTAATCCATTCAGGCAAAGGTCAGCCTAAAAGAAAAACTGGACTAAAGTGGCAGCTATTGATGTAGGATTGGCCTGTTATAAACAATTGTTTCTGTGTGCTGATTTGGTGACAATAAAAGATAAGATGTACGAACCAGGGAAATATAAATAGCCATTATTTCCAGATGGCAGCTGCCAAGACCTGACTGATGCTGGATACAAACTTTAACTTGAATGTAGATTAGGAGATGGCAGAGAAATAGGCATCTAAGGTACAACTATTATGTTGATCACGTGAGCATAGAAAGCCAGATTACTGTATTTATATGAGGCCTGATCACATCTTGTATGTAACTAGCTAGTTGTAATTAATTACTTTCCAATTAAAAAGGGAATGTCACAGTTGTAAGCGGACGATGGATAATCACTCATTTTATGATATAAGACTGTATTTGTATATGCTTTTATAGTTGCGGAGATGTGACCTCACTAAATACTAGATTCATATGGTTTAATTGTTGGTTTTGGACATGCTACCTTGAGCTCTATTGTGACTTTGTAAAATATCTGAAATATTCAAAAGGACGTCACATTGAAGAAGGAACAAGCTTGTTTTCTGCAGCTCCAGAAAGTAGGGGCTATGGATTCAAACTACAAGAAAAAAGATTCCATTTTCACATCAGGAAGAACTCCCTGACAGTAAACGTCATTCCATAGTGGAATATGCTACCTTAAAACATGGTGGTGGTGGTAGTAGTAGTAGTAGTAGTAATAATTCACATTATTTATATTCTATTATATTTCCCTAAAGGGACTCAGAGCAGATTACAGAACACATATAAGGCAAACATTCACTGCCTTTTACACAACGACATACAATACAACAAACAAAGTAAAGGGCTTCCCCCTTCTTCATCTCTAACATCTGGAGGCGATGCTCAACTTCCAGCCATGGGGAGGTGCTCTTGTTCCATTTTTCCATGCCTAGGAGCCTGTTATCTGTAGATATCTCTGATCTGTTGCCGACATGTTTCGCAAATCTGCCCTTTTAAATCTCCTTCTTCTGAGACTTTTAAACAAAGGCTGTATGGCCACCTGTCAGGAGTGCTTTGTGTATTCCTTATGGCAGAATGGGGTTGGACTGGATCTCTTCCAGCTTTAAGATTCTATGATTCTATGTCCTATTTCCTCTAGCTTTCCTGTAGATAGAGGAAAGTACTAGTTATACCAAATTCTGCCCCTTAACTAATGTGATCCAGTGGAGTCTTCTATTACTGGAACATAACGGAAAGTCATTTTTATTTATTCTACCTCCTTGTTGCAGAAGCTTTCAGAATGATTCCATGGAGGTGGAACTTGCTGTTGCTAGAGGAAAAGGAAACTGAGAACAAGTGCCTCCCTTTTTCTACCAATGGGAATCCAATTGGCCAAGAAAGGGACAATAGTTGGTAGCAATTCATTCATCCATTCATCTTTAAGCTCTCTTTCTTTTTCACACACACACACACACACACACACACACACACACAAATGTGAACCTTGGTCAAAATAATTATATATAAAGATAGCCTATAGAATAAATAAATAGAACTATAAACAGTACTTTCACTGACCTATTTTTGAGAATGCTCTTACAAATCAACACTTTGTTGTTATATGCCTTCAAGTAATTTCTGATTTATGAAAACCCTAAGGTGACCCTGCTTGTCCATGGGTTTTCATGGTCAAGCAGGGGTTCAAGTGCTGGTCAACCACTATACCATGCTGACTCTCTGAATAAATGAATGAATGAAGAGTCCTTGTCCAATAATGAGATCACTACACCCACACTGGTTCTCAATCCATCTTCTACTTGGGCAGAAGAGAGAGAGAGAGAGAGAGAGAGAAACTAAATTAGCTTTTAATTCCAGGATCAAAAAGTATTCACTTTTTCAAAGACCCAAAGTATTTATGAATTTATTCCTAAAACAAAGAAAAAATGGAGATTTTATGTTAATGCCTCTGGGCTTAATTTACACTATTTGTTCATATTCTGCTCAATTACAACTAAGCCTCCATAAATGCACAGGAGTCTCCCCCCTTTGTCTTTCCCAATCCCCTTTTTCTGCTAATGTCACATATGTCCAAAGCCCTCCTGCATATACGGAACAAGTGGTATTATTTTCTGGAATCTATTTCATTTTATCCATAAGCTATCGTCATTTTTTTTCAAATTGCTCAATTAAAGGACGATTGAAGTCACATCTTTTATTTTAATAAGCAACATGCATATATAATATGTGGCAGAATAACAATTTTGAGAATGCACTATGTAACATAGTAAGAATATTGTTCTTATGCAGTCTTCTTGTGTTGTGATGGAGCCTTCGAGTAGAGATACTACTAGCTGTGTTAGAAGAGGCAGGAAGACTGCTCGTGAGCAAGACTCCGATGAGGAGCAACAAAGGAAGGGAATCCAAGAAATACTTATGGAACCCACTGATGATGAATCTTTTGAGGGTTTTGAAGAGGATTATGGGGCTGGAAGTCAGGAGGATGGGATATCGGACTCTGGGAGTGAAGTGATGGATTGGACTAGGGTTCAGGAGATCCAGGATGTTTTTGAGGAACCCACAAGCAGTGGTACATTTGTGGGATGGCACAGCGAAGATACAGCTGGATCTCAGGGAGTTATGGGTTTGGATGGAAGGTGAACTGGCAGGAGAGATCGTAGAAGGGCAGCAGCTGGAGGAGGGATTGGTGGGGCGTTGGCCGACTCCAGCTCCGATGAGGATTTGCAGCAACAAGGTTCAGCTGTAGATAGGGCATTAGCTGGCTCAAGCTCAGAGGAGGACTTGTAAATAAAAGTAAGTTTGTTGTTTGTTGGGCGCTTTCGGGATCTCTGTTTCAGAAGACGTGTTTGGAAGACTGGTTTGGGACGTAAGTGTTAACCTGAGTTTTTTAGTGGCAATGGGGGCTGGCATTGTGTGGGTTTGCGCTGGATTGTCCTGTGTTGGTTTTATGCATTAGCTGCCGGCTTGCCTCGCTTAGACTCTTTGTGATTGACCTTGGACTGGAATTCGGTGATTGGGACTTCACCTTAATGATGCGGATTGGAACTTGATGCTTGTGACTTCTCCCTAATGACGAGGATTGGAACTCGATGCCTGTGACTTCTTCCTAACAATGCGGACTGGACATGGCGGTTGTGACTTCGCCTTTACGACGCGACTTGGCTTCAAGGACGTTTTGGGTCACGGTGTGGCCCCTGGTCACTGTGGGTTGCTGCTGGTTGCTTTCCTGTGTTTGCTAAGCTCCAACGACTAGGTGGAGCGAGTTTCCAGTCGTTTCGGCATAGTTTGTTTTAATCCGGATTATTTTCCAGGATAATCTGGATTATATCCCAAGTTGAGGTTTTTTGAGTTCTTTTTAGACATTGTTATTTCACACTGAAGAGAAAGTGTTTTGAGCCCTTTTTGGTTACTTTCTAGGCTCTTTTGTGTTGTTTTGCAATAAACTGAGTTCTTTATATTGGCTGGCGTCTGACTCGTTACATCTTGTGTTTGTTGCTCTGTGTATGCATGATTTCTTATTCCGTTTTTACTCACAAGGTCACCCTTGGAGTGCTGAAATCCTGCATACCACTGTGTAGCCTTTCCCCTCCTTGATGCGTGAATTGGTTTAGAGCTGGACATCATTCATGAATGTTGTCTTTAATGGTTATTATGAGGATACAGAGTTAATGATGATCATTGATGCAAGCCATTAAACATTGAGGAATAAAGTGCTGTATCATTTATCCTTCTTACTTACCATATCAAATACTGTGTCACAGCTGCAGCACAAATGAATCCCTCATTTATAATTGCAGGATAAATCTAAATTGTAAAAATCTGTTTACTTTCTACAAGAACAGTGTCAACATCCTTATAAAACATCTTCAGCCTACTTTTTTTACTTTAAGGATGCTTTATAGATAAAATAAAAGGAACCTACTGATATAGAGTGAAAGTCTCTGAATACAGATCTGACAGTGTTTGAGGTACATATCTGTACTGTATATTTTCATCTAAAGCACTCCTTACTCTCTGCCAAAGTTATTACATTTTCTTTCTTTGCTAATCGAAGTACAGTAGAGTCTCACTTATCCAACCTTCCCTAAGCCAATGTTCTGTATTATCCAACACAGTCTGCCTTTTAGTAGTCAATGTTTTTGTAGTCGATGTTTTCAATACATGGCGATGTTTTGGTGCTAAATTAGCAAAAACAGTAATTACTACATAACGTTACTGTATATTGAACTGCCTTTTCTGTCGATTCCTTGTAAAACAGGATGTTTTGGTGCTTAATTTGTAAAATCATAATATAATTTGACATTTAATAGGCTTTTCCTTAATCCCTCCTTATTATCCAACATTTTTGCTTATCCAACGTTCTGCCGGCCCATTTATGTTGGATAAGCGAGACTCTACTGTATTACATTTTGCAATGTAAGACAAGGTATACTCTTTGTTATATCACCCTGTCCCATTGTGTTGCTCTTTCTCTTTTCTGCCCTCTCTTTTGGCTCATTGGCATTTCTTTTTCCCCACTCTTGTGCCTTTTCCCCTGCTCAGTCTCTCTCCCCCCCCCCCCCCATTCCTGTTTATTTGTGTTTCTTAAACATTTGAAGACTTTGGAGGCCTTTGCAGAAGTTAGTAGGCCATAGACACAGTGGAAAAAAAATCAGTGTCTGACTGCAGATGTTAAGGGAAACCATCTAATGACCAGAGTGGGGTAAGGTGAAATTTCAGGCCAGAGGCAGATTTTTTAAAAAGTGAAATATGTTAATCTCTTTTGAAAACAAAATAATCCCAGAGTCCTTTCAGTAGACATGCCACGTTTCAGATTTTTCATATTAACACTCTTGGATTAGTGAAAAAGATACATATCTTCTTTCATTGTTGTAGATTTTTTTTAAAATGTAGAAATAATACAGCCTAACAAAAAAATCTTTGTGTCTTGGCTTTTAGATCTTTTTCTGTGGTTATTTGGAGTGCTGATTTAGAAAATTGTATTGGATTGACCTCATTAGCTCTAGTTTCTTAGATATGGTTATTATGGTTTTCTGTGGGTGAGCTGATGACTATTGGTAAATGGTAAATGTTCTGTATCTCAAAAACTGGAGCTGATAAGGGAAATCGTGCCATTTTTGGAATTAGCAGCTCAAATATACCCAGGGCTAACATTTGAGGCACCAAAATGTGTGTTGGCCAGTGTAATTTATTCACCTGTGAAAATACTTAGACTTAGAGATTCCTGGATAATCAAATCAATGAATAATAATCTACAAAGTCAAACCCATAAATGTGGAGATCTGATTGTATCTTAAAATAAATTCAGATGTGATGGTACAGGAAATTATTGGAATACTATATGAAATAACTACTACACCAAATTCTCCATTGTCCATATGCTTATTTGCTACCAGAAGTGCTTGAAAATTGGTTTACCTGGTTTAGATTGCAAAGACATATCAAAAGCTACATGTCTGACATACCTTAGTCAGCAGACTGACAATATGGCATTGTAAAGTATGATCAGTAAAAAAGAGTATTATATAATTATGGAAATTATTATGATCTTACATTACTTAATTGAGGCCTGTCTGTCCAGGTCATAGCTCTTCTACTAGTCACACTGTTGGCCAGTTTCTGTCAAATAGTTGGTACAAATAGTTAAAAGTCAAGTTGAAATATTATTGTCTTTTGGGCAACATTATTAACTCTCCTGTCTCAATTTTTCATTTCCATATTCTTATAGTCATTTTTTCTGTGTGCTTGTGTATCTGTGAGTTTTTTCAACCTATGATTCAAAGACCCCTGATTTTCTCACTTCTGTGCCTCATTAACTGCATGTTCCAAAACCATTAAAGCCAAGCAGTTAATTTGAAATAAACTGAAATTAATCTCCATGGAGAAAGAAGAGTTTCTCACCCATGAAGGGTAATTAATGTTGCTGTCATTATAGAAAGAAACATATTACTTCCTGTTTTGGTGCAATTGCTCTTAAAATGCTGTTCCATGTGTATGTCTACTAAGATACAAATTTCACGTGTGCAATAAATGGTTTGAGGGTTGCTGTTTTGTCTCAGAGGAAGGCCTTAAGGGTATACTTAGACCAAAAACAAGATGTCTTTTCTAACATCTTTTGCACATCCTGAGTCATGTATCTTGTTTCTTCTCTATCTTCATATGCACATTTCATTGAGACTAGAGTATGAGCCAAAGGGCATCTAGACTTGAGGACAAACTTCATTAGTGAACGTACTGTTCAACAGTAGAACAGACCGTCTTGAAGAATAAAAGTCTCTCCTTTTTTTGGAGGTCTTTAAACAGAAGTTTGATGGGCAGCTCTTAGTTGCACATGACTGGTCATTGGACTAGATGGCCTTACCTTCTCCTTCTAACTATTAAGATTCTATGATTGACATCACCAATGCTTAATATACAGATATATAGGCGAAGGATGTCCTTCACTGGTGAATGGTTTAGGTGTCTTGTGCAAGGTGAGTGGAAATGGCAGAAGAATAGCTTCCTTTCCATTTATCGGAGGAGGAGATAAATCATTTAGCTTTTTTACATTCTTGCATAATCTCAAGCTGATGTTGCCTGCTAAGATGGTTTCCCTTTCTAACTCCCCTCTTTTGATTCCTCTGCCCCTTCCCTCTCTCATTTTGGTCTCATTTTTGTGAACAGTGTGAGCTTGTGCGGAGGGATTTCTTTATTTTATATGTTATTTCTAGATGTCGTAGTATATTTTGGGCTCTTTTATGAATAATAAATGTTGATGATGACGACAACCCTTGCTGAGAGGAGCTATTTGGGACAGTTTCCTTCCAAAAAATATGAATTAGTTTTTTTTCTGTTCCTTTACTGTAGCATTTACTAGCCACTGTATAAGATTATATGTGTAAATGTTCTGGTTGGTAATGCACTGTGGGTTTTAAAATAGTAAAAGCTTGTTTTGGTCCAGATGTTAAATTAGAGTAATTTTTCCATGTTGGCAGTTATTGAACTCAAGGGAAATGTGTTTTAAATAGTTCTTGTTTCTCCTTCCCTTGACCTTCATTTTCGGTTCCTTCCCTTTCTCCTTCTTTTTCTTGTTGCACATTTGAAGTGCTCTAAGTACTTTATACCTTTTTTAAAAAAATACCTTTATTTTTATACCCCGCCCCATCTCCCCGAAGGGACTCGGGGCGGCTTACATGGGGCCTAGCCCAATAAAACAATCAATATCAGTAACACGACTATAAAACAATTATACCAGTAAAACATCAATAGCAATAAAACAATCGTTAAAATCGGCAAGAAGCATACGAAAATCATACAATATTAAAACAGGAGACTAATTCATAAAATCCAGAACAGAATGTGCCGGTAGAAATGGACAATAAAGTACAAAATCGCATTGGCAATGTATGGCTTTTAAGCACTTACGTCTGTTTGGCAACCATGAAGTAGGTTTTTCTGTGCAAACTCTATTTTAAAAAAATATCCTGATGCCAGTGAGCCAATGCGTACTTGTTTGACATGATCTCATTTGGTTATTCATATTATTCTACCAAATAAAAGAATTTTACTACTTCTTGGTGCAGATGCAGGATGGCAATGAGGGTCAACAGTAATCACCTAGTCCTGAATGAGAGATTATATGTTGAGAATCTCTCTGTATTTGAAACAATGACAATTTTCAAAATACAAATTTGCAAAAAGCAACAGCTGCAGCTCTGTCATCACAGTGGTATCCCCAATCATTTAAATAATAGAGATAGATATAATAATTACATACCATGGTAATAATAATTACAATTATAATAATTATTCTCCAACACTATAAATGTATCCAATTGTATGTTTGTATTTGCTTTATTTTTTCCTATGGGAAGTTGAAACTGTAGCTGAATGGTTTGCCCAAAACCTCATGACTCAGGCAGGATTCTCAGCACTAAGTTGAGCCTCTTAATCACTGGACTACCCAGGTTTTATTCAGTATTATCTTCTAGTGCTGCCATGGGCACATTTGGCCCTCCAGGTGTTTTGGACTTCAACTCCCAGAAATCTCAGCCAGCTTACTAGCTGTTAGGAATTGTGGAAGTTGACGTCCAAAACATCTGGAGGGCCAAAGTTTGCTTGTGCCTGTTCTAGTGTCTGGTAGATTCCAGCAAGTGCAAGGAGACTTATTTTTCTCCTGTATGAGCTATGCCTCCTTATTTTCTATGCTTCCCCTGATGTCCTGTTTTGGAAGGTCTTCAAACCCTCTGGTGTGCAGATTTCAGATATGTATGCATTTGTCCACTTAGGTCCGGTTCGTCTTTACCAAAATAGTAACAGATAGAAACCACATTATTTCTTGCATAGTAGTTTTGATAAAGAGGGAATTTCCAATTTCGGAGAGAACATATTGTATATAACCTGTGAAGAGCTCTTCTTGTGATTGCATCAGTAGGAAACCATCAACTAAATAAGCCATAGTTTGAATTTGATTTTACATGAGCCATCCAGAATTCAAATCACGTAATATCAAGAGCTCTACACTGTTACTTGACTGCTTTTTCCTCCTCTTTCCTCTAAATTATATTTATTGGACTTCTCAGCCAAAAAAAAAGATCTTGCCATTATTAATCATTCCAACCACCTTCCGATTTCATATATTGAGTCTGTATTTCTACTACAGTTTGCCTGCTGCAGTTGTCCTACAAGAATGTTATGACTTTTTAGGGTCAGCATTTGAAATTTGTTTTGTAGGATCCTGATTTAATATTATTAGCATTTAAATTCTTCAATTTAAATTGCCACTTAAAAGATATATTTGGATGCCATTGTGTTCAGTTGTTACAAAATCATAAGCTGAACTTATATCTTTTCTAGAGATTCATCTTCATAGTCATTAACATCAATGGTAAAGTCATTAACAACAATAGATGGCCCCAAATCCCTAGTGTCCTAGCCTAAAAACATCTCAGTTGAAGGTTTTCTTCACTGCAGATTGGGGTATTTGAAAATGATATCTGCAATGCTGGGGTGCCCTGAGAAAAGGGGTTGTGGGAAGACCCTCGAGTGTTGTATCTGGCTGCCTGTTCTTGATGCACAATGGGATTCAGAGAGTGCTGTGGAGATCATTTCCCCATCTGACGCACTTGAGAAACGCTTTGCTGTCAGGCATAACATAGCCCCATCACTGTAATTATATTTGATGAAGGATCTTGACTATTTACTTTTGATTGAGGACATTTAGCTTCCTACTTGCATGTAAACAACATCATTTTGTGAACAAAACAGAGAAGTATAAATGGCTGCTTTCAGTTAGATTTTGATGGAATTTTTACAGTGGAATAAAATGATTTCTTGGGAAAGGTTGTAAAATGCAGTACTCAGTACAAGCATTACTTTATTGTCTGTCTCTTTTATGGAATCTTCATAAATAAATACATGTGGAAGTACATCCAAAGCAATAATTCTAATTTGTTCCAGTCTTCAAGATGAAATGGTGGTGTTCCCCCCATCTTTGGAGTTTTGTCATAAATTCATTTAGATCACTTTTAATACTACTTCAGTATTCAGCCTTAGGTGCTTTTGCTTTATTGCATGTCTGACTGCTCCTGTGTAAATTTATTCTCATCATTTCCTCTCCCCTCCCCCCTGTTTAAAAGCTACATAAAAAATTCTTTATGGACACTGTAATTTTCAGAACTGGGCCTATAATGGAAGCACTAAGTTCATCTTTCAGATTTTTCTTTATGTATCCCAGTAGAAAGCCTCCCAATATATGTAACATTTAGGCCACAAACAAATTTGCTGGAAAATCTACTCACCCTACCTAACCCTGGATTTGTACTCCTGATTCTTAATTGTTGGCATCCGGATTTTCATTTACAATGTTACTAGGAAGTTTTGACAGTTGGCATGACTAGCAGAAGGATGAAATACAGGGTGTATCAACACTGTAAAATTATCATTGCCACTTGACACCACTTTAATTGCCATGGCCCAATGTTGTAGAATTGTGGGAATTGTAGTTTTCCAGACTCTTTAGCCTTCTCTATATTTGTGATCTATATTTCTATATTTAGTTGGTATAGGCTGTAGGCTCAGTTTTAATCCATCATAATGGTCATTGTTAGCAAGGAGTGGCTAAATGGCAGGTCTTCATCCTATATACTAATATATAAATTTAGAAATTGTAGTCAAAATCAACCCAAAAAAGCCTGGGTGAACTCATCCACAGGTCAATGTAAAAACTGCATTTTTATCTCTTATAAAAAAAGAACCACTCCTTCTCTAAATAGGGTGGCAAAAGGCAAGAACTTACTTCATACCAGCAGAACCTAAAAGAAGCATTAATCCTCTACTCTCTCCATCGAGGTGCCACTTCTGGCCTTTTTGAATGACCGAATTTGGAAATAGTGGCAGTGGATAGGAGTAGCTGATCCTCTGAGGCAGCTTTCTCATCTTCATAGAAGGGCCCTCGACTTATCAGTGGGTTTTATCAAGATCTATTGTCTTGGCCCCAAAACCTGCCCCAACTTATACACAAGGTAGATGTATATGAATATAAATGACATTTGTCATAACTGAGAATTATTTGTGTTAAAAATCTCTGCTGCATGGAAGAAGGAGTGATGTACAGGTTATAAAAGAGATCTCTGGCCATTTATAGAAGAATGCTGGTGAGGTACTTGAGAACCGAAGCAGCTTAACCTATTTTAATTTTGGCTCCTTGGTTTGACCAAATTGTGCAGGCCTGGTCTAATTCATAAATCAATAAAGACAAAGTCAAAATGTTAATTTACAGCAAACTAGTATGTGTTTAGAGACTATAACTCACAAGGGGAGCTTTGGTCTGGATTACTCAGATATGATAGATCTAAAAAGAAACAAGGACTAGTTCCTTCCACGATAGTATGAAGCAAACTTGATATGAAGTGTTTGCTTGTTAATTGTATGTGGAGAGTGTTTTGAGAGATCCCTTCCAAAATTTTGTACATTCTTAAGGAGTTTTTAAACCAGAATCATATTTTTCTCTCTCTTCTAAAGTCTAATTTGGTGTAGCATATATTGTTGCTGACTCCCTGCAAATTGCTAAATTATGGTTCCTGAGCTGTTTATTGGGGGAGGGGAGGGGGAATCATGCTGCATGCAATTAGACATGCTTTCTTAAAAGAGCGCTTAAAATTGTAGCTTCCAAAACTGTAGCTTCATCATCTATAAAGAATTTTAAAAGATTTTTCTGAGAGCAGGTGGCTGGGTCACATTTTAGAAATTAGAAAATGTTTTCCAGGTTGCTATCTCACACCCATGGGATGCTCATGCACAATTTTTCTGATCAATCTGCTGACTCAGCAAATGAAAATGTATGCAGTTAAGCAAAAGGGGCCTAGTGGACAAATTTCACACTGGGTCCCTTTGCCGCTACTAATTTTTGAAACGCCTAAAGGGCCCAATTTCAGATATTAATTCTTCATTGGCTGGACTCCCGGTGGCGCAGTGGGTTAAACTCTTTTGCTAGCAGGACTGATGACTTGAAGGTTGGGTTGCTGACATGAAGGTTGCCGGTTCTAATCCAACCCGGGGAGAGTGTAGATGAGCTCCCTCTATCAGCTCCAGCTCCATGTGGGAACATGAGAGAAGCCTTCCACAAGGATGGTAAAAACATCCGGGCATCCCCTGGGCAATGTCCTTGCAGACAGCCAATTCTCTCACACCAGAAGCAACTTGCAGTTTCTGAAGTCGCTCCTGATAAGAAAAAAAAATGTTTGCAGGTGACAACAACTTGACCGCCAAGGTTTTCTCAGAAAAATTATTCTTCCAAAAATGCCCCTTTGGGCACATTTGCATTCAGGAGATTCAATTTTAGAAAGTCTTAATAGGGGCCCAGCAAGCTTTTATAAACATCTAGAGCAAAGATGTTACAATTAAGTTGATAACTGGTTTCATTTCAAAATTGTGTTAGTTTGTTGGCAACTTTGTTTCCAAAGCAATTGACTTCTTGAAAGGATAAGGATGTGTGCTCTAAATTGGTGTGTTCTTTCAGATAACCAATGCTCTGTTTCTAGATGTTCGAATGATAATAAAATAGTTGGATGTTGGGAAAGCTCCATAATCAAGGAAAAACTTGTATCTGGAACAGATTCTCCTGTATTATCTCTCTAAATCCTTGAAGCAACATTAGAGATTGGTGACAACAGAACAAACCTGTTAAAATCTTAAGATTTTTTAGTCTCAACTTGCAGTATAAAATTTAAAGGGGTTACAGTTCATTATGTGCTGTAAAGTTCAAAACACTGGCCAGCTTATACTGGTATATTAGGTAAGCAAAACAAAGCATTTTCTCACTTGCTACGTTTTGTAGCAAGTGAGAAATATCAATTGTGGATAATATAGTTTAAAACGTTGTATACAATTTAAAAGTCCATGTTATGTGTAATTATTATTACAATAAGTGGTTAACCATGAGAGATGACAAGATTATCTGTAACTGTTACTTTGTACTGTAAATGAGGGCAACTATTTGGTAGTCTGCCAGATTCCAGTAATGGTGTTATTGTTGCCATTTGGTTCAAGTATTCATATACTAGGTGGACAAGAGAATCAAAGGAATAACCTTATGATTGATAGACCAGTTAGCAAACTCTCACTTTGGCTCTTAAATGTATACCAGTGAACTTACAGCTAATGATTTGTCAGAATGCCATTTGTAAAGGATGCTGGGAACAGAATATAAAAAGCTGTAGGTTTAGTTCAGGCAGATGATTACATAGGAGAGAACATGAGAAAGCATACAGCGGTAAAACTAAGGGGAAAAGAGGTTGTGTAAAAGCAGATGTGAATATTGTAGAAAGCAAAAGTGTGGAGCATCTGCTAAGAGAATGATTGCAAAACAAGCTAAGGTGGTTTGGAGACAATCTAACAGGCCTGCATATTACACTTGTTCATGTTATATGGCTTTAATTATAAGCAAAGACTGCCCCCTCCATTAATGAAGATGGGGGCAGTAGGGGACCAGATTTGCCCCTGCTTAGCTCCTAAAAGCAGCCCTGTTTTGTGGGGTAGAATCTGGCTGGAAACATAGCTGCATGGAGCCATATATCTCTCTTCACTAAGGAAGGAGTTCGTCCCCTTCCTCTGCCAAGAGGAATGTACCCAGGCCTCCATGTTTCTGTCTGCCAAGGAAAGAGTTTGTCTCCTTTCTCAGTGGACAGAAATGCACCTGGGTGTCGCTTCTCTGCTGAGAAAGGAATTTCATGTATTGCTCCTCACAGTTGGATTTTCTGCTGGAATTGGCACCTGAGGCGAGGGACTGCTTTCTGGAGGTGATGGTTGGCAGCCTGCACCCCAATATGCGAGTCTTGTCTTTGGCTGCTCTCCCTTCTGCAAGGTAGGAGATTAGCAGGAGGTGAATATTTTGCCTATATAGTGTGCAGTATTTGCAACAGAATACCAACTGGGTGTAAGGACTCCATATATTACATGTGAATCGTATTATGCAAAGGATCCTGGAACTGATCCCTTACATGGTACGTAGGCCTTCTGTAGTTGGTAATTGGGTTTTGATAAGGAAGGGCACCAGGAATAGGTTATACCTGTTCTCTTTCATAACAGGAGCTTTAAAGACAATTAAGTAGTAAAATTATATTGATAACATATAACCTTTAGCACTTACTACAATAGAGTCTCACTTATCCAACACTCGCTTATCCAACATTCTGGATTATCCAACGCATTTTTGTAGTCAATGTTTTCAATACTTTGTGATATTTTGATGCTAAATTCGTAAATACAGTAATTACTACACAGCATTACAGCGTATTGAATTACTTTTTCTGACAAATTTTTTGTATAACATGTTTTGGTTCTTAATTTGTAAAATCATAACCTAATTTGATGTTTAATAGGCTTTTCTTTATTCCCTCCTTATTATCCAACATATTCGCTTATCCAACATTCTGCCGGCCCGTTTATGTTGGATAAGTGAGACTCTACTGTATATGTAAATGCATTTTAAATAAACAACCCATATTTTTTTTAAAAAAAATCAATGATTTTGTTTCTTGATTCCTATGTATCTGGGAAACACCTGCATATTCTTTTGGGACCTTTTAATATTTTAAAGAAATCAATTATTTGGAAACAGTGCATCTTCCTTTCAGAATAAGCACCAGCCTCCTACACCACAGCTTTTGGGGAGCTGTAAGAACATCCCACGCACACTGTTTCTTCTTTCGGCCAAGTGCAAATCTGTTTCCTCAGACAGAAATGTTTCCTGTTAAGTAATAAGTCAGTCAAACAAGTGGAAAATTTCAGAATTCAAAAAGAGGGGGGTCACTTAATGAAAGTGAGAAGTTTAAAAAAAGTTAAATGAAACGACATGGAATAAATCCCAGCAAGTATCATTAATTCACTGGATTATCCCTAGTTGTAACTAGCAAGAGAATTTAGGCTAGTGCCTGTCATGTTAAATTCTGCTACAAACACAATATGTATTATGAAAGATTAATCCCACTAACAAGAGTATGGAACATGTAACTCTTCAAATGTTGGATTCTTTGAGCCCCAGATTGCATGACTAGCGTTCCACTGACTTCAGGTTCTTCACCTGTGCCTTACAGGACGTCTTTTTGTGGTAGAGGATGATAGCTCTCCTGTCCGTGCACAATGAATTAACTAAAGATTTTAGTCTTTTATAGAAGCTATTTAAATTCTGAGTCTATATGGGGAAATAATTCATCACTTTGGATTGTGCTTGCAATGTTTGGAGTAAAGCTCAGAATTGAAGCCATCAGCTTCCCCTGCTCCCCATTGAATAATCCTAACCCTAGTTTTTTGAAAAAAAATAATAATGTTGCACTTTCTGGGCAGTTTGAAAGTTGAAAAGCTTTTTCTTAATGAGAAAGTTATTCAAGGTATATAACTTTCCCTGAATGGCTTGCCCATCCTCACAATGTACAGCTCTTGGAGAATATTTAATATAGCTTTGTCTTCTGCTTGCATGTGGTTGCATAGAACTTCCATAAGAAATGTAGAAAGCTGCTTAGCAGAAAGTATTCCCTTAAGACAACAAGACTGAAGACCACTGAGCTAGGCAATTACTAGCCTCTCTTAGGAAGACCTGGGAAGTGTCTAGCTTTTAAATCCTCAAGTGTTCTAATGAGTTGTGCCTAAAATATCGAGTGAGGTTGCATCCCCAAAGACTCCCCCAAGGAGGTAGAACAGAGAGAAATCCCTAGATATAGTTCCTCTTTTTACCTGAGGGATACCTGTCATTTGCCTTGTTTTACATTTTTTAAAAGCAGCAATGTGTATTCCTAAAAATATCTTGCAGCCCTGTAATGCAATGGTATAAAGATAAAGATACAGAGCAATACTACTATATATTCAGCCACATTTAATGGAGGATCAGTAAGGTTTTTATACTAGTATTTCCTATTTAAAATCAAAACCAAAATGAGACCTCAGAGGTAATCTAATCTTCCATTAACCACATCTTCTCCTTTCAAATCCCCAGTGGAGGAGGATATACCACCTTGCATGGCTCTCTTTATTAAACCATTCATACTGTTGTGGGGTTTACGATAATGTTCTGTTTTTAAAAATATCTAGTAATTTGGACCAACCAGTTCAATTCCTAACTTCTACAACTCTAGAAAATAAAGTAGTTCTATGATCTGTGTGACAGCCCTTTAGAGATGGTGAGCATAGTAGCTGATAATCTTAACATTGTCCGCTGTAGTGCAATGGGTTAAACCCTTGTGCCTGCTGAATTGTTGACCTGAAGGTTGGGTTGCTTACCTGAAGGTTGCCAGTTCAGATCCACAAGTTAGGGTGAGCTTTCACCTGTCAGCTATAGTTTGCAGGAATATGAGAGAAGCCTCTCAGCAGGATGGTAACACATCCGGATGTCCCCTGGGCAACATTTCTGTAGATGGCCAATTCTCACACACCAGAAGTGACTTGCAGTATTTTCTCAAGTCGCTTCTGACATGATAAAAAAAATCAGACTCAAGGTGCATGTACACTGTAGAATTAATGCAGTTTGACATCATTTTAATTGCCAAATCTTAGTGCTGTGAAATCGCGGGAATTGCAGTTTTACAAGATCTTTAGCCTTCTCTGCCAAAGAGTGCTGGTTCTTCATAAAACTACATATCCCAGGGTTCCATAGCATTGAGCTATGACAGTTAAAGTGATGTCAAACTGCATTAATTTCACACTGCAGGTGCACACTTGGTTTCCAAGCACCTTGTCATATGCGTTGCCATGTTCTGGACTCTTTCCAGTTTCTTGCTCTCTTCTTTGAACTGTGGTACCTGAAGATATCTGAACAAGTAGAATAGGATGATCCTATTATTGGGCCAAAATTATGAATTTTACTTTAACCTATGGATAAGTCAAAGGTAACTGATATGAAAATGTCTATATCTATAAAAATTCATAAAGGGAAAGGAGTATAAATGAGGAAAAAGAGTGGAAAAGCAGCATTAAAAAAGGGTTTGTGATAGAAGCAATGAAAGCAGCCTGCCTCTCTGATGCAACCAATGTGAAGGCAGATAAAAGGCAGAGGCTAGAAGACCCCTTACTCTATTATCTCTGCCCTTTCTAACCAGTGGAAGAAAGACAGCCTTTCCTCCCTCCAAATTTTCTTTTTCGGCCAAGATGACATTCATCAGCAATGTGAAGCATACTGAAGAATGTAATGTGCTTGTCATTTTGAGCTCTTGAGGTTGGATGCAGTGAAAGTGACCATTTTTAATAAGAGCTTTCTATATAAAACATCTCTACAGAGTGTCTGGTTGCTATTTTTAATAGAGGCTTGTAGTAATTGGTCCCCTCACCCTTCTTAGAAACTTTCCAAGGTCTTGCAGCAAAAGGCCCAGAGTTCAGCACTAATACAGGAGCCCCCATATTAAGTACTAAAAGAACCACTGATATGTTACCTCTTTCATTCTCTCCTTTTTCTTCTGGAGTTCTGGAGTCAGAGTAAATGTAAAAAAAAACCCACTTAGCAGGTTTTTAAAAATCACCTGCACTCTGTGAACCTAGTCTTACATAAATGGCATTTGCTAATGGTTGATCTATCTATTTACCATCTATTAAGAGGTGTCATGGAGCTATCTTTTAATATCTGAAGGAATGTCCTATGATTACAACTTGTTTTCTGCTCCTTCTGAGACTATGGACTTTGTCTCACAAAGCTGCTATCCCATGGCAGTTGTGCAGTCAATGATAGCAGCAACATACCAGTATGAGCACTCTTGCTTTCATGCATTCGCGCAACTGCTCCAGTTCACTAGTCCATGGTCCTGCACTCCTATTTTCGCATAACCTTGCAGTACTTCCCTTCTGCACCTCCATAATTTTAAAATAGCTTTAAAGCAATTTTACAATGCCAGCTATGTTTAATTTTTTGAAAATAAAATACAGTTTTATATTCTGAAATTACAATATCAGGAGTAGTGCAGGGGGACGGTCAGGGTAAATAATATGAATGTGTCATGATCTGCGACTATTGCCGGGTTTCCCCATAAATAGCAGAAAAGGGGTTTATCATAGGGAGGAAGGGGAACTGTATATGAGATGTGTATAAACACATAAAATACATTAGCAATTGTAAATAACAACACCAATTGACATAAAACAAAACTTACAGAAATTAACAAAAAAAACTCAACTCAATTTAAATAAAATACTCAATAAAATGCAACAGTAGTTTCTAGTTAAAAATGTACTATAAAATCAAGTTGAACATCCTAACCATGAACCAGTTAAAATGTTAACATTGAAGTACCAGAGTAGAAAAGCAATCTGTTTTGGTCATCTAATTTACCTGGTGCCTAACAGAACATACCATGTTTCCCCCGAAAACAGTGCCTTATATTAATTTTTGCTCCCAAAGATGTGCTAGGTCTTATTTTCTGGGGATGCCTTATTTTTCAATGAAAAAGAATTCACATTTATTGTTGAACAAAAAAATGAACATTTATTATATACTGTACAGTAGTTGTCATCACAAACCAGCATAACAAGACAAACTGTGAATCCTATCAAGAATTTCTTGTTACTACCATTATTTCCATGTACAGCTATCTGTGGTACATACATTTACCAATCCTGCATGCTCTGGTGTTCTGTTTGGCGGGCATGCATCCAAACAAAAACTTTACTAGGTCTTACTTTTGGGGGAGGCCTTATATTTAGCCAGTCAGCAAAACCTCTATTATGTCTTATTTTCAGGGGATGTCTTATTTTTGGGGAAACAGGGAATTTACTGTAAATGCAGTCAACAGTGGAATGCACTATCTCAGAATGTGGTGCAGTATTCAACTTTAAACAAAGGTTAAATGGGCATCTTTCAGGAGTGCTTTAGTTGTGCATCCCTGTGTGCCAGTGGTTCTAAACATGTGGATCCCTAGATGTTTTGGCCTTCAACGCCCAGAAGTCTTAACAGCTAGTAAACTGGCTGGGATTTCTGGGAGTTATAGGCCAAAACACCTGAGGGTCCACAGGTTGAGAACCATTGCTGTATGCCAAGGGGTTTGATTACATGGCCCTTATGTTCCCATCCAACTTTATGAAACGATGATTCCATTGTTCTGTTATTCTAATAATAGCCCTTTAATTAAAAGAGCCCTTTCTGGCATTACTCCAAAATACTCTTTATCCATTTTGCATTTGCTTGAGGCTTGAAGCTATAAAGTGAAGCTGAAAATGCTACTGATAAAAAAGAGAAAGAAAAGAAAGAAAAAAAGTTCAGTCAAAAACCGTAATATGACAAACATTCGTAATGCTATAGGCTTTTCCCTATCTGGTAACCTCTGGATGAAGAGAACCACAAATCCAATAATTCCCACCCACCCGGCAACCTGGTTGAGTAGAATGTGTATTGTAGTTCAAGACATGCCTTCATATGGTTTTTAAAAGCACGGCAGCAGTCAAGGGTGCCAATCCAACCCCATGTTCCTTGATTGTATAAAAAAGTCTTCCAGAAATGCCAAGATATTTTCTAGCTTTCAGGTCTGTTTTCTTCTCATAGTTTTCAGGGATTAACAAGATCTCTTTCACACTATTGCTACAGTGGTTTTTTTGTCATTTGTTTCTGTCTCAGATCTGTCACGCACTGCCCCAACCTGTCACTCTTCCTTTCTAAGGGTCAAATCACAAGCTACATCTTCCAAGAAACAAGGTCAAGGCTGCAAGTGAGCTTCATACAAATGTTGTGTGTAAAATAGATACTGAGACTTACTGAGTGCAGGTTGACAAGGAGGCCATTTTTGTGTGTATAGCATTCATACAAATCATTTTCAAGATAATCTGGGCACAGAAATTTCTTTGAGAAACATGACTAACTGGAAAGAGTGATGTGCCCTCTTCATTTCTAACATCAATCAATCAGTCAATCAACCAACCAGTCAGAACCCTAAGAATGCCTCTTCAAATTAGTAGTCTCAGAGTCTCAAGCCGTGTGGAATGAATCTGTGATTCCATTCTTTACTATCTCTTTTGCTTTATTCTTGAAAAACAACAATCTGGTCAATTCATGCAAGTTTGTGTATCTGTGTGTAGGTGAGGTAGACAAGAAATAGGATTGGTTTCCAGATCTTACTTTACACTTCTAAGTGAATTGGCATTGAAACCACATCCCTTGCTCCATATGTTGGAACTCCGGCATTTCCTTTTTCTTTGCTTGGAGTTGACTTCTCACCTTCAGAGAAAGGTAGAGACCCAACAGGCATAATAAAATTACTTAGATCAGATTTTTTAAAGGATCTAGGGGTTTTAATAGACCACAAGCTGAACACGAGTCAGCAGTGTGATGCTGCAGCTACAAAAGCCAATGCAATTCTAGACTGCACCCAATAGGAATATATTGTCAAGTTTGAGGGAAGTCATAGCCCCACTCTATTCTGTTTTGGTCAGATCTCATCTGGAATAACCCTGTGTCCAGGTCTGTGCACCACGATTCAGGAAGGATATTGACAAGCTGGAATAATTGCAGAGAAGGGTAACCAAAATGATCAAAGGTTTGTAAACCAAGCTCTAATGAGGAATGGCTGAGGGAGCTGGGTATGTTTAGTTTGGAGAAAAGACAGCTGAGAGGGGACATGATAGCCATGTTTAAATATTTGAAAAGATGTCACATTGATGTGGGGGAAAGCTTATTTTTTTACTGCTCTGGAAATTAGAACACAGAGCAATGGATTCAAATTGCAGGAAAAATGTTTCCATCTAAAGCACTTTCTGATGATAAGAGCTGTTTGGCAGTGGAATATGCTGCTTTGCAGTGGAGTCTCCTTCTCTGGGGGTTTCAAAGCAGAGATTGTATGGCTGTCTGTCAGGGGATTTTTGATTGTGTCTTTTTGCATGGAAGGGGGTTAGATTGGATGGCCCTTTTGGTCTCTTCCAATGCTATGATTTTGTGACTCTATGATTCTATAAGGCATGTTGCTCCTTAATTTATGTAGGGAATAACACTAGTAACAAGAACACAGCCACTTAACACAATCTGTTAAGCAAGATTGGATTGGGTCTATTAAGGTATTAAAGGTACAGTATTTCTATCTACAGTCTGGGAAATTTGCACTGAAATATGGAAAATCACTCTACACAAAACGGTTCTGAAAGACTGTACAATTGACCATACTATTTTCAAATTTGCAGAATATGGAGATTTGACCATTGGATAAACAATGTGATATATACTTAAGGTGGATTCATAAATGATTTACAGCCGCATTTCAGAAGTGTTGAAGTAGTAAGGAAAAAAAATAGCCATTAGGCTGTCATCAATGGAGAGACTAATATCCATGTGGTATGGAATAATTATTTGAACGTACAGTGTTCCCTCACTTATCACGGGGGTTACGTTCCAGGACCACCCGCGAAAAGTGACAATCCGCGAAGTAGGGACGCTATATTTGTGTTGTTTCCCTCCCCGCCTCTTAAGCACATGCATATGCACTCCCGCCGCTGCCATTGCCTTGTGAGGCGAAAACAACGCTGCTTCAGCCTCCTTTTCTCTCCCTTTCTTAGGCTTCTCCTTAGGAAGGAAGTAGAAAGAGGGATATATAAAGGATTTATAATACTATTTTATGATTTATACCATTATTTTAGGTAAAGGTAAAGGTTTCCCCTGACGTTAAGTCCAGTCGTGACCGACTCTGGGGGTTGGTGCTCATCTCCATTTCTAAGACGAACAGCCAGCATTGTCTATAGACATCTCCAGGTCATGTGGCTGGCATGACTGCATGGAGCACCGTTAGCT
Organism: Anolis carolinensis; assembly: GCF_035594765.1. Lineage (NCBI taxonomy): Eukaryota > Metazoa > Chordata > Lepidosauria > Squamata > Anolidae > Anolis > Anolis carolinensis. The sequence continues at coordinate 309,505,892 of NC_085841.1, forward strand.
TCCCGTCAAAGCGGTACCTATTGATCTACTTACATTTGCATGTTTTCGAACTGCTAGGTTGGCAGGAGCTGGGGCTAACAAGCGGGCGCTCATTCCACTCCCTGGGATTTGGACCTGGGACCTTTTGGTCCGCAAGTTCAGCAGCCCAGCGCTTTAACACACTGTGCCACCAGGGCCCCCCACTATTATTTTAGTGTTTATTAAAAACCCGTGAAACAGCGAGGGCGTGAAAAGTGAACCACAAAGTAGCGAGGGAACACTGTATATGTATATCTGTTTTTGAGCTTTGTTGTTTATTCATTCAGTCACTTACGACTCTTTGAGATGTCATAGACTAGCCCACGCCAGATCTTCCTGCCCACCATCACCACCTCAGCTCCTATTATTTCCTGGAGTATGGACTGGTTGGATCTTCTTCTGGTTCAAGGCATTCTCAGAATTTTCCTTCAAGCATCTATCTTCCTTCGCTCAGCCTTCCTTACAGTCCAGCTCTCACATCCATAGGTTACAATGGGGAATACCATTGCTTTCACTATGTGGGTCTTCGTTGCCAGTGTGATGTCTCTGCTCTTCTCTATTTTATTGAGGTTGGCCAGTGCTCTCCTCCCAGGAAGTAAACGTTTTCTGATTTCCTGGCTGCAGTCTGCATCTGCAGTAATCTTCGTGCCTACAAATACAAATACAAAGTCTGTCACTGCCTCCATGTTTTTGTTGCCAACTGTCCCAAATATGAGATATGCAAAACACATGAAGACTTCACAATTCTCTTTATTATGTATTGTCAGCATGGGGCAATTGTAAAGAGAAATAACAGATTTTTCACTTAGAGTGCCACTGGCAAGATAGAATCTTAGTCTTAACTAGCAAAAAAGTATCATATACTGATTTAGCTTACTCTTCTCTTTCTATTCACTTTTCTTTCCCTTCCCCAGACCAAGCATAGAGAAAGTTACAATGTCAAGTGACCATCTGCTCTGAAGAAACTAAAAAGGAAATAGTCCAGAAAGGCCACAGCCAAACTAGTAACATGAGAGGGAAATTGAGAGAATATTTTTCTAATTAGCACTTCATTAAGTAGAATCAGCTTGTAAGTAGAAATGCACCTAGCAGATTGCTTTGCATTTCCAACCCTCTAACTGCTTGTGTCAGAAATGTGATTTTTTTTTCCTTATCAAAAGTCTAACATTTTGAAGTCCTTTTGCCATCTGTCAGATGAGGAAATAAATTGCTATATTGTAACAAATAAACTAGCATTGTGTGTTTGCAGTACTATTGTTATGATATTGTGTACTGGTGATAGGGGAAAAGTAGGAAAAGGGCTTGGGACTACAGCTATTAGAATCTCCCAACTACTGAGTACTACTCCCAAAACAGCTTTTGCACCTTGGATCACTCTTCCATGTTTGGACAAACTCAGAATATATTCACTGCCCAGCTGAGATGGAAGATACCACTACATTCATGTAAAAGAGGCAGCTTATAGAAATAGCTTGACAAGTTGGAATGTGTGCTTTCAGTGATTTCAGTGATGACTGACACTTTTAACTGTCAAGGGTCAATTTTCCGGATCCTGGGATTTGCAATTTAGGCAAAGGCATTTAGATTTCTCAGCCAGAGAGCTTCTAGTGCCTCATCAGACTACAAACTCCAGGAAGTGTGTTCACAGTGAAATGAAAACTGAACAATAGCCTCACCAGGAACTATGTACTGAAGTGTGTCCTACAGAAGGAGGAGGAGGAGGAGGAGGAGGAGGAGGAGGAGGAGGAGGAGGAGGAGGTGGTGGTGTAGAAAAAACTCCTATCCAAAAGTAGGTTATTTTCCCCTCTTCCACTTGCACTGGTTTTTCTGTGAAAGGAAAGCAAATACATTCAAACTTGACAAGCTAAGAATAAACTCAGAATAGATGAGCTTGTAAGCCTTTCAAATAACGTTTCTCTCTGGGGCCTGTAGTGCCTCGTCACATGAGTTTTTAATTCTCTAGCAATTCTCTGATAGCACACAAATGTGCCTCAACACTGTTACGGAATCAGTGATGCTGATGATTATGGATAAAGGCTGTTTATTTCTCTTTCCATGAGCTTTAGGAAGCAGCAAAAAGCTTTTTTGTATCCTTATGCTGAGATCTGTATTGAAAACTGGTTTCCTTTTGTGATTTTTACCCCTGTTGTAAATCACACTTTGGATGAGCTGCAGAATTGTAAAGGTTGTGAATTACTAGTCATGGATCCTACAGAAGTCAGGATCCTGTCTGACTTTATGCACAGTGCATAGCCACAAAAACATCTGGTGCCTTTGAAATGGTAAATTTGAAAAATAAATGGCAGTGCAAATAGAATTATCTGCAGCTGAATGAGGAAATACATTTGTTTTCTTTTTGGTACTGTTTTAGCAATGAAGATGTATAATATGGGCAAATCTTTGAAAATTTATCTCTGATAAGGCTCATATGAACACATCTTTCTCTGTCAGCTCTGGGTTGTAGTTTGAGTCCTAAATGATCTGTCTAAGGTGCTGAATACATTCATGTTAAAAAGCAGCTTATAGAAGTAGCTTGACAAGTTGGAATGCGTCTAGAGAAAGGCAGCCAAAAATGATAAAAGTCTGGAAGCCAGGCCCTATGGGGAGCAGCTTAAGGAGCTGGGTATGTTTAGCTTGGAGAAGAGAAAGTTGAGGGAGGACATGATAGCCATGCCTGAACATTAAAAAGGATGTCATGTTGAGGAGAGAGCTACCTTGTTTTCTGGTGCTCTAGATCAGCTTTTCTCAAATTCTGCTCCTCCAGGTGTTTTGGACTTCAGCTTCCAGAGAGCCCAGGCAGTTTACCAGCTGTTAGGAATTGTGGGAGCTGAAGTCAAAAACATCTGGAGGAACAGAGTTTGAAAAACACTGCTCTAGACACTCTTGACAATGCTGATTGACATCCTTGTAATGAGAAGCGCTTTAGGTCCAGCCTATTTATGTGATCGCATCTCCCCCTATGAACCAGTTTGGGCCCTACAATCCACTGGGGAGGCCCTCTTCATGGCCCCAACTCAGTCACAGGTGCAGTTGGTGGGGACGAGGGAGAGGGCCTTCTCGGTAGTGGCCCCCCGTCTTTGAAACACCCTCTCCAAGGAGATTAGACAGGCCTCCACTCTATCCATTTTCCAGAAAGAACTGAAAACCTGGCTATTCAAACAGGCATTTGAAAATGGGTAAACTTAATGTCATCCAACGGTTGGTAAAATGAGATAAATCTAAAATTGGATCACAGTGTTCCTTTTCACTTGAACAGTGACTAGGATTTTTAATAAATGATGATTTATGGAATTATAAAATGCTGCTCTATGTTTATATTATTTGCCTTGTTTTTAACTGTTAGTTTAATTTAAATTGGATATATTTGTATTTTCAAGATGATTTGTATAATTATATTGTTTTGAGCCGCTCTGAGTCCCCTCAGGGAGATGGGGCGGGATACAAATAAAGTTTATTATTTATTTATTTATTTAGATTAGCCATTTAAACCACTTTGCCTATATTCTATTTTTCCACTGAGTTTTGCTGTGTAATCCAAATATGGTTATTGCAAAATAAAGAATGACAAATCATAAAACAAGCAATGAGGCAAGCAGTTTTAGGAAAATGAGATTAAGGGGATCAAAAGTATTAGTACGTTGCTGCCGTCATCCCCATATATTAATGACCTAATGGAAATTGGTTAGAACCATATTGCAGGTGGCTAACAGATAGATTTGTACACATCATACACTTCACTATGTTGGTTAGCCTCAGTTCATCCCTTGATTGATGTTTGTTATTCACTACAGATTGAGGAGCTGGAAACAGAACAGTTTACTTAACTCTATAAACATTACCTAAGTGAAAAGAATTAACTATCACATTTCACAATGCAGTTTTTACAGGTTCTTTGGAACTATCAGAAAGCATGTGTCTAGAATCTAGATACATACTTTCCCCAATTGTCCTTTTGTTTCCTTTTCAAATACAGACGTATTGAATCAGAGAGTTGGAAGGGGGTACCTAGTCCAACCGCCTGCCATCCAGGAACACAGAATCAAAGTCCTCTTGCCTCTATTTATAGTTCCTTTGTATTACATTTTTAATAGCAAAAGAATGTTATTTGAGATATGATGTCTTTACACCTAGATAAAGGTCCTTGTGATGCTATAGCTCTCTAGAAGTTACCTTAAAGTGCAATCAGCTTTCTATGTTTTGCTGGTTTGATTTTGCAGTTTGTATTAAAATGTATTAAATTGTATTAAAATGTATTAAATTGTATTAGTTTGAGACCGAAAGGTCCCAGGTTCAAACCCCGGGAGCAGCGTGAGCGGCCGCTGTTAGCTCCAGCTCCTGCCAGCCTAGCAGTTCGAAAACATGCCAATGTGAGTAGATCAATAGGTACCGCTCTGGCGGGAAGGTAACGGCGCTCCATGCAGTCATGCCGGCCACATGACTTTGGAGATGTCTATAGACAACGCCGGCTCTTCGGCTTAGAAATGGAGATGAGCACCAACCCCCAGAGTCAGACATGACCGGACTTAACGTCAGGGGGAAACCTTTACCTTTACTTATTAAAATGTTAATTCTAAGAATCTGCCAGTCCGACTCTGTGGCCAATGCTAGATTTCTAGAAAGGTGTTCTCTCAAGAAGAATTGTTTTAATTTGCATTTTTTTTTCAGTTTTACAGAGGTGTTTTGAGGGCTGCCATTCCTAGGAAGGCCACTGGATCAGATGGCATTTCTGGCCAGGTGCTTAAAAACTGTGCTGTCCAATTAGCTGGTGTTTTTACTGTGATTTTTAATTGGTCTTTATCTCAGTTTATTATTACATCTTGTTTGAAGGCCTCTGTCATTGTTCTGTTATGAAAAAAGTTTCCTACTGATAATTTTCAGGACTACAGACCAGTGGCACTCACTTCCATCATCATGAAGTCCCTTAAAAAACTGGTCTGTGGGCATATAATTTCTTGCCTTCCAGTGGATAAACATTAGTTTGCATATAGTGCTAACAGATCAATAGAAGACTCTATGGCCATCACGATCCACCCACCTGGAACAATGAGGGGACTATGTAAGGATGCTTTTTGCATACTTTAGTTCCGCGTTTAACACAGTCCTCCCACATAGACTGGTGTCATTTTCTGTCTCTTCTTGGATTATGGACTTCTTGTCTCAGAGAGTTAGATTAGTTAATCATATCTCTTCAGCTCTCACTCTCAACACTGAGATGCCACAGTGCTGTGTGTTGAGTCATCTGCTTTATACTTTGTACACATATGATTGCACCCCTATCCATCACAGCAATATCATTACCAGATTTGCGGATGATACAACCGTGGTGGGGCTTATCGGGATGAGGTGGACTGGCTGCTCTCGTGGTGCAGGGACAATAATCTGGTTCTTTACATCAATAAGACCAAGGGGCTCATAGTGAAAGAACAGACCAGAAATACAGCCCTTGGTCATAAATGGAAATCAAGTGGAGCGCGTGGACAGTTTTAAGTTCCTGGGTGTCACTGTTAAGGAGGATCTGACCTGGGGCATTCATACTGCAGCATTGGTTAAGAGGGCCCAACAGAGATTGTACTATCCGAGACTTCTAAGAAACCAACAACTGAATGAAAAACTGCTGGTGATCTTCTACCGCTGTGCTATAGTGAGTGTCCTCACATGGTTTGATAACTGCACAGTGGCAGATAAGATTCTGCACAATCATTGGTTGCCCTCTCCCTTCTTTGGAGGAACTTTATAAGTCCCACATCCTTACGAAAAGCTCAGAACATCCTTAAGGCTCTACCTCACCCAGCATATTTTTTATTGAATTATTACCATCTGACAGATGGTACAAGATGTCAAACAGGATGAGAGCTAGCTTTTATCCTAGAGCTGTAATTATATTGGACGCCATGGTTTCGCAGCGATGTGGCATTGGGGGCTGTGCATTGGTGGTTGGAGTGTGGAGGGATGGGTGTGTTGTTTTTGTGATGTGTGCTGGGGAAAGCTGACAATAACGCCATTCTGTTCTATTTTATTCTGTTATATTATATTCTGCACCCCTAACATTTGCAAATATGGAGGGGTGAGTGTAATACAAAAGAAGAAGCAATATTGACCAATGGATAAGGCACAAGGTTTTCGGATGAACAGATCTGAGCATATATATTTTTAAAATTTATATACTGTAATTTTATATTGTATTTAATTGTTTTTAACTGATTTTATGTATTGTTTTTGTATAGGCATCTAATTGTGCCAGTGTTGTAAGCCGTCCTAAGTCCCTTCGGGTAAGAAGGGCGGGATATAAATATTGGAAATAAACAAATAAATATTCTCATATTTTCCATAACAACAAGAAAATACCTTCATCCTGCATTTTAAAAAACATTCGCATTACTGCTACAAACTCCATATTTTTCACATTAAGGATAATATTATGTGATTTCATTGGTGTTTCATCCCTCCTTGTCTAGCTTGTCTGATTTTAGGGTTAATTTCTTCTCCAAGAATCATTTTATAAGCTTATTTTCAGTCAAATTTCATAGCTTGTCATAAATAAGAAGGCACTAGAAAAATACAAAACCACACAAACATAAATATTATTTAATTTCTACCCACTTTATTCCTTTTGGTTGTTCCTAGTTACCTTATACTTTCTAGAAGGAATTAAAATGAACTTCTCAATTAATAAAAACCCTCCACTGACTCATACCTTCTGCCATTCAGGGTGTGAATGCAAGGTGTGCAGTGCTGGAGAGCCAGTCTTATCACCTGCTGGAAAGCAGCCAGCATGAGCTTTTATGCTGAGTAAATGCATACAAATCTTTGAGATGTAGCCTTGCAGTGGTAGAGTCTGGCTATCCTATTTCTTAAGATTGCTTTGTTTTCATGAATGTGGATCTGGACCAAAATAGCATGAATTTCATCATAAAGTTGAACTACAAGCAGAGCCGGCCCTAGATATTTTTCAAGTGTAGGCAAACAGAATTTTGGCGCCCCCCCCCCCCCCCCAAACCAATCACTGAAAAATAAAAGTGTTGGATAAGCGAAAATATTTGATAATAAGGAGGGATTAAGGAAAAGCCTATTAAACATCAAAATACATTAAGATTTTACAAGTTAAGCACTAAAACATCATGTTTTACAACAAATCAACAGAAAAAGCAGTTCAATACCTTGCGGAGGCAGGCCGCAGGAGACAGAAGTTGCCTCTATGGCGCCCCCAACAAGACGGCGCCACAGGCAACTGCCTAGTTGGTCTGGTGGTTGAACCGCCTCTGACTACAAGGACCATCCAATCCAACCCCTTAGTACGCAGTAATATACATCAAATGCATTATTTTCCTCCCCTTTTGTTCTGTCCAGAATCTTATCAGTAGTGCCTCAGAGAGACCTTTTCTGAATTCTAACACTTTAAAATTACTTCACAAAAATAGTTTGGCAGCTAATAGAGCTATTGCAACTCCCCTTTTGCAATAGCTCTATTAGCTGCCAAACTATTTTTGGGCACAATTCAAAACAAAGGTTTTGACCTATAAAGTTTTCTATGGCTTGAGTTTCTCTTTATGAGCCTCATAGAATACTACAATCATCTGGAGAGGACCTTCTCTCTGTCACACTACCTTCTCAAGCTTGTTTGGTCAGAACAAGGGAGAGGAGCTTTTTAGTTCCTGCTCCTAGACTCTGGAAATCTCTTCCTAGAGAGACCAGGATGGCCCCATCACTGTTGGTCTTGCCATCAGGCATTTATACTGGAGATGTTGTGACTGGGTTTTTTTTGGATGGGTATAGAGTTTTAATTCATTTTCATATTTAAGTGTTTCATGGTTTTCATGACACAAAGGATTCAATTGTTTTTTACAAATTTATATTTATATGCCTGTACTGTACATTATTTTAATTTGCACTGCATCCTAGTTATTACTAGTTGCCTCGAGTTCCTGTATTGGGAGAAAGGTGGAAAATAAAGTAAACATTAGTAAATCCTAAATTTATATAGAGTGAGAATGAACATTCCTGCTACCTTCCTCTTTTCTTTCTTTGGCTTGATGGCAGCTTTTGTATGCACATTTCGCTGACTAATTCGAGGAAGTAGTATATAACAAGGGCCTTATAAAAGAAACACTCCTGGCATCTGAAAAGTGGGGAATGGAAATGGACATTTAAAAAATGGAAAGGCAAATGAATAGTAAAATGGAGAAAAATGCAAGTTAGTAAGAGAGAGTGGTAGAGTAGGGAGAGGTGAATCAATACAGCTTTGTGTACTGATGGACAAAGGTGTTTGCAGCCAAGACAAAACTGGCAAAGGCTGAATGAGTACCAAGGTCAAAAAAGAAAGACTAGCATAAAAGAAAAGAACTGGGGATAAGGGAGAGTAAGGGTGAGGGTAAGTAATGTTTTTTACATTTGTTTACGAACTATATCAAGGCCAAGAAATGTACACAGGTTTGAAGAATAATCAAGATGTAAATAATACTACTTTGTAATTACGACTGCACATGATTGAATAGACAGATAGACATATGTATCATTGACAAACTTGATTTCAAATTAGCCTTTCTCCTTTTCAGATTTAAATCTCCTTGATTTAAATGGGTCTGTCTTGGCCAAAATAAATAGAAATGCTTTCTATTGTGTGATTTGGGGCTAGACACCTGAGCTCTTATATGTTGAGTTTCATAAGTCTGTTGTAGAGGAATTATGACTAGGATTGGAGTCCAAAGGTATTAGTTTCAATATCCTAGCCAAATTGTAACTGAGGTAATGGCATTTTGAGATCGTCTGTGGTTTTAATTAAGTGGTTTCATTGTGCTTCCTAAACACTGCACTAAATTGTTTAGTAGATTACCTAAATTGAATGAATGCCTTGTTTCAATTTGGAGGAAGACTGTATCACTGGGATGGGTAAATTAATTCTAGCATCAGAATCCTGAAAGATATTTCAGCATTGTAATCCTGCTGGAGAAAGGCAAGCGAGAGTGACTCAGGAAGTGCATTCAGCTAGATAGGTTTCTGGCCATAGAATGAATCATTTTGGATTTGTAATCAAGCGGCAGTAAGATTTTGTGTGTAGGTGGCTTGGGGCTTGAGGGACTTGGAGGTAATACATGGCTCACACCATTGTTCCATAACAACAGGCTCTTCTCCGGCTGGCCTTATCTTCTGAGTATTAAAACAGATTATTCTATATGCAAACAAACAATATTCCCAGATGTATTTTGATGGAAGGTTTGCCATTCCTGGACAATAAATTACTAGAACTGACCTTGGCATTGTAATTTGGTGAGAATTATTTTAGAGATTTCATAGCCACTGTTATTCAGTATGGGAATGGAATCACTACTAAATCCATTTAAATGTGTGGAGCATACAGTTAGGTTCCACATTTGCTGAGATTAGAGGCATAGGATTCCCATGAAAGTGAAAAACCTCAAATAAAAATGCTGTTTTCTTACCCAAAAGAACATCTCTCTAGAAATGTCTGTGTCCTCCAGCATGACCTCTATGGCAGGCATGAACAATGTATCCCTCCAGCTGTTTGGAGCTCCAGTTTCTGGAAGCACTAGCCAGCTTGTCCAATGGTTAGGAATTCTGGGAGCTGAAATCCAAAACACCTGGAGGGCAGCGGGTTGTGCAGGCCTGGCTTAGCGGTCAGCTTGCACTGGAGAATCTCTAAGTCTTCCATGGCTCCTTGTCAACTTTTGGAGTCACACTGGAGGACCTAAGGATTCATTGAGAAAACATTTCAATCAAATTCATGAACAATTAAATCTGCAAAAGTCAAATCCACACTACTGGTCATATTGATGAGGATTTTGGAAATTCAGTAACCTTTCCAAACTCTGGATTTCTTCAGGGACAATGGTGGAACAACAGGTTTGATGTGTAAGACAACAAGCATCTATTGAGAAAGGGTGCTTTTAAGCAACTTCTATCCTCAAGTATTTCTTTAATCTTTTATACCTGTATATGCATTTTCATTTGCTTTTGCAACACTGGTGCTGTTCAAATTTGTCCAAGTTGCAGATGTTTTTCTACTGAGGCATTTCCACTTTAGTAAACATTATTAATTGAAGGTTAAGTTGTTATGGACTATGATGAGAGATTTCTGTGTTATGTTTAATTAGACATATAACCCTACTTGTCACAAAGGAACTTCTGAATAAACATGCCTAGGGTTGGGCACCATGTCTTGTAGCATGCATTTTGAAGTACTTTTGAATGGCAATCTATGTGGCATCATTTTTTGCATTAAATTACATTAACTGGCATTTTGGTCATTTTTTAAATTTTTTTGTTATTGCAATTTTTGGTATCATTGTTACTGCAAAAAACACTCAATATTTAAATATGCAAATTCTATAAGAAGTGTATTCTTACCTAAAGGACTTTGAACAGAGTTCTAAAACTTGCCATTTCTTTGACTTAGGTTGTATCTACATTGTAGAATTAATGTAGTTTGTCAACATATAATGATGATGATGATGCCATGGCTTAATGCTCTAAAGCTCTAGCTTTATCATGGGAGTTGTAGTTTTACAAGTTCTTTAGCCTTCTCTGCCAAAATGTGCTAGTGCCTCAGCAAAGTACAAATCACAAAATTCCATAGCATCAAGCCATTACAATTAAAGTGCTGTTTCTACTCTGAGCCCCCTGTTCTCTGTGTATAACTTCTCCGCCTTTGTTACATTAAAATATTCAGTATTTCCCCACCTGTTCCCATCCAGGCCTGTTGGAATACAACTTCCACAATTCTCTTTCAGCACAGAGCGTTGTGTCTAGGACAATGGAAGTATCATTCCACACTTTGGGAGGACAACAACTTGAGGAACACAGGTCTGGAGCCAGGCCCAATAGAAAAAAGCACTGTATCATCTATAGGCAAAATAGATAAAAGTGTGTATTTTAGAAACTTATGGCACTTGCTTCCCTCTAAAGCAAATTTAAATGTTTTCAAAATAGAATTTTGGTGAATTACTTAATCTTTTAACTCTCTTTTGTAAAATCCTCTATATTATTATGTTTTTAAAAGTCCTGACAAAAAGGAGCAGAGTACATTTGTGCATTTCAAGCAGCCCATTTTCAATTCCTTTGAGATCAGCTGTTAACATTTAAAAGATATTTGAATGACTGTAATTTCATTCATCCTTAATAAGGCTGCATGATTATGCCCCTCCACCCCAAACACTAGAATCTTTGGGGAATTTCAGCTTAATTTGGTTTTACAAGCCTCTTTTTGTAGCTCTTCTCCCCATCTATATCTCCCAGTGTATCAGTAATCCTTTATTTTAAGAGCTGGAACAAGCTAACGGGAATTGGATTCCCTCCAATTGCTCCTTGAATAATTTGTTGGCAGCCAAGAATAGCCAATCAGCTTCCCCTCTTTGCAATTCTTCATCTCTTTATTTGTATTCAACCAGCTTGCAATTAGCTAGTTCAAGTGAAGAGAGAGGGGAAAAACCTCAAACTGGCCATTTCTCTAGTGCATTCATGTTAAATTAGTTTAATCCAATCTCTTTTATGTGACTTCTTAGATTTAATGAAGAGGCCCCATCTCTGATGAAAAATTGTAGTGGGAAGAAGTGGCAGTTGCCTTCTATTTGATAAATTAGAAGGATGTTCAAGAAGGCAATACAAGAAAATTAGCTAACAACATACGCTGAAAGTTGGAACAGTCAAATAATGATACAGAAGCACTAGATAATATACATGGATTTCCAGACAATGTTATACAGCTGTGTAGTTATACCCCAACTGCAATCCAATGGATGGCTACACCAGCTGAAAAGAGATAGTGTGTGTGAGGAGCCTAGAACCGGCTTATATATACTCATTAGTCATCCATAGACTTCTAATTCCAGTACAGTGGGCTGATGGTGACACAGAAAACCCCATATCTGCTGTTTCTTGGTTGCTTCTCTTTTAAATATTCACCAGATATGTCCTGCTTAGCTTCCTATGTGATCTTACGTTTTTCTGGATATTTAGGCTTAGGATCTCAACATTTGAAGGAAACACTATTATTTATTATTATTTATTTACAGTATTTATATTCCGTCCTTCTCACCCCAAAGGGGACTCGGGGCAAATCACAATACACATATACATGGCAAACATTCAATGCCATTAGACAAATGACACATATAGACAACCACATATAGACAGACACAGAGACAATTTAACGTTCCAGCTTCTGGTTTCATGAGGGTATGCTTGATTCCGGCCACAGGGGGAGCTACCGCTTCACTGTCCACTTGTGACACCGAGTTCTTAATGGAATACTCCCTCATACTTCTGCATACCGCTGGAGATTTTTATGGTGTCATAAATTAGTTAAATTAGCCTCCCCACAGAAGCGGTACCTAAATTCCTACTTGACAGATGCAACTGTCTTTTGGCTGCATTGGTCAACAGCAAGATGGACTATTAATGGTCAGGAGCTTTCCCTGACCCCGACTGGCTTCGAATTCATGACCTCTCAGTCAGTAGTGATTTATTGCAGCTGGCTACTAATCAGCTGCTCCACAGCCTGGTCCACTACTTGATCATTAATATCTGCTGCTGGTGGTGATAGTATTACTCTATAGCCTATCATTGGGAGCAATATATTGTAGTTGATATGTGTGTTATTTGCAAAACCGAGAGAAAGCTTCCTAGACTACAGCAGCCCAGAGTCACCTTGAAGAACCAAGTAAACACTTAGAGAGGTAGCTCCTCTAGGAATTTGCTATGTCCTTCAGGGCAACTCTATATTAGCTTCCTGCTGAAGCATACCATAGAATTGCCCGGAAGACCTAGACAATTTGTAGAGAGGACATATTTGGTTGGATGTGGGAAGGTGGAACTGCAGGTACCACACTGAACTCTCCTATTGGTAGGCAACTGTCATCAACATTGTCCTTATTTCAACATTACGTTAAAACATTATGTTAAAGCTATCCTTTCATTGTTTTATCGAAGGCTTTCACGGCCGGAATCACTGGAGTGTTGTGTGGTTTCTGGGCTGTATGGTCATGTTCTCCTGATGTTTTGCCTGCATCTGTGGCTGGCATCTTCAGATCATCTCATTGCTTAAGTTTAGTCTATCACATGGTGGGTTTTGTTTTGTGAGCTGATTTTTTTATTGTGTTCAATTGCCTAATTGTTTAAACTTCTTGCACATTATTTTAATGGTTTGAGATTGTTTAATTTGAAATCTGATATTGTATCCCTTTCTCAATCTGCTGATATATAGATATATATAGATACACACACACACACACACACACACACATCATTGAGTATCTACGTAGCTCTGCTTCCACTCATAGTAAGTCAGTGACCTGGACAGTGGAGGAAAGCAAGGCACAGAGGAATAGATTAGTTGTTCAAGTTTACATTTCTAATCTCTGCTAGTGTTGTAGAACAGCCATCATGGCCTGTATTCCATCAAGATATGGAGTTGGAAACAGATGAGGCTGCGGATTTTGCAGACAATTCTGCCCCAGGCTGAGGCCCCATGGCCTTGCAGATGCCTGATATGGTGGCTTCAGAAGAACCACTAATTGGCAAACATTCCAAAGTCTCTTCATAGTTACCCACACCAGATGGTGTTGACCTAGGTGAAGATGAGACTTTTAATTGGAAGGAATTTGTTAAGAAAGATAGAATCAGGAAAGAGGGAGTGAGAAGGTGTCGAAGATTAGCCCACAAGTCAGATGGCTAACTTTTCCTTGGGAAGTTTTTTGTGGGTCCTGTACTCCTTAATTTTACAGGCTTGGGATTCCTTAAAAGTGCCCCTCACTGTATTCTTGTTGTGGTGTCAACTTTGCCTTTCCTCGGAAGAGGTTCCAGTTTCCAGCTCCTTTCCTTGCCTCCTGAATCCATGCCGAGTTCCCAGTTTCAGGCGAGCCACGCCAAGCCGCGACTCCCGAGTAGACCTTGCCTTGCTAGCACGTCTTCCTTGTTCCTGAATCGAGTTTGACTCTGCTTTGTTGACCTTGCTTCCTTGATCCTGCTATGGGACTTTTCAAGTGGATTTACAATGATTTCTTCCTGCTACTGTTTCATGGACAGACTTTGATTTTCTCAAAGGAAGCTATCGAGTTTCACTTGTGGATTACGATTTGGACATTGCTGAACTCTTTCTGGACTGCAATTGACTATATTTTAAGGACTATTTCTTACTCTGACTTTCCACCTTAAATGAGCATAGATATATATATATTCTGCTTCAATAAACGGCTTGTGTGTTATATTGGCTCCGGTCTGGTTTTCGAGTGCTCGCGCTGCCTTGGGGTGCAACAGCTAGACTAATAACAATTCTAATTAACAATGGAAAGTGGCAAAGTATTTTTCAAAAATAATAACTTTAACAAATTGATTTTGGGTGTCTCATAATCATAAAATCATTACATTAGTTAATGAAATAAATGTGTTCTTGAGCAGAATGTTTGATGCTGGGGAAGAAATAACATGGAAAGAATAGGAAAAGTCTATACTATAAAAAAGAGCAATTCACTCTGTTTCAGCAGATGTTTACTGTATTCCAAATTGACAGTATGCACATGTGAAACAAAGCAAATATGGACACTTTGAATAAATAAACAAAACATGAGGACCATTAGAAGGAATATGGCTTTTAACACTATAGGCACTATTTAGTGTGGTATTGTGTCATATTTTTATTATGATTTTTTATTATTGAATATGGTTGGGTTTTTAATGCTTTTTATTAAGTTATGTCTGTATGTATGTACTTGTTGGCACTGAATATTTTCCTTTTATATTAGCTGCTCCAAGTCCTGTATTGTGAGATAGGGCAGGATATAAAATTTTATTATTATTATTATTATTATTATTATTATTATTATTATTATTATTATTATTACTAGCTGTGCCCGGCCACTCGTTGCCTTCCTCGCATTGGGGGGAGGGGAGAGGGGCGGGAGGAGGGGGCCTGAATGGCAACCGGGGCCCTCCATGGGCCCTGAGGGGGGAGGACATTGAGGGGGAGAGGGCAGAGAGCGACGTGAGGCCCGCACGCCTCCCAGCGCGGCCTCCTCCATCCCGCGCCCAGCAAGGAATCGGCCTTCCTGCCTTCCTTCCTTCAGCTCTGAGGCGAGGTGTGTGTGTGCGCGCGCGGGAAGGGATGGGGGGGTGCGCGCAGGCGCACATCGCCTGTTGCAGTTTTTGGCCGTTTGTGGCCCTGTGATTGTGTTTGTCATATAAATCTTACTGGAGCCGCACGAGCGCCATAAAGGGTTGAAGCATGGTGTTTTTGCGCATGCGTACTTAGTTTTGGCATTTTTTGGTGTTGTGATAGTGTTTTATGTGTAAATTTGTTGTATCTTACTGGAGGCGGGGATGATGGATTGCGTTGCCAATTTTCGAGTTTGGGGGGGCTGTAGATTTGTTGTTTTGTCCATCGCCGTGATGCCATCACTCTTTTATATATATAGATTATTATTATTATTCCAGAATGCACCCATTTCACTGGATATATACTGGCTCAACTTTATAATCTTTCTGCACTGCCAGTTTATGTTACCTATATTTAAATTGAGGTATGTAAAGCCTAGCCTCCAAAATGCTAAGCGATTGTTAGTCTCCCTTTTACCTGAGCTCAAAAAGCACAGGGTGTTTCAAAGTAGCCTATTTTTGTCTGCTGAGCGGAACCATTCCAGACGTACCCTCATCTCGGCAGTCTGACCTCATTTGGACATGGCAGACATAATGAAGGTTTGAACAGTGTAATGGGAATCAACGAATGGGTGTTTTTGGAAAAGTGAACAGCTAGGCAGAAAAAGACACTGGAGAGCAAAGGAGCAATAGAGAAAAACATATCCAGCTGCAGTGGTTAAGTGTCTTATGTCGTAATTTGAATAGAGTGTTAAAGGAATTCACTTGGATAACTAAACTGTCATAACTTTGTTGAGACTCGTGGCATAACAGAAACTTTGTAGAGTGTCTTCTATTTGTAGCACATAAGTCATTGTATACAGAAGAAGAAACAGAGGCATTCACTCAAAGATCACTTTTCCTTTTCAGTTAGGCCAAACAAGACAAAAACATGAACCAGATTTTTAAAGGGGTGTCAGTGACAGCCATCATGCTGGTTTGAGCACTGGACTAAGACTTTGGAGACCAGGGTTCAAATTCCTGTGCAACCTTGGAAATCTAGTGTGTGACTTCAACAAATCACACTTTCCCAGCCTCAGCAAAATGCAATGGTAAACCCCACCAAAACAAATCTTGCAAAGAAAACCTTGCAGTAGGTTCACCTTAGAGTCACCGTAGATGAGAAGTCACTTGATGGTATACAACGACAACAAACAGTGAGAAACAATGAGTAATTGTTTCTCTTATTTAAAATGTTTGTTTTTATTACTTTTGATGGAATTTGGCATGGCTATACACCTGTTAATTGATTTTGGATTGTTTTAGGAAATGCATTTTTGCATAGCAAATCTTTATCCAATGATATTATCACAGGATAATAACTCATACTAATATCTGTCTGTTGTGTGTTATGCACTAATTTCAATGGCCCAGAGAATTAGATATTGATAAAACTTCCAGTATCAGCCCTGTGTACTTCAGTTTACAAACATTTCAGTTTACAAAATATGTACGCATTTGGAATGAGTATAGGTAAAGGTAAAGGTTTCCTCTGACGTTAAGTCCAGTCATGTCTGACTCTGGGGGTTGGTGCTCATCTCCATTTCTAAGCTGAAGAGCCGGCATTGTCCGTAGACACCTCCAAGGTCATGTGGCTGGCATGACTGCATGGAGCGCCATTACCTTCCCACCGGAGCAGTACCTATTGATCTACTCACATTTTGCATGTTTTCAAACTGCTAGGTTGGCAGAAGCTGGAGCAACAGCGGGTGCTCACTCCGCTCCCGGGATTTGAACCTGGGACCTTTCGGTCTGCAAGTTCAGCAGCTCAGTGCTTTAACACACTTCACCACCGGGGCTCCTGGAATGAGTATACTGTATCTGAAAAGGCAGATTTTGCCATTGATAACAGCGGGAAGAAATTTAGTGATATTCCCATTCTTTGCATCCCTGATACTCTTTGCCTTAGACCTGCCAGGATAAGCTCTACTATTTTTTTCCCAAACAGGAAAATGTATTTCATGTAAATCTGAATTAAATTAGCAATTGGTTCTAATCTAGCCTTCATACCGTGAGACCTACAAGTCCCCAATCCCTTTTATATGTCTGCCTTGTTGTTGGATCAGTTAAGAGAAATTCTCTCCAAGGAGCTGGAGCTGCCTAGGCAACAAGCTGTATGCCATAAATTAGGAGCACCATTTTGTTTATCATCCATAAAATACTGTTTTGGTATCAACTACATTGATATGGGCAGGGAAGCCCTACCTGTCTAGCCCCATCCAAAAGTAATCCCGGCCAGGACTATTTGTCTCTCCCTTCACTGGGAGGGAGCAAAGCGCTTCCCAGCCCCCATGCTGGGGGCTGGAAAGGGAATTACAAATAGTTTAAGGCCTTTAGCAATTCAATCAGCCATTGGCTCAGCATAGTCTAAAATGCTCTTTATCCAATTGCTCTTTATCTCCCCATTGGTTTAAAGCCAGTGTCAAAAAGTATACTGTCAAGTAAAATTAAAAGTTAATTCCTGTGTCAAGTGCATAAATATTATAACAATATTAGCCATGTATGTTTCTAGTAAACATTTGAAGAGGAGGACCATCCTACACCTACTTGTTCATCCCCGTTTCTATATGTGAATAATAATAGTCTGAAATGCTGCTGCCCAGAGATTCTTCCATGTGTGTCAAAACTCTGATAACAAACCTCAGTTAAAAAGTGTACCTGGAATGAAATCCTATGGTCATGTTGACTGGGAACCATATAGTCTCAAGATGAGGGATGGAGGGTGAGGTTAAAAAGGCAGAAGGTAAAAGGGCACAGAAGATTGTGTAGGAGAAGCAGCTTTGCAAATGAAGAGAAAGAGAAGAAAACAAAGCAGTAGCATCAATCTGTTCTGCAATATCCTCAGAAAAGAAAGTGGTAGAGAAGGGAATGAACTGTTTCTAATACCATTCAGAACTGGAGAAGCTATTCTCTCTCAGAAAACTACTCCTGGCAGCCTTACATGGCTATTTTGCTTCAGCCTCCTTTCTTCAGCAATTCTCTCACCCAAAATAAAAACTCCCTTGCTCCTGGCTTGTTTGGGAGTGGACTTGTTGAATGTTGTATAGTACAAACCCCATATCTGAGCATTTTCTAGGTCTTTTAGAGTAGCTCTGTGACATCCTTAAGCCAAAAGACATTCAGTTCAATAGGACTCACACATCCATGGAAAGCTTGAGAATGTATCCCTCACTGATATGGGGATCATGCTGTCTTTAATGTGACAATGATTATTGTTTAACATGTGTTGACTAAAATGGAAAGTTTTTTCTTGTTGATATATCTTTTGAAAAATTCTCCTTTCTTCATAAATGTTGTATATAAGTATGATACATCAGGTTTCTTTCTGAGTCATCAGCTTCTAAATCTAAGAACTAAACCATACATTAAGTGCTTTGGAGTTGGCCCAAAGAAGTTGCTTGTGGATTTTGGATGCTTCAGAATGATCACACACAGTACAACTTCCTAGGACTTTATATGTTCAGAATGCAAGCTGAAGGCTTCATATTGAAATGATTCCTTCCTTTAAAAAATTGCATAAAGAAAACCCACACATCAAGGAAGAATGCTTCATATCTGTATCCATTGCAGTATTCCACATGATACGTTTGCATGTGTACTTTGACTGTTGGGTTTCATAGCATATCAGGGTTTGTTCTTTCTTCTATTTTCCATGCTGTTGTAAGATAAGCTGATTCTTCCTTGCCTTCTAAGATCAGCTGTGTGAGCAACCTGCAAAGTTCCATTACAGGGAGCCCAAGAGTGTTCTTACAAGTTAATTCAACTGGAGAGCCCCCGAGAATATACATTATTCATAGACAAATATTCATTTTGATTACATTGATTTTTCCCCTCTCCACAAAAGTTAAATGTTAAGTATTTTTATCTGCAGGCTTTAGAAGTTGCTGATGTATGACCCCTGCTGTATTAGTTTTTACTAGGCTGTTGGAAATCAATACATCTTGATACTTAATGGTTTAAGATGGAACTCAGAAAGATCCCAATCAGCAAAATGGCTCATTGACAAGATTTGAGATGTGCATTGCAATCTAAATCGAATTGTTTGTTCCAGAGTATAAAGTCACTAGATCAATGGAAATTTTGTAACTTATCCCTTATGTAAATTCCATTGATTGAAGTAAATAACAGTGAAAATAACAGTAAAAGTTGGCTCTTTTACTATAGATGTGTGAAAAGGTCAATAGATTTGCTGTGTTGCAGAAGTAGTTGCCTTTTCTTTCCTGATTTTTTTTCACCTTCAATCAATGCCTCTGGATTCTAATTTTAATAGAGATGGAGACTTTTTTTACTATGTGCTTCTCCTCATGATACACAATTTTATACACCTCAATCATGACACAATATATTCACCTTATTTCCTAAGTGAAGCAGCATCAAAAGGTTGCTGTCATGAAAGCTATTTCAATTTTGTTTAAAAAGTGCCACTATGCAACAAAGCTTTAGCTATCCTTAAGGCCACTGGAATCAGTGAGTTGGTCTGTGGCCTTAGGATGGAAATGATTTCAGGCTTTGGCTTTAATACACATTTATTTTTTTTTAAAGCAATTGTTCTTCCTTAGTAGCTGATAAGATCTAGCTTAGATCTGCACCTTTTTTTCTAGGATAAACTATGGAAAATAATTATTTTAATGATATTAATAAATTATTGAAAATTCTGAAGGCAGATATTGAATTAAACAACTTTGTGCAAAGGAAAACACCCACTTAGAACATGTTCCTTCAGAGGAATATTTTGCAAATCAAAGGACAATGGCATCTCAGAGCACTGCTTATTTTCTCAGTCCTGTTGTTACTTTTTTAATGAAACATTTTTAGTCAGATGCTTACAAACATGGATACAAATAGCAACTTCTTTTGGCTTGCACACCAAAATGTATGCCCTTTAATATACATCTGTGGGAAAATCCCCTCTCTCTCCTCTACAAGTTTCCGCCTCTCCCTTTTCTCTTCAGCATATCCCTAATAAATAAAAGCCACTGCTTTATGTGTATTCCTCTTCCTTTGAATGCATTCCACTTGTCAGCCTGGGATCTTTTAAGCGTGTTTTGTTTTTTATATATTCTAGAAACATTTACACATTTCATTATATGAATAAATCTACAAAGAAAATATAAGACCAGTAGTTGATAATACTTGCCTGTACAGTAAAAATAAAAAAATACTGCAACAGTTTGAGAAAATGATGGAATGCTTACCTGATGCCTTCAAGAAAGCCAGTTTAGTGGCAAACAAGATGCCTGGGGTTAAGGCATTCCTTAACAGGGATCCCTCCATTGAAAAAGCCTCTCTCTGTGTGCACAAATTTTGTTTCAGAAAGGGAAGAAACATAAAAAAAGGATATTGGTTTTAGATACATACTAAGTTGATATAGTGAGCCAATGTGGTGTAGTGGTTTGAGTGTTGGATCAGGACTCTGGAGATTCCCCACTCAGCCTGGGAAACCCACTGGGCAGTCTTGGCTATGTTGCATTTTCCAGTCTAGGTAGGAGGCAAAGGCAAGTCCATTCTGAATCCCATGATTGGTTCACTAAGGATGCCCATGACTTCAAGGCCCACAATAAAAAGGTTCATAAGGAAGCTTCAGACACTTTAGCTCCTATGCTAGTTAGGTCTTTAAAACATTTAAATATCTGTATGTTTATATGTGTATATCCCCTGACGTCTGTTTCTTTGCCTCTGTTAAGCCATTATGTCCTTCATTTTCTCTTGCTTTGATGACAATTTGTGGCTCTATGTCCTCTTCCGCCTCTGAGACTCACACTATTCATTGAAGCTTTGCTTCTTCGAGCACAGGGCCCTATAACATGCCTTGTCTGGAAAAGATAAGGAATTAGAGTACTGAGCTTGCTCTCTAGTTTAAGAGGCTTTGTGGAGTCAGTTTCTCTCCATTACTTTCTTTCTCTTTGCTACTCATTTATATGACGATTGTAGGGGATTTCCAAACCCATTCAAATGCAGTTCTATCTCAGTGAAGTTATGAGGAGCTTTGAAGTTTCTTATCATTTTGAAGCAATTTTTAAGAACATATGGGAATAGAAAATACAATTTTGCAGAGGCTGCCATTGCCCTTCATGGAAGTGTTTCATCGCTTTTCTGTTGGAGTACAGATTGACTTTGAGAAGAGATAATCCACGGGTGGTAATGGAGAGACTTTTTGAAGAGAGCCTGCTGGGAGATTAAGGAGCCTCCGGTGGTGCAGCGAGTTAAACTGCTAAGCTGCTGAACTTTCTGACCAAAAGGTTGCCGGTTCAAATCTGGGTAGCGAGGTGAGCTCTTGCTGTTAGCCCCAGCTTCTGCCAACCTAGCAGTTTGAAAAAAAAATGCAAATGTGAGAAGAATGATAGGTACTTCTCTGGTGAGAAGGTAACAGCACGCCATGCAGTTATGCCGGCCACATGACCTTGGAGGTGTCTACAGACAACTGGCTCTCCGGCTTAGAAATGGAGATGAGTACCAACCCCCAGAGTTGGACACTACTAGATTTAATGTCAGGGGAAAACCTTTACCTTTTCCTTACTGCTGGGAGATTGGAGGATTGTGTTCATAGATGATTTTATTGTCCAGAGCATAGGAAGGATAATACAGGAAGGACAACTTGTTTATATTGATGATTTTTAGAAAACAGCACTTTTTATTTTATTTTCAAATTAATCCAGGCTTTTGAGGTATAATCTGCTGGTTCTCTTGCATAACTTTTGCTGGTGTTTTTAGCTGTTGTATCAGTTTTCAAAGGGTGTGTGTGTGTGTGTGTGTGTGTGTATGTATGAGTTTATTATAGTAATCCACATTAACATACTTTGGGAAGTCATGGAACATTGAGAACATAATATTCCTTACCTTGAATAATTTATCTGGTTCTGAGCACCACAATTGAAGAAGGATATTGACAACCTGGAATGTGTCCATAGAGGGCAACCAAAATGGTCCAAGGCGTGGAAGCAAACCCCATGAGGAGTGCTTGAGGGAGCTGGATATGTTTAGCTTGGAGGAAAGAAGGCTCAGAGGTGATATGAGAGCCATGTTCAAATACTTGAAAGGATGTCCCATTAAGGAGAGGGCACACTTGTTTCCTGTTGCTCCATAGACTAAGACAAGGATTCCTAAACATTAGAAAAATCTTCCGACTGTAAGAGCTGTTCAGCAGTGGAATATATTGCCTTGGAGTGTGGTGGAGTCTCATGCTCTGAAGATTTTTAAACAGATCTGTAGGCATTCTTTGTGTGCATCTGCATGGCAGGGGTTTGGACTGGATGGCCCTTGTGGTCTCTTCCAACTCGTATACTATGATAACATACAGTATGACCCTTGTACCCATAGGGGATACTTTCCCATACTTTGAGTGAATATGTGAAACTGTGGACGACAGTGACCCCTATTATTTTCATTGGGATTGATGACAGAGATACTGAGAAGAACTTATATAGGAGACCCTAAGTAAATAGCTGAACAAGTGAAACCATGGATATATGAAGCTGCTTGTATCAGTTCTGTAGAAGTGTGGGCTGTACTGTTCATGGCAGCCTGTTCAGAGGACTAGGGGCCTTTCTCTGCATTTTGCTTCAAACTTCTTGCCATAGACCACTGCAAACACAACAAAGCACAACACAAGGTGAAAGTGGTTCTCAATCTGGGGTACCTAGATGTTTTTGGCCTTCAACTCCCAGAAATCCTAGCAGCTGGTAAACTGGCTGGGATTTCTGGGAGTTGTAGGCCAAAAACATCTGGGGACCCCAGGTTGAGAACCACTGCATTACAATACAGAAAAAATGTCCATTGCACTCACTGTGTATTCATCTCTCGTTGGGTGTGGTTTGGGAGAGCAAGGCATACAAATCTGAAACTAACACAGATTGAAATCCTGTGGTTCTCTTAACCTGCTCATTCACAGGTAAATGTATTTCTACAAAACTCATACATTCACATCATGGAAATAAGAAGTTTCCTTGTACTGAGTCAGAGCACTGAGCCATCAAACCCAGTATTATCAACTGTGGCTGACAGAAATTCTCCAGGGCCTTAGTTAGATGTGCTTATCAAGCTCTGTCACTAGGGAGCAATTGAGTGGATATTCTTTATATTGTACACACAGGTAATGGTAAAGCAGCCACCCCAGCCTGTAGATTTTTGGTTGTTATGCCAGGAGAGCAAATTGCTACTTATTAAATTTGTTATTGCTGCATTTTAATGCTGGAGATGCCAGAGGTGGACAGAAATGCTTGCACCATCTTCTGTTTTCTTTTCTGTGGCAGAATAACTTCATTCACTCTTGAGTAGTAGGTCCCTTGACCTTGGCAGGCTGCATGTATGTATGCCATTTACTGCTCCATTTCTGACCTTAAAATATCTATTGCCAATTCCGGTATTGCCCACAGCTATCATATCACAAACATACAAAATAAATGTTTTAACATTGGGTGTGGGACATTCCTCCTTCCATATCTTCCCTTACTCCTTCATGGCTGAAAAACCTTGATTTTGCCTTTTTATAAGGGACATCATTTTATTACACAACATCATGCAATGAGGCTAGAACATCCACATTTTTTGGGATCCATGGAAGGCCTAGAACCAAACCCCAGTGGATAGCAAGGGTCTACTGTATCAAACACATCCCAATATTGGGAGAGGGCTACCTGATCTTCTTCGAGAGAATAAGTTCAGGTCCCGCGTAATTGTGAGAAATTTCTATGAGCGTGTTTGCTTCTGTTCCGCCCATTCACACAGTTAACAGCAATTCATAACAGATTTGGAAGAAATTGAGACAAATAAATGGCACACTCTTGTCTAAGTAACTGTTTCTTGGCTTCAGAAGTCTTGGGAGAGTGCCACCAGCCACTTCAGCTTGCCTCTGTTCATTGAAATTCTTTCTGACTTATTGCCTATCAAAAGAAAGCTCTGCTCTCCTTTCCATGAGGCCAGCCTTGGCAGCCAGCCAAAGAAAAACAGTCCTGCTCTTGAAAGATGTAGAGAAATGAACACAGTTGCTCTAACAATGAGAAGAGCTTAAGTACTCGGACCCCATCAGCACATTGGCCTCACTCCAGAGTGTGTCCTGTAAGTCCATGTAGGGTAGCACCAGCAAGCCTTATTTCCACAAGCAGTCTGAAAAGCATCAAGCACTACTAAACTGAGCTGTTAATTAGCAGAAAACCAAAGCAACAAGGTTCGCGCAGAAAAGGTAACTTCAGTGAGTTATACTTTGTTTTATTCCCCTGGGCAATGTCCTTGTAGACGGCCAATTTTCCCACACCAGAAGTAACTTGCAGTTTCTCAAGTCACTCCTGACATGAAAAAAAATTCCATTCTTCAAAAATTAAGATTGCCTCTCTCACTCAAAGGTTTTCAAAGTGACATAAAAGCACATCAAACATTAAAAACAAATAAGATAGTGACTATATATAAATATATAAATTACAGCAAAATCAATAAAGCAGCAGAAGTCAGTACAAACAAAATACTGCAGGAGTATGAATAAGTTTGAAAGTCCTGGTGAATAATGTATTCCCCACTTAGTACATAAGCTTTATTGATGTTAGTGACAGTTCACAAATCTATTTTTGGAGGATTGTTCCAAAGATAGAATGGCACCACCAAAGAGCCCTTCTTCTTGGCTATGGTTCTTCTCACTGCCTATAAGAGATGCACCAAGCAAATGACCTCTGAAGCTAAGCTTAATGATCAGATTGTTTTAAATAAGGCTGTCTTTTAAAGCCATTTAGGGCTTTAAAAGTCAAAGTGTGCTTGAAAATAAACTATTAGCATGTTAACTTTTTAATTTTGGCAAGGCATCCTAAAATGAATATACCCCAATTAATGATCTAGGTGCCTTGTTTCTTCCAAGGCAGCTCAGGCATAGTCTAGTTCTTCTGTATCCACAGGTTTTGCATCAATGGATTCAATCATCCACAGCTCTAAGATATTTAAAAAAAATACCACCTCCAATTCTCTCATTAAATATTGCAGCACTTTCTCACCTATCAGGTTTACAGCATACACTCCTTGCACTTCGGTCCGGTTTGTTTTTAATCCTTGTTCTGTTTTTAATTGGTGGCCTTTTATTTTATTTTATTTTATTTCATTTTATTACCATGTTATTGTGTACACATATGTTTACTTTGTTTTAATGATGTTATGTTCATGTATGTATTTTATTCTGTTTTTATTGTGATTACTTGAGCTTGGCCCCATGTTAGGCGCCCCAAGTCCCTCAGGGGAGATGAAGGCCAGATATAAAAATAAAGTTGTTATTATATTATTAAAAATCCAAAAATCAAACCTTGATTTTGGCATTATATATATATAAAGGACACCATTTTATTATGCCACTGTATATTCTGGGGGATCCTGGAATCAAGCCCCAGCAGATACCAAGGTTTCACTCTATATTAGAGTGCTTTGATTGGGTTACTGTAACACTGTCATTCTGTCTAGGAAAAGCTGTGACTGGTGCACCTACCTATAATGATGAAAGGGGAGTTATTTGATCACAGATGAAACAATATCTAAAGTAGGGGTGTTTAGTGTTATTTACAAGATAGGAATCTTCTTGTCTAGAAAAATTTGTTTAAGTCTCTATTCATGGTGAGCATTGGTTAGCAATTTGAAAAGTTGTAATCATCTGTGGGGTATCGGGTTACCTAAACCTCCAGTATACAATGCTAGGCTCTAAAGCAGACCGCAGACCCTGTGAACTTCTCAGCATTGTCCTTTATGTCAAAGCAGAATTCTCTATCTGCATGGAAATGGAGGGCAAGGTGTACAGTTAGCATAGCAAACAGTTTTGCAGCTTATGGTCGTGGGGGGGGGGGGCAATTGGGCAATAATATAGCACCACACTGGTGTTTCAGCTGATCTGTCCCACTAACTGTTCATTGTGCCCAGTGTCTCTGGGATAGCTATAAGTGGTTCCTCTCAGAGGTCTGGAATATCATGAAGATTATGAGGGTATTGCACCTGGGCCATGTCATGAGTTGGCATGATTCACTGGAGAAGATGATAATTCTTAGTAAAGTTGAAGGCAATAAAAAACTAGAAAGACTACATTACCTGTAAGGTGATGCAAGTTGAAGTTGACTTGATGGTAAATAACAACAAATAAACCCAGCCTGCCCCTTCTCCTCCCCAGTTGCTCATTTGATCTACCCCCTTTTTCTTGCCTCCATTTCACTAGAAAAGGAGAAACGCCCAATGGATCTAATCATATTTTCTACTCACATTCTTCCCTTAACATTTACTATTTTAATAGGGTATTATGAGAATTGGAAGCATAGCTAATTCCAAGATGTGAATGCTAAGATTTTTAAAAATGATATGCATACAATATATTCCAGTGGTCAGAGACGTAAGGATATCACTAAGACAGAAAAAAGGATTTGTTACTGACTCACCAAGTAGAGAGAAACAGTCAGACAAACCAAGGCTGACTTCACTACTAGAAATTTACTTGCTACAACATTGACTCCTTCAGATTCTAGCTTGTGATGGGTTTTGTTATATTTATTTTGTACCTGATCCTATAATTCTGATCATAAATTACACCTGATCATCATTGCTTTTTATAATCAACTTAGTTTTTAAAGAAATTACCCCACACCCTAATGGCATCTGAGTGAAAAGAGGTGCTTACAGATTGGATGTTAAAGACTCCTAGGTTAGTAGTTTTGGGGAGACAGCAACATCCTCCATGCTGAGGTGCCTTCTTGTAGGTTCTCAGGACTTAGAGCCCTTTGACACAGCCCTATATCCCAGAATATCTACTTTGAACTGGGTTATCTGAGTCCACACTGCCATATATTCCAGTTCAAAGCAGATAATGTGGGATTTTATTTAGGTGTGTGGAAGAGGCCTCAATGGCCCTAATGGCTGCCAAAGTGCTTCTCAAATGTATAATCTAACCAACACATTGTGTGGGACATCTTGATTTGATGATCTTATTAGGATAGGAGAATATCAATTTTAACATATTTCTTTTTCATTTCCTTATCCTGGCCAGCTCATTTGTTGGTGCTGTTTAGACAGGTTGTTGAACCCAGATTGATTGTTGCAAGCCCTTGACTGTCATGGCTGTCACTCCTGTCAACACGTCAGTTATACCAGGTGAGGCAGAAATCAGTTGGGCAGTTTACATGGTTGCTCCAAAGAAATTTTGTCTAATTAATAGGGCTCATTTTGGTACTTGGGTTGAAAGAGACGAAGCAGATTAGTCAACAGAAACTATTGCCCCACAAGCAGCACAAACTGTGAAGTTAATCAAACTGAACAGATGAGCTCACATTAGGTCTAGTGCAGGCAACCTGTGACCCTCAATCTAATGGCATGCAGCCCTCAGCCTAGTTTCAGTCATCCTCCGCAAAGTGATTACTTCAAATCTCTAGCAAAAACAATTTGTCCTTTCACTGGCAGCCTTCTGAGTGGATGGATAGTGTGTGGCAGGGAACGGTGGGGGGGGGGGGGGACAACAAACTACAAGCATGTAGTTCCCAAAAGATTAATCTCTGAGGGAGTGTAGCCAGCGTAAGAAGAAAGGGTCCTCCAGTCCCTGCTCTGGAAGCTGCTGTGGAAAAATGACAAACACATGCATACACACACATATACAGAAAGCAGTATGTCTCTCACTATGCGGAGAAACTGTTCCACAGTTCAGATTTGACTGCCTTGGAGTGAACACTCAAGGGCCCATGATGGTATACTAATCTATTTGAAAAGAACACAGAAACATTCTCATTGTTTACAGTATTCTCAGGGAACATTATCTAGAATACTAGCTAGTCAATTTGCTAGGTATGTTTAGAATCATTGAGGCCTGAGAATGTTGACAAGGTGACTGGCGAAGTTCAATTCACTTGCACATTTCCTGTCCACATTTTAAAAGAATTATTCTGGCTCCTAGTCCTTTTCTGAATAAAGTAAAGCTACTAACAACTTTTAAAATGCTAGATTTGTGGTGAGTATCTAAAATAGTTTTTCTCACGTGAATCTAATATTAAGTCCTCTAATACTAAGATCTTACTCAGAGGCTTTTCTACAGATGCTTCTCTTTCACAAGCAAAGTGGTTAATGAATAGCTTTCCCAGATAATCATGCCTGATACTGAGCTCCGTGTCCTTCTGGGAGTCAGGCTTGAAGAAGACCATTGTTCTGTTGTTTATATGCTCAGACTGGGAAACAAAATTTTATTGATGAAACAAAAACTATAAAAGTAATTATCTGTGTTGTACTGTAAGTATCAGGTTACTTTTTTGTAGTAAGATGTCACTAGTTAAGTAGAGAACCTTGTATATACTGTGGCCTTTCCAGTTTTTATGCTATGTATGTACAGAAGAAAATCCCATTGAATGTACTTCAGTGAGAATAGTTACTACTCCCATTGGATGTAGGATTAAAGCATTAAACAACAATTGGTCCCTCTCTACTCCTGCATGTTAAGGCTGAGTTATCCTGCAGACTACATTCCTTGAATTCAGATTTTGTGTATGTGTGTGTGTGTCAGGAGCACCTTGAGAAACTATTAAATCTTGCAAGTACAGTGTAGTTGTCCCAATGGCCGTGACATCAATTGCAGACAGGTGGTCTGGGTGAGCAGAGAGAAGCAATCACACACTTACTCAGTTTTGCCTCCTTTCCAATCTCCCTCTCACCCAAGCCTTATGCAGTAATCATAAGCTTTCTCCATCAGAGAATCCTGGAGCCAGAACAAAATGCAAATCCCATAATCCTATAGCGTTGACCCATGGATGTTAAAGTGGTGTCAAACTGCTATAATTCTGCAGTCTGGCTCCATCCACAAGACAGCACTGGGATCTTCCTCTTTCTCCTCCATTTACACAGACCAGATGGGAAACATCCAGTAATGAATAGCAGGCAGAATCTCCATTATATTGCAATGAAATGTACTGAATTAGAACACAGGTTGTGACAGTGTGTTACTGCCCCTCCCCCAAGTTATTAAAGTAAGTACAGTAGAGGCTCACTTATCCAACACTCGCTTATCCAACATTCTGGATTATCCAACGCATTTTGTAGTCAATATTTTCAATATATCATGATATTTTGGTGCTAAATTCGTAAATACAGTAATTACAACATAACATTACTGCATATTGAACTACTATTTTTGTCATATTTTTTGTATAACATGATGTTTTTGTGCTTAATTTGTAAAATCATAACCTAATTTGATATTTAATAGGCTTTTCCTTAATCCCTCCTTATTATCCAACATATTCACTTATCCAACATTCTGCCAGCCCATTTATGTTGGATAAGTGAGACTCTACTGTAGTACATTATTGTACTAAATAAATATGCAATAAAGATTCCAGCCTGTCTCCTCTCTCGAAAGAAAAGGAGTTAAAGCCTCATTCTACGCAGCATCTCATCCTCACTTTCAGTCAAGACTGGGCTCCTGTGTAGTTGTTCCTAATTAAAGAAGACATCAGAAGGTCTGCTTGTGGTTCTCCTATATCATGTGTAGCTTGCCCTGAAGCCTCTCATGTATTATAGAAACACTTATTTTTCTCTGCGCTGTCCTCTTTTACCCACTTTCTTCAATTTAGGGATTTTTTTTTGGGGGGGGGGGGGGGTGAGTCAAGGCTTTTTATATCCTAATGAAATAATAGTTCTTTCCATGCTACAATTGCTAGCTCTTTCTAGCTTGGGAGAAACCAGAATGGGGTGGTAGTTGAAAAGGCAAAGCTAATAGGCCATTACTCTATGAAGATACAAGAAGAATATATGAATGAGGAAGGCACTACCTTTGCCTTTAGATCTGAGTCATAACTATCAGTACTGGGAGAATTAATTTAATTTTCTTCCAATTATAAAGAATGAAACATGGTTAACAGCCACACTTTCTTCCAGAGAAGGCTTAGAGAACAAAAGTGATTCACATTCACTCACACAGTCTTCTCCTGCACAGTAATATTACCATCTGATAGCTTTAGTCTGGCACCCATGAATGTTTGGTTCTAATTGGAAATGGGATTTACCTGAAGTAGGATAATCAGCATTAAAATATGCTAGCTTGGAAATATTGTAGAAAAAAATCAGAAGTGTATTCTAGCCTCCTTCAGCCCCATATTGGGAGGTCAGTGATTTATTTATTTCGTGTCAAAAGCATTTCACAAATAAATAAGTTTAAAACTGATAAAAAGGGCTCACAAGCAGCTAAATAGTTTGAGACCAAAAACTGCAACAGTGGCTGCATTGCCTGTAGCTTTAAGCAGTTCTTCCTCTGTGAATGATGTATGTATGTCAGTGGTGTCTGTCTGTCTATCTATCTGCCTATCTATCCACACACACAATTAAAATAGGCCAGGCCAAGCTCAGCAAGTAAATATCAGGGTAGTTCATATAGTTTGGAAAACTGTAGCTTTTTCTGAAATGGGATTTTGAATATTTCAGGTTTGAGACGTAATAGATCAACAAGTATCCCAGTTATTTTCATTGTGTGTATATATGAATGTCAAACCTTAGTTGTCGGTTCAAATGGAAATGCACGGTGTGAACCAGAATTTTCTTAGCCTGGTGCAAACATGGCTATATTATATTAGGATTATCTCATAGGTTTTAGCACACAGAATCATGACACTGGAATTCAACACATAAAGATTTCTCTCAATGTTATGTATATCTTGGAGTAGAGAAGACTGAGAAGTAGTGTGATAGTCATCTTTTTTGAAGGTATGTCATGTAGAAGATGAAGGCCCCATCAGGCCCGGTCCAATGCAGTACGTAGATTACGCCTTGGCGTTGGGCGCAGGCGAGGGGGGGCGCTGTGTGGAGTCCTTGGCAGCACCCCCATTTTGCTCCGGTCACAGTGTTTGTCCAAATTGTCCTGGCGCCGGCAATGGAGGCCCTGCATGCAGCGCATGCACACAACGGCACAGGACTGGCATGCCATCGCCTAAAATGGCCGATGGGGCTTCTTTGTCCTGGCGCCGGCAATGGAGGCCCTGAGTGCAGCGCATGCACAGGACTGGCATGCCATCGCCCAAAATGGCCGATGGGACTTCTATGCGCATACGCACAGGACTCCCATCAGCCATTTTGGCTGTTTTTGTGCAGGCATAGCCTCCAGCCGCCCACCACGTGGAACAGCCAGCCAGGAGGTGCTAGGGCCCGGCTGACTGATCATAGCAGAGCAGCTTCTATCTTGCTGTTAAAACCATCTCACTTGTGCCTGCCTGCCCAGTCAGTGCCCACCTTCAGGTCAGTCAGCAGCAGCAGCAGCAATGCAATGCATACAGTCATGATAAAAAATTGTTTTTGCATATTTTTAATTGATGTTTTTTAATTTACAATTAAAAATAAAAGAAAAAACATGGAATTCGTGGTGGGGGAGGGGGGATTGGGTGAGGGGGAGAGGATCGTATATTCCATTGGATCTTCGGTTCAATGAGTCTAGTCTCTTTGTGGAGCAAGTTGCTGGATGTAGAGGAGTAGTTGTTTTATTTTATTAGGGGGCAGATTGTGCCCCCCTTTTATGTTGCCTGGGTTGGCTATTTCTTATTTCAATTATGGAGTTCCTTCAGTCTGTGTCTGTCCTTTTCTTATATATTCCTGTTTCTTTGATTATGCTTCTTCATCAGGAAAGTCAGTCTGTCCATGTTCTTTATTTCCCATATCTTTGATTACCATTTTTTAAATGTTCCCTAACTGGCTGCTCTCCTCATCGCCACCATCCTGATTTACCTTGATTCAGACCGCTCCACATGGAGCTGGAGCTGATAGAGGGAGCTCATCCGTGCTCTCCCCAGGTTGGATTCGAACGGGCAAGTCATCAGTCCTGCTGGCACACTGTGCTATTGGGGGCTCCCACCTTCCCTATGATTAGTAGGTTAAAGAGCTGGGTCTGTTTAGCCTGCAGAAGAGAAGGTTGAGAGGAGACATGATCACCATGTTTAAATATCTAAAACAGGGGTCCCCAAACTAAGGCCTCCAAGGTCATTTACCTGGCCCCCACCCTCATTTATAATATAATATTTTTATATCAGTTTTAATAATATAATATATTGTATATACATATGATATTGATAATAATATTATCATTTTATACAATATAATACTAATAATAATACCATATAATAATATTAATTATATGTTATATATTACATATAATGTTACATATAGCGGTATAGTTCAATATAGTAATATATAATGCTAATATTGTGCTATGCTAATAATATAATATATTGTATGTACATAGAGCTGCTCTGAGTTCCCTTCAGGGTGAGAAGGGTGGGATATAAATGTAGTAAATAAATGTAGTAAATGAATAAATAAATAATTTTGGACTTCGGCTTGCCCAAAGTCTGAAATGACTTGAAGACACACAACAACAATAATCCTAATTAACCTGACTATCTCATTGGCCAGAAGCAGGCCCACACTTCCTATTGAAATCCTGACAGGTTTATGTTGGTTAAATTTATTTTCATTTTTAAATATTGTATTGGTCTTTCATTGTTATTGTTATTGTTTTGCACTACAAATAAGATATGTGCAGTGTGCATAGGAATTTGTTCGTTTTTTTTTTTTTCAAATGATAATTCGGCCCCTCAACAGTCTGAAGGATCGTGGACCGGCCCTCTGCTTTAAAAGTTTGAGGACCCCTGATCTAAAAGGATGTCTTAAGGAAGAGGGAGGAGGCTTGTTTTCTGCTGCCTTGGAGACTAGGACTCAATGGAGCAGTGGGTTCAAATTACAGAAAAGGAGATTCCAACTGAACATTAGGAAGAACTTACTGACTGTAAGAGCTGTTCAGCAGTGGAACTCACTGCCTCATAGTTCAGTAGAAGCTTCTCCTTTTAAGGTTTTTAAATAGAGGCTGGATGGCCATCTTTTGGGGGTGCTTTGATTGTGCTTTTCCTGTATGGCAGGGTTTTGGACTGGATGTCCCATATGATTCTATGATTAGCTGACTGGTTGTTTCTGACCTCATCCTGAGTAATCCAGTTTATGTGGGTTGGGTGTCTCCATTAAACTGTTTTGGTCTATGAAAGGATGAACTAACTGGATTTCCTTTGTAATGATTTCATTTGGATGATTTCATTTGAGCAGAGCTACCTAAAGTGGGAGCCCTGATGGCGCAGTGTGTTAATGTGCTGAGCTGCTGAACTTGCGGACCAAAAGGTCCCAGGTTCAAATCCCGGGAGCGGAATGAGCGCCCACTGTTAGCCCTAGCTTCTGCCAACCTAGCAGTTTGAAAACACGCAAGTGTGAGTAGATCAATAGGTACCGCTCCAGCGGGAAGGTAACGGCGCTCCATGCAGTCATGCCGGCCACATGACCTTGGAGGTGTCTATGGACAACACCGGCTCTTCGGCTTAGAAATGGAGATGAGCACCAACCCCAAGAGTCGGTCACGTCAAGGGAAAACCTTTATCTTTACCTACCAAAAGTTCTGTGTTCATGCTAGGTGAAAGATTCTGTAAATTGTACGGAAGGTAACCTTGCCCAACTTTCATGATGGGCCTGAGGTTATTATGGAACTTTTCTCTATTGGATAGAAGGAATAATAAGCAGATATTGGCAAAATATTTAAGAGACATTTATTTATGGTAATTTCTTTATGACTGATCTACAAACCATCAGCTTTTTTTCCTTGTCAGAAGCAACTTGAGAACATACTGCAAGTTGCTTCTGGTGTCAGAGAATTGGCCATCTACAGAGATGTTGCCCAGGCGATGCCCAGATGTGTTACCATCCTACTGGGAGACTTCTCTCATGTCCCTACAAGCTAGAGCTGACAGACAGGAGCTCACCCTGTCTTGCAGATTCGAACTGGCAACCTTTAGGTCAGCAACCCAACCTTCAGTTCAGCAGTTCAGCTGGCACAAGAGTTTAACCCGTTGTGTCACCATACCTCCTATCTTCAGGCCTTGGAAAGTTTCCAGGAAAAATAATGAGTACAGTAGAGTCTCACTTATCCAAGCTAATCCTTGGATAAGCGAATATCTTGGATAATAAGGAGGGATTAAGGAAAAGCCTATTAAACATCGAATTAGGTTATGATTTTACAAATTAAGCACCAAAACATCATGTTATACAACAAATTTGACAGAAAAAGTAGTTCAATACGTAGTAATGTTATGTTGTAATTACTGTACTTACAAATTTAGCACCAAAATATCATGATATATTGAAAACATTGACTAGAAAAATGGCTTGGATAATCCAGAGGCTTGGATAAGCGAGGCTTGGATAAGTGAGACTCTACTGTAATACTAAATGATAACATGAATCTGTCTAGAGGAGAGTGACTGAAATGATCAAGGCTTTGGAGAATAATCCCTACGAGGAGCGGTTTAAAGATCTGGGCATGTTTTGCATGTAGATGAGAAGGTTGAGAGGAGACTTGACGGCCATGTATAATAATGTGAGAGGAAGTCATAGGGAGGATGGACCAAGCTTGTTGCCTTCTGCCTTGGAGACTAGAACTTGGAAGAATGGCTTCAAACAAATAACCCACATTACGTGCTTTGAACTGGGATATATGGCAGTAAGGACTCAGACAATCCAGTTCAA
Organism: Anolis carolinensis; assembly: GCF_035594765.1. Lineage (NCBI taxonomy): Eukaryota > Metazoa > Chordata > Lepidosauria > Squamata > Anolidae > Anolis > Anolis carolinensis. The sequence continues at coordinate 309,540,578 of NC_085841.1, forward strand.
AGCAGGTAATGTGGGTTATCCTGCCTTGATATCCTGAGTTATAGAGCTGTGTGGAAGGGCCCAAATTCTTTCTCCTTCTCTGCCAAATAATGCTGGAAAGTGTCCAGAGGAGGGCCACATCTAAGGCAGGCATCCTCAGAGGTTGTGAGGTGTGTTGGAAACTAGGCAAGTGGGGTTTGTATATCTTTGTTGAGAGGTGTTAGCTGGCCCTGATTGTTTCATGTTTGGAATTCCCCTGTTTTTGAGTGTTCTTTTTTACTGTCCTTTTTTTACTGTCCTTTTTTTACAATTTATTTATTTATTTATTTATTTCCCATACTTCTGTCCCGCCCTTCTCACCCGAAGAGGACTCAGGGTGGCCTCACAACTGGCAACAATTCGATGGCCGACATACAAATTCCAATAATATAATGACAATTAAACTCAAACATTAAAACAAAAACTACTAAAAACAACAATTACAACCACATAAGTTCAAAATCATAGTCCAGAATCAGTCCAGTGGTCAATACTTAAAAAGTCCTCAATTATTGCACTGCTAGAAATAATGCTCAATAACCATAACCATGTCTAGCAAGGCTATTCTATGCTAATCAAGGTGATCAACTGCAGTTATTCACACTTGGCCTTCATATTATCCAACATTTTTGCTTATCCAATGCTCTGCTGGCCCGTTCATGTGGTTTGGTGTGTGTGTGTGTGTGGGGGGGGGGGGGCACCAAAATTTCTATTCGCTTACACTTGAAAATTCTCTTGGGCCGGCTCTGGGCCCCATCTACACTGCCATATAATACAGTTCAATGCAGTTAAAGTGCGTTATGAGGCTGCATTATATGGCAGTGTAGGTGGGGCCAGAACGATCTTATTTACTGCTGCACCAAAAGATTATGGCATATACCAAAGGATTCAGATTACAGGAAAAGAGATCCCACCTAAACACTGCGATAAGCGTGTTCCTGATAATAAGACCTTTTCAGCAGCGAAACAGATTAGTTCAAAGGATGGCGTACCCTTTGTCTTTCGAGATTTTGGAACAGAAATTTGAATAGCCATCTCTCAGAAGTTTTACACACAAATACATTGGCTATTATATGAGAGAATGCCTATTCAGGCATTCTAAATATTATTATTATTATTATTATTATTATTATTATTATTATTATTATTATTATTTTGGACAAATTTTGTACTTTGAATCTTGTAGAAAAAACTAACCAAATAATTAAATTTTGTTCTGTAAATATTCATCATATCATGCACATTGCTTCTTGCTCTTCAAATTTATGATTATATTTTTTAAAAAAATGCTACCAACATTCTGCAAGTGAAAATTCCACTGAGTGAAACTTTAACTTTAGCAGCCAGTCCTGATTTGAATTTCCTTGCATCTTTATTTATAACTGAGTGCGAATTAGATAATTGAATGCATGTCAAGCAAAGGAATGGAGAACATACCTCACAACTACATCTTGCTACAAGTGGCACCATACCTCATTTTGTTTCTGAACTGAAAACAGGTTGCATAAATCTGCATCAGTCCAGTTACAGCTACACTGTATTAGAAGTCTTAGAGGCAAATCAGCCTCTCTCCCTGACAGAATTTTGACAAACATTGAAAGGAAGAATGTCAAAAAGTCATTTCCATGAGCACTGACTGGACCCTATTATTTCATGCTTCCAGTTTAATGAAAGCAAAAGTTGGAAACAAGAAGTAAAAGCAATGTAGTTACATGGAATAAGTTACTTTTAAAACCCAACAATATAATGGAAGTTGCATTTTTAAAGTAACACAGAGAATGTGAGTGAAATTACATTATTGCCTTAACAGATTGTTATACACACACACACACACACACACACACACAAGCTATGCCCGGCCACACATTGCTGTGGCGAAGAATGGTGGTATGGGAAATAAAGTATTGAGGAATTGGTGGTAGTTAAGGTAAAGGGTAAAGGTTTTCCTCTGACATTAAGTTCAGTCGTGTCTGACTTTGCGGGTTGGTGGTCATCTCCATTTCTAAGCCGAAGAGCTGGCGTTGTCCGTAGATTCCTCCAAGGTCACGTGGCATGACTGCATGGAGCGCCGTTACCTTCCCGCTGGAGCAGTACCTATTCATCTACTCTCATTTGCATGTTTTTGAAGTTTAGGGTTGGCAGAAGCTGGGGCTAACAGTGGGTGCTTTCTCTGCTCCTCCAATTCAAACCTGCGACCTTTCGGTCCAGAAGTTCAGCAGCTCAGCTCTTTAACACGCTGTGCCATCAGGGGATATTATTTCCTAAAGCTTGTGAATATACAATATTTTTGATTTTTTTTAGCTGTTGGAGGCAAGTATGAATGCTGCAATTAGGGAAAATGATTAGCATGTAATGGCTTTGGAGCTTTAAAACCTGGCTGTTTCCTCCCTGAGTGAATTTTTTGTTGGGAGTGTTAGCTGGCCCTGATTGTTTCCTGTCTGGAATTCCCTTGTTTTCAGAGTGGTGTTGTTTCTGATATTTTATGTGCTTTTGCTGTTTGTGGCCCTCAGAAAAGAGAGGATTTGCCAGACTTTGGTGATGGGAATACTTTGTTGGGAGGTGTTAGCTGGCCCTGATTGTTTCCTGTGTGGAATTCCCCTGTTTTCAGAGTGTTGTTCCTTATTTAGTGTTCTGATTTTAGAGATTGTATTGTTCTGTTTTATTATACCACAGTAATTTTTATATATTCTGATTTTAGTGTTTTTGAATACTTGGAGCCAGATTGTATTCATTTTCACGGTTCACAGCAACACAATAATAATAATAATAATAATAATAATAATAATAATAATAATAATAATAACAACAACAACAACAACAATAATAATAATACACACTGGTAATACACACTGCTTCACTCCCTTCTCAGCTTCCTTTGTGGAAGAATCCTTTTTGAGAGGTGTTAGCTGGCCCTGATTGTTTCCTTTGTGGAATTCCCAATTTCCCTGCTTTCAGAGTGTTGCTGGTTTTAGAGATTATATTGTTCTGTATTATTCTACCACAGTAATTATTTCATATTACAGTAGAATCTCACGTATCGAACATTCGCTTATCCAATGTTCTGGATTATCCAACACAGTCTGCCTTTTAGTAATCAGTGTTTTTGTAGTCAGTGTTTTAAATTCATTGTGATATCTTGGTGGTAAATTTGTAAATATAGTAATTACTACATAGTATTACCGCACATGGAACTACCTTTTCTGTCAAATTTGTTGTGTAACATGATGTTTTGGTGCTTAATTTGTATAATGATTACCTAATTTGATGTTTAATCGGCTTTTCCTGAATCCCTTCTTATTATCCAACATATTCACTTATCCAACGTTCTGCTGGCCTGTTTATGTTGGATAAGTGAGACTCTACAGTATATTGATAATCTTATATTATCTGCTCAGAACTGGATTATATGAGGCCCCTTCTAAACAGCTGTATAAAATGCACACTGAAGTGGATTATATGGCAGTGTGGAGTCAAGATAATGCAGTTCTAAGCAGATAATATAAGATTATAAATTGGTTGTATAGCTGTGTGGAAGGGCCTTGAGTCTACACTGCCATATAATCCAGTTCAAATCTGATAATCTGTATTTTATAGGCAGTGTGGAAGAGGCCTAAGTGAGGCCTAACTCTGCCTGTCCCCTGGGCTGAGTGGGTTGCTAGGAGACCAAGTGGGCAGAGCTTAGCCTTCTAACTGGCAGCAATTGGATAAAAACAATTATTCCTCTCCCTCTAATTAGGACTTTATTTTTCTTTTCTTTTTGTTGTATCAACCTAGAGGCGTGGATGAAGGGTTGTGCTGTCAATTTTCGAGGTTGTGGGGTGTTTAGTTTTGTTGCTTTGTCCGCTGCTGTGATGCCATTATATTAAAAAATATAGATATAGATATAGATAGAATAGGAGATAGAAGAAGATAGATAGATAGATAGATAGATAGATAGATAGATAGATAGATATAGAGAGAGAGATGGAGGTGGGGGATACCTTCATAACAGAGCAGGATATGTTCCCAGACTTCATGTAGATCAGGGGTCCCCAAACTAAGGCCCGAGGGCTGGATGTGGCCCATCGAAGCCATTTATCCGGCCCCCACAGCACAAGGGCAGAAGGGGGTTGGGCTAAATGACCCAAGGGGTCTCTTCTTCTCTTACAACCCTATTATTATTATTATTATTATTATTATTATTATTATTATTATTATTATTATTATTATTATTAACATTGAGGCTGGGTGGCCATCTGTCAGGGATGCTTTGCTTGTACTTAGGGTGCACAGAGGCAGAAGGGGGTTGGACTCAATGGCCCAAGAGGTCTCTTCCAACCCTCTTTATTATTATTATTATTATTATTATTATTATTATTATTATTATCATCATTATTAACATTGATTCTGGGTGACCATCTGTCAGGAGTGCTTTGCTTGTGCTTTCGGTGCACAAAGGCAAAGGGGGATTGGACTCAATGGCCCAAAAGGTCTCTTCCAACCCTCTTATTTATTATTATTGTTGTTGTTGTTGTTATTATTATTATTATTTATTGCTCGGTGGCCAACTATAGTCCGGCCCTCCAACGGTCCGAAGGATCGTGAACTGGCCCCCTGTTTAAAAGGTTTGGGGACCCCTGATGTAGATACATGAAACCTCAAATAATAGCTACCCATATTATTTTCCGTTTGGCAAATGGTAAAGATACAAAGAAGAGGGTGTAACTCATAGTTCAAGGATGATGGTCCTCCATTTCTTGGAAGATGCCTGTGCGTGATTTTTTTTTAATGTGTGGAGGTCGGTACACAGCCGGTCAACACACAGTCTTCACAGAGTGAGGCCCCAGCAGTGGTGTGGTTAACCCAATGAGAGTGGCTTCTCAGTCTGTTGCAGCCTTCTTCTGCCTTCACAGCCGTTGTAACATGTACCATGTTATCCTCCACCTGCGCTGCAGTTGAGGTCTTTGGGTCTTCGAATAGTTCTTGGTCTGGATCCTTCCCTGTGGCCACTCCTGGGAGTGCGTGACTCCAGTGGTTGTGCCCTCAGGTTTATTGGAACACGCAAGCCCCCTCACCATGTCAAGGTGACAATCCATCGAGGGGGGAGGGTATAACAAAAGGGTCTAAATCAGGCATGGGCAAACTTTGGCCCTCCAGGTGTTTTGGACTTCAACTCCCACAATTCCCAACAACTGGTAGGCTGTTAGAAATTTTGAGAGTTGAAGTCCAAAACACCTGGAGGGCCAAAGTTTGCCTATGCCTGATCTAAATGAATAAATAAAATGGAATAAGTGAAACCACATAGATTATATGGGTGCAAGGTGATTTGATCTCCCTGTGCACAGTGAAGCAATCTTTTATTTCACATCAAGCATATAAATGGATTATTTTCCGTCAAACTGCATCGCATATGCTCATAAACCACATATTGCATGCTAAATCCACAGTTGTGCTGGTAAGTTGCCCATCAGCAGTGGCTATGGTCTGGAATATTTTAAGAGGACAAGTGCATCACCTACCTGCATGCAGTCTTCCCATTGTTGCTGAAGCTCTTTAAAGTATTGCTGGAGTCTTCAAAGTTTTCTTACAAAGTCAATGAGAGCAAGGATTAAAGTCATGAAATCAACAACATTACAAGGCAAATTTAAGAAATGGACATTCGTTCAAAACAACAACTGAAGATAGCAAATGACACTAGAACCAGTGGGAAGGGACCACTGTCTGCCCACTTGGAATAAAGCCCTTTTCATGCATTAGATGAGATCTGGCATTTGTTTGGTGTGTACATTTTTGGCAATCTGTGTGGCCCCGGAAAGGTCCTTACCTCTGATCATTGTCCACTAACCCCATCATTCTGTTCATTTTTCCAGTGATTTTTTTTTTGTATTTCTACCTTAACTATGGAAAAGGATGTCTTTTGTTCTACATCTTCTGAGTTGCTGAGCTCTGACATCCAAAAATACACAGTAAATTCTCAGCAGTAGCAGTCGCATTAAGTAAAGAGAAATAGGGTTGTTGTATATCTTTCAGGCTGTGTGGCCATGTTCCTGAAGTATTATCTCCTGACACATCTGGAATATGGCCACACAGCCCAAAAGACATACAACAACTCTGTGATCCCGGCCATGAAAGCCTTCGACAACACAAAGAGATAATAATTTTGCAATTTGAAATAATGGCTTCAATGGACTGTGATTACATCATGAAAATTGCTGCACTTGTAATGCAATGTGGAAACGATGGCCCAGAAAGCATTTGAGATGACCATATTGCCAACTGAAAAATTGTGTCAGATTTGCAGCAAACCACAGATAGTTTATTTGAAGTGTGTGTCAACATAGTGTGAATGGGAACAAGCACAGAAAAATCTAATGAGGCTCTCCAAGGACTCCTATAAACCTGGCTGAAGGCTCCAATTTTTGAAAAATCTTGATAGTTGTGTATATTCATCATTATGCTGAAGTCTTGGTGGGGAAGCATTACTAAGTGCCACCCTGCTGGTAATAGAATTAAATTAGATGAAAAAATGTTGAGATGAGAAAATGAAGAATGTCAGCAGACACCTTGAGAACTCATAGGAGCTAGGCATCTTAGCATACGAATTTCTTCTAAGCATACACATTTCTCTTCCGTCAGATACTGCTGGTGTTAGATGCTTAAGAATCAAAGATTCATAGAATGAATACACGCATATATACAAACAGCAACATCAGATCTGTGTTATTTTTTAACCATAGTTAATTCAAATTATAAATATTCTCTATTCTCTTAAGTACTGAGAAATTCTGGGTTCAGGTTACTATTTCTTCCATGATGGTTTTTGGTAAATTCCTCTTCTGTTGACCTAAAGTGAATTTAGATACAGTCATAATGACTGTGAAGCAACCAAATATTAACGGTAACTACTGTGTTGGGACCTGTAGAACATAGAAAATGCCCTTGCATTGACTCAGGCCATCTATGCTTAGTATTTCAGCAGTGGCTCTTCAAAACTTCAGGGCTGGTGTTTTCCAGGTACATCTGAAGAAACCAGACATTAAACTTGATCTATTTTTCAAGCAAAGCAGCAGTGCTTGAATTGGGCTACAGTCTTGCCCTTAACCTTTTTTCATAATATAAACACCTGTTTCTGATAATGGAATGGTGTGTGTGTCTGTGTTCATCTTTCTCTCTTTCTGAAGCATGACATTGCATTCATACTATAAATCTGAAATTTCTCTCATGATGTTATGCACTAGCGAATCACACCATTTTGCTTTATGCTACATTTTGTCTCCTTATAATATAATTAAGGAAGGCTGGATTGTTATATTGGTAAAAATGTATATAAATAGGATGATGTAATAAAATTCATTTCTCCATTTTTCAAAAATCCACTTTCTTTGGTAAACTTAAATTACACAATTATATTCTATCATCCACAGATTTTGGTATCCATGGGGGGTGGGGGGGTGGGGTCCCGGAACCAAACCACACAGACACCAAGGGCCTACTGTATCTGCTTTAACCTTTGTAAGCCACCTTGGCTCCCTGACTGGTGGAAAAGGTGAGATATACATTAGAGTAATTGTAATCATAATGGGGGAAAGTGAAGGAGAGAAAGGAAATAAAAGGGAATGTAATAAATCATATACACAGACTTGAAAACAACATTTAAAAGCTAGTCTACCAAGGGGCCACTATATACTGAATACTGTCCCAAGTTCCCATACTGAAGGGTAGGATATAAGTGTTTTAACAAAATAATAAACAATTGTTGACTTATAAAAGAAAATTGCAAATACACAAAATGATTTGAGGAGCATATTGCTGTTAATGTAAAGGCCATCCGAATTTTTGTTAAAAGATATCAAGAGCAGGGAACCAACTAGAAAAGCAGATTCTCTATTGAATGACAGTGGAGTTAATGGAGAATAAGTATGTCCCAAAGAAGGTAAATGAATTATTCCTTTCTGTCCTTGTTGCTGAAGACACAGGGCAGATACTCATGTCTGAGCTGATGTTTCAAGAAATTGGAAAGGTGTAGAAAGTAAATAATGAAGATGTTCTAGACCAAATTGATAAAATATAAACAAAGAAATTGCTAGGTCCAGGCAGTTCTTAAAACTCAAGTATGGAATTTCTGATATGACTAAAAATATGTAACGTATCTGAGATCAACTAATATATCAGTGTAATTACATGCCAGTTGTTCAGGGTAAAATGATGGAAATGTTCTTAAAATGAAATAAAGGATATAGATTAGCAAAGATTGTTGGGAAAGACTCAAACTAGTTTCTGCAAGTGTAAATCTTTTCCCACTAACCTTTCAGAATGCTTTGTAGATTTCAATCTATATAAGAACAAGGTCTTATTTACTGGTTTTCCAAATCTTTTGATAAAGTCCTCTGTCAGAACCTCCTGAGAAACTGGGTTGGATTTTGGCCCATTTTAAAACATACATAAGTGACATTGTCAACAGAATGCCATCACTGTTCTCCATCCCTTCAGTTAGAATTGTCAGCTGTCAGTAATGTTTTATGCCAAAGCTTTCACTTTGAGCTCCCAAAGATGAGTAAGTCTGAGACTGATGGTTCATTTTGAAGAATTTTGCAGGGTTGAAAAGATGTCAGTTGATTATCAAAGGCCAAGGACTGGTGGAGGGAAGAAATCAAAACAAAAATAGAACCAGAGAAGGTCCACTTACTTTCCATGAAACTAAAGGTACTGACTACTGAAAATAGATGGGAGAGCAGCACATTTTGGTGTATTTTTAAATGTTGTACTTCACTTCTGTTTAATATGTATATTTATAAATTAATATTGATCTTCCAAAAAAACTAGTGAACCTCCAACAACCTCATTTCTGTTGTATCCCAGCCTGCACCTGAGCTGTCAGGTGAGCCTGAGGTTGGGCCTGTTCAGCCTGTGATTGTACCTGACCTGTCTGTTGAATCTGGGTTGGGGCCTAGGATTCCCATGCAGCCAGAGTTGGATGAGGCTGCTATTCCTGGACAACCAGAGTTTGTTCCTAAGGATTCTGGGAGCGGGCAGACAATGGTTTCAAGCGGGCAGCTTGAACATTTCTTGGGAGAGTCAAAGTCGAATTATCTTTTGGCAGATGGGCATTCCAGTTGTGATAAAAGTAATGAGGTTCACAGAAAGAAAGCAATATGTCAACAGGGACAAGAAAGGGAGATTTTGAGAAGGAGCAGACAGTTGCTAATGAGAAAGGGTTCTGAGCAAACTTTCCACGGAAAGAGGCCTTGATTCCAGCTTTAAGAGGAACCACTTCTGAAAGAGATTTTCAGAGGTGGTAACTTTGCTCATCTAGAGTGTTGTTCCTGTTTCATGGACTCTTGTTTCATGCCTCATGGAATCTTTTTTATGTTCCTGTGGACTTTCATGCCAAGTTCCCATAGCCTTGTATCTTGAGTTTTGTTCCAGTTCTTGTTCCTGCTCTTAGGGAATTTTGGATTATCCAGTCATTGTTCCTGTAAGCTTTGCAGTTTGGATCCCTTGATCCAGTTGAAGATCCTGTTCTTTGTTCCAGCTTTGATACTGTTCCTTGGATTAATTTTGATACCTTGTTGAAGTTTATTCTTGTGTTTGATTTTCATGAACCCTTGCTTCAAGATTCCCAAGTATTTTGTACCTGGTGGACTAAAACCTTGTTTCATTGACTTTGAACTTTGATTTGATATTACTTACATATATTCTTCAATAAACAACTTGCATTGCTTATAGTCAGGGGCTTCAGCGTGGTTTTGAGGTGTCTCTGCAATCTAGGGGTGCAACAATTTCAATAGATCTAGTTGTACAAGTAGCCCTGTCAATCTGGACATTCTCATGTCTTGAAAACTGGGGTGAGTGTCACACTATTTTATTTGGATTTCTTCAGAAAATAGAATCACTGCTGTTAGCTTAGGCTTAATTCTTTTGTTGTGCTAGCTGCTTCCATGTTTCCAGGTTAATCAGCAGCTTGGTCTTTGAAGTGTGCAGCAGAAACTTTATGAGCAAATCTGTAAAATGATTACAGAGTTTTCAGATCTTACTCCAATGAGAAGCGTATCTGTTCCTCTGTATTCATTAGGTGACATCCAGTTTTCTGCTTTTACAGATCTGCTCTTTAAGGCCACAAAGGGTCATAGACATGAGAAACATCAAATATAAAACAACCTACTCTGGCACATTATAGAATATTCATGTGCCTTTCAGGACAAGCAGGTTTTGCATTACTTATTTATAGCGACTTGCATGTTTGACATTTATTCAAAGGAAATGAAGTGTTTGTGTATTAAGACCAAGTTTATCACAGTCATTTTTTAAAATATAAATTTAAGTAAAAGCTTTACAATAGCAACAAGATAAGGGGCCAGGTCTTATAAAAGTTATTCTGGAACGCCAACATTACAGTGCTGCTGCTGACAAAATGGTCAAATAAGATGATATGGATGAATGACCCAATTCCTTAAATGAAGACGAACATAGCTCTGATTTTAAATGGTGACAGTGACCCTATCTAAAATATCTGAAGTTTAAATGTGAAGATGTGCAAGGTTTTCAGAAGCTAAGGATTTTTGAAAGAAAAAAGCTCATACTTTTTTCGCAGGTTTCTATTTGAGTGGGCTTTTATAATAATACTTTTATAATACTTCTCCATCCTTCGTTCTGCGTAGAAACTGCAAGACCTTTCCTTGATTGTATAAAAACCCATCTTTGGCTTTTGAAGCAGAATTGAATGTAGACGTGTCATAAGGAGACCAAGATTTACACAGTTAGCCTTTTACACTTTTTTAGTTATATTTCCATTTTGGAGAAAACTTTGGAAAGTTTTAATAGGGTTTTCAGCTCTTGTACGAAGCAAGCAAAAGAATTCAAAGTGCTAACCTTTTCTTTCTGTAAGCAGAAAGCATATGAATGAAATCACCATCCCTTCTCACTAAGGAAGAGCAGAGGTTTAGCCTTTACTCTCCAACTTCCTTTATAATATTGAACTCAATCAAATATGCACACTAAGGGTAGTTGAGAAGTTTCATACTGGAAAGTGGTGGTGTGTACACATTTAATGTGTGCATCCATATGTATTTAAAAGAGCAAAACCTGGCTTTATTTTATTTCTGTGTGTTCTCAACCAAATCAAGCATCGTCAGACAGCATAATATATTAGATCCCATTTTTACAAATCCTGCTATAAATTTTATATTTCATTGCCATAAAGCCTTAAGTATATGTCAGCTTGCATTTTTTATTTATTACCTGCTCCATCATAAAGACTTAGAGAGATTGCAACTGATAAAAAGATAAATATTCCAGTAAAATTTAATATGCTATCACTGGATGGTAGGAACATAATACTACAGCAGTCATATTAATAAACATATTTTCCTCTGTCATCTTTTATGGGCCAGCCTGAAGAAAAGAACAGTTTTCAATGTCTGAAACATGTTTCAGCTTTTTGTATAATTCTTTTTTATATCTAGATATTGACAATGCAAATCTTGAGGAAGATATTAACTTTTGTCTCATAGGCACTACATCCATTTTAGAAAAGTAACACAAAATTACATGGTTATATTTCATTTCTTGCTTCAGTGCTCTTTCAAATATACGAAAAATTGACATTCTTAAAATGTTTTGAGTTTCTTGGACATTTAATTATTAAATTCACTCTTCAAAGTAATCAGAAGCATTGACGTTTTGAAAATCTCTTCTGGAGATGTAGGTAGTAATACAAATAATGTTAACTCCGTACAGGCTGAGATTGTCTTAATAGAGAATAGATGACTGATAGAGTAAAATTGAGAAGATCTGGTTTGTTGTGTGTTTTCCGGGCTGTATGGCCATGTTCCAGAAGCATTCTTTTCTGATGTTTTGCCCACATCTAGATAGATGTGGGCAAAACATCAGGAGAGAATGCTTCTGGAACATAGCCATACAGCCCTGAAAACACACAACAACCCAGTGATTCTGACCATGAAAGCAACAGTGAGAAGATCCATCAATTCATCCAGTTGTCAACTAGTAAGGTTGACTCTTTGGTCTGCATAAATGTTTGAAAATAGTATACCCATCCATGGGATAGCACTAACATATAAGAGCAAGGGAAAATATCATGTATGCTTTTACTTTGGTGAATCACAATTTACCAGCTTTTTAACTGACCAACAAGGAATTTTGAAGACTGTCATAGCTGTCAACTTATTCTTACAGTAACTTTTATGTTTTATTTTGGCAGGGGCATTGAGTATGACCTCCCAGGGGCCTGCCAGAAGAAAAGAAATGACAGATAGCAATAACAAATTGCAGGCAACTTATGTCCTAGGCAGATAATAGTTGTTTCTGAGAGCAAATATACAGAAATCTCGAGGGAAGCAAAAACAGGCAAGACCTGAGATAGTTCTGAGGGAACAAATACATTCCTCTGACAAGGTAGAGCACTTAATGTGCCTTTATATCAGATGTTTGCTGAACTCCAATCTTGTTCTGTTAGTAGAGAAAGACTTGATAAAATCTTAAATCACTAAATAAATAAATAAGAATCCTCTGACCTATCTTCGGCACAGAGCGACTTTTTTCTCTTTCTCTGGTACTTCTGCCCCTTTTCGCATACTCTGAATCCAAATATCTTTATATTTTTGCAAAAAAAAGAACTCTCAGAACATCTACTACTCCTCTTCTTCCTCCTTTTGCTGTTCTTGCAGAGAGCCAAGAAATCCCTTATTTCATTAGGAGAAAATAAGGCAAAGGAGTCTTTCCTATGCCAGTATATGTTTTTGCAGAAACTTCTAATAGCAACAAGATATGAAGGAGAAAAAACCCACTTTGGTGTGTAGTGGGGAAAAGTGTTGGCCCGCATGTTTCTGCATGTCAGGGGTGAAAGCTGGGAGACTACTTTTTCAACTGCAACTTGAATTTTTCAGCCAGAAGGATCACATTGGAGGATGCTGATTGGTGAGCTATAATAAAAAATTACTTTTGGAGCTTTGATAGTGGCTCTAAATCACTGCCTTGATGGTTCCTTTCTTATGAGATTTATGGGGCAATCTGTACCCCCTCCTAGGGACTGTGGGGTCTTCCAGATGTTCTTGGAATACTGAGTATACAGTACAAACCAAACTATTTTACAACCAACAATGTTAAACCAAGGTAATCTGTAAAAAGTAGTATGTTTTCCTGTGATTCTCCCTCTAGTTGTCTCATTGTCAAAGCCAGCTGGTCTGGTCTGACTGCTGTGGATTCATTGCAGATGCAAATTTCCATCTTCAGGTCCATGTACCATAGTTTTCCTCATTTAGAGTGTTTGTTTGTTTAAAATGGTCAATATTTGGGTTTCAGAGCTCTTTTCCTTTGTTTGTGACTCTCTAAAACATTCACGGAATACAGTCAGATGCATGTTTTCCAGGGTCCTCACATAGTCTACTAATTGACCACAGTACAAACAGAAAATTGGCTAAAAAGACCTTTAATCTGATTCAGCAATGTACTTCATGAGCTCTGTTGTTGTTGTTGTTGTTGTTTAAAAGTGGTGGCCCAACTGCAGCATTAATTAAATCTTCCTATGTTTTTTCTTGTGTTTTCCTATTTTTTTGTGACATGTCAATAGGGCAAGGGTGGGGTTGGGGATAGAGGAGCGGGATGCAATGCAACAAAAGTATGATTTCGCATTGGAGTTTTAAATTACACAGATTCAATACACAACTGAACAATCTGTTAGGAACGGGAAATTACCTGACATTTGCAAAGTGACAACAGAATTAATACTTCTGGCTAAACCACCTGTAAAAGAGTTAAGCCACTGTGATTAGGGTATGGTGATTAATACAATGGGAGTAGTATATAGGTTGTAGTTATATTGAGTAAGTTTAAAGGACTGATGGTGGTTTGGAAAGTGTGTTGGAGAATTGCTGCTGTGAGTAGAAGCTGTAAAGTTTGTATATTTTGTATATATGTTGTATATTGCTGTAATAAAGGAGAAAGAAAAGCTTTCCTGTTTATTTGGGAAAGAACAAAAGCCTCCGCGTGTTTTTGTTGTCTGAGTAGAAGATCACTGTCACTGTGCTTTTGGATTCCTGGTTCTTTAACTGAAACTAATGAAGTCACTTTCACAATAGCAGGACTTTTATGACTGCATGGAACCCCTCACACAATCAACATAGAAAACTTGCTGCTCCTCATCTGATTTTGTGAAGAGCCTGTTTTTAGGGTCAGGTCATTAGTCCCAAATGTAGATTAATACTGTGAAATTGGGCTACCTTAGCAATCATATAGCGGCAAGCTCAAGTTTACTGAAATCACAATGATGCATTTGGGGGGGGGGATGTAATGTGTGTCCTTCTGAGACCCTGACTTTGAGACCCTCCCTGAACTATTTTCAGCCTTTGAGAGAAATAAGAGACTGAATTAGGTTAACAGGGCCACTTCCATGCTGAAAACACTTCTGCAGTGAAGCTCAGTTGCTAGGCATTATGGGTATAATATACTGCAAATTGCTGTAGCAACGTAGGAACTATTTTCTTAGCTTGGAAACACCAGCTGAAGGATTAATCTGGCTCTTCATTATTAGAAGCTGACTGTTTGTTCTGAAGTGATTTTCACTGGGATTATATAGAGCTTCAAACACTGTAAAGCATGTATTTGCTTCAAGTAAGTTCAGGCGTATGAAGGGAGAAGAATAAACAGATGTCATGGGCTTTGGATGAATAAATGTATTGTAAAGTCCTTTTTTACTTTAATTACAGCTGGGAGTACAATCTCCTGCCAGGCATTAAATTGGGTCAGCAGCAGCTTGAGAACAGTCGCTGATGAATGCAAGTGGTATGGAGATAACAGAAAATAAACTGTGGTGCAATGCCAGGCTGGATAAGCCATGGCGTGTCTTGTAAGGTCCCCATTAACATTCAAGAAAAGAAATACACAAGAGAATTTGTGGCCTTGAAAAGATAACCAATACTCTTGGAAGGTTTAGTTGGATTTATTTAGTTGGATTTATTTAATTATGTTTAGTTTCTTGGGATAGTTGTCCCGTAAGGCTAATCCACACATTTATCAAATGCAGGACTGTTGTGAATACCTCTGTATCCATGATACTGTTATACGTGGCTACATTTAACCTCTTCTGATAAAATATGTCCTCTCAAGGTTCTGCATTATGATTATGGTATTCTTAGCGTGGATGTCCTCCATTTCAAAACAGTTCATTATCCATGGTTTCACATCTCAGCATGAAGTCCAGTAACGTACCTACCGTAGATAAGCGGATTGTACTATTCTTTGAAAAATAATTTGCTGAGTGTACAAAGGAAATTAATGGACCAGTCATGCACATGTACATACAGAGCATATGCTAAATTGCTGGATTCTTTGGTGGTACAATAGTTTTGCAGTCTTGTTTTCCAAAATCATAACTTTCCCAGGATCTACATCTAATTGAGAAATCTTTTGTAGGCGTTCAATAGGAATCCAAGAGGGAACATCAGCCTTATGGCTATGGGAACCATACTATACTCATTTCCTTCTTTATAAATCTCACTTGTAACCTCTGAGCAGTATGTTGTGGTTTAAAGGCTGATAGCAGGTTCTGTGCCAGTGACTGGCATTCTTGTATGGAGCAGAAATGTGCTATGTGACTTTAAGGTTTCCCTATTGCAGAGCATCCGGTTATTTTTACTTAAATGGAGATGAGTAGTCCACTTGCCCCTAGGGTTGCTATTTAGAAGCAATGGAAGGAATTTGTTTGTCAGTATAAAGTATCGTGCGGCAAAAGAAAAGTAAGATAGAAAAGGCCAAGCTTGTATCTCATAATATTTTTCCAGAAATTGCGGATGCTTACTTGAGACTTGGAAAACTACCAAAAACAGGATATTTTATGCCTAGTGCTTTTGCTAAAAGTTTAAAATATTTATGGACTAATTATCACAGTATTCACTTTTAGAACTGATTGGTGGCAGGCACCTTTTCAGAGCAGTGGACCTGATTGATGGACTATCTGTTGGGTGCCTGTGGATACCACCAAATTTTTCAGGGTGGTCCGCGAGAAGACCTTGCTGGTACTGTTATGTTTATTCATATCATGATCTGATCACCATGCTCAACATATCCCTTATGCATGGGGGTATTGGGATAACGATACAAAAGGTTTGCTAGGGTAGATCCTCTCTCACTCAGCCCCCCTCTCCCCGAATCAAAATCCTGGCTACGGGCCTGACTGGTGGTATTAAATACTTTCTGCTATTGGTCCCTCTCAGCCAAAGTACTTAATGTTAGATGCAGAAAGAACTATGGAATGCTAATCATGCATGGAATTTTAATAAAGATCAGTGTGAAGAAAAGTTTTGTGAAGCCCAGAGGTGTGTGGGTGTTATATTTCAGCAATAAATGTTGGTTTATTACTGAAATTATGATATCAGTATCTGGATATAGTATCAACATCTGGAAGGCAGAGGCGAACCCCTCCAAACAAATCTTGCCAAGAAAACCCTGTGATAAGTTCATCTTGTGGTCACCGTAAGTTAGGAAGAACTTCAAGGCACACAAGAATAACAAATCTGGATTTGTGTCATTCATCCACATCATTAGTTGTGTTTGTCTTCTTGCTATATCTGAAGCTGTGCTGTGAGCTTTTAAATATGTCATTTTGCCCCAATTAGATTTCTCCTTTTTCTGACAGCCTTTCTGTTCCCCCTTAAAGAAGGAGTAAATATAGAATTTTGCTATTGCCTTTTTCTCCTGGTACAGCTACTTTTCACCGATCTGTTTGAAAAGCCTGCCTTTAATCAGCACAGCTTAGTATCTATGCCTCATCAGTATCTATATATTGTATTCTTGAAAGGTGCTGAAGGTTATCTTTGCAATAATAGATTAGGAAAAATAGAACCTCTGCAAAGCCATAGTGGATCGGTGTAATGTTTGCTTTCATGTTAGATTTCTGTTTAAGCAAAAGAGGTAAATTAAAGAATGCAAAGGGAAAGCATTAGATCAAAGTGCAGATGGTCTTCACACTTTGTCCCTGATTCCTTGAACAGGAGCTCTAGGACTAAGAATGCATCTAAATTGTAGAATTAATGCAGTTTTACTCCACTTTAACTGCCATGGCTCAATGCTGCAAGATACTGGGAGCAGTAATTTTACGTAGTCTTTAGTCTTGTCTGCCAAAGATTGCTGGTGCTTCATGAAACTATAACTCCTAGGATTCTATAGCATTGAGCCATGACAGTTAGAATTGTGTTAAATTGCATTAATTCCACAGTGTAGATGCACTCTCACAGATATTTGTATTCATATATTTGGTCCTGATAGGCTTCTGTAGTAGATAAATGATCACTGCTGTCAGTTTCTTGAACAGGTGATTTGCTCTGCCAGAGCAGAGAGTGCACTTTTTTGTTTTACATTTACATGCACAGAAAGCCCTGTGGTTTAGGTCCAGGTTTCCTGGAGGATCATCTTCTCCTCTATAACCCACCTTTGAGGACACTGAAGTCCTCTGGGCATCACTTACTCCAACCAGCCAGAACCGGACTGGCAACCGTCACCCAGAAGAGCTTTTTCTTCAGCCGCCCCAAGACTGCAATGACCTGCCAGAGAGCTCCAACAGCTAAATGACCTATCTCTCCTGGCTGGCCAACCCAGGCAGCTTTGAACCATGATTTTTGGATTTATATTCTATTGCAGTGGTTCTCAACCTGTGGGTCCCTAGGTGTTTTGGCCTACAAACAACTCCCAGAAATTCCAGCCAGTTTACTAGCTGTTAGGATTTCTGGGAGTTGAAGGCCAAAACATCTGGGGACCCACAGGATGAGAATTACTGTTCTATATTGTTGAAGGCTTTCATGGCCAGAATCACAGGGTTTTTGTGTGTTTTCCGGGCTGTATGGCCATGTTCCAGAAGCATTCTCTCCTGACGTTTCACCACATCCATGGCAGGCATCCTCAGAGGTTGTGAGGTGTATATATATATGTGTGTGTGTGTGTGTGTGTGTGTACACACACACACACACACGTACCTCACAACCTATGAGGATGCCTGCCATAGATGTGGGCGAATTGTTCCAGAAGTATTCTCTCCTGACATGACCATACAGCCCGGAATATGCCTCAATATTTCTACATATTAGCAATGGATAAAAGAAACACTATGTTTCAAGACCAGTCCAACAAACAGTATATTTTCCTATCCCATGAAGAAAAAAGGCCAGCCATACACATAATTGGTTCTTACTTTAACATTGTTGTCAGAATAGCATCTTCCACCACAACAGAGAGGGTAGCTAGCAGGCTTGGAGGGGAAGGGACAGAGATAGAATTCCTGGCATGAGTGGTGTAATGAAAACAATATTTAGGGCTAAAACCTCAGAACTTTTTTTCTTACCGGGATTATGACATCATATGCCACAGTCTTGGACTCCTCTCTGATTTAGCTGCATTACCCACTGTATCATAAGTGGAAATGGCAACAATAGAATGCTATTTTCTATGCACTGTTGTAATCCAAACTATTTTGGGGTGACTTGTTTTAAGTGGGCAAGAATAATTATTTTTACAAAAGTCCTGTTCCTGATAGAGAGGTAAGTAAGTTCTTTATATAGCTCAACACAATCACCTACACGTTTGGACTTCCTTCAGGGTGTTGCTATAGAGACTGTCATGGCAAGGGCCTGCACTCCAATATTTAATACTATACTACTGCATGGAGCACAAAGGTCTTCCGTTCAAGTGCACACCATCATTCTCAACCATTTGCTTCTTTAGTCAGTTGCTGCATTCTGCCTAATAATAGATCTAGCTCAGGTTTAGAGTTCAGTTCGATCTATATTCCCTCAAAAGCTTTTAATGTAGCTTACACTCATACAGTTATGCATAGGACTACAATGTTAACCATTTTGTTAGAAGTTACAGACCACACATGTCAAATGCAAGGCCCGCAGACCGAATGCGGTCTGCCACATCATTTTATGTGGCCCACGAGGCTTTTGATGCCAGGATTTCATAGTTACATTTATACACTCTTATAATTATAAACGGTCCTTTGAAGGCAACTATGAGCCTGATGTGTCCCTTAGTGAAAATTAATTTGTTACCTTCCCATGGTATACTTCCCTGTGGAGTTGATGCACAAGTGGGAATTGTGTGGCCCATATGCTGCGTGCAACCTGAGCAGGCCTTTCCATTTTCAAAAAAAGATCACAAACAGTGAATCAAGGAACATGAAAGGCACTGCAGACTAATTCAACCAGAGAAGTCAGTCATAGCAGAGCACTTGATGAACCAACCTGGACAAAGCATATTATTTGAAAACACAGAAATGCTGGACTACTCTAACAACCACCATGTCAGACTACACAGAGAAGCCCATTGAAATCCACAAGCATGTGGACTATTTCAGCAGAAAGAAGAAAACCATGAAAATGAACAAAATCTGGCTACCAATATTAAAAGAAACTCTAAAATCAGGACAGTAAATAAAGAACAACACTCAGAAGATAGGGGAGTTCCATATATAAAACAATCAAAGGATTCCCCGAGGCAGGAATAATCCAGATTTTGAAGCTGTAAGGCCATTTAATGCTAATCAAGGTGGTCAATTGCACCATTCACATGTGCCTCAAACAGACAAGTGTTCTTTCTCCCACCCTGGACCTTCCACAGATATATAACTCCAATGTCTAGTTTTCAACAGACCTCACAACCTCTGACGATGCCTGCCATAGTTGTGGGCAAAATGTCAGGAAATAATACTTCTGGAGCATGGCCATACAGCCCGAAAAACACACAGCAACCCAGTGAATCCAGCCCTGAAAGCCTTCGGCAACATATTGAAACCAGAACTGGCCAGAATGTCACATCAAGTTTCAACAAAACAACTAGGTGCAGTCCATAAGGGCCAGATTTTTTAAAAAAAAACAAAACATGGAGGGCACTGCTCCTGAACTCTCCATTGATGTCCATCCTTAGTTTAAAGGCACTATATAGTGAGTTTCAAAAGACTAATATTAAAAACTCCATATTCCAGGATTGTACAGTAAGGTGGGAGAATTATTCAAGTATTTTTTTTAAAAAAAAATTATGGGCAAAGATTTTTGGCATGTTGAAGAAACAGATTGCTTTGATCCAAGACATTTCCTCCTGGATCTGGCTAGGAAATTTGACACTGTGGATTACTTTTCATTCTCTAATGGTTGAATTTTTTTTCTTTCAAGCTCTTTGCTGCAATCTCTAGCTGCCTGCTTTTCATCATACAGTATAGTGCAGCATGACCTGTCTTCATAAACATCATTTTGATGCCCATGAAGTATGCTGGCCCTCTGCTTTTTTACTTCATCTGGCTGCTTTGCAATTTATTATTGATGCCCTTTCCAGCACTTCCTCTCACCTGGTGCTCTCCAATGCCTTGTGCACTGCTGCGTAGGAACAGGTGGATGAACAGGCACGAAACCCTGGATGTGGATCATTGGTCTATTGAGTCTCGTTTCCTTTTGTGGCTGCTTGCCAGCAAATTATATAGGCACCAATCATCGCTAGAAGTGAGAGCAAAACAGAAGTTATTTGCATAAAAATAATGGGACTAGAGTGGCAGTAGCAGTAATAAAAGTCCAAACTAAACTTTTAATCAATGATCCTCTATCATATATGTATATATCCAGAATATGAAGTAGTATATAAATGGATCAAACCACAAGAAGATTTTATTTGGTTTTTTACTATTAATATTGGAGAAGTGATGTGTTTTCTTGCACTAATGAAAATAGTAGACCATAATGTTTTTGTGAAAAAGAAATCAAGATGAATTTAATGCAGCAGCTGAAAAATATTAATGTTTCAAAAGCCAGAGCAGAAACTTAATACCTAAAGAAGAATATGATTTTAATCACAAATGTAAGTCTTCTTGGCTAGTGATGCTGCAGTAAGGTCTGCTGTCAGACTGGAACACTAATAAGATTTGACTCAGAGTGGCACATGTTAAGATTGCTGATTTGCAGTCCCTTAGTGCCATAGATGGAAAATCTTCACTCTCAAGGTCATGCACATTTTTGTTTCTTTGTTAATGCTAAAAACCAAAATGATCCCATCAATTCAAACATTTGTTCTGTGCAGAAAAATACTTGCATGCTGATTTGGAAGCTGCTAGTCTGAGAAATGTGAATAGTATCAGGGTTGATGACAGATCACAGCTGCTGCATAGAGAATCACCTGATGTGATGGAGTTGACTCATGGCCAGCCATTTGAGTGCAAAGGCTAAATGCCACATAGATTTGACAAGTTTTTCCATGGTGTTCCAAGAGTTGTTTACTCTTGTTGCTGCCCCAGGATCCAGCAATGGAGTTATAAGGCGCATAGGTTGTCTTTAAGTAACATATTATGTTTATGTTTGACCATTCTACCCGGGCATAGTCTTTCTCTGGTGCAAACAACTCCTTCCCAGACCTATTTTTCCCCGTTCTTCATGTTAATGGTTGTTTTATGCACATGCATATAACATTAGAATTTGATAAGCAGCTTCTGATAGCTGGTTTCTGTCAACCTAATGTTGTTGCTGGCATTAGTGGTGCACCAAGGAAAGTAAACAAGAGAAAAAAACAGGTACCAAGAGTAAAAGGAGGAGGGCGGTGGTAAAACCAAGTTTAATATTCCTCTGGTATCTGGCTTTGGGTAGAGTCATGGAACCAAGAGGCTGAAAGGAAAGTAGCCTGGCAAATTGGAGATACCACGTGAATGGTGATTGGCCAAACCAACCTTCTCATACTAATTAAGCTTCATGATACCTACTGCCGCAGGTCAGCATTTGAAATGCTCATTGTTCTCTCTACTAACATCATCATCTGACTCTCTCCATAAGCATAGGTTTGCATACATGTATGGGGATATAAGTTAACATTGCGGGAAGTCGGAGTCATAGAGGTTCATGAACTCCTCTCCCTCAGTTGTTTTTAAGTCAATAATCTGTGTTATATAAAGTCCCTTCTAAATGGGAAGTTGATTGTAGTATTGAATGCCTCACCCTAATATCTTTAGTAATAAAGTCCCAGAAGGAACCTGGGTCCATATTTTCATTTATATTATCCCTTTTCTGTTTGGAGATTATACACTACATATCTTTTTCCTGTGAAAATGTTCTTATTTTGTATCTGAGCAAGTTGTATCTCTGGAGTCAGAACATGAAGAATAAAAAATAGAGGGAAGCAATTAAAGTACATCAAGCTCTGCAGTAGTAAGATAACAAAAGAACTACTGTACTGCATAAGTGGTGTATATGGAGGCTGATGTCTCTTTTCTAGTAGTAGCCAATGCCATATGCTTCAAAGGATGGTGCAGGATGTTACATAATGAAGCAATTTGACCTCAGAGAAAAAGAATTTCCATAGTTTCTTTGTACTACAGTCAATATCTTATGCAACTGATATATTGTTACCCTCTTGAATATAACCAAGTGAATTTGAATCTTCACTTGCTGGATCCGTTGAGTGGTAAACTTTTCCAGATCTTGGAAAAGTTACTTTTTGGGGATTAAGAAATTCCCCAGACATCATGGCCAGTAATTTTGCTGACCAAAGTGATCTTGAGGTGTGTGGTTCAGAAAAGTTAACTTTTCTGAGCTTGGAGGAAACTCTATGGAGATTAAGTATTGAATGTGTTGATTATTCATGTTTCTTTTGAAATATCTGGGAGAAGGACCAATATCCATCCTAACAAGCTTTCGCTTTTTGGAAAGTGAGTGAATTCTCAGCAATATGGACTTCCAGCACATGTGTAACTAATATTAATAATTCAGGATAGAGATGAACCCTACCTATGAAAAAACATATACCACTATGTGCCACTTATAATTCAGATAACATTTTAATTCATTTTCAAGCATTGCATATAAATCACTGCAGTTGAATTGTATCTGACACCATATTTTTAAAAAATTTAAATACGTATGGCAAATACTTTTGAGACAGAAGGCATTTCAGAGTGATAGGAAATGTCTTTGTACCCAGATCAGTATCAGCAAGTGTTCAGAATGAATGTGCGAAGATGGCAGTGTGTTGGCATGTGCAGGTCCTGCCCCACAAAGGCTCCTCCCTCTAGACATCACACCTTGAACAGAAAGGCCTGAATGTGACCAGAAACTTCCATGCATTTTTTTAACCCAACATGATCAGAGCTACTGAATGTGTAAATGTATGAAGTACGTTCTTCCAAATGCAGGTAGAAATTCCTTTTGGACCAACACACAAAGTGCCTAAAGTTTTCTTCATAGAAACATAGGAGTGTAGGAACGTGAAAATCTCTCAATTTCAATGTTGCTGCCTTTCTGTCAATCCCATCATGTGTATATTGTATGTGTATATATTTTAAATTCTATGCAGTTTCAAATATATTTATTTTAAAAATATAAACATTGTTTTTTGTGGACTTCATTTCTCCAAAATGCCCTAGAAACCATACAGGTGTACAAATTGTTTTCACAACAGGTCTAAGGAGGTTAAACGTGAATTTAAATGAAGCTGTCTGAGCAAATGAATACTGAGGTCAGGCTAATGTGAGCTGTCTTTCTGGCCCCTCTCATGCATTCATTTCAGATGCCCAAAGGGGACTCTAAAACAATAAACAAACGAAGACATTTTAGCTGAGATTAAGCTAGTTTACACCTAATCATTACCTGCATGGAGGCCACCTAGGAACCTCATGGAGACTGCTCCAAGGAGAAAAACAGGTAGGAATTATATTTACTAAAAATACATTAAATTCTTGGTTCTATATTAGGTCTTAGAAAACAGAAGGTGAATGATCCATAATCTGGGGCATAATAGCAGAGAGAAGTTCAAAAAGAACCCTTGGAGCATGTTGACAAATATGTAATTGTTCCTACCCACAATGATGGTACACAAGGGCAGCTTGGTCTGATGCCGATAGTGTGCTTGTCTGGCATAATACAAAGTACTAATTTTCAAGTAAGATAGACTAAATATTGTTTTTTGTTTGTTTGTATCCGACAATATCAGCTACTGTAAAATTTAATTCAAGCTCATGTCAGATCCAAGCTAATTTTAGCTTGTATATTTGTCTGCTTTAATCAGAACCTTCTCATTGAAAGCACTTAATGTTAATCTTTTAAATCTTTGGGTCACTAAACTACATGCAGGGTGTATATGAACTACATACAGCTCCTTCTTCGGTATCAGACTTCTTGCTTGTTACTTCGCATGACATTTAAGTTTACAAATTGGGTTGAGCTCTTGAGTAATTAATAGGTAAGGGACATTTTTCTTTTTATTTATTTAAAGTATTTTTCATATAGTGGTCACAGTTGGCATTTCTTTGTTTGATCACATGTCATGATATCTATGGTGCATCATGTCCACATAACAACTCTACACATATGCAGTGTGTAGCCATGCATCAGAGTTAATGTTGGTTAAAGAGCATGGCTGTAGCATGGAAAATTAAAGGGAAAGAAAGATAAGCTGTGCTAGATCAGATCAAAGGCCCACCTAGTCCATCATATTGTTTACTAAGTAGCCAATCAGATGCCCATGTAATATTAACGTCAGGATATGAATATGACTTTACCCTCCATCTTCAGCTTCTCAGCAACTGATATATCCCTCTGATGGTGGAAGTGATAGCTGTCCTTACTGATGTTGTAAACCTTCATCAATTTACCAATTCTAAGTTTAATGCTGTTATTATTGGAAGCTATCACTGAATCTAATAATAATAATAATAATAATAATAATAATAATAATAATAATTTATTTATTTATACCCCGCCTCCATCTCCCTGGAAGGACTTGGGGCGGCTTACAAGGTTCAAACCCAGATATAAACAGTAACAATATAAAACACATCAAATGTACAAAGACATGTGCAATTATAAAAACACATTTACATATGTAGGTAAAATAGCAAACTTAATAACATAATTAAAACACAAGTTAAAAATAGACTAAATAAAGTGCACCGTATAAATTTCAAACCTGAGGTAGGTGACAAAGTGCTACAGGTTAGTGAGAGGACAACTTGGGAAGGGAATAAACCCTGTCGCTATATTGAATTAAAGTGCATTCAGTGAGGAAATGATCACAGGAAACAAGAGTTATCATGAAGTTGGGCAGACCTTATCCAAAGACCTGTGTGAAGAGCCAGGTTTTCAAGCTCTTCCTGAAAATGGTTATGAATTTCACAGTTTAACTTTGTTTAAAGACGTACTTACCATATTTTGGGTTCCTTCCACGCAGCTAAATAAAATCCCACATTATCTGCTTTATTATCTGCTGACTGGAATATATGGCAGTGTGGACTCACATAACTCAGTTCAAAGCAGATATTGTGGGATTTTCTGCCTTGATATTCTGGGTTTATATGGCTGTGTGGAAAGGCCTTTGATTGCTCCGAAATGTCCAGCTTCAGTAGGTGAACCTGTTCTAGCACCATAACAGACAAAGAAGCTTTTCTACTTCCACTCTACTATAAGAAGCTTGCCAGAAGAACCCATGCCCTCTGTCTTTCATTTCCCAGCATTCCTTATCTGAAATTCCAAATTTAGAAACCCTCCAAAATTGTCCACATGGGTGGCTGAGATAGTGACAACTTTGCTTTCTCGTGATTCAGTGTACATAAACTTTGTTTCAATATTACTAAGTATTGTATGAGATTTTCTTCAGGCTATGTGTATAATGTGTATATAATACATGAGTAAATTTTGTATGTAGACATATGTCCAGTCTTCAAGTTGTCTCATTATGTGCAGATATTCCAAAATAAAGCCAAAATCCAAAACACTTATGGTTTCAAATATTTTGGATAAGAAATAATGAACCTTTATATTGAAGCATGCTGCCTCTGGACTTGATGCATGAATTTAATCCCTTTTAAAGCTGGCCAAGTTGGCAGTAATCATTGTGTCTTGAGGCACAGAGTATTATACAGTTTAGCTATTTACTATGCATATAAGTACTTCCTTTCATGTCCTGAATCCCCAACCATTCAATTTCAATGCATGACCTTGCATTCAGTATTATGAAAGAGGTACATCATTATATGTATCTCTATCATGTCTCCTCTTCATGAACTTTTATCAAACTGAAAGTTGAAACATTAGAACTTGTCCTCATAAACAAATTGCTTCCTTGGCTATTTTGATTTATCTTGTCATCTCCTTTTCTAGATCTACAATGTTCTTTTTTAGATACAGTGACCAGTATTCCTTTTTTTTTTAACAAAACTCACACTGTGTTGTCATTTTATTGCTTTGATTGTGTATTCCTGCATGGCAGGGGGTTGAACTGGATAGCTCTTGTGAACTCTTCCAACCCTGTGATTATATAATTCTTTGTAGGCTCCAACACCCCAAAGACCTTTTTCTTGGTCAGTCACTGACAACTCAGATCTTGATGATATTGCATTTAATTTCACTTGCCAGTTTACTGCCAATCCTCTTTATTCAGGGAGCTCTAGTATGATGTAGACCAGGCATGAGAAATCTATGGCCCTCCAGGTGTTTTGGATTTCAACTCCCAGATATCCAAGCCAGTTTAACAGCTATTAGGAATTGCAGGAGTCCAAAACACCTACAGGTCCAAAGTTTGCCCATGCCTGATGTAGAGGCTTGGGCATTTGACTTTGACTAGAGTTCAAATTCCCACTCTGCCATGGATACCCATTAGGTGAGCATGGGCAAGTCATAATCTCTCAGGTTCAATAGAGACAATGGCAAACTTCTCAACAAATCATGCCAAGAAAACACTATGATAGGTTCATCTAGGAATGACTTTACATAACCACAACAAAAACTATTTTTACCAAAACCCTTTTCAAGCTCCATACAAACACTTCCTACAGTTCCTTCCAGGATTTAGTCCTCATCCCCAGCCCAAAGCCCTGTGCTTTCCCTTGGGGGTGGCTACATGGCTATATTAGCTTAAGATCCAGATCTTTCCAGGTGTTTAATTAATCTGGAGAAAACTGGGAAATCCCAGTTTTCTTCGGATTAATTCAGTTTTACCTGCATCTTCATTTGAACGCCTCAGGTAAAACAAGACAGGTCCCATGTTTTGGACATGTCTGGAAGGGCCCTCAGTTTTGGGCCTGTCTGGAAGAGCCCTCTAATCTGATCATCTACTTTTTTTTTTTTTTGCATAGGATAGACAGAAGTGTCCTACCCTATTGATCTTCCTTCTCAGCTGTGAATGCAGAGGGATGATGGTGTAGCTAAAAAGATCACAACATACAAAGCTTATAAATATAAATTAGCTATAAAATTAAAAGCAGTTCAAAACCTAACCACTAAATAAGAAGCACAACAAATATAAACAATACAGCACATTATGAAACCTCACACTCTAAGTTATGCTGAAACAAAAATCTCTTCATCTGCCTATAGAATAACAGCAAGGATGGTGTGAGTCTAAATTCTCTAGGATGGGAGTTCTAGAGCCTGGGAGCAGCTACTGAGGGTTGGAGCAGCCATTCAGACTTTATTAAGTGCAAAGATATTTGGCTTCAAAAGGAATTTTAAATCTCCACATGCTAAAACTAAATGGGTAATATACTATTCCTTAGAGTTCTTGTTATCTCACAAGATTTTGTTAATCTCTATATCTTTTGTACAGATACTGCCAACGTTCCTTGACTTTTTAGTTTTTCTAGAACTGGGCTGGAATATTTCCAAGCAATGAATAGTGGAATCCATTGATTCCCTGATATAAGTTGGGATATGCTGCTGGTGCTGTCATTATATATTAGCCTCTTCACATCCTTTCTGCTGTTTGGGGGATTTCTTTTGAAAATATTCTCAAAAGATTCCAAAAGACAAACTTGTAAAGGGCACCGTTTTACTGTGCCAATGTATATTGTGGGACTTGAGCATCCATGGATAGGAACTCCTGGAACCAAACTCCAGGAAATACCAAGGGCCCATTATATTTGTCTTAGGTTTTGTAAGCCACCTTAGGTCCCAGACTGTAATTGCAATCATAATCATAATGTGAGAAAGAGAGAAAGGAAATAAAAGGTAAGGCAACAAAATCCCATACACAAACTTGAAAACAAAATTTAAAAGCTAGTTTAACTTGTTGAATTGTATCAAGATGATTAACTTCAGAATGAATACTGAAGAATAAGAAGGTATTCCACTGTAGGAGACTTTCAGATAAGTGGGTTGATTGCATTTGCTCTTAAGCTGGACAGTGTTGATCACTCTGGAATGCAGAGTGCATTGTTGTTGTTTATTCAAATGTTCAGTCGCTTCCAACTCTTTGTGACCTCATGGACCAGCCCATGCCAGAGCTCCCTGTCGGCCGTCAGGATACCATCCATCCATCTTGCCTTTGGTCGGCCCTTCTTCCTTTTTCCTTCCTTTTCCCCCAGCATCATTATCTTCTCCAAGCTTTCCTGTCTTCTCTTTGCCTCTAATATACTTCCCTCCAGTGAGCGGTTGGGCATTTTTTTCCTGGAGGATGGACTGGTTTGATTTTTTCACATTCCAAGGCACTCTCAGAATGGAGGACATGTTCCCTTTAGCTTTTAATCTTAGCCATTTCTCCTGTTGCTATGGCAGTAGCTTGGATAAGGATCACTGGGCAGGGATGCGGAAAGTGTTGATACAGTTCACTTTTTGCCCTTCAACCAAACCACACCTATGTTGGACACTGCCATGTGATTGATTCTCCCCTCTTCCCTTCTGTTAATATCATCTCTTCTGTGTCAAGCCAAATGTTGACTGAAAGCCCTTGAAAAATTCTAAAGTATACGCTGCATGAGCATATTGAACCTTCAACTCCATTTTGTGTTGGTAAACAGAATTCACCTCTGTCTTCATTGCATAGGCCACACTCCTTTTACATCTGCTTTTCATCAATTTTCAGACTTAATTTTGGCTATGGGAGATTGCAATGTATAGCATTAAATGATGCATGAAATGACCTGTCACACTGCATTACGTGGTACAGGAATACACACAAAAGAAAAAGAAAAAGTGGAGGGGAAGAAATAGACTATTAATGGAACATTTGCTATTCACTGGGAAAATCTATTCACATGGTGTGGCTTTGTTAATCTGTATAAATTTATCAATAGCATCCTAAAAGGAAGGACTGATTGGTGCTGATCTCCCCCCCCTCCTTCCACACATACCGTCTTTGTAACAACTGGTAGTATGATATTGTGCTCTTCAGAGATGCATTTCTTACAGATGGAGCTCTGCCAAACTTAAATTGTCATGCTGGGGAAGTGGTGCAAGCTAATACAATAAGCCTAATTGGAGTTTTCTTTTAAGGAGAGTAACCCTGTAATTTATTAGATTTCAAACCTACCCTTCCCCAAAGGCTTGGGAAGACTAACAACATAAAGCCAAAACCGATATAAAGGTCACTCATTATAACCTATTTAGTTAATGTAAATCTCATAATAATAGTATTTCAGTTTCACTGGCCTTCTCATTGCAAAAAAAGAAAAGAAAAGACCTAAGATGTAAAGATTGTCCAATACTGCTGGAGAGGAAATACTAAATGAATAGCATTTTCCATTATAAAATTAAACCTTGGTAGTGATGTAAAGTTATGTAACCTTTTGAAGAAATTATTCATGGCCTGTCATTCATTATAGGGCAACTTACTCTATGTATTATTTTAACTGCACCAAGTGTCAGGTGTAGCGAGTTGGCTTTGGTAACATCCTGTGTTTGTTTATAAAATGAGAAGGCATGTTGCAATCCAAGGAGATGAAATTCCACATAGGCTGGGCAATAGAAAGATTTTTTGTTAGCACCACTCCAAAGTATTCTGAAATAAAGGCACACCTGAACCTGGCTATTAAACTTTTGCCTATCTTAATCCAGTATATCTTCCCTTTCTCAACTGTGTAGCTTTTGATAATAGTTACTTCTCCTCTTTGCATCATCTCTAGTTCAGTATTCCTTATTGGTCTTCTTCTCATCCCATCCCATCTCACATTCTTCCTTCTGGATTTCTCTCTCCCCCCACAACATTCATTTGGCCTAGCCTTTCTTAGCCTGGTTCCCCTCAGATGTCATGAACTGAAACTTCCACCAGGTCTAGCTGATAACCAGATGTAAGGGTTCACGAGAATTGAAAATAGAAAATCTTTGGAGGATTGATGAGGTATACTTTGGATTCTTCTTCCAACCCTTTAATGCAGGCTCATCTACACTGACCATTTAATGCAGCTCCAAGCTGACTTGAAACTGTGGTGAAACTCACCCTGCCTCACTTTCTGATACCCTTGATTCTTGTTTCCTTTGTTTCAAAAATTTGTCCTGTCCCTATGTAGCCAGACTTTGGAATCTTATCTTTTTGAACTAAAATTCCAGTAATTGTATTGCATTAGATTCTTGCAGAGTCAAAATCTTACCCTGTGTCTACCTGGGCCAAATAAAGCATGCTGAATTCAAGCTCACTGTGAATAGTTAATACAACATATGACTGGCTCCTCAGCAGAAACACTTCTTCCAGCCATTCATATAGCACAAGAAATGGCCCTGGTGTTTTTGACATGAAGCTAGTTGGAGCAGGCTGGATCTGGGCCCATCACACAAAAACCTCCTTTGTGTGGAATAGCCATAGGGGAAAGATATGCCTTCTTGATTTTTCCTAGTGGAAATTTTTGATACAGTGCCATACAAAGCACATGAAAGGATGAGCAAAGAACCTGGATGGCTAAAACCCCACATGGACAGGTAGGCTTTCTCACTTTTTCTCACGAAAAAGGTTGAGAAAAACTCAAGTATTGCTGGATTACTACAATCCCCATATTCCAACCATTAGCCATGGTGGCATTCAGAGGTGAATGCCTGGAGGGTCACAAATTGTCTCCCAATTTTACATATTACACACTTACAAGAAGTGACTCTAAGCTTAACTTTCCAGTCTCGTGTTGTTATTTTTTGTTTATAGCCTCCCCCCCCCTTGACCTTCTTTATTCTTTCTTTTTTGAAAGAAGTTTGTGCTCTGTGTCAATGTATACAATAGGGTTGTTGTGTGTTTTCTGGGCTGTATGGCCATGTTCCAGAAGCATTCTCTCCTGATGTTTCCTCCACATCTATGGCAGGCATCCTCAGAAGTTGTGAGGTATATTGGGGGGGGAAAAAACTAAGCAAGGAAGGTTTATATATCTGTGGAAAGTTCAGGGTGGGAGAAGAAACTCTTGTCTGTTGGAGACCAGTGTATACAATTTCTGTAGAAATCAGTCCATTACCTCTGTCTGTCTTCTGTGCATATTCTGTTTTAGTTTTCCATTCATTTTTGGGTGAACTTTTACTATTCAACTGAGCATGGTTTTGTGACACTGTTCTTAAATGTACGTGTCCTTGATAAAAGATTGTGTTATCATGATACAATCTGTTATGTGTAAGTTACCCAAAATTGTAGCCTCTTTTTAAAAAATGGAATCATGTGTGAAGTACCTCCCTGCTCTGACCCCATGCTATTAATTTAAGTCAGATTCAGTCCAACTGTTTTGATTTAGAATTATATATTGAGCTGTTATCTTTAACCCACTCTCTCCACGGCAGCCCATTAATTTTGCAGCCTTGGTTGCTATTACAAAGGGTATCACTTTACTATTATACGTTAATATCTACTGCAAGCGAATAAAAGGCAATGTGGATGAACAGTGAAGAGCAGGCGGTTTGTATGCTTCCCAGGGATTCCTTTAGGTTTGTTTGTTTCAGTCATTGTTACATGAAGTGACATAATGTGGAGACTGGGTTACCTTTATAGGAGGATAATGAAGTAACATACCAGAAAATGTCGCTTGTTTCCAAGGCAACACGTGCTCTTAAACTTCAGTTTTACAGAAAGGCAGTGGATTTCTAGTAGTCCCTTCTACAATCTATTAAGAGTTTGTCAAAGGAGAACAATTTCTCAATCTCTGTTCCACCTTTCCCTCCTTCCACCCCCTTTTGCAGTTTGAAAAACTCAGTGTTGCGTCAGATTTCTTTTTTGGGAGCTCCTATGTGTAGTGCTTTATTTCAGTTTGCCTTCTCTTTGTCTTTCATATCATTAATCTGCATTTGAATAGGAAAAAAATAGATCTATTAAAAAGTTGTTGAAGGAGCTCTTGGCCAAATATATCGAATATCAATTATTAAAATGTATTTCAGAGAAAGACATCATTCTCAAATTATTGTGTTGCACCAGCAGATTATGTAAATCAACTTTCCTCAATGAAATATCCCCCAGATGCATTGGAGTGCAGCTTACTTTATCCCTAGCCAACATAGGGGGTTCATGACACTTTTGTACTCCGCATGATGTGTTTGTCCTATAAAACAGTTCAAGAGTATAGGTATATCCAATGAAGTGTACTTGAGCTGGATGAAAACTTCTACCAAAATAAATGTGTTGGTTTTTAAGGAGCTTCAAGCCTCTTCACTCTTTTTGTGTAACAGTATTGTCTGGCTTCTGTGCAAAAAGTCACAGATAGCATCATCACTTTTTATCATTCATTTATTCATTCATATTCTGTTTATTCCAGGACACTGGGTCTCAAGGTAGCTTACAAGAATTAAAATAAATACAAATAAAAGCATGGAATCATGGAGTTGGAAGAAACCACATGGACCATCCAGTCCAACCCTCTGCCATGCAGGAAAAGCACATACAAGACATACACTAAAATATATTTAATTGGTAGGTATGTAACCACAAGTTTATAGAGGGTTACCTAATAATTAAATGCAACAAGTACATCTTGTGTTGTGACTGCGCCTTCGCGGATTATGTTTGATGGTGATGGGATTCGAAGAGGAAGAAAAAACCCTCGTGATGAGGGTTCACTGGAGGAGTTGTGCAGGAAGCGACTTAGAGAGCTATATGGGGGATCTTCTGAGGAAGATTCAGATGGGGAGTTTGGGGAAATGGATGCTGAGGAACAGGTGGTGGCTGGGGAAGTGGGCACTGAGTGGGCACAGCCACCGGAGATGTCTGGGGATTTGGGGCCTATGGATACTGCTGAACCTGGGGTTTCTGCAGGAGCAGATCCCACTTGGGATGCTTGGAAAAAGGGAGGATGGCTTCTGTCTACGCCCTCTGACTGACGACTACTCTCGGCTTCTGACTACTGGTTTGCCTTTCAGAATTGCTGCTGCCTCCTGACCTGACCTTGGATTCTCCTGACGACGGCTATTCATCATCCCTTTGAAACTCTCGGCTTTATCTGCACCGTGGAAGCAGTTTACTGCACTTCTAGTTTGTTTTGTTTTCAAACCAGTTTGCTGTTTTTCTTTTGGGAACTGTCCCTTTAAATCCGCAGAGCCGGCTGGCTGTTTTCAGAAACGGTTTGGAGCCAAAAGAGGCTTTTGCACTTTCAGTTATACTCTGCAGCTTCTGGAAGGTTTCAAGTCTTTGTTTATTTTGCATATTTTCTAGCAGTTAACTCAATTTGTTCTCCAAAGCTGAATTGAATGCCAGCGTTTTTATTGAATGCCAGCGTGGAAAAATAGCTTGGCTTGTTTTTGAGTTATATTTTTGTCCGAACTACTCTTGAAACACTGATAAGTGAAGTGTTTCATGGATACCCTCTGTGTTTATGTTACTTTTGGCTTATCTTCTGAATAAACTCTGTTTTGTTTGTTAACTGGCATCTGACTCTTGACATCTTATGACAAATCAATTAGAATCCGGATATATTCAAAAGAAGTACAGTGATCAGCATAGCCACTGGTAATAACATATTCACCATTGTGTTACTAAATAAATTAGTGGGATGAGAAGCCATTGTTTCTGTTAAATCTCAACACAATAGAATCAAATCACCATATTAATTCTAAATCAGTTATTTCATGGGTAGATTCTTCATTTGAAATATCTTTGTTAGGGTATGATTATGGCAACAGAGAACTGAAGTAGAATGGAATATTATTTACACCAGTGGTTCTCAACCTGTGGGTCCCCAGATGTTTTGGCCTTCAACTCCCAGAAATCCTAACAGCTGGTAAACTGGCTGAGATTTCTGGGAGTCATAGGCCAAAACACCTGGGGACCAACAGGTTGAGAACCACTGATTTACACTAATTCAGTTATTGTGTTGTCGAAGGCTTTCATGGCCGGGATCACAGGGTTGTTGTATGTCTTTTGAGCTGTGTGGCCATGTTCCAGAAGTATTCTCTCCTGACGTTTCACCCACATCTATGGCAGGCATCCTCAGAGGTTGTGAGGTATGGATAAACTAAGTAAGGAAAGTAAAGAATATATATCTGTGTAGAGTCCAGGGTGTGGCAAGAGTCCTTTGTCACTGGGAAGCCAGCATTAATGTTTCAGTTAATCACCCTAATTAGCATTGGAAAGGTTTTTGTCTCTTGCCTGGGGGCATCCTTTGTTCAGAATACTTCTGCAACATGGCCACACAGCCCGAAAGACATACAACAACCCCAATTCAGTTATTTTCTGTTTGGATAAGATGTCACGGCTAAACGATGATTATAAACTTACATACCTGAATATTTTCAGAAATATTTTACCTAGGCACATACTGAACTCACAGACCTTTCACCCTTGAATATTTCAATTTACATGACTGCCTGGCTGTAGTTCGCATCTAGGCTTCCAATACTGCAGATCTGGGAAAACAAGAGCAAGAGACCTTCTGCATGATCCAGCATGTATAGCAACAAAAACATATACACCTTGTTGTAAGACCAGAGGGCATATAGGAAGCAAGGGTGCAGCATGGGAATATAGGGTTGTTACAAATAATGGCAAGAACAGATGAGATGTCCTTTAACGTGCATGAACTAAATCTGAATACTTTTTTAAAAAGAGCACCTCTATTTCGTGAATCTGCGGTACTTTTTCATGTTTCAAAAGGATGACTAGAACCCAGTGTTGAGGTATGTGTGTATATGTGTGCATGCACAAACAGAGCTATTTCTTTGATGGTGTGTCTGAAGAACTCATGGCCATTTGCATACACTTATTGTTCTACCTTGTCCCCCATTTTGTGAATTTTTATCTACTTTTCAATCGTCTCATTTATTATACAAAGCATAAACCTTGGGTAAACTTGCATTCTTTAATTTAAAAATAAAACAAAGTGTGGTTCTTTAAAAGAGATGAGGATATCTCTCAGGCTTTTGAAAATCCTTTAGCGTTATATACCTAATGGCAAATATTTTAGAACACGCTTCCAATGCTCATAGGCATCCACATTGCAGAACTGCCGTCATCTTTTTTCTCTGCCTTCATATATGATAGTAAGAATATCACTAACAATAATTCACATATGCATGCTTCTGTGTAACTACAAAGACAGGGCTGTTATGTAACCTCAGAAGATTCAAGCTGAAGTTGCTGACAGTAATAAGGCTTGCACATGATGTACTGCATAGCTTTGAAATAATGAGTCATCATCACCCACATGTCTCCAGAGACAGTATTTGGAGCAGAGCAGTGATACTGTTTCAATTATAAGCTTACTAGAAGGCATTGCTAAAATATGATTATGGTGAACTGAAATCATTAGATAGTGAGCATCTAAGAACTAACCATGGAAAATCCCAGCAAAACAATGAATATGGAGTTTTGCAATGAGAAAGCTTGATGTTTTGGGATAACCTTCCCAAGTCTGACACCTTTCTGATAGATTACACTAAAACTGTCATGAAAGTATGGGTGAAGTGAGGTGTAGTCCAGTAGATATGGGGCTACCAGAATTATCTTCAATGGAGATTTTGCTGCTTTTAATCAAGATGGAGTCATTTTCAGAAGAAAGCTGGACTCATTAGGAGAAGCAAAAAAAAAAAAAAAAGGCTTTCAGTTGCCAGTATGGGGAAATTGAACCAATATTACATTCCCCTTACAGTTTTGTGATCCACACCAAATATACTATTTGCCATAAACATTCTTCATTTGTAGATCAAAGTAACTGCAATCTATTTAAAGTAAGTACATATAAAAGTCATTGGGGGTAAATCTATGCCGTCTAGAAAAATTTCCAGTTGGATGGAACCGAAATGTCTGAGCTATTTCCATGGTAGACTGATAATAGATAAAGACTTCCAACAACATGTAAGGAACATTATTGTTGGTGAAATATACCCAGTGATGAAGTTCAGTTGTTTAATAAGAAAAAAAGCCATGCCTAGATCCTGTATGGAGCTGTTACTTCTCTGTTTCTTAGGCTTCCTCTACACTCAGTCAGTGTCACTAAGGGAGGATTGGAAGCAATTCTTGGCCCATGTTATAAGGCTGCAATTAAGAGGTGGGTATTGGGAGGCTTTTACTGATAAGGGGTTTAAGATGTTGTCAGGGAAGAGATTTAGTTTTTGCCACTTCCAGATGGCAAGTCTCTTCCTGATTCCAAGAAGTCATCAGACATGTCTTCAAGAAGGTCCCCCCTCAGGGGTGAGAAGGGCGGGGTACAGCCATAGCCACAAGGAATAAAGAACTGATTCACAAAAACAGGAGAATAACAGTCAAAGAGGTTGCATGAAAGTCTGTGCCTTGATTCATGACATCCTAAGTTCAGTCAAGTGCAGGCCAGGTGAGTACCTAAGCAGCAAACAAAGGAGCATAAGCACAAGCAGCAAGCAGATGATGTGAAAGCAGCAGTGCCATCAGTGGCTCAACCAAAACATTTTTTATGGATGGTACAATGTTGGGGAAAATGCATTGCAAAGGAAGGTGACTATTTAGAAAAGTGATGTAATTTGTTTTTGAACTTCTTTTTGAAGACCCCTCATACTTTCTGCACACCTGCTTTGCTAGAAATGTTGTTCTATTGGGAATGTTAGATATAAAAAAATAAAGAAGTGCTATTTAATTATTTAATTACTGCAGCAAGGATGACCGTAGCCAAGTCTTGGAGAAATAAAGAAATTCCGGAAACGAAATGCTGGATTAATAAGATCCTAGAAATAATGAATATGGACAAATTGACATATCTGCTAGCTAACAATCAAGGTCGTCCAAGAAAACAAATGGACTGGGAATTGATTAAAAAATACTTAAAGGACGAAAATTGAAGATTTTAATTTGAGATCTAAGAAAATCAGAATATGTACAAAACCTCATAATAGGAGAAAAGGAATGATCTGGGTTATCAGGAAAAATTCAAGAACTTAGGAAAGGGGAAAGATGAGACCCAAAGACACCATGTAATAGTTAGAAGTTTATTTTATATTATACATGTTGGGTTTTTTGGCTTTGTTTCTTTTGGTTTATTCAAGTTTTACACCTCTCTTCTTCTTTTTTTATTTTCTTCCCCTTCTAATCCTTTTTTCTTCCCTTTTTCCCTTTTTTTCTTTTCTCTCAATTCTGTAATTTATTTTATTGTATGTTTTTGTCTGTGTTTATGTTGAAAGGAACACTAATAAAATTTATTTATGAAAAGAAATGTTGTTCAGCACAGTTTGATGTAATGTAGAAGTCGAAGCATTTGACTGCAGCTCTTAGAAACCAGAGGAAGGCAATGGCAAACCCCCTCTGGATAAATCTTACTAAGAAAACCTCATGATAGTTCTTTCCTTAAGATTGCCATAAATTGGAAATGACTTGAAGGCACACAACAACACATAATTTGAGGTTGAGAAATATTAATTATGTACATGCATAATTTTTAAGCCACTTTGATTTTTGAAACAGTATAATAGATTTCTAAATACAGGATATCTGTTCGGGGACTCTTCACATAATATTATTTTTCCATAATCTACTTTTCTTACCTATAATAAAAATGTTGGGATTCTGGCCCAATTATATCATAGAATACTTTAGAAGGCCTAGAAAATGCCTAAGGAAGTATTTACCCTAGGCTTCTCACATGTTCCTATGGCCAACTTCTGGTGGAACTTCCAGTAGAATGTCTGGCAGAAATCTAGAGAGACTTTTGCACTGAAAGACTATAAAGAGAACACTTATGTAGCCATCACTGTGTCTCCCAGAGCAACTCTTTGGTATTCAAAGCTCTTCGCATATAAATGAAACTGTGTTCAACAAACTTGCATGATAAGTGGGCCTAGTGTAATAATAATAGCAATCTCTTTTGATATATGGACTTATTAAGCAAATAAATGAATAATTCAGGTTTTTTTTACTTCTTGCACTGAATAATACAAGGGCTCTCTTATTTGTTATCATGAGTTAGAAAAGGAAGTCATTGGCATTTATGAGTTGGCAACTGTTTCGATACATTTGTTGTTGTTGTTTCAAAATGTTTAATGCTCCTTCTGCCTTTTGAATGTTTTCCTCTTCTGAAATAGTCCTATTTATCATTATTGTGTTACCATTGATGTAAATTAACATCAGTACATGTGAATCAGGAAACAAGCTTCAGCTCCATTCCTAGGTCTTGCATATATTGCACCCTACAGCCCATAGAAAGTAACCATCCCAAAGCAGAAGAAGATACTCCACTGTTAGAGATTATTGAGATGCAACTCTGGTTGAATTAAAGATGCATGTTTTGCATGGGATGAGGCAGATAGAGACCAGAACCTCAGTTTTCTCAAACTGTCCTTTGTCTGCTCTGACCTATACTGGCCTTCCTTCTGGCTTAGATTCTGTCTCAGCCTGATCTGGAAAAGGAGACATCTTGGTTGTGTGGTATGAAGCTGACACAGACACGGTTCCCCATCTCTCTAGCTTAGTTAGTTAGAACTAGCACTTCTCTTATCATTTCTGTACAAGTAAATGTTGCTTTATTGTAACAAGCAAAGTATATGCTGTGACGACTGTATGCACAGGAGAATAATCTCACTAACCATTCCGTTCTTTAGTAGAACTGAAGTCACATTATGCTACTGTCTAGCTTATTTTGCTAAAAAAAAATTCCTGGGGTGACCACTATCTTTACATAGTCACTTTATATGCTACCTCCCATAGCCATGGGAATGAGCAAGAACGGGCTACTGAACTGAGTGAAATTGCAGAAGATTTTGTAACCCCAATGGTTCATGATCTTATTGGTGGCATATGTGCATGTCATTCTTTCATTGTGATGAAGAACAAACAATTGTGAGATGCTTTATCCATTGATAATGGGCTCAGTAGCATAATATTTTGTGATGAGGTGACAGCATTGAATGTTTCCATTGTCTTGGCACAGACTACAGGTGCAGCAGTGAAAGAATTATATTCCTGCAATATACTATATTTCTTCAAATTTTAGACTCTCTGTTTTCCTAAATAAATATCTCTAAAAATTGGATGTGTCTTAGAATCGCAGGTGTATCTTATGTATTTTTGTTTTGTTGTTGTTGTTGTTGGTGGTGGTGGTGGTGGTGGTACTAAAATTAGGGTGCGTCTCATGATTATAAAATAATTGGTATTTAAATTTGCCTGGCTCAAAATATAAACAGGTCCCACCTGCTGTGAACTTCTGCCCCTCCCTTCTACTGAAGGAAATTATTTCCTTTTTGCCTGTTTCCCCACTTCTGGCAACTTTTGACAGTTTCTAGAAGATAGTGAAGGAAAATAAAAAAAATCCATGGTAGACTACTTGTTCTTTGATTTTTCATTAAAACCTGGAGCTTCCAAGTGAGCAAAACACTTGCACCCCTGGAATGCCATCCATCATATTATGGAAGCACTTAAGAACAATGAAGTAACTCTGTAAGCTATCTTTTGCTTTTATGGTATATTTCCATCATTCATTTTTGTATTCAATAAACACTATATTGTTCTTTCACACAAGGGTCTATATTTTCCCCTGCTTACGCTCAGATCTGTTTGATGAGGCCCTGAGTGGATCAGGCCTCACGGCTGGGACAGCATTATTACAGCTCTCTCTGATGCCTGCTGGATTCATTTATTGAAAATACCTCTTTTGATGTTGACATAATGCTAAACAACAAACTACAGTTTGTTTATGCTTGTATTATATTTTCACAGCCAAATGCAATTCTCTGTAATTGAAAAACCAGTTGAGTTCTGCCATGTGTCATATTTGTTACCAGCTGTCCTAGTTTATTTGCTTTTATGTTGCCAGCACAATAGGTGTACAGAACTTTGATTGTCAAGTATTCTTCTTTTGGCATGCACACTGCAGTTAAAACTGATTTTGTGGATGTAACTTTGACTCCTGCTTCTCCCTCACTATTGGATATATTTGAGAGCAGACAGCCTGAGGAACCTTTGAGAGGCCAAAAGGACCCCATTTGTGTTGGATCATATCCTTTCTCCTTCATAAAAGCAGCCAGAGGAGGACTGGATGAGTGGATAGCCGGAGTAGTGACTGTCTCGCTGCATCCAGCATTGTGTGTGCATTTGCTTTCAAGTCTCCTATTGACTTACAGCACAAAAATAACAAACTTAGAATTCCCTAGTGGTTGACCCATGTCATTTAATGTGATGTCAAACTGCTATATTTCTGCAGTGTGGATACAGTGGAGCATGAGGTTTTAGAGGCTGCTTGATGAGATATGTTCTGTACAGCCATTTCATTCTTGCAAAGCCCTTTTCTGTTTAAACGAGCATTTGGTTATTATATTGCTTTTAAGTGTCTTCTAATCAGAAATGGGTGTTATACATTTATTTTCATTAGTATATGTTAAATGCTTTTAAATTTATTTTAATTATTTCTATACTTCTGGAACATGGCCATACAGCCCGGGAAACATACAACAACCCTTTAACAGGATAGTTTATAGAATGCTTTAAAAACTTTTTAAAATTATGATAATTGAAGTTAGGGTACTTCATTTTAATTTCTGTTTTAAATCACCTTGGTTCCTATGTTTAGTGAAAAGCACAATATATTAAAAATATCGTAACATAAAGCAGTCCCTTTAGTTAAGTTTGCAACAATGTTTCCTTAAATTATATTGGTTATAAAATGACACTTGTACTATTTTGATCTTGGCATCTATGATGTTGCTTAAGACTATTAATATGCCAGATTTCAAAGTGACATGATCGCAATTGTAAGAAGTACACGTTTAAAATGGTTGAAAATTGACACATTTACCCTCTTTGTTTCCATTGTTTAGAAAGGCATATCATACAGTTCTGTCAATTTTTGTGAAAATAACTGGTGTGCTTTATTCAGGCTTGTCGGGGAAGAAAATCCTTCATTGCTTTGGTGAAGGCTGTGAGAAGCAACTGAAAAGTTGTTTGGGTTTCATATCTTGTTTCTCTGAATAAAAGGGAAAAAAGGCATGTGGCCCTCAATATCTCCTAAGACCATTTGCATGGTCCTTGTACACAATGTTGATGAAAAACTTTTTATAAAAAAAACAAAATGCATTTTGATGCTCTCTAGATTCTAGCAATATTGTAAGATTTATGTGTACCAAAAATACTAGTAATGTACATTTATGTTTATTATACTATTGCATGCACAAATCTGAGGTTTTTTTTCTAATAATTATTTTCATACTGTAACTTAATCTGCAAAAAAAAAAAACAGGTTTGTACAATGAAGAGTTGCGCACAATGTAAAGTACACCTCCAAAGTCTCAAGTAGCAAAATGTCTTTAGATGATTAATTCTTTTCAGTGTGTCAAGACACTCTTCCTCATTAAGGATAAAAAATAAATTGAGTATTCCTTACAACCCTAAGCAAGAACAGGGTCTAAACAAGGTGGGGAATTTTTGCATTTCCTAGACACTCCACTTCATCTACTCCAGTGGTTCTCAACCTGTGGGTCCCCAGATGTTTTGACCTCCAACTTCCAAAAATCTTAACAGCTGGTAAAGTGGCTGGGATTTCTGGGTGTTGTAGACCAAAACACCTGGGGACCCACAGGTTGAGAACCACTGATCTACTCCATATGGATTTAAGCTGTAAACACTAAAGAAAAATAAGGATATATGGAGAATAATTTTAAAAGGAATAATCTGTTGTCGCTTCTAGTACCCTGGCTTGGTAGAGCTTAAGCTAATGTGTGATAGATTTATCTGGACATTTTCTTTAAGTTACTAAATTACAAAGCATGTTTTTATCTGAAACTAATAAACTAACACTCATTAGCTAGATAGAAAAATAGAGTACACTATTTTTGAGCAAGTTGGCATGAAAAATAAGCTTCCTTAAATGATAAGATTATAGCAGAGAAAATCATTAAACAAATTGATCTGTCACAGGCTTCCAAGTGGAAGGAACCAGCCAACAAAGCACTCAGCTTTCCCAGGCATATGGATCCCTATTACCTTGGTTTACAGGGCAAGGCGATACAACAAAATTAAACATAGCATCACAATAAGTCATCTCTCTGTCTCCCAAAGTTGGAATATAGTGGGAAGGAACAAGCAAGTTAGTCACATTTTTAGCTGGGAGTTTGTGATCCATCTTATCTCAGGAATGCTCAGCTGCAGGTGAAGAGTTCAGTTCTCACAATTTCAGCATTGAAACCCTTTCAGGACCCAGGCAGGCTGCTACATAGTGTCTGTCATACCTTTTGTCTTTTCTCATGATCTCCCACATATGAAATCATCATATTTTCTTTTGTACCTTCAACTCAGTTCCTCTCTTTATTTTTTTTGGACAAAATTCCTTGTAACAAAATGGGATGTTCCTTAAGCATTAGTAGAAGTTTGCTAACACCCTAAATATGTTTTCACATACTAGATCTCTACAGTCACTTCTTTGGTTTCCAAGAGTAATTGTTCATTGTTGCTGTTGCTTGTTTCCCAGATAGAAGATATCATTACAAGAATGCAAGATGACAAAGCTGGTGGAGTGCCCATCCGAACCGTCAAGAGCTTCTTGTCAAAGATCCCCAGTGTTGTCACAGGTATGTTGCTTGAATTCTAATTTCATTTTCATTTTTTATTTTCATTTTGCTTTCTGTACAAGTGGTGTGCCACTATAATTTTATATCAAGATTTAAGCAATGGGTGGAAATGTAGAAGGATGTTAACAAGTCCTATGAATGGATTTCCCTCAGTGTTAGTAATATATACTTGTTCCTGTGCCCTTCTAAAAACTACCAAAGCAGCTGCCACAGAAGGGTAAGTGGGTTATGTGTATGTGTGTTCTTTACCTGTACTTCCTGCATTAACAATGATATTGTCAAGACAGAACACTGGAACAAACCTCAAGGGTTCAACTCCCTAGAATTCATTGAGGAACCCACCAAATATAAATGATCTGACCTTTCATATTAAATGAAATAATGAACACATTGCGCTATAAAGAGCCCATCCTGACGGCCATTACATGTAAAGTATTCTCCACATTAGCTCATAGCAATGACTAATTATAGTCAGATTGTGAGACCTCAGGCCTCCCAAAAAGATTTCAATGGAATCCTAAGCCTTGGTTGACTGACCATAGAGGACTTGTTCCAAGTAGTAAGGCAGAGCTGAGCTCTCCCAAACCTGAGAGACAGCTTTCATGGAAAGCAGACATTTGCTTCAACATCTGACGGTTACAGATTCTGTAGATTTTGTCACATGAGCCAGGCAAACTGGCATTGCAGGCAAACCCTATCACACAATGCTGTATACATTCTGCTACCAATTTGCCTCCCTTTTGTGATTCTCCCATCCAACGCCACAACATTCCTGTCACCTATCTTGATGTGATGTAACATCTAAGGGTAGGATTTTCCTTCTCTCCCCTCTCCTTCTCACTATTCCCAAATTGTCTCTTTTCCTTTTATTTTATCCTTAATCTTTGTCTTTTTTGTTATTAATGAATTAGTGTGATGACTCATGGGCCATGTAGTCCCGTTCCTAGTGCTGTTGTGACGGATGAAGAGGAAAACTTGGGTTTTCCACCATTTCAGCCAGAAAGGGAACTTTCCCAGCCAGAATTGGAGCCCTTGCACCTGCAGGAGGTTTGTCTTCCAGAAATCTGCCAAACAAGCCCTGAGTCAAAATCTCCCCCATTTTCTCGCCGTAATTATTATCAACAACAAAAAGGAGTTCAGCAGGCTAATCGCAGAAGCCTGAGAATCGCAGCAAAGCATTCAGATGATTAAGCCTGCTTCCATGAGAAATTTTAGGGAGTCATACATCTGGGCACAGAGATTGACTTTCGGTTCTGATTCCCCAGAGAAGTGTTCTTTGGTGGGAATACGAGACCCTATTTAGGTTCCTTGCCCTTTAGGAATCTTGCGGAGTCAATTCGTCAGCTACTGGAGTAGTGTGTGTGGACAGCGCTACTCCCGCTTCCAAGCCTCGTTCCTGTTTCCAAGCCTCGTTCCTGTTTCCAAGCCTCCGCTCCCAGCCTTGTTTACTCCCCGGATCTTGCCTTGCTTCCCGGACCTTGCCAAGTAATTACCACGGATCTTGTTCTTGCTCCTCGTTTCTTGTTGCCTTGTTTCAAGCCTTGTGTTCCAAGAATCAAGTTACTTCCTAGCCTTGCTCAAGTTTCATGGACTAAAGGACCTTGTCATCTCCCCTCACTTTGCTTGGCAAAGTGAGTGTTTCAGTTATTGGATTACAACTTTGGACCTTAATATTTCATATTGGACATTGGTTCTTTGGACTAAAATTGACCTTCCCTGAAAGGTCTACTTCTGAACTATTTCCTACACTTGCTTTTATTAACTTTATATATTCCCTTAATAAAGATATTAGATAGATTCTGGCCTCTGTGTATGGTTATTGGTGCTCTGCAGCCTGGGTCGTGACAATTAGCAATTGTGCTAAAAGTTAAAAATAAGGAACCATAGTAGTGCAGGAGTGACAATCATGTGTGGAAGCATGATTGCTGGACCATGGAATGGCAAATAGGTACAATTGTGTTGTTAAAGAGAAGTGTAATATCATAGGTCCTTAACCCAGTATATGTCAGTTATTTTCAGTAATGTGACTGTAGCAGAATCACAAGTTGGTATGATAAAGTTCTGTTTCTGTGTTTTTTCAAAGCCTAGCTGTAGCTTCTTTGCAAAACAGCTCCATGGCATCAGAAAAAGAGTGAGCACTTAACCCATCCTATCCTCATCCTGTCTCCCTTTCAGTGCCTCTTATTTCCTGTGCAAGAAATACTTTTTCGCCAGTCCAGGTTGGAC
This sequence comes from Anolis carolinensis, assembly GCF_035594765.1. Taxonomy (NCBI): domain Eukaryota; kingdom Metazoa; phylum Chordata; class Lepidosauria; order Squamata; family Anolidae; genus Anolis; species Anolis carolinensis. Next base: position 309,585,451 of record NC_085841.1, read on the forward strand.
AGATGCTTTCACCATGAGCTCTGGTTTGAAGCATGAGCTGGAGTTTGGGAGAACGTGGTGGGTTGGAGAAGAGATTTTTCCTTGGAGAAAATCTCCCAGTTGTTTTTGTCAAAAAATAGCAGCAGTCGAGCTTGAAGAGAGGTGGTATAGCAGAGCTTAGAAAAGTTTCTTTTCATTCGACTACCTGGAGGTTCTGGGAATTGTAGTCCAAATAGTAACTTTTTTCCAATTTTGTGGTGAAATAGTGAAATGTATTGCTCTGCCTGATGTCCAAGAAAGGTTTAGGGCTCCAAAATATCTAAGCAGAAGCCTGCATCTGAAATTGAGTATTCCTGAATAATCTCCAGTTATACCTGGTCTCTCCTCATTCAAGAACTGATTGGGGAATGGAAGACCTCAGGCAGATGCCAGAGTGCATATTACAATTTTGTCTCAGATAATTTCAGTCAGATGAGCTTAAGCATAACTGCTTGGGTTGCAGCCATGCAAATTATGACAAAAATCTGTTTCCAGTAAGGAAAAGCAAAGCAAGTCAGAGTTTCTGTTCTAGGTAGCACCATGGACAACTCCATCCTAGATAGCTTCAGCTTGGTCGGAGCAAAGAGTGCCATCTTCCTGAAGGTGCCATGCCCAAATGCCCCCAGAATCCTGTGAACATTTGAAGCAATTTAAGACATTGCCTACTGCATAAGCATGAGAAAAACCAATATTCAATGGTGATGGTTACCTCAGTGTGACAAATATCTTCAGGACTTTATTTTGAACATTATATATTTTAAACATTTAGTGTTCTGAACATTAATGAAGTACTGAACCTGTTTGGAGGAAAGTGTTTCAGCACCTTTCAAATTTGAAATAACACCTAGAATAGATTCATTGCCCACCCTGCTAACCCCACTGACATGGAAATCACTAGTTACCATTGCTGGTAATATTTCCAGTGCTTGGTGGTGGTCATTTGTTTATGTTGCAAAAATATAAAGGAGCAAGGGGAATGATTTGCTAGATATGGTTGTGGACTTGTCAAAATCTGTGATTAGAAGAAATGGTACCAATGAGATACAATTTCCCAAAGTTAGTATGCTGATGTATATTTTGATTTTAGACCTGCTCAAGTAAAGCCCTGCACATGAATGCTTACAGTGTGCAAAGAGATGCCTCTAAAACTGAGGTGAATGAGCTTGCCACAAGTATGCATTTCTTTGTGCACTGGAGCAGCAAAGCTGCTGAATCAGGGTCTCTGCAATGTTGTTTGTCTAGCCACGTAGGCAAAGGAGGTAAGAGAAGCACGAAGGTTCAGATTCTGTGCATCTCCAGAGAACTGCAATAAGAAAGATTTTCAGTTCTCTTGTAACTTCCAAATGAGTCCAGTAGCCTGCTGACAAACTTTATTTTAGCTGTAAATTCCTAGGGCAAAAAACAACTGCATCATATAATTGGAAAATGTTTCTCATCATTTCAGATGCTGAAGATTTAGTGCATGTTTTAGCTAAGATATGGATTGCTGGGTTTTCTTTTTAATATTTATGGGTTTGCTTAAGCAGTAGAGCCAGTCATCTCTATTACTTAGGGGCAAGAAATGAAACAATTGTTTTTGAGCTGATTATACTCCTCCTGAAAACTAGCATTTTCATTCATCAAAGTACTAGCTGAAACAGCCTTCCTAGACAATAAATATGTCATCTCAACTCATTTCTCTACTCATAAAGCCCAGATTATTCTGTCCAGATTGTGCCTTTGTTGTGGTGTCAGCAGAGTTAGTCTAGTTCAGGGATGTGACTGATGGTGGTCAATCCTTATATTGTGTGTATCTCACAGTACTGTGTAGGAACGATTAGGTTAAGTTCTCCACTTCTTTAAGCCAATGCTACCCAATAAAACAGTCTTCTTTGATATTCATCCAGTGCCCATTAATATGCCTGGGCTGACACAGTTAAACATTCAAATAATTTTTTAAATGTCTCCAGTTTTAGAGAGTTGAAGCCTGAAACTGGAGCACAAGAAATAAAGCACTAAAATTGTTCATTTTTTTCTTCAAATGTAGTTTTTGCAAGTAAAATTGATAAAATGGAAATGCTAAGTTGATTAAGAGTTTTTGGAATCAGCAAACATATAATTTTGTTAAACTGAAGCTCCACAAGATACCTTATTTTTTTTTAAATGCAAATCACTATAAGACATTTATTTGAAAACTGCAATTGCAAACTGTTTCTAGACATATCTGTGTCAGCAACAAATATGTAAAAACATGTTAAGCATCAGCTCTTCTAATAGAATGGGGTGGGCGCAGTGTAGTCAACTTGACAAGCCTCTTTTGTAACCAGCAGCTCCAATCCCCATGGGGCTTAAGTATTATTGTCAACTGGAAAAATTTAGTTTTGACAAGAATGTAGAGGTGGCTGATAATAAAATTAGCCTCCTCATCATTTCTTGTTTGGATTTCATATTTCTAAAATTGATTGGAGGTGAAGTTGTCATTTTTTATCCTGGTGTGACTTCCGGAAGATGCTGGGCATGAAATAGTTGTTCCTGGGCTAACTTCCCATGAAGCATAAGCTGAACATTGGGGATGCCTGCAATCTGAATGTTATTGATTAAGCAGTGAGTTTGACTATGACATCTTTCACCTATGTGATTCTGTGATCTTATTAATGAAATGGATTAGTAGTCATAGAGTTGATAGGGCTAGAATTAAGAGTTATCCATTCGTATCTGAAGCAAAGAAACAAGAAACTCTTTTATAGTGCCACCCTGTCTATGTCTATTTGGGTGAAAATCTAATTGAATTTGGTGGGTTTATTTCCAGGGAAGTAGGTATAGGATTGTAGCCTTAGATACAAATTACATCTCCTTCACATAAATCATGTGTGAATAAATAAACCATGTGTGAATAAATCATCTTCCTGACTCCAAACATGAGTCTGATGGATATGACTTAACTGAGTTTCTATATATAGGGACAAAAAGGAAATGAGAAAGCAGGCAGTAGTATCTCATCCAAGATCAGATCAGTTTCAGTAGCTCAAGATGTTCAAAATGTAACCCTTTAGGGAACAGAATCTGTGATCTTAAAATCCACATGGCTTCTGGTTTCAATAACCTATTCCAACAGGGGAACAGGAGCAGCATTTATGTAGTACATTTTATATGTATTCAGTGTGCTTCATGTTAGGACTGTGTGCATGTTTTGCCCAAAGCCTGAATACTAGATCAGATCAACTTGAGATCATCAGATCAGTTGCGGTTTACACCTTCCTAAAACATTCCACTGTTTTCTTGGTCTCTGTGGGGTAACAGGCACTTCAGGATGGCAAGAGGAAGCCCATGGAAGTCCTGGAAGTGCTATCACCAATAAAGGACAGTTTGTAGTGTGGTAAATCCAAAATGATTTGAAGGAACACAAAAACAAAACAAGAAATGGGATGGCTTGAATTGATAGTTTGACAAGTGTTTGAATGGTATTCTCTGACCATTCCGATTGCAACATTTGTGAGGAGGGTTTGTGTATAATATGACGGAGGTTATGTATTCCTGTGTTTGTATGTGCAGTCACTGGAGTTATATCTTTCAGTGTTTTCCACTTTTCCCTTTTCCTAAGCTTGCATAGCTCCCTCCTTCCCTCAAATCAATTAGAGGCTGGATGGCCCTCTGTCAGGGGTACTTTGAATGCGATTTCCTGCTTCTTAGTGGGGGGTTGGACTAGATGGCCCATGAGGTCTCTTCCAACTCTACTATTCTATGACTCTATGATTTTATGAAAAGACAGATGAGAGTTCTATGTGTGGTTTATTTGTATAGTATTAGTTTTGGAAACATTTATTCTCATTTTCTTTCTCTCCCTTCTTTTCTGGAGTTGTGTTTGTGCCTCTGTGTGTGAATTTGGGTGTCATTAGCATACTGATAGCACTACACCCCATGCCACCAGATGATCTCTCCCTGTCGTTTCATGTAGATTTTAAACAGCTTTGAGGTTAATAACAATGTCATTGTTTCAGGAAAGGTTTAATAGCAATGTTATAATACAGCAGTCAATTTTGATGATTGGATCAGGGAATTTATAAACAAAGGAAGTTTTATTCTCTGATTTCTGTTTCTCCAGTGATTCCCATAAGAATTTTTTTTTTGTAATTTATCAATTTTATCCCAACTCTCTGTCCATACTGGTTCCACAAGAATGTGTGTTGAAATAAGGAGAGTTGAAATATGGTGCTGTGTTGGTTGTTGACTTCGAATTTCAGATAAAATCTGTCAGAGATACAAAAACATCTTGAGTAAATTGGATGTTATTAAGTAAAACCACTTAAGCATTTCTAGAAATATTTCAGTGTGGATTCTTCTTTCTTTCGAGACAGCTGTCAAAATATTGGCATCTCAGCTGGAAGGAAACTCTGTGTTTGTTAGAAGCTTTTCAACAAGTGCATGGATGGCCTGCCTGGAAGATGGATCCCTATCATGCTAAGCTGTTACAGTACTATATTGGTATGGCACCATGCATTATATTGTAGAATCCTGTGGGTTATAGTTTAGTGAGGACCAAGAGCTCTCTGACCGATAATTCTCAGTGCCTCTCCCTGGATACCATAGGAAGACACCATGCATATTACAGTGTGGTGTGCCATGTAGCATGGTTTGATAGTGTATTTTTTCATCTAGTATATTTTATTATTAATAATAATTTGTTGTAATAATAATAATAATAATAATAATAATAATAATAATAATAATAATAATATCTTTATTTATATCCTGCTCCATCTCCCTAGAGGGACTCAGAGAGGCTCATTTTAGAAAATGTATAAGCTGAAGTGCAGACACATCTATCAGGAGGTTGGGTAATGACTTCAACTCATGGCTGTCTATCCACCTAGGCTAGGGCTATCACCTTGATTACAACAGTGGTTTATTTAAAATGTTCAAAAGACTACATACTTATTGCTTCAGGATCACCAACACTCAACATGTAAATACAGTAGAGTTTCACTTATCCAACATAAATGGGCCAGCAGAATGTTGGATAAGTGAAAATGTTGGATAATAAGAAGGGATTAAGGAAAAGCCTATTAAACATCAAATTACATTATGATTTTACAAATTAAGCACCAAAACATCATGCTTTACAACAAATCAACAGAAAAAGCAGTTCAATACATGGTAACGTTATGTAGTAATTACTGTATTTACGACTTTAGCACCAAAACATTGAAATGTTTTGAAAACATTGACGACAAAAGCATTTACTACTAAAAAGCAAACTACGTTGGATAATACAGAATGTTGGATAAGCGGAGGTTTGATAAGCGAGACTCCACTGTATAGCCTTCCATTTAGGAATTCAGAAATGCACCGGACAGCTGTACTTGCTGTGTCCTCACCCAAATTGACTTGAAGGCATACAACAACACCAGGCCAATCTCACACTAGCTAATATACATACTTCCAGTCTTTCTTACAGTTATAGAGGTTGGCAGGGAGAAAGGGTGTTACAGCTTGGAAATCTATATATATAATAAAAGTGAAATCGGAGTATGTATCAGCGTTTTGATTGGCCTGGCGGAATATGTGCTCGCGTTTTGATTGGCCGCCACTATCCCAGGCCACTGAGACCAACAGGAATGACGGATCTGCACCAAACTTGGCACACTTCATCCCCACGATGCACTTTATGACCTGCTGCCATTTGGGGGAGGATGGACCACAGATGATGGGATTTGCAGTACTTTCAAACACTTTAACTCCCACAGACTACTGCAATGCCCACCAATGATAGAAATGGACCAAACTTGGCACACAGAACTCCTGTCGACCCCTTTACATCCTGATGTATATTGGGGCAGGATGGACCAAGGATGATGGAATTTGCAGTACCTTCCCTCACTTCTTGAGACCACAGCAACTGCCACAAATCACACAACTGAACCAAACCAGGCACACATATCCCAAATGACACACTTCACTTGCTGCAGCAGTTTGACGGAGGGTGGACCAAGGATTATGGGATTTGCAGTACATTCATCCAATTCACCTCCCACAAACCACTGTGATGCCCATGAATGACAAAACTGTATCAAACTTGACACGCAGGTGCAGAGTAGCCCACTTTACATCCTGGTGCAGTTTGGGGTAAGAGGGACCGTGGATGAGGGGACTTACAATATCTTCAGTCACTTCCTGGGACTACTGTGACCCCCACCAATGACTGATCAAGACCAAACTTGGCACATAGAGCCACCATGGCCCACTCTACATCTTGGTGAGATTTGAAAGAGCTTGGACCTTGGATGATGGGACTTGCAGTATATTCATTCACTTCCTGAGACCACTGTCACCCCCATCAATGTCTCATCAAGACCAAACTTCAAACAGAGAACACCCATGACTCACTCTACACCCAGGTGCAGTTTGGAGGATGATGGACCATGGACGATGGGACTTCCAATACCTTCACTCACTTCCTGAGAGCACCGCGACCCACACAAATGACTGATCAAGACCAAACATGGTACATGGAGCCCTCATGACCTATTCTACATACTGGCTCTGTTTGGAGGGGGATGGACACTGGACGATGGGACTTGCATATGGGAGTTGGAGCTCACCCGCACCCACTGAACCCAGCTGACATTGGATATAGGCTACACTTGGAACACAGGCAAACAATGCCTTTCTCAAATGACCCGGGCATCGCCGGGTCTCCAAGCTAGTATTATATAAAGCAGGAGGGGGGATCTGTGGCCTTCTATAGTTTTAGACTATAGATGATACCATCCTGAGCAGTGGCCATTATGACAATGGTTGATGGGGCTAATAGGTCTGTGTCTTCTTCCAGCCATTTGCTGCTGCTGGAAGCCTCCAGGAGTTGTAATGTCACACACCAAAGCATTTCCAAAACCTTTTCTGAGTCCCTAAACAAAAGCAGAAGTGATATGTTGTTATGATCAGTTTCAGTTTATTATTATTTTTGAAAGAGGCTAATTTTCCATAGTTTCAGTGATAACGTGGCCACAATAAACCCCCAAAGCGGGAAATGCCATCCCCCACCCAACAAGCTGCTACAGTTGTACAGTTCTGTTCTGCACATTGCCACTGCTCTACATACCCAGCATCTCCCACCTAAACAATGGAATAAAACTATTGTAGTCCTGTCCAATCTCCATTTATTAAATTTAAATGATCAAAGTTCAAAGTGTTTATTAAAATATTTAGATTCGACCCCATATCACTAGATAATCAGCGTGGGATGCAAAAGCAAAACAACAACTTGAAACAGTTTAAATTAGTGTAAAGCATTGTAGACACTAGTGCATAATATATCCAAACATTGCAATCTTATCAGGCCCTTAAATGCATTATTTGAATATATAAAATCTTCACAGATACTCATCCAAAGTTAGATAAATGTTAAGAAGCTCCCAGAAGCTGTAAATGAGGCAGATATGAGGAACTCCTCAATAATTCCCTGAGTTTCTTCACTAATCTTTGGTCATACATGACAAAATGTGCGTCAGTATCATGAGAAAAAAAACTTGAGTGAGTCTCAGATTTGTACACTGCTAACCACCACAGGATTGTGAGAGGCTCTGAAGCCGTCTATATTTGATTAGTGGTATATTCAAACTGAGACAGTCTTATTTAATGGATAAATGTTCATTAATGGGTTAATGTTCAAATCTTCATGAAGCTGGATTCCCCCCTCAATAAATCTAAGTTTAGATTAACTACAATTACAGTATTCCATGCAGCTATGCCAGAGGAAGGGGTGTGAGGGGAGAGTATATAAGCCTAAATCAAACGTGTTACAGCAAAAGGTTATTTATTGAACAAGGCCACACTATATAGTTTGTGTTAGCAGTACTCCTTAGCCAAAGTTCCAGTTGTCCCCATGAGCAGCACATACCAGTTACTCATTCCTCATTGTATTCATTCTGCACTACATCCTTACTGACATCAGTATGTATGTCTGTTTCAAAGTCTAGAAGTTCATTCTCTTTCTCTTCTGGGAGCAAATGAGGAGAGGACAATCAAACAGCAGAACTTCAAGACCCCTGACCCTTCACAGAGATTCCAGTTTTTAAGATGGAAAATGAAACTGATAAATTATCTCATGGAACACCTTTTTCGACTTCCCCTCCATAAAGGCAAACTAAAACCTGCTCTTTAGATGTGACACTTGGCTGATCTGTAGTGCCTAATTAGGCTGAACAAGGACTAATTCCCAACCTCTCCCCCATTCCCCCAAAGTGTTTCTTAGCAATTTGCTAAAGAAAAGAGTAGTTTGGAGAGTTCATTCTTCTTTGTCCAGTTACACAGCCAATTTAATCTAGGGAGGTTTCATGGGTAATACTCTCATAGCTGTGAGATCTAAAGAATCCTTAAGATGAAATGTGTATCTTTTTATCTAGCTTAATTTTACATGTTTTAAAATATATGTATCTTCTAGAATAACAATAATAAGGTGTTTTACTAGAATAATAATTACTACTGTTACTATTCTCATCCTCTTCTTTATACCCCATCTTTCCTTTAAGATTGAAACTCAAGAAGGCTTACAAATTAAAATGTTTTCAGTACCTTTGACGCTTAATTTGTTGTTGGACTGATCTATCTGCCCATTTTATAATAGCCCCATTCTTGAGGTGTTGCCAATGTTATTTTGCACTTTATTGTCCATTTCAACCGTGAAATACCTTTCCCATTCCGGCACATTCTGTACTGGGTTTTATGAATTAGTCTCCTGTTTTAATATTGTATGTTCCATGTTGATTTTATCAATTGTTTTACTGATCATTGAGGTTTTATTGGTATAATTGTTTTATTGTTGTATCATTGATATTTGATTGTTTTATCGGGCTAGGCCCCATGTAAGCCGTCCCGAGTCCCTTCGGGGAGATGAGGCGGGGTATAAAAATAAATTTATTAGTATTATTATTATTATTATCATCATTAAAAACATACCAAAGACAGTATTAAAATAAAATCAGACTATTAAGAATATTAAAACAATCCAAAATGCACATTTAAAATGACAAAAAATATAAATTTAAAAACATTATAGCATTGTTTTAAAAGCCTGTTCTTTTTAATGAATTTATGATCTGCCTAATAATAGTTTGCCATTATTCCTGGCACATACCACTGCACAATTCTTCCATTTAGAGAACATGACAACACAGTTCTACTCAACACAAACACACAGTTTCATACTGAAGCATATTACAAAAAAGAACCCTCAAATTGTAGCTAGAATTACAAAGACTAGAAAGCCTAACTCTTGAGAGCTGCTGCTTAAAAGCAAAACTAGAAGATTAAAAATAGTCCTCATAATATTTTTGTTACTGATAACGTTTCTATATCCACTGAATACTCATGAAGCAATTAGGCCCTATCAGAACTGTGACTGTTTTCACTGGAGTGAAGAATGAATTTTTAACTGAGCATATGCATACATAGCATTTATACATAGCTTTCAAAATCCTCATTGAAAAGTTGATTACTATCAAATTACTACCTTTTGGATAAAATTATATTTCTTTCCATAGCTGCTGATCAAATAGAATAAATTAAAGCTGCTTCCTAAATGGCACTTTAATTTGTTTTTACAGGGAACCTGAATAATTCCACAGAAGAAGGTAGTTTATCTCAAGCATAGGACTGCTCTTTCATTCGCCTACAACACTAGTGGAATCTGTGACTATTAGCTTCTCTGCACTGGCCCAAAACCCTATGCCCACAGCAAATTGACTGCTGGCAGTCTTCACAACACACAGTGGCTTCTGATAGGGTTCCCCCTCCCCCTTAAAATGACTTTGCCCCACTTTTGGTTGGAAACTCTGGAGTATCCTGAGTGGACAGTGGGCTGAGTACAATTAGACTGGATCCGCTGTCCAGATGGACATCACTCTTTCTCTGAGCTGGTCAGCTGGCTGGGAGCAGTGGCAACAGTGATACATAGGAGCACACAGCTCATGTAGTACCAGGACAAATGGGCTTCAAGGGTACTTTTACACAGAGCTAATTTGCCTGGTATAGACATGCCCTATATCTACTGCTACTGTTATTATGGATATCATCTCCATATTCCTTATTCCAATTATGCTAACTTGATAGATCGCTTTCTCCCTTTTCCATTGCCATAGATCAGGGGTCCTCAAGCTTTTTAAGTAGAGGGATGGTCCAAGGTCCCTCAGTGTGTTGGGGGGCCAGACTATAGTTTGAAAAAAAATACGAACAAATTCCTATGCACACTGCACATGTCTTATTTGTGGTGCAAAACAAACAAACAAAACAATGAAAGAACAATACAATATTTAAGAATAAGAACAATTTTAACCAACATAAACCTACCAGGATTTCAGTGGGAAGTGTGGGTCTGCTTCTTGCTGATGAGATAGTCAAGTTAATTAGGATTGCTGTTGTTGATGTATGCCTTCAAGTCATTTCAGACTTTGGGACTAAGTCTAAAACTGAGGGCGGGAGGCAAATAAATGACCTTGGAGAGCCACATCCGGCCCCTGGGCCTTAGTTTGGGGACCCCTGCCATAGATGATAGAACTGTGTTTCCAGTCTTGGATAGAACTCTGCAGAAGGCCAGGGTTTTTGATGTCCTTAATGGATTTAGCAAAGCAACTGAACTAGCAACTTGAGACTGACATAATTCAGCAATATTTGTTGTGAATTATTAGCCTCCCTATCTCACTCTGTGAACAATACTCACATGGATTTGGTCCATGATAAAAAAAAACCCTATTTCTTCATTATGTGTGTTTATTTTTGTAGTTGCCGAATCTCCCTCTAGTCTTTATAGGTCTCATTTATTATATGATCAGTTCTGAGTGCATCGTAAGTCCTTATGGATAAGCAGTGGTTTTTAATTTACAGAACATCTTGTCATCAAAATTCTCTCTAGATGTGGATGACAGCTGGAACAAACCACTTTTGACTTATCAAAAATATTCCAATAGTTTATTGAGGGCAGGTTATTTCATATAGACACAGAGTTTATCATGAAAGCTTGGAAAATAGTTATTCTCAGCAGTAGAAAATATGAGCATAATATTTGTGTTCTAAAAATTGATGTGCGTCGGATTCTAATGTAACTTCATACAAATCCATAAATAAATGATTAAATAAAACAAAGCGCATATTACAGTAGAGTCTCACATATCCAACATAAATGGGCCGGCAGAATGGTGGATAAGCGAATATGTTGGATAATAAGGAGGGATTAAGGAAAAGCCTATTAAACATCAAATTAGGTTATGATTTTACAAATTAAGCACCAAAACATCATGTTATACAACAAATTTGACAGAAAAAGTAGTTCAATACGCAGTAATGCTATGTAGTAATTACTTTATTTACAAATTTAGCTCCAAAATATCATGATGTATTGAAAACATTGACAACAAAAATGCGTTGGATAATCCAGAACATTGGATAAGTAAGTGTTGGATAAGTGAGACTCTTCTGTACTTCAGAATCACTACAATGTGATTTGCAATGCAAGGTGACCATTTTTCTATCTTATCCATTATCAATGTAGGTAACATCCTTTAAAAGTGGGAGCGGGAGAGATGGACTCTTCAAGATTTTATGTTTTTGTACCTTCTTTCTGTTGTGAAATGGCTGCAATTGTTACAATCTGTTTCTAAAGGATGAAACAAAAGAAAAGGGTCAGTTGCATAGAACTACATGGAAGGCAATGTGATCACTTAATGACGTCCCAAAGGAAATGTGATCTCTCTAAGGGCCTTGCCATCTCAAGGTACCATCTTCCACAAGCCATCTGCTTTCACAAAGCTTTCATGGAACATGCCTTGTTTTCTAAATACTCAATTTAGTATGTAATGGACTTGCAACAATTTGCAGTGAAGATTTGCTATAGATGTTGCAGAAGCAGCAGACATGTTCATATTAGTGATGTTTGTGTGTGTGTTTTTAAAACTCTGGCTCACTGTGTTGATGTGTTTTATGTTGTTTAGTGGAAAAAGTTTTATTAGTTAGTGACAGGCATGTGACTGACGTGCTGCTAAAATATAAGAGTGAGATATACATCAACACATAGGTCTGTGGCCAAAACTTTCCTACTGTGTGCTATCGGTGTGGTGTTTTTGGAACACATGACAATAAAGAGTCTGCTCAGCTGCTGATGAAGACACTCAAAATACTGGGAAAGGATATTCAAATACTTCTAACAATGATCCAGAATAGCTTCCCTCAAAATATACATGGCCTGATCTTTACCTCATTTGTTACAGATACTCTACAACAGATACCTTCCTAAACATAGGGGTGTGATGAAGATGGTGTATCTTGTAGTCCAATACATCATGGGAGTGCTGAGGTAGGGAAGGGTACTCTTGAAAGAAATTTTGGTTCTTTCAAGATCCATGGTCTATTGCATAGCCCTTTTAAGTCCCTGGCATTTCACAGGAAATGCAGTTGATTTCAGTAAATCTATTTCTAAGTTTCCTACAAGAAAGACAAGCAAAAAGGTATCTTGAACTTTTTGACACAGTGTTAATGAATTTAGAAATAATTTGTATATCTGGGAAAGGAAACATTTATTTTTCACTATAATAGAGTTGACCCTCCATATCTATGGGTTCTGTATCTATGGATTCAGCCAACCATGGTTGGAAATTATTTGGAAAAAGCCATTCAAAAAAGTAAAGCTTGATACTGCCGCTGATGTATAGGAATGCCCTGCCATGCTCTGAGACAGCACATTCCATTGTCAAACAGCTCTTGTCCCCAGGAAGTTCTTCCTAATGTTTAGGTGGAATGTCTCAGAAAACAAGCTTTCCTGCTCCTCAGTATGACATCCTTTCACATTTTTAAACATGTCTTCAGTAAACATCATGTCTTCAGTAGTGAATTAATAAGAAAGATATTTTAATGGCCAGCAATGTTAGATATTTAGGCCATCCAAATGTTGGACTGAAATCTTTCATCTCTAACCATTGACTGTTTTGGCCATTGCTGATGGAAGTTGAAGTCCCACATTCATTGGAGGGCCACAAATTTCTCACCTTTGTTTTATTAAATCTGATTTCACTGCTGTTGTTAGATTAGTAATTGTCTTAGAAATACATAGAAGATATAGAAACCCATAAAACAAACATTAAATTTGCTTACATCTAAGCTTTTGGTTTCTGCCACAAAACATTGACAGTGGATTCTTCTCACTACAAGAAGACATTTCCTAGCAGATCATCATAAATTATATCAATTTCAGAACAAGTCTGCTATAGTTAAGTGGATAAGCAGCATTCTGATGTGTTAATGATTGCTAATTCAAAATAAACATGTCCATGTATGCTGGCAACCTGCTCTGGCCAACAAATAGTAGAAACTACTTTTTCCGATAAGACATGATAAAAGGTTTAGGGACCTCTCTATTTTCTGCACGAGAGCACCATCTGCTGCTCACATCAGTAAAATATACCTGAAAGGATGCTTTCCTAATCCATTCTTCTGTAAAACCAAGATCTAGGACATCTTGAAGGACAACTTGAGACCCTGTTGCCACAAAGACCAGCTTCTAGAGTCCTCTCATTTCTCCCCCAAAGTCATCTCTGAAGCTCACCCATACAGACCAATGTAACATGCATTTTTCACTTTAAAACAAATCTCGCTTTAGTCCACTATTTTGAAGAGCATAGATCAAAAGAGGCACTGTTGTTTTCTCCTTGAGCTTGCATCCAGTGCACAAGCTAAATTTGTTTCCTTTGTTGCACTACATTTAGACCATTTTAATTTTTAAAAACCCCTAAAATGTGGTTTGCCGTCAAATTAATAGGTAAATCAACCAACCAAACTTTAAACACCAGTAAATAATGAGCAAAAATATGTTTTTAGTTGATCTTTGGGAAAACACAGCACTCAATCATGATGAAGAGATACCTCCACATAGTAGGCACCATAATAATTTTTAAAAGACTCTTCAACATGATATAACAAAATAATCTTCACTAGGCTGAGTAAACAGAACCATCACCCCCAGAGCATTAGACCAGAACAGTCTATAGGGCAGAAGGTAGACTCTCAGGTAACCTAGTGCCCTAGACAGGATTGCAGATCATCAGTTCTATCAGACATAACACAAGGAGCAGCCAAGGAATGAGTCAGAACTAGCCCGAGGGCAAACACGGGGAGTCATGAGACATCAATGGTTAAAGGAATATTCAGGGAGGTTTGTCCAAAGGTAGTCAAAGATCAGACACAAAGAACAGTTCTGTTACAATTCAAAGACAAAGCTGCGTTAGTCTGGAATATAAGAATGGAAAGGGATCTTGTAGCACCTTAGAGACTAACTGGGAGATCAGAGTTGGTAGCATAAGCTTTTGTAAGCTAAAGGTGTATCTGCACTGTAGAATCAATGCAGTTTGACAGTACTTTAAATGCCATGGCTCAATGCTATGGAATCCTGGGATTTATAGTTTGGCAGATAAGGCTAAAGTGGTTCTGAACCTGTGGGTCACTAGATGTTTTGGACTTCAACTCCCAGAAATCCTAACAGCTGGTAAACTGGCTGGGATTTCTGGGAGTTGTAGGCCAAAACACCTGGGGACCCACAAGTTGAGAACCACTGGGCTAAAGATTTTGTAAAACTACAACTCCCATGATTCCATAGCATTCAGCTATGGCAATTAAACCGGTGTCAAACTACTATCCAGATGCACCCTGTCTACTTCAAATGCTAGGAGGGAATGCCTAGGAATGGATCTTTATATGCAGATTTTGTGTATGAATAGACATAGAAATGCAAAACTATTTTATGCTTTTTAGCATTACGCCTGCTTTTGGAAATACATTTCTTTTTAGCATCATCATCACTTGTGTTTATTGCTTTTGCCTTGGCAAAATAACTGGGATCTTGCCAAAGATGAGCAGCCAATGACTCAGAGACCATCATTGGTCCAGGGACCACCTCTTTGAGTAGTGCTGATCTAAATCATAGTAGCTGCAGTGCATGGAAAGGTCTGTGCCAAAATTTCTGTTGCTTATAGCTGGGAGAAGCTCAATTAGCCCCACCATCCAGAGTGCCAATATTTGTCACTGTCCTGCACAAAAACCATGTGGTGCACAGGTTGGAACCATGCCAGCCTCCACTTTTGTTTCTCCGTGTACTAATAGCCTTGCCTTTGCCAGATTGAAAATTACAGATGTTGTCTATACTTTAATGATGGTATAGAAAAGGGGTTTTTGGTAGGTATAGCATGTCACACAACCAGATAAAAAGCAACATCTTCTGAAATCCCCTTTTCCTAAACAATCATCAAGATTAAGGAGCTTTGTCCAGTTCTCATCCTGTCATTCTTAAGCAACCCTACTTATGTGTCTGCATTGACCCTTCCTGGATCCTTAGAGTTCTACAGCCCATGATGCTTGTAAACATTTTTGTCTCAGCCCCCCCCCCCCCCGCCCCACACACACACATACACCTCTTTTTTGACAAGTTTTTGACCGTAAACCTGAAGTGAACCAAAAAGTGGAACAAAAAGGCTCCTTCTGGATTTAGAATGGTGCAGGGGATCAAAAATACGGTAGAACTGTGCCCATGCCCCCACATAGAAGGAGGCGGCCATTCGGGACAAAAAAGGTTTTTCAAAAAGTCTTTAGTGAAAGGTGTGGGAGGCCCAGGAACTTCAAAAATGGTTGACGGGGTACACTTTCAATATCCCTTTCAACACTTAGAGCAGCCGCTGTGGTGTGGCAGGCCCACTCCCTGCCCACCCTGCCCACCCTACAAGCCATGGATGCTCTTCATTTGATTCAATTGTTCAGCTCATTTTTAAAAAGAGGAGTTGGGGAGAGACTGAAGGAATTATTTCTGTGCATCTTAGCTTATTTGGCTTTGAGTCAGTGGAGCTACGTTCTTGGCTCTTCAGCCCTGGCTGAGTTTAAAATACAGTCCCTGTCGTCAGAGGACATAGCAAGAAGAACCATCCATGTCCACTCAGTGGCCTATGAAATTTGTAGACTATTTGTAGGCAGCCGGTTGCTTCTGCCAGAATGCTCACTACAGCAGGTGTGCAGATAATAAGACTCCTGGCTAACTTCAAAGCTGCCTTGCTGGAGGGGAAGCCAAGCAGGGAGCAAGGAAATGAGAGAAGACAAGGGGAAAGAAGGGGAGGAGGGGGCAGGACAGAAGGGGGAAGGAATAGATAAAACAAAGGGTACTGTGATTTATGTTTTAAATGAGAACATGGAACTTGCATATTGGAAACAAACTGCCATTAAAAGCTTCTTTCTGGTTTATTCATATTTCTGCAGAACATAAAGCCCCCTTCCATTCCGTACTTATTTTCATGGGAACATGTGTAAGAGTTTAGTTGTATAGCATTGGAACATGGAATTAGGGTTTCATCTGCATCTAGAATGAATAACATTCTTGAGAACTTTTATCTGTCCACTGTTTTTCATGTATGGGTCACAACATGGTGGATATGCTGGTGAAAATCTGAGCTCTAATACAGCATATCTCTTTAATATTTTAGTTGCATTTTGTCCCTGGCTTTTTCTTGGTCCATGCTTACATATTGCATTGTAAAAACAGGAAGTTTTCCATGAAAACAGTATTTGTGACTTTTTGAACCCATAGCTATAAACTGATGTGTTCCATTAGCAAGGTGTACTACTGATATGGTACATTAGCAAGGTGTAAATGTTTCACAAATATAGCTTTTGGCACTTATCTAGGAGTTCCCTTGGCATGCATTCAGTCAATGCACACTTTTTCCATGTTGCCTGGAAAGCTATGGAGTTGGCCACTGTCTTAGGCAAAGTTCAGATAAAGTGCTTTAGTCTAACAAAATAAACAAATTTAAGTGCACTTCATTTCTTTGATGAGTCGTGGTCATAATGTTTTATAGCAGAGCTTCTAATGTTCCTATGCTTAAATATTGGTCTAACACCTAAATTGTTTATTTTGTAGGAGGGAAAATATTTTTGAGCAATATTTGTATGCTGTAGAGTGTTCTTGGTCAGGGAAAGGAAACTCGCCCCTTCAGTTGTTATGATTACAGTGATACAGTACATATTATCACTGTCCTGTACTCTGGGGTGTGCATTTTGGCTTTCCTAGTGTCAATGAGCTGCATTTCCTAGTATTCTTCACTATATTCTATGCTGGCTTTGAGTGTTGGGAGCTGCAGTCCAGCAATATCTTGGCCCACCACTGTAAACAAGTATGTACGGAAAGCTGCCGTGTTTCCCACCACAAGGAAATATTGCATTGCCTTCCTTACTATCTGGAAGTGTAGTGCACACTAACCATGTGAACTTGCTGTCTACCGTAGCTGCTCTGGTGGTTGGCAAGCACCACTGATGCAATTGATTGAAGTAAATAGGGCTAAGCTGGCTGACAAGTTCATTGCAGAGGTTTAAGGCATTTCAAAAATGAAATTAAAACAGATCAATAGGCACATAAATGGTTAGACTTAAAATGAGCGGGATACAGAGTGAACTGCTCTGTAGAAGCTGTCTCTGAGTTGTTTATTTGACTCATTGTGGAAAATACAGAGCCACAAGATAAATGTCAAAAGCCACATTGTAGTAATAAACCAAAAAGGCACAATGCACTATTCAGGCACAAAGTTACACAATTCAAGCAGGGGAAGGAAATGGGGAGAATTGATCTTAAAGTAGAAATAGGCAACTTTTCTGAGTCTGAGATTGGGAAAACCCTTCCCTTTAATTTAAAATTAATTGACTGATTGTTAGAAAATCTTCTTGCACCCCGTGGAGCTGTTGGGGTGGGAGTACATCATGTTTGGGTGTTTTGCATGGCCATTTTGAAAATGCAAACAATGCCCCTGGGAAACTAAAAATTATCTTGATTCAATGTGGAGCTCCTTTACAGACAGAGAGCAACAGCTAAGATTTATATGCTGTCAAGTCCAGGGATTATTTTAGGTGAGGAGCAGGTGAAACCCATCAATAAGAGTCATACTAGGTAGTTTTGCTTGTTTAGTTGGAGGGAATGAGCCCTTAGAAAAATGTCAACATGTTTTTATGTAGTTTGGTTTTGATTTCATTTTTGAAATAATAATAAGATAGGTATCTTGAGAATTCTTGGAAGTAGGTGCCTTGAGTAGAAAGGCAGACTTCAGTTTTTAAAATAAACTAAATCAAAGTACTTGTTTGAATGATTTATGTGAAACAGAGATGTCTGTTCTCTACACTAGACTTCCCTTGATTTTCAAAGAGCTTTAAAAAATTTTGGTGCTTAACCTGTCAGAATGAAAACAACAGGTTTTAAAGTTTCTGTAACTGAGAAAGCTCCTTTAACTCTTCAGACATGAAATCATTTGGAACAGCCCAAATGAAATAAGTGTCTGAGGGTGGATAAATATGTGTATTCACTGTGGAATGAATGCAGTTTGACACCAATTCAACTGTCATAGCTTGATGGTATGAAATCCTGGGATTTGTAATTTGGTGCAACACCAGCAGTCTTTGGCAAAGAAGAATGCAGTATATACCTTGTAAAACTACAACTCCCATTATTCCCTTGCATTTAGCTATGATAATTAAAGTGCTGGTCAATTGCATATATTCCACAGTGCAGATGTACCCTGAGATTCGCCCATTTGTTAACCACATTAATCTGATTTAAAAGAATAAAAAGGCCTCTGACAAGGTAATGTTTCTTTCATCAAAAGAAGGCAGACCTGGTTCCTACATCAAATGTGGTTGGTAGCACTATCTTGCAGAATAGATAAGTGACATCTTGAAGCTTTTCCTGCCTTGCTGAGTAAAAAGTATTAATTTGTCTGTAAGAAGCCACAGTCAGTGGCAACACGTGAGTATCCAGAGATAGTCTCAGCAGCACATTCTATTTTTCATAATCACATGTTCACATGATTCCTGCATGAAGTGGAATATACTAAGTGCTTTCTTGAATAGATTTAAAGAGCTATTCTTAGGGCCACAAATTAAAGACAGAAACTTGGGAGTTCAGAAGACCCATAAAAGGGGAAGGAGGAATAATAAGAATAATAATTATTTGCTGTTATATTATTTAGCATCAGTATATCATCAAGTTTGAACAAACTCTTAAAATTTGTAATCCCAAGGATTCAATTCACTACTGTCATGAGCAAACAATTACAAATGGAATGAAGAAGCTAAGCTTTCTAATATGTTGGTGGACGTGGATGTGCTTTAACATCTGGAGCTCTTAAAATCTGGTACCCATGGCGTATAACAGCTAGCTGCCAGGCATGGCAATTATTTTTTTGTATGAAGGGAACTCTTAGCAGTTTAGAGTTGAGAAACAGATATTGCAGTGCTGGGCATTTGATGTGCAGGTTGAAAATTCAGATTCAATTTCAGGCAGAGCTCAAAAAGAAATGAAATGATTTTGTGCTTTTTCCATTTCAGCTGTCCAGTTAATGTTATGTGGCATATCACAGAGCTCAAGTTCTGTGTGTAACGGTTAAAAGTTTCCTCAGACTTTGAAGTTGACACAAATTCGATCAAGAAATAAGATGAGAGGATGATTCTTGAAAAGTCTGCTAAAATTCTATTTCACAGTAGTAAAAATGAAACATGTACCAATAAATTAAAAGATGCCTGACTCCAAATCTGGCTCATGTTCTATTTGAGGGGATAAACTTAGGAACTGATTGGAACTTGTACTAAAACTATCAGGAATTTATGTGAAACATAAGAATTAACTCTGATTCAAGATTTAGATTCTCATCACACTGAAGAAAATAGAAAACTCTGCACCAACCTTCCTTGCATAGTATCTCCCCAATGTGCTGGAAGACACAGCACCATCTATAGTCAGTATGGCTGATAGCCATTGTAGTCAAACACATTTGGAAGACACTGTGATGGAGGAAGTAGCCCTTCTGCTATGTTCTGCCCATTGTATAAAGATTTCTGCTTGTAATCCCTTCCCTAACCCAGGAGTCCAATCTTAACCTGAACATGGACTCAGTTGAGGAACAAGTGATGCAAACATAGCAGCACCTGTTTTAATTATCAATGGAGAACCACCAGCACCATAACGTGCTGGAAAACCTCAAGCTCAAGGCTCAGAAATCATAAACTTGGATAAACATTGTTGCACCTGAACTTGGCTTTAGCAATTGGACTGCACAGCTCTATCCAAAGAACTCCAAACCCTTGGAACCAGCAGATAAATAATCTGTTTGGTTGTCTTGTATTGGTTGAGTAGCTTCTGATGCTGGTTGATACATGAAAAATACCTACATTGTTGCTGTCTTTTTTAACAACAAAAGGAAGATTGTATTACTCTTGAAATGAGCAACAAAACCAAGACTGGTGAAAATCAGGGAGAAATATGTTTTATAAGCTAATGCATGCATAACCTGTGGAATAATGTTTTATATGACAATGTTAAATAATATTTTCAAATATTTTCAGCTACAACTTCCTATATTATTCAATCGTATTTGAACATTCCAGTTCTGAGGTTAAGTTTGCCAGAGTGACATATGGGCTTTCAGCATGCTGGGAGGAAATTAGGTAAAGGTAAAGGCTTTCCCCTGACATTAAGTCTAGTTGTGTCCGACTCTGGGAGTTGGTGCTCATCTCCATTTCTAAGCTGGTGTTGTCTGTAGCCGGTGTTGTCTGTAGATACCTCCAAGGTCATGTGGCCGGCATGACTGCATGGAGCGTCATTACCTTCCCACCAAAATGGTACTTATTGATCTACTCACATTTGCATGTTTTCAAGCTGCTAGGTTGGCAGAAGCTGGGGCTAACAGCAGGAGATCACCCTGCCCCCCGGATTTGAACTGCCAACTTTTCGGTCAGCAAGTTCAGCAGCTCAGTGGTTTAACCTACTGCATCATCGGGGGAAATTACCTAAGTCTTAATAATGAGATGCCTTGGTTGTTTGTGGAAAGGTGCTAGAGTAGCTCTGTTAGCTTATGCCCCCTCTTCCAGTGCTCCTTCCAGAGCAGTAGTTCCCAACCTTTGGGCCTCCATATGTTTTGGACTTCAGCTCCCACAGTTCCTAATAGCTGATAAACTGGCTGGGATTTCTGGGAGTTGAAGGCCAAAACATCTGGAGGCCCAAAGGTTGGGAACCACTGCTTTAGAGAACACGTATCAAATGCAAGGCCTTCAGGTCAAATTTGGCCTGCCGCATCATTTTATGTGGCTCACAAGGCTTTAAATGCTAGGGCAACATAGTTACAGTGATACAGTCTTAAAATTACAGCTGGCCCTTTGAAGGCAACCATAAGGCTGATGACCTTGGTGAAAACGAGTTTGATGCCCCTGCTTTAGAGAAAGGGGAATTAGCTGGCAGGATTATACTGCTATGGCTTCGAAATATGAGGAAAACTCACTTTTGGAAGAATGTGAGACAAGATCATAATTGAACGATGTACCCTGAACTAAAGAAGTGTGATTTCTCAGCTACCAATCTCATTTCAAATTTAGTACAATGTCAGATAAAATAGCAGCAAATTCTCCTTGAAGTGCAGCAGGCAGTACTGCAACTATGTGCCAAAGACATGGCTTGTGTAAAATAAAGAAATGTTCTCATTGCTCAAACACTCCATTCTGCTGTTCTGTCTTGATGCATCTTGCTGGCAGCGAATGGAGCAATTACCACATGCTGATACCAAGAGTGAAGCAATTACTGCACTTTTCGATGGAAGTGCTGGGGTTTCTCACACTGACAGGAGAGGTTATTTACATATGAATTACTAGGAAATTGTATAAAATGATTTTCAGAAGTTGTGGCACAACATGATGTTACATGGAAATCCCTTGTCTGATAGAGCAATTAAAATGCATCAGCAGTAGCAGTGTTTACAATAGTGGATCCTTCACTATCTGTCTTGCTGTTGCACTCAAAGGGCAGCAAAAAGCAGAATGGAAGCAACTATCATGTTGGGGAGAGCTAGACACTGCACTGAAAATGTTTGTCTCTTTCTCTCAGTTGAAGACATTGCCAGGAGGAGAAAAGTAACATGTTTTAGCATTTCCTGCTGACACCAGGAACAAGCTTGAAGAGTGGGAGGAAGAGGCAGCAAGTGATAAGTTGTTTTTGGAAAACGAGAAAAGGAAAAGATATATACTCATTCCCAGCATCTCTGTCAGGCTGCCGCCATCATTTCAGATTCCTATAACTATATGTATGTCCACTGTTGTAGCTTAGATACGATGTGGGATGAAGGTGGTGAGAAATGCTACATATTTTGTAACAGACTGCAAAAAGCTTGGAGCTCCAGTCTTCACTTGACATCCAAATTATTGAATTTCATAGAATCATAGAATTGAAAGAGATCCCAAGAGCCATCTAGTTCAACCCCCTGCCATGTAAGAATATACCATAAAAGCATTCCCGATAAATGGCCATCCAACTTCTCTTTAAAAACCTCCAGAGGAGAAGACTCCACCACAGGCAGCACTGGGACTGTTATAATAGGAGAGTGATAAGAGTGGTTATTAAAAACCAAGAAATACAAGAGGGAGGGTTTTCAAATACAAGACCTCATGCCAAACAGGATCATAATAAATTATTAAACAATATATTTTGCCTAAATCCTATGGATTTAGTGATCACAAGTATCTAATCCCATTGTAAAGAAAGATTTTACAACCCGTACTCTGATTTGAGTAGCTTTTAATAAGGAGCCTGAGGAAGACAGCAGATGTATGATAAGACACCACCTGTGCAAGTTATGAATTCAGCAGTGGTTTGCATTTGTTCTTGCTGTAGAGACAGTTTTCATTATCTCACTAGTTCCTGATAGCTAAGTGCTGCTCCCGCTGTGTTGCTCCATCTTGCGGAGAATGGGAAAAAGAGAATATGGTTTTGCTTTAAACAGTGTTTGCTTTGTGTCTGAAGCAGCACAAGGTCCAACTGCCTGTGAAGGGAGGACAGATATTATGACCACATCCTAATGCCTTATTCTGAAGGGCCCAGAAACAGACATGGCACATTAGAATCATAGAATCATAGAATCGTAGAGTTGGAAGAGACCTCACGGGCCATCCAGTCCAACCCCCTGCCAAGAAGCAGGAAAATCTCATTCAAAGCACCCTCAACAGATGGCCATCCAGCCTCTGCTTATAAGCCTCCAAAGAAGGTGCCTCCACCACAGTCCGGGGCAGAGAGTTCCACTGCTGAATAACTCTCACAGTGAGGAAGTTCTTCCTAATGTTCAGGTGGAATATCCTTTCCTGTAGTTTGAAGCCATTGTTCCGCGTTCTAGTCTGCAGGGCAGCAGCAAACAAGCTTGCTCCCTCCTCCCTATGACTTCCCCTCACGTATTTGTACATGGCTATCATGTCTCCTCTCAGCCTTCTCTTCTGCAGGCTAAACATGCCCAGTTCTTTAAGCCGCTCCTCATAGGGCTTGTTCTCCAAACCCTTAATCATTTTAGTTGCCTCCATTATTTGGGCATGGAGGCAGCCCTCACCACCATAATACAGGAGTGTTTTTATCCTTCTTTCCTACAGTGCCACATTTATGAACCACATTAAGCAGGAATAGCCAACAGCAGAGGAAACCTCATTTTCACATTGTACCTCTTGATGCAACCCAATGCAAGGCCAAAAATGTGACTTGGAAATAACTAGAAGCTCTCATTGTAATGTCTTGTATTTGTAATCAATTTTTCATTTACTTCATATTTAATAAGAGTTAGAGGGAATGGAAAAAGATAAAACACAGTGTTTGGGGGCAGCCTTTTGAAATTTATGAATTTTAATACAATTTCAGTCCTCTCAAAATCAAATTGGGATGGTTGGGACCTTTTGGAAAGTTACAACCAGACTTGGGGGAAAATAAACAAAAAAGTTAGGTGCTTCACTTTCCCCACCCCATGTATAGAATAAAATCAGCTTCTGCAAATGAGCCCTCCAGAAGTTTCTGAACAGCATCTATTCTGAACAGCAAGCCTCCTTAATGATATGCAATATAACAAGTTAGAATTCAGCAATATCTGGATGGTTCTACCTTATTCTAAAAAGAGACCAAAGATGGAGAAACAGATGTCAAATCAAAACAAATGGCAAATCGTATCAAAATTGTTTCAAAAACAAAGCATAGATAAATGAGAAGATTTATTTGCAGCTTTGAATGTTTGTTCTCGTTTTATGGTTCTGATGCAATTTTTGCTTTATTGCTTATTGTTTCACATCAGTGTTTTACTATTGCTTTATTCTGCTATAATTGCTTTGTCTTATGTTGTTAGCAGTCTTATAGATATCTGTGGTATGGAAAAGTAACACAGAAAGGTTTTAAACAAATAAGTAAAGCTTTTCCCTGAAATATTTCCTCTAGTTCTGAGCACCACAGTTCAAGGAAATTGACAATCTGGAATGTGTTCAGAGAAGGCAACCAAAATAGCAAGAGGTCTGGAATTCAAACATTATGAGGTACAGGTTAGAGAGCTAGGTATGCTTAGCTTGGAAAAAATAAGGCTGAGAGGGGACACAATAGCCATATTTAAATATTTGAAATGATGTTACATTGAGGAGGGGGCGATCTTATTTTGCTCTAAAATCTAAGGCACAGAGCAATGGATTCGAATTGCAGAAAAAGAGGTTAATAATCAGAATCATCATCATAATAATCTTTATTTATATCCCACCCCCTCTCCACAAGGACTCGGGTCAGCTCACAACAAAATCAAGTTACAATACATAGATAAAGGTAAAGGTTTTCCCTTGACATTAAGTCTAGTCATGTCCAA
Source organism: Anolis carolinensis (assembly GCF_035594765.1). Lineage (NCBI taxonomy): Eukaryota > Metazoa > Chordata > Lepidosauria > Squamata > Anolidae > Anolis > Anolis carolinensis. The sequence goes on from NC_085841.1 coordinate 309,610,146, forward strand.
CTCTGGGGGTTGGTGCTCATCTCCATTTCTAAGCCGAAGAGCTGGCGTTGTCCGTAGACACCTTCAAGGTCATGTGGCTGGCATGGCTGCATGGAGCGCCGCTACCTTCCTGCTAGAGGGGTATCTATTGATCTCTTTACATTTGCTTGTTTTCAAACTGCTTGGTTGGCAGAAGCTGGGACTAACAGCAGGAGCTCATCCCTCTCCGTGGAATCGAACCTCTGGCCTTTCGGTCAGAAAGTTCAGTAGCTCAGCAGTTTAATCCACTGCACCACCAGGGGCAATGCATACATAAGCAAAACCAAAAAAAGACATAATATATAACCAGTAATCATAAACAAGAAAAATATTTTTAAAAATCATAATAAATACAGAGTTTAGAAACTGTACTGGGTTTAAAAGCATATTGGACTGCAGAGGCAAAACCAGTTAAAGACCAATAGGTATTGATAGTGCTAAAAGCATGTCATGATGATGAAATAAGTCATTAGGAAGAACTTCCTGATGGTCAGAGCTGTTCACCAGTGGAATATGCTGCTTCAGAGGGTAATGGTTTCTTCTTTTCAGAGCTTTTAAAACAGAGGCTAGATGGATAGTCTATACTCCAGGAAATAAAGCCCAACTGTTCACTGGAGGGAAATTAGAGGCAAAGATGAAGCACTTTGGCTACATAATGAGAAGCAGGAAAGCTTGGAAAAGATCATGATGCTGGGGAAAATGGAAGGAAAAAGGAAGAGGGGCCGACCAACAGCAAGATGGATGGATGTTATCCTTGAAGTAACTGGCTTGACCTTGAAGGCACTGGGGGAGGCAATGGCTGACAGGGAGCTCTGGCATGGGCACAAAGGGTCGGAGGCGTCTGAATGAATAAACAACAGATGGATATCTGTCAGGAGTGCTTTGATTGTGTGTTTCTGCATGGCAGAGGGTTGGACTGGATGGCTCTTGTGGTCTCTTTCAACTGTAGGATTCTATGACTTTGAAGTACCATAGTATGTATGATTTAACTGAAAAGTAGATCATACACACTACAAAGTAGATCATTAGATTAACTGAGATCCTTTATTGTTTACTTCCCAACTTCCTAAACACCCAACTTCTAGAGCAAGTAACTAGGGGATTCTGAGCACAGCAGTCCAAAAACATTGTCCATGCTCTGTGGTATACTAACCCAAATAATAAATTGACGATAGACAATCACATTTGTGCACAGCTCCATGCGAGGACATGAGAGACGCCTCCCACAAGGATGGTAAACACATCAAGACATCTAGGTCTCCCCTGGGCCATGTCTTTGCAGATGGTCAATTCTCTCACATCAGAAGCGACTTGCAGTTTCTCAAGTCACTCAGGACACACACACACACACAAAACAACTATATCCGGTGTTCATTTGAGCCAAGATTTTTCCCTTACCTATAGAACATGGAATATTGACTAATTTGGGTTTTACTGTGTTATATTTCACAGAAGGCACTATTACAGATTTTGTTAGCATCTTTTTATTCTGTTTGTGCTCCCTTTGGGTATTCTGAGTGATAAAACAGATTCTTTGTATTGGGTGCCCTCTAATGGCCATACACAGATACTGTGGTGGCGTTTGTCAAATAGTCAAATTAAGCAGTGATGCTGCTGTATCAACTGATATAGTTGTTACTGTAGGGTTTTTATTGTATATGAAAACTCTTCTGTTGCATGGAATAAAGAGGACACAGCAAAATGTAGAGAAAATTTAAAATTTTGTTTTATCATCTCAGACCTCTGTATCCATGGATTCTAGGTCCATAATTTAACCATCCACAACTTGGGTTTTGTTTTTGTTTTTTTTATTTTAAAGGGCAGAACTTAATTTGCCATTTTATATAAGGGATACCATTTTTACTATGCCGTTGTATATAATGAGACTTGAATATCCAGTATTTTATTTATCCACAGGACATCCTGGAACTAAATACCAGCAGATTCCAAGGACCCACTGCATTTTTCTTGTGCTCTTCAATTACATAATATTTACGGAAAGAATAAATGAAGTAATTAAAAAAATTTTAAAAAAAGAATATATCCAAAACCATGTACAAAAAGGCTTAGCATAAATCTACACTTAAGTTATCTAGATTTACTTCTGAGAATTAGGGTATGATCCATGTACAAGGGGGATATCCCTTTTCCAAAATGCTTGGGACCAGAACTATTTTGGATTTTTTTAAATTTTGGAATACTTGTATTTGTATATATGTACATAATAAGCTATCTTGCAGATGGGACCCAAAATTAAACACAAAAATCATTTCTTTCATATACACCTTTTAAACATATCCTGAAAGTAATTTCATACCATAGTTAAGTTTTTCTCAAACTCTGCTCCTCCAGGTATTTTGGACTTCAGCTCCCAGAAATCCCAGCCAGTTTACAGCTGTTAGGAATTGTGGGAGCTGAAATACAAAACATATGGAGGGTCAGAGTTTGAGAAACTCCTGTTTAGATAATTTTGTGTATTAAACAAAGTTTGTGTGCATTGAATAATCAGAAATAAATGTGGCCAGTCTGTTATAGGTATTATAACAAGATCTGCATGTTGGATGGCTGAATTGTGTTAGAATGGTTGTAAAAGTGTTAAACCGAACAGCATGATAGTTAGTACCTTCTGGACTGAATCCAGACTCTGTACCAACTTCTGAGAATCCAAAATATTTCTATAGAGCCATGGATTGTGTAAGCTGGATAGTTAAAGTGATATCAAACTGTTTTGTAGCATTGATGCATTCCTCATTTTCTGCAGTCTTTTGAGACTTACATTTGCGATTTTATTTTCTCTTCCCTTGACTGCTTTACTATTTGTCTTTCTGACAGGCACTTGCCTTTTAAAAACACCAGGTATCTTTTACAAGGAACAGTGTGGGGCCTAACATTTAGAAAAGGAAATCATTGGGAAATATAGAGCCGTTGTTCTTTCGCTACAATATTTTGTTAGATAAATGGGCAACTTAACAGGGTATGATCAGATTGATGGTTCTGTCATTGCTGTGTCATTTTTTCCCCTTTGCTTCTGGAAAGAATATAAATGTTTGGAGTGCAACCTTGTGAGGCCCAATAAGTAAAGTACCAGCAAGCTCTCTTAATTGCTGCTTCTTGATATAGTATTTCATTGAAATGCATCTAACATTGTAAATAAATATTGTATGCACCCACTGGTATGCCATAATGTAACATGGTAGGATGCAGTTAATAAAAAAAGACTTGTTTGTCACTTATTAAATTAGCTGGTCCGTGGGTGGTGAACTTCATTGGACTTGGTAGCCAGTTTTCACACACACACACACACCCCACACACACCTCAGGAACTCAGGTTGCATTTATGCTGCCTGTGCTGCTCAAAACTGGTGGAAAAAATGTTACTGCAATAAGACAAGGCACAAGGCACTTAAACTTCTGGAAGAATTTTTTTTCTAAGCTAAGACATGCATCCTGTAGTGCCAAAATCAGTGGCCATTGGGATGCCACAAAATAAGGCAAGAATGAGAATCCACTGGGATATGAAATATGAGGATAAAAACATGTTTTTTTCACTAGATAGAGAAAATAAAACTCATTCATCTGCTTTTCCTTTTTACATTTTTAATAGTTATAAAAAGGGCATGGGGAAGAACCTTCAGATTCTGCATAGACAGTGATAGATATCTTCCACTGAGAATGCACAGAATAATCTGAATGATGATTCTAACCTTTCCCTTTCCCAAGAACTAGCCATCCCAGCATCTCCTAATAATAATCACACAGAGCCAAAAGGACAAGCTGTGATGATCTGTTCTGGAGGAAGAGAAGGTTAGGGTCATCAACATTTATTCTGACCTTGTTCCTGCAAGATAAAGGGATTGCTTTTATAGCCCAGATTGCACTATCCATACACAAGAAGGATGTAGGGATGTAGAGGTGAGTCGTTTACCCATGTCTCTTTGTCTCATCTCATTATTCTTGGTACATATCCAATAGGTCATCTAGTCCTTCTGGCTTATACATTCCTGTGGCTTTGAAAGATGGGTCTGATGCATTGATTTCTGTTGTTTTCTTGCATGGTTAGGAAGTGCACCATGACTTGCATATTAAAGAGTGCATTAAGGAGGTGTGGTGGGCAAAGGCTTGCAAGATAAATGGAGTGTGGTAGAGAGAATGAGCTCCAGGGGAATTTATTTATTTATTTAAAGTATTTCTGTTTGACTCTTTAGCCATAAAGACTCCCCAAACAGCTTATATAGCAAGATAGTCATTGCCCACAGGCTACAATCTATATTTAAAACATGGCACACAAGGAAGAACCAGTTAAGAGGAAGGACAGTTATAAAGAATACTTGCAAATGTTCTCTTCCTCAGCTGAAAGAAAGAGCACTGTTGAAAAATTGATCAGCCTTCTCTGCTTTGTGCATTTCACTTAGAATTTACAAAATAAAAGTCTATATAAAAACATTAGCTCTTCTGTTACTTTTGTAGAAAATGCACATCTTGTGCATAACTTATTTGTGAGTTTATTGTGCAAAACATATTTTCACTAGCCTCCAAAAAATCTCACCCAGCAAGAGGAAATGTTTCATGTTCTTTGGTCTTGCATGAGAACAAAATAAACAAAGATTTCCAAAGATTAGTAGGGAAGAGAGTATACTTTTTAACCTCCTTGTTAAATGACAAGGAGGTTTATGTATTTTGAAATATGACCTGCATTTCTTGGCACAATAAACTCAAGAGATTGTAGAGTTTTGTCTTTTATTAGTGCCCGTGGGAATTTTTAGAGTTATTAAGCCTTCAATAGATTAGAGATAGGATGCTGGTTCAGCAGTTTTAGAAAACTGTCCGCAAATAGAATGATATCATATGACACAGGCTATGTCTTTGTTTTAAAAAAAATACTTCGCTGGATTATAGAAAGGGGTATGCAGAGATATGTGTGTCTTCTTGATGGATGCTGATCAGGCATATGAGCATTAGCAATGACAGTTATTAACAAGGGGAGGAAAATCTTGTCATTACACTAAGTAATCATTTTGGCAGGTGATAATTAATGGTCTGGCAAAGTCAGTAGAAAGATTATCTGACAGCCTTGCAGAAAACTGGGGGAAATGTATTCTGCTTTCTTTTCTTGCGAGCTCCCGGGAATCATTCAGAATTAAGAAGAAGAAAAACAAGAGCCTGATATGTGGATGTATGTGGATGTATTCATAAAATCTTTTTCAAAACCTCCAATTTGTTTTGCAATTTGCAATTTTATTTATTCATCATTATTTTGGGCAATGACTCTGCTGCTGGATGGCTATTACAAACAATAGGTAGAACATTTAAGTAAGTTAAGTTTGATGTACCTGTATCAAATTTATACAAAAGTTACAGTGGTGGAAATGTAGGTGCTACCATTTATACTGTATCCATTTTGAATTGTGTGTCAGTATGTTTAAAATGCCTCCATATCTTTCTTATGACTTCACCACACACACTTCTACACATTTAAGAAACGGCAACTCATGGTGCTCTTTATATGATGCAAGCTTCAACTGTGTGGGTGAGGTATTCTCAACAATTCCTAAGTCAGCTGGCAATCGACTTATTTTACAATTCCACACACAGAGATGGGCAAAATGGCCTATTTGCCCATGTAATGGTAATCTCTGTTGCCTGCGTTTCTTACCCACTTGTAAATACAATGACATTGTGTGTGGGAGGAGCCAAAATGCCAATTTCCCCAGATCACGTGGGGCAAGATCAGGGTTAATTTAAAAACCACTTCCTGTGGTCCAAGGTGATGTTTAGTGGGAGGAAATCTCAGTGCAAACAACCCAAAGAAAAGTACTGCCTTAAGAAAAGTGCTTCTGTTTAAGTGAATGGGTCTTGAATCCAAAGAACTCAATGGAAAGTGCCAGCTTAAGAGAAATGCCTTAAATCTGCTTCAGTGGAAGACTCTTCAAGACAGTACTGCCTTAAAGGATGTCTGTTTAAAAAGTGTGCTGGCTTTCTTGAGATGGAAGGGTCATCGCCTGTCCATGTGATGGGAATTAAGCAGAGGAGGGTGATCTTAATGTGATTGGAGTGAGAAAATTCTTCGTCTTCTTTAAAGACAGAACCCTGTGGAACTTCACCCTTTCCCCCGCTGTCCCTCATTTTCTTCAGGTCCTTGTGATGAAGTCCCTAGACTTGTTAATCAGTGGCTGAGATCCTGCATTGGAGAAATGTAAAATAGATCTTTAGAAGCACAACTCGGACTCATCATTTTCCTGCATAGATACCTGGCAACGATCACATAGTGGCTAAAATAATCTTCCATCTGTGTTCTGCCAGCCAGTCTCATGATGATACAGGCATCTTCCTGGACTTATGGAGGATCCTAGGGAGGCCCTAGATGTCTGCATTGCTTTGAATCCAGCTAACAGAACTTATCTGCACAATCTTTGGTTCTCTACCCCTATCCTCTCTCCACCACTGCTTGGCTGTTTTGGAGGAGATTAGTTTTCATACATGGGAGCTGGCAAATTCTTCTCCCTTCAACAACAACAAAAAACACACATACACGCTTTCAAGTCACTTGTGACCCCACTATCAGTTTATTATTTGTTTTTAAGAAGGGCATTCCTGGGTCTACAATGGCTCTGTTCTCCACACCCTAAAAAAAAACAACTCAAATTCTTCTGTGCATTTGGGGATTGTTGAGGGCAAAAAATTGAAAGAATTAAAAAACCACTTTAATCCTGGATGGGATTGAAACAGCCCTAAAATGTGCATGCAATAGTTTTAATAGTTTTAAGATATTTATGTGTTTAAATTCTTTATTGCTTTGTATTGACGTATTGTTTTTATGTTGTTGAATATTGCCATTTGTACACCACTCTGAATCCCCTGCACAAGTGAGAAGAGTGGGATAGAAATAAAGTAAATACATAAATAAAATGCAACCATGTCCCTCACTTTTCTCACTCTTGTTGTCTAGACATATTATGTAGATCATTGCAAATTGTCCTAACAGGATTTCTTAAACAGCTTTCCTAGTTCAGTAATTCCCAAACTCTGCCTTGGCTATTGATCAGGGATTCTGGAAACTGGAGTTCCAAACATCTGAAAGACCAAAGTTTGGGAAACACTAATTTAGTCTGCCATTCCATTTCTAACACCTGTCAGTGAAATTTCATAAACAAGTCATAAAGATGACATGTTGTCCACTCAAGCATCTCATCCTTAATGGAATGTTTCTTGTGAACATGGAGGTTGAATTGAGACCGATAGCCTTTGATAAATTTAATCTTCAGAAATCTGTTCCTTTTAAACAGCCATCTTATAACAAACCATTAGTGCATATTTACAGTGACAGTCAATATGCATGTTTGTTTATTTCTATGTTATTTAGTTATTGAATACTGCACCATTTTCCCAGTATGGGATCTAAAGCCGTTCACAATGTAGTTAAAACAATAAATACTGCATGACTATATGTGTGTCATTCTTCTGTGAAATTTACACCTGAATATATGTTTACATTTGTTTCTCAAAATACGAGACAGCCTAGTGAGTCAAGAAAACTAGCACACCTATATAGCTGCCTTCTTCAACCTGGTGAACTCTACATTATTGGACTATGAATACTTAAATAAATAAATATGAGCCCTATCATTCCTAGCCAGAATGGCAGTATCGAAGTTCTCCAAGTTTAAAAAAAACTGACACATAGTCATGGGGGATATGTAGGCATTGTGTTCTGATATCAGACCTCACTGTTGACTTGTACTCAAGTTTTATGGCCTTGTTTGTCATCTAGTCCAGCATACCGTTTCAGCATTGGCCATTCAAATGCTTTTGAGGAGTTCTGAGGCCAATGGCATTTCCTTTTTGTTTTCTCAAGCAATATGCATTCAGAAGTATTCTGTCTCTAAACAATGAGATAACGTTTAGTTATCATGGCAAGATAAAGCAGAACCAGAATGGAGCAGATGAGTGATGCTTTGGGCGCATAGAATTTAGGGAACACATGATAGTTGTGAAATTTATAGTAATCCCACTCTGTCAAAGAAGAAGTTTCATCTTCTGAAGATACCTCATCAATTGCCAAAGGAATGGTCATGATAGTTTATGCCAGCAAAACCTACACATTCCTGTAGCACCTTAGAAATCCACAAATCTATTGTGGCATAAACTTTTGTGGTCTACAGACCATTTATGATTTCTCCCTTTCTCTCTTTCCAGGGGCTGACATAGTGCAATGGATCATGAAGAATCTCAACGTTGAAGATCCAGGTAACACCAAGAAATATTACATGGGGCTTTGTGTTGCGAGATAATACGTTATAGATTTCACTGCTGAATTCTGTAATGTTATCCAGAACTAAAGGGTTAAGAATTTCCTACTACCGTGTTTCCCCGAAAATAAGACAGTGTCTTATATTAATTTTTGCTCCCAAAGATGCTCTAGGTCTTATTTTCAGAGGAGGTCTTATTTTTCCATGAAGAAGAATTCACAATTATTGTTGAACAAAAAAAATGAACATTTATTATATACTGTACAGTAGTTGTCATCACAAACCAGACGAACTGTGAATCCTATCAAGAATTTCTTGTTACTGCCATTATTTCCATGTTCAACACTTTATGGTACATACATTTACCGATCCTGCATGCTCTGGTGTTCTGTTTGGCGGGCATGCTTCCAAACAAAAACTTTTCTAGGTCTTACTTTCGGGGGAGGCCTTATATTTAGCAATTCAGCAAAACCTCTACTAGGTCTTATTTTCTGGGGATGTCTTATTTTAGGGGAAACAGGGTATATACACTAATGTTGAGACCATCTCTAAATACTTTTTCACAGCAGAGTATCTTCAGTCCTTCTTAACACAATTTAGTCAGTCAGGAACCTGGAGGAGCTTTAGAATAATCTCCTCCTTAACTTGGTGTGGTATTATTTGATATTAGTAGATTTATTTTATATCTTTAGAATATCTAATTATGGTTGTTGATAGCCAGCAAGCTTGTCCAGTTTTGAGGATATTTCAGTGTCTTTCAGAAAATGTGGAGAGGTATTAAAAATAGCTAAATGGTTATAATAAACCCTTGAAGAGTGTAGGCTATCCACATACATGACTTGAGTTACATTCTTGGCCATATACTTGGTAGTTCAGCAATTCTCTTGGCACAATGAAGAACAAACACATATCTCTCCCTTACCCCAAAGACACAGCAAATGAAGTAGGTATATGCAAAAGCCCAGACTTCCCCAACCAAGTACCTCCCAATGTATTGAATTGCTATCTTTGTAATCTCCAGATTATCTCTGTAATCTCCAATATGACCATTGACCATGTTGGCTGGGGATTATTAGGATCGAAATCCAACATACAAGGAGAAGACTCAATTGGAAAGGTTACATGTATTTGATTCATATGGCCTTCCTGGCAATCCCATCCTCAACTGCCTTAAGGACGAAATTTGTGTACATTAAAATAATGCACCTTTTAATATAAACTTAACACATATTTAAATTCTAAATTTTGTTTTATTTTATTAGTTAGCATAGGAATAGAAAGGGAAGTTTACAAACTCTCTCTATGTTGATATATATTCACATAAATGTAATTTTGAATCATAAGTGTAGCATCAGTAATAGTCTCAGATCAGAGGGATGACTAATAAAGAGGTATTCCGTGATCACTGGAACTCATTGACAGATGGAGTGTGCCCATTGGGAAGGGATAAATGAGGGCATTCTTCCCTCCCCAATAAATATTCTGTTCTTCTCGAATGAAGTATTATTTGCTCCCCAAATTTCTAGCATTACAGAAAGTGAGACAATAGAAATCATTCACTATCGTTCACATGCCTAAATACACTCAAGGCACTAGATCCTGTCTGATCTTGAAATCTAAGCAGGGTCAACCCTGGTTAATAATTAGAGGAGAGACCATCGATAAATGCCAGATACAATGGGTGACATCGCAGAGGAAGGAACTGGCAAAACCACCAATTTTCTTGTGTGTAAATAAATCCTATGAAATTCATGGAGTCACCATCAGTCAATAGGTGACTCAAAGGCACATGTGGCAACTTTGCCTGTCACTTCCTTCAGGTGGCTAAATTGTATTTCTAAATTCCCAACTATTGCTTCAAGTTATTACTAGAAATTTTGGGACTGAAAGAAAAATGCATTTCTCCCTCTTCCCCATAACTACAACCTTGTTGACAGAAGACAGTACTGCAACATCCTCTTATTTGAGCCAGCCAATATGGCCATGCTTAAGGATATTTGATCAACTAGCTAGGTCATGTTAACCAGGCCATCAATGTTCAATTTCAAGCATACATTATTTCATAGAAACATTGATATAGATTACCATGTAGATATGTGATATTGTTCTATTTGCAGCTGAAGCAATACACATGGGCAGCCTCGTCGCAGCACAGGGATATATTTTTCCAATCTCAGATCATGTGCTTACTTTGAAGGATGATGGTACTTTCTTTCGTTTTCAGGTAAGAAACACATCATCTTCATGCAGATTAAAAATGCTTTAAAACCTATAATTAAAAAATTGACCCTCTCCCCAAAAACCTAGGTCGACTTATCCATGGGTCAGTGTAAGTACTTTACCTTAAATCTTATTTAAAAAGGAACCATCTTTGAGTAGAGTGGTGAAAGGAAAGAACTTAGTCAATTCTGGGAGAACATAAAAGTAACTCCAATTCCCTCTGCTCTCTCAGCCAGGATGCCACTTCTGACCTTCCTGAATGTGGGGAAATGGTGGTCAAAGAGCATGGGGAGGATGGATAGGAAGGATACCAACAATGCCCTGCAGAAGCCGAATAATGAGCTGTCCTCTAAATTGGTTGAACAACCTTTGGATACTTCCTGCAATTCTCAACATCTTTTACGAACAAATAAGGTTGCAGTGGAAGTTTCAGACTCATTATTGAATAGAGGCAGGTGGACTTCTAAGCGAGCGGTCCAGATATCTCTCTCTCAAATTTTATCCATAAGCCGGTCGGAAGTGAAGATTAAGACTATCGACTGGCTTTGTAGGGAGTACCAATCCTGGAACCGCTCCCTGTGTCTTATCATCGGCTTGGAAGATAAAATATTAAGGGATAAATTGTATTTGTGTGGGCCTAAACTGCAACAGTGGGGCATCACTCTTAGGAGGGTGCTAGTAGACCCACTAATTCGCCCCTTGGACATCGGGCCGAGTATGGATGTTCAAGATTCCCCATTGCGAAGTCATGCTTGTTCTACCCCCCAGTCCCACAACAAGTCTCCACTCTTGTCTAGTTGGCTTACTATTCATGATGAGGCCAAATCAATCGATGCCTCTCTCCCAATAATGGAGAGAAGCTCCTTTTGTAAACAAACAAGCACTTTTGGAGGCTTTCCTTTCCAGGACAGTTGACTAGTCCCGGCAACTGGCAATTCCGCCCAGTTTTTCCATCAGGGGGAGGAGGGCTTGACTGGAGGTGGCCCCATTGAGGTGATATGGGGGAGGAGAAAGCACGGTCACCACCAACCCAGGGAGAAGCGCAACAGAGTTTTTGCGACCCTGGAGAGGATTAGGTGTGGTAGTCTTCAGGACAGACCCCCCAACCTTAAGGTCCTGCTTTTGAACGCCAGATCTGTCAATGGTAAAACAGCTGTCATCCAGGATTTGATCCTGGATGAGAGGGCAGATCTGGCATGCATCACCGAGACATGGCTGGATGAGCTGGGAGGTGTGAATCTTACCCAGCTGTGTCCTCCTGGTTTCGGGGTGCATCAACAGGCCAGAGTTGGGGGGCGGGGAGGAGGAGTTGCGGTGATCTTTCGGCAGTCCATCGCCCTGATCAGATGCGCCGTTCCACAATCCCCGAGGTTCGAGTGTGTCTTCCTGAAGGTGGGAGCCCAAGACAGCTTGGGGATTCTGTTGGTGTACCGTCCACCCCGCGACCCAGCAGTCTCTCTGTCCGAGCTAGCAGAAGTGGTCTCCAATGCGGCCCTTGTCTCCCAACAACTGATAGTTTTGGGAGACTTTAACATTCATGCCGAGTCCACATTGACAGGTGCAGCTCAGGATTTCATGGTTGCCATGACAACCATGGGGCTGTCTCAAGTTATATCAGGGCCCACACATCAGGCAGGACACACCTTGGACCTTGTTTTTGTTGTGGACGGTGGGACAGTCAGAGTGAAAGAGCAAAACATTCTTCCATTGTCATGGTCTGACCATCATCTGATCTGTTTAAGTATCGCCGTGCCTTCTAACCTCCGCAGGGGTGGTGGACCCATTAAGATGGTCCGCCCCAGGAGACTGATGGATCCGGATGGACTTCTGAGGTCTCTTGGGGATCTTCCTGTCCTGGAGACTGGCGATCCTGTCGATGTCCTGGTTGATCGCTATAATAGTGAGCTATCAAGGGCATTGGACACGATCGCTCCCGAACGTCCCCTCTCACTGCGTAGAGTCGCGTCGACTCCTTGGTTTACCGAGGAGTTGGCTGTGATGAAGCGTAGGAGGAGGGGACTAGAGTGCATCTGGAGGAAATCTCGGGACGTGTCCGACCAAGCACGGGCTAAAGCCGCTATTAAGGCGTACTCCGTGGCTCTGCGAGCAGCCAGGAAAGTTTTCACGACTGCCCGCATAGCGTCTGCAGCCAACAGGCCATCGGAGTTGTTCCGAGTTGTGGGGGAGCTCCTGCGGCCTCCTGAGGTCCAGGGGCTTCCCGATGACTTGGCAACTGGGTGCAGCGATTTCGCGCACCACTTTGCAGGCAAAGTTGCTCAGATACGCCTTGAGCTAGACTCCAGCTCAATTGTGGTCTCAGCGGAGGTAACCGAGGTACCTGTCTGTTCGATCTTATGGGATTCTTTCCGGCTTGTTCTTCCTGATGACGTGGAGGGGATTCTTGGGTCTGTGAGGGCGACCACCTGCGCTCTGGATCCTTGTCCCTCTTGGCTGGTCAAGCTGGCCAAAGATGGGTTGTTGGATTGGTTTGTGACCATAATAAATGCTTCTTTGGTTCAGGGGTCGGTGCCATCCTACTTTAAGCAGGCGGTAGTAAAACCACTACTAAAAAAGCCTTCGCTTGACCCATCTATTTGTAACAACTACAGACCAATCTCCAACCTCCCGTTTTTGGGCAAGGTTCTGGAGCGGGTGGTTGCCACGCAGCTCCAGGAATTTCTCGATGACACTGATTTTCTGGACCGCTCGCAGTCTGGCTTCAGGCCTGGGTACAGTACCGAGACGGCTTTGGTCGCCTTGGTGGATGACCTCCGCAGGGAGCTGGACAGGGGGAGTGTGACCCTGCTGGTTCTCTTGGACATCTCAGCGGCTTTCGATACCATCGACCATGGTATCCTTCTGGGGAGGCTCGCCGGGATGGGGCTCGGTGGCACGGTTCTGCAGTGGCTCCGGTCCTTCCTGGAGGGTCGTTCCCAGATGGTGAAGCTGGGGGACACCTGCTCGGACCCCTGGCCATTGACCTGTGGGGTCCCGCAAGGGTCTATTTTATCCCCCATGCTATTTAACATCTACATGAAACCGTTGGGAGAGGTCATCCGGAGTTTTGGAGGGTGTTGCCATCTCTACGCAGATGACACGCAAATCCACTACTCATTTCCATCTAACTCCAAGGAAGCCCCTCGGATTCTGAACCAGTGCCTGGCCGCTGTGGCGGACTGGATGAGGAGGAACAAGCTGAGGATCAATCCTGACAAGACAGAGGCCCTCCTGGTCAGTCGCCCATCTGATCGGGGTATTGGGTGGCAACCTGTGCTGGACGGGGTTGCACTCCCCCTGAAATCACAGGTCCGCAGTTTGGGGGTCCTCCTGGATTCAGCGTTGACGCTTGAGGCTCAGGTGTCGGCGGTGGCCGGGAGGGCTTTCGCACAACTCAAACTTGTGCGCCAACTGCGACCATACCTCGTGAAGTCTGACTTGACCACGGTGGTGCATGCCTTAGTTACCTCTAGACTGGACTACTGTAATGCGCTCTACGTGGGGCTTCCCTTGAAGACGGCCCGGAAATTACAATTGGTCCAGCGCTCGGCAGCCAGATTAATAACAGGGGCGAGCTACAGGGAACGATCTACTCCCCTGTTTAAAGAGCTCCACTGGCTGCCGTTCACTTTCCGGTCCCAATTCAAGGTGCAGACCATCATCTATAAAGCCCTAAACGGTTTGGGACCCACCTACCTTAGGGACCGTATCTCCTACCATAAACCTGCTCGTTCCCTTCGTTCATCCGGGGAGGCCTTCCTTTCGCCACTGCCTCTGTCCCAGGCCCGTCTTGTGGGAACGAGGGAGAGGGCTTTTTCTGCTGTGGCCCCCCGACTGTGGAATTCATTGCCCACTGAGATTAGGCAAGCCCCCACCTTGTTAGCCTTTAAGAAAGATCTAAAAACATGGCTTTTCCGATGTGCCTTTGGGGAGTAAATGTAATATATTGCTCTGGCCATTCCCCTTGGTTTTTATCCTTTAGACTGCTCCACCATTTATTTCCCTGTTTCCCCCTATTCCTATGTCTCTCTCTCCCGAGTTTTTAATTAAGTGTTCATGTGGCCCGCCCTGTTTTTTACTGTTGTCTCTGATTTGTGCTGTAATGTATATGATTATTTTTGCACTGTTATATTGTGTTATGATATGTTGTTTTATTTTGTTATATTGTATGGTGTCTGGGCATGGCCCCATGTAAGCCGCCCCGAGTCCCCGTTGGGGAGATGGTGGCGGGGTATAAATAAAGTTTTATTATTATTATTATTATAAGTGGCCAATGGTCACTGGACCCTGAGGGAGGACTTTTTTCTTTCTGCACAATTACTCTAGATCAGTACAGAACAACTTGGCAGTAGTAAGAGGCAAATATTAAAATAGGCCAAACATATTTGGGCCTCAGATACGTTTTTCTGCCACACTTTCAAAGTAAAGGTATAATTAATGATTGAACTATTATGCAAATATAAAAAGTCACAATATTAAAAAGGGACGTTTCAATTAATATCAATTAATTACACTTGGATTACCCAGATTAGAGCTTGGATGACAATCTGTTGGGAGTGCTTTGACTGTGTATTCCTACATGGTGGAGGTTGCACTGGATGACTCTTGTGATCTCTTTCAGTTCTAGGATTCTCTGATTCTGTCAGAACCCAGGCTACAGAGCACCAATAACCTTACACAGAGGCCAGAATCTATCTAATATCTTTATTATAGAAATATATATAGTCAATAAAAACAAGTGAAGAATAAAGTTCAGAAGCAGACCTTCCAGATGAGGTCAAACATAGTCCAGAAATGTATTGTCCAATATAAGATATTAGAGTCCAAAGTTATAATCCACTTGACCGAAACACACACTTTGCTGAGCAATAGTGTGGGGAATGACAGAGTCTTTAAGGTCCAATGTAGCTTGACAACTAGGCTAGAAAATAACTTGATTCTTGGCTAGATCAAAGACTTGGAACGAGGCAAACACAAAACATGAACAGTCCAAGGAAGTCCGTGAAACAAGGCAAGGCTGGAAACTTGATCCGGGAAACAAGGAACTGGGGTTACGACGTCCACACACGATCTCTCTCCTCAAGCTGAACAATTGATTCCGCAAAGTTCCCCTTGCGACCAGCACCTATATTGGGTCTCGTTTTCCCGCCAACAGAACACTTTCCCTAGAGAACGAGAAGCGAAACCCAACTCTGTCCAGATGCATGACTCCTTAGAATTTCCCAAGGGAAGCAGACCTAATCAGCTAGTTGTTTGGCAGCGATTCTCAGGCTCCGGCGATTAGCCTCCCTGGCTCCCCTATCTCTATTATAATTGTCCCTCCAGGAAAACGGGGGAGAATTCTGCCCAAGGCCTGTTTGGCTACATTCTTGAGGACAAACATCCTCCAGGTGGAGAGGCTCCGATTCTGGCTGAAACGGCGGAAATCCCATGTTTTCCTTGCTCCACCACCTCTCCCAGCCCTCCATCTCTCAGCAGGGTCAATGCAGTTCTTCCCATCACCACAGAGGTGAAACAGTAGGCAGCTGGTGCTGCAGGCAAGCAAATCCTTGGCATCCCTGTCAATCTTCCCAAGCAGGCCCTACCAATGCAGTGGTGTGGATGTGGTAGTAAAGGAGAGAACATGGCGAGTGGAGGGAAAGAGAGGCAGGCAGGGATGAGCCACCTCTCCATTCTTGCTCTGGGCTGCCTTTCCCTCTCTGTCTCACCCAGCTTGAAGCCTGGTAGGGAGGGAATGGCCTTCACTGGCAAAGAGACCCATCCAGGGGTGTGGGCTAGTCATATAGTCGCCAGGGAGGGGCTGTAAAGCAGGTAAGGTGCCCACTTTAACTGCCATGGCTTAATGCTGTGGAATTATGCGGATTGTAGTTTGGTAAGGCACCAGCACTCTTTGTCAGAGAAGGCTAAAAATCTTGTAAATACAACTCCCATGTCTAACACCTAGCAGTGCCAGATTTAGGACAAATGAGGCCCTGTTCTAGTTAGGAAGCCCCTTTCTTGGGCCCTGGAGGAGAGAGGCCCAATAGGACTACACTGCCTGCTTTGTGGCACACTCCCAGAGACTATCAGCTCTATCATTATGTCTGGAATCATCCGAAAAAGAACACCTTCAAATTTAGAATTGCACCATATAGGCAAAATCCATCATAAAAAAACTTTTGGGCAGGAAGATGGCCTTCCCTGGCCAATGGGGCCCTGTGTTTGTGCACACCTGAGCACAATGCTAATTCCAGCACTGGCGCCAGGGAAACCAGTGGGAGTGGCAGCCTCCTTGGGCTGCCCAAAATGCTTTGGGTGGAGGGGGGGGGCTATATGCAGCTCTAGGCTGTATGTTATTCAGGTCTTCTCTAGACTTATCCATGGATCATATCAAAATCCATAATTTTACTTCTAAAACTTGACCTCGACTTATTCATGAAGTCAACTTATACAAGAGTATTTTATATATGGTATGCATGACGCCAAGAAATTATAATACTAGAAATGTGGGTCATCACAGTATTAGAACCCTCTGAAGTTAAATGTTGACAGATCCAGAGCAGACAAAAGGAAGTATCTCCTCCTCACCCATATTGTGGAATTTGCTATAGGAAGAAGTTGTGATGGCCACCAGTTTGGGTGGGTTTAAAAGAGGGATTACACAAACCCATGGAGGATAAGGCTACTAGGTTACATTTTACCTCCATTATCAAAGGCAGTATGCTTTTCTTTACAGGTACTGGGACATGGGCAGGCTTTCCGTAGGGTATCTGATTGACCACTGTATAAACAAGAATCCTTGACTAGATAGACCTTCATTCTGATCTAACAGGATCCTTATCATGTTTTATGTAGTCCCGACCATATGTCAGTGTTCTATATTTCAGGAGGCCGTACATGGTAAGATCATTCTGATTATGATATCTTAATAATCACTTTTATTTTCCTCCATAGTTTTATTTTTCAATTGAGACAGTTAACCTGAACACAGTTAGATTACCTCAGATGATGATCTATTTATTTCATTTAGACTTGACTGTGCCTAACTGCACAAAACCATGACTGTGATTCCTATGATTCTATGAATTCCTGTTCCTTGACTCCAGAATAGCATTATTGATTTGAATGCTTGCATGTTAATGATACAATACAATTTGCTGCTTTTCAGGCTCCATACTTTTGGCCTTCAAATTGTTGGGAGCCAGAAAACACAGACTATGGTGAGCATTATTTGCTATTTTATTTTAAAAAATCATTTGTGAATATGCCATAAGTAGTCTTACAAAAAATTCTAAAAATATAATATTTCATTTGGTTATTAATCAGAGGTTAGTATTATTATTTATTGTATGAAGTATGATTTTTTCACATTATACAATTACAAATAGTTTATGTTGTTTTGTTTTCCTATGTATGGACTAGAGTTCTTGAGCCTAACTCATGGCAGTGGTAAAGGTAGTTGTGGTGGTCCTGACCAAGGCAGCCAAAGCTATTTCAGTACCATGACCAGACCAGAAAACCGATTGAAATAGATCACTCGAATGAGTTTCATCAATTAACTGCTAGAGCTGTTATATATCCAGTATGGCAGGATTCAGAAAGGGTATTTCAAACAGAAGTCTCTCTTTGCTGAAAATATCCCAACAGTACTTACTGGTCAAGCAAGGCACATCCGCTGGAACTGGATTGCATCCTGCAAGAAAGGCAGGGTGTCAGTTCAATCAGTCAGACAGCTAGCTATATCAACTATTGTATGTAAGTCAGAACAAATGTGAACTATTTTATCTGCACAGTAACTCAGGGCAGTTCTGCATGGACGCTTTATACTGAGCCAATTCGGCCTGTCGAATTCCTGAACACCCATGGGGTGGATTTTCCTGCCAGCCTCCAGCCCACTACATAGGTGAGAAGGAATCCTCACCGCCAGCCTCTGGGCTGCTTTGGAAGCAGGAAGGAGTCTGACTCAGTTCTCTGCTGCTGGACACCTGCCCTTAGCATCCGACTCCATTGTAGTTGCCTGGAGTGACATCATTGAGGACTCTAGAGTGATGGAGGGAAAATGGAGGAAACCCTCCTATCTTTTCCCCCTCCCTTCTCCAATTGACCTTGCGCCCTAGCCAGTGTCACTCCAAGCAAAAGGTGATAGCCACCAGCCATACCACATCCAGAATCCACCCATATAATGAGAACAGGAGGGGGACAGCAAGTGCTATCTTGTGTCTCTGGACCACCCAGGCCCAGGGAATACAGGATGAGCATGTAAAACAGTTGTGGCTGGTTCCATCTTAGAACCAGGCCAACTGTTCAAATGGGGCCGGATGTACGGTTTGCTGCAGATTCTTGAGGAAGTTTTGTGGCAACCTGCAACTTTTGTTAACATGGTTCAAGGCCTCTTTAAGCAGCTTTGGCTCATATTATCTGGCATCCGCTCCATGCATCATGCAGCCACCTCAGAGCTGATTTGCCTCCCCCGTCTCTCCACCACCACCCTTAAGGCTAAACCATCTGTGTAGATGTGTCTTTCATCAATATGGAAGTTAATTTTAGAATTGACTGATATGCAGGTATGTTGACTTAATGTGGTAGATATTAATGTGGTTTGTTACTTTAAAGATGGCATAGTCCAATATAGACCAAATGATTTAACAGTGTTAATATTACCTTGGTGCAAAGTTCAGTCACTGATCTGTGGGTGAATTTGGTCTTCTGTACAATAAATGATATGTGTCTGGTGGATGAATAAACTATTATATTACAAAACATAGCAGTACCTTGACATCGGTAAATGAAAACAGAGTTATTTCGATATACAGTAGATATATACAAAAGAGCGAGGATAAGTTTAAAATAAAACCTTTTGCCTGGCATTAGGAAAGACATAGCTGTGGTTTATGAGCTAATAAAATACAGAATTCAGTATTAAATGACTGAACAGCTGAGTACTAATGCATAAAGAGAATATGTCAGCATTGTTATCTTTAGCTATCGCTGTACATTATTGCTGTCTCTTGTACAGCTATCCACCTCGATAGTGAAATGATGAAATCATTTTTTTCCCTTTCACTTCAGACATTGTCAAAGGAAATGAATATACCTGTTCTCATAAAATGAGGGCTTTGAGAAGTGTTTCTTTTACAAGCTGGGCAAAAGCCCTTTATGACCCTCCCCCCCCATCACAATCACAATCAGCACACAATGATTATATATCTCTCCATGTAGGAATTGTAGCCATTAATAGAATGGAGGTACCAAAATTGTAACTCTGATATGATTATCATCATTTGTAATCTCTTACTTAAGCATTATAAATGTAACCATGTCAGTAAGAAAAATTATGGTGATAGGAATTAGTCCCAACCTGCTTTTCTCAAATAGGAAATGCTCTTTCTCTACTCTTTATTTGTTTAGGTCATACTTTGTCCACTTGAAAAATTTCTTACAATATAAGATACATAAACCATGTTCTTTACAGTCAAGGAGCTCTAATTGTGTAATCTTGATTTAAAGAAGCACCATCTGAAATCTGCCAGCTAATCTCAGAAATGCACTGGCAAAAATGTTCTGCTTGCTAAAATCAGAAGGGGGCAGAAAAGCCAAAAGGGATGCTCTGTTATCCCCCAAAACATATTTTCAGTCCTAGAGACTCACACACCATGTTGGTAACAAATTAGGCCAGGCTGTTGTTGATATTCTTAAGAATGTATTTATAACCTGTCTTTTCTCTGGGATCCAAGCATCTT
The DNA here is from genome assembly GCF_035594765.1 of Anolis carolinensis. Classification (NCBI taxonomy): domain Eukaryota; kingdom Metazoa; phylum Chordata; class Lepidosauria; order Squamata; family Anolidae; genus Anolis; species Anolis carolinensis. Next base: position 309,630,346 of record NC_085841.1, read on the forward strand.
GTGACCTTATTAGATGGAGTACATTTTGGTGGAAACACCGGTTCCTCTTTAGTTTTGTGTCAAAGCCGCAGGCTCCCATCCCAGACGTACAGCTACTTCCAGCAGGGCTCCATCGCAAAACTAAAGAACTGGCATATGCCGCCGCAGCGGCAACACAGGAGGCTTCCTGTGTTACATTGGGATCTACAGGGGGAAGCCAGGTGGCAGACGCTTCCCTCCGTGGAATGGGGCCCAGGGTAAGTTGGGCGATGCCCCACTCTGACACCGTTGGATTCGCCACAATGCGTGGCCAGTCTGGTGGCACATATTATGAGGTCGTAGAAAGATTACAATTACTGAAATGATTCAAATAATTGGATTTTGAAAAATGTGGCTTGTTGTGTAAACAAGGATTGGAGAGGAAGCTTCAGTGGAGACACCTTTTTTCCTGATAACATTTACAACAGTGAATTTCCTTTCTGTGGGATAGATTTCTCTCACTTCCTGTTGTCTCACCCCTGTTCTTAACTATGAGTTGTTTGTAAGTCTGATGTTTATAACTCAGGGTCTGCCTGTATACATATTGTCAGAATTACTCCTTTAACTGTCCATTTTGTTATTTTTCTCTCCATAGCCATCTATCTTTGCAAGAGGACCATGCAGAACAAAGCTAGACTGGAGCTGGCAGATTATGAAGCCGTAGGTATACTGATTTTACAGTTCCAAACACTTTTAAATTGAATTTGTTGAACTCTGTTTCCATTTTTTCTGTGTAACAAACTGAGTGTGGGACTTAAGTGTTTAAAATTGTTCATTCAGTTTTGGAAAATAGGACTATTATTGTCATGGTTCATAAAGACAGCATCAACTTCTAAAATGGCTGGCTTTGGGATTACAATTTCTCAAATTCATGTGTACATTGGGGTCAATGTTATAAATGGAATTATAAATGGAATAATGAAGCCAGATAAACCTTTATGGAGCTTTTATCCCTTTTCACTTAATATTATTTCAGAAGAGACCACTTCCAGGTTATTTGTAACCTGATTCCACAAATTAGAACAATTTCATTCATAGAGTGTTTTGGGTAAATGGCATTGTTTATCTATAAATGATAAGAATTTACTCATTTTCCCAAAGTGCATAACCATGAATTTCAAGTTTATCTTGGTAATGACATTATTAGTAGGTTACTTATGTTCTGTCTTACAAATGTCAAGAGGATTTGTTCATTGTTTCTTTATAGCCCCTCATATTGCTTCCGTGCTTGCCCAGCATAAATTTCAGAATTGTAACTGGGGGCTGAGTCTCCTACCCTTTCCCCTTTGAAATACTACATTTAAATCTTTGCCTTCATCCTCTATTCCAGTTTTAATTTTTGATTGCCACATCAGTGACCTCTGTTATGGTTCCCGATCTGACACTTAGTCCCAGGTACTGTTTGTATTGGAATACCATTTGTGAATTTTCCAAAACATTTGACTGCCTGTCTGTGGAAATCAGATGTTGGATTGGATTCCTCTTGTTCTGCCTATTTAGCTGAGTTCTTCTTGTGTTTGTCCTTATTGTGAGAGATATCATTTCATTTCTTGTCAGATTTATGTTGTCTGGAACAAGAGCAGACTATTTAAAGTTTTTCATACCCCAGGAATAGGGAACATGTCTTCCCAATGGTATTGAACTGCAACTCTTATCGTACCTCACTAAAGTATATGCTGGGTAGGACTAGTGAGAGTTGCCATCCAGCAGCATCTACACAGTCCCCATCTCTTGCATACTCCATACTTGTACATATCTAGCTATTGCACCAGTAGGCATCTCATTCTCTTGGGTAGATCTGTATCTCTACACCAGAAACATATACAAAAGGGAATAATGTACTGGTACAATAGCCTTCCTTATATATGGAGAATACACTCTAAGATCCCCAATGGGTGCCTGAAACTGCAGGTAGTATTGAACCCTACATATAGATATAGATTACTGTTGTATTCCTTTACATAACTATGATAAAGTTTAATTTATAAATTAGGCATAGTAAAAGAAAAAACCAATAACTGTAATAAAATACAATTATTATAACAATATACCATAATATAAGTTATGTGAATGTGACACTCTAATTTAAACCTATACACTACTTATTTCTGGAAGTTTCAGTTTAATATATTTGGACCATGGTTGACCATGAGTAACTGAAACCCCAGAAAATGAAGCCAAGGGTAAAGATGGGGGGGGGGGGGGGGAGAGACGTATATCTCTAAAAATGATGGGGAATTCACATGCTTTCATTCATTTAGTGTCTGTTAAACTAGAGGAGACATTTGTTCTATCTTATACTGCTGCTTAGCATGATTTACTAGGTAGATAAGAGAGAGTGTCAATTTAATCCACCAGCAATCATAAATAAAAACATTCCCACACTGCATTATAATTTACCAGTGTTTTCACACCCCCAGATTTCTGCCTTCTTTATTTATAAAGGTTGTTATACATTTTTCTTACCAACAGCTAGACAGTTTTGCTGAGCATGAAGTTCTTTTATGAATTGACAATAGTTCTATTCAGCACCAGCAGGCATGCTCTGGTATACTTTCAGCAAAGGTATGATACAATAATCTAGGGCTCACTGAAAGGGATAATCATCAGACAGTACCAGACAATTAGATCATCTTTCATTTTCTTCCAAGTGCAGAGCTCACATGATGAGCGATCTTATCAACACTGGCCAAGTTAATTAAAGATAAGAGTGAATCCCTGGTTAAAACTAGAGGCATAGCTTTTCTTATGACTGCAAACAAAATGCTGAGCATTACTGTTTGTATCCTTTCTGCATTTCTTTCTTTACCAGAGCTTCATTTGTTGTGTTCACACAGTATAGTTTTTATTCTATCCATTTTCTTTTTCTGAGCTTGTGTCTGTTTTAGAGGGAAGGGACTATAGGAGCATTGGTAGATTCTTGGGTGTTTCTAGTCAATAACTGTTTCTGACTCGCTGTCATTTAAAGCCAACAAGAAAAAAATGGGAATCATAATATGGCTAGCCTTGTGATTATCACTCTTTTCCAAGTTATTTGTCTATTAATTTGGGAAAATTCCTATAGTTCAAAAAGGTAATTTTGCTGCACCCTGAATGAGAATTTTATTGGTTGCCATTGGGGCAAGGATGTTTCATTCTTATAAGCCATATTACTTAAGAATGTGAACTCTACTAAATGATACTGCTGTTACAGCTCGAACCACTTTAATAATTTGATGGAATGAATAAGGAATATAGGAAAGCCTATGCACATAACCATTATGTATGGGCATAGTTCAGCTGTGATTGGGGACTTTCAAATTCCTACTGGATCCAGTAAGAGTTTTAAGGGATGACAAGAATAAATACTAATATTTACATTCTGGACATATCTTAACACCATCGCAGGGAAAACATGACCTGCTGTGAGATTATGTGTACTTCAGGACTTTGTTGGGGAAACCAATTTATGAGAACATGCATTGTTTTTTCTGTGCAGAAAACAATTTGTAAAATTAAATGATTAAGCACATTTCTGTTAAAGGAAGCCCACTTGCTGTTTTTCTGCATGTTTTCTGCATAAACCACACACAAATATTTCTGCACAGAAACAAATACGTTTTGTAGATAATGTCCTTTGACTATACAAGTACGGGATAATACCTCCCTTATATACATCCAGACCTTTGGAATAAATTATATGAAGCACCCAAAATATTTCCAAGATTTTCTTTCATGTCAGGAGCGACTTGAGAAACTGCAAGTCGCTTCTGGTGTAAGAGAATTGGCCATCTGCAAGGACATTGCCCAGGGGACGCCCGGATGTTTGATGTTTTACCATCCTGTGGGAGGCTTTTCTCATGCCCCTGCATGGGAAGCTAGAGCTGACAGATGGGAGCTCACTCTTCTCCCCGGGTTCGAACAGCTGACCTTTCGGTCAACAGTTCTGCCATCACAAGGGTTTAATCCATTGCGCCACCGGGGACTCCTTTCCTAGGTATTGGCATACCGGGGCCCGGGCTGTGGCGCAGGCGGGAGAGCAAGCCAGCTGCTACCAGCTGCAATGAATCACTCTGACCAGGAGGTCATGAGTTCAAGGCCCGCTCGGAGCCTATGTTTGTCTTGTCTTTGTTCTATGTTAAAACGCATTGAATGTTTGCCTATATGTGTAATGTGATCCGCCCTGAGTCCCCTTCGGGGTGGGAAGGGCGGAATATAAATGCTGTAAATAAATAAATACATACATGAAATGAGGGAACATGCAACCATTGGTGCATGTATTTGTGCATCATTAATACTAGAAACATTGTTATATATTCTACCACAGCTCAGACTTTGCTGCTTTGAAACATAAATCACATTTCACTTTTCTCCTTGCCCTTTCTTCCTGACATTTTGAGTTTCCAGCTTTTCCAACTGATGTGATCAACTTGGTAAACAAAGATTTTAAAATTGATTTCTTGTTATAACAGTCAATTCTTCTTATCTTCCCTTTTCATCAGGAGAATTTAGCGAGACTACAGAGGGCTTTTGCAAGAAAGTGGGAGTTCATCTTTATGCAAGCTGAAGCACAAGTAAAGTAGGTGTTTTCAGTCCAACAAATCAAAACAAATGAACAATGTGGATGCAGATCTGTTAGTGCTAACAATTCTTTCTTTATAGCTTGTGCTTCAGAGTTCATTTCCCTTCTCCCTGCATGCAATGTAGAGACTGCACTCCATTCAGGACTAAAACAGTTAAAATCTTCTCACCATATGGACAGCTTCATCCACAAGGAGAATTTCTCTGGTACTGCCATTACCCACCGAAAATACAGACAGTCTCTGAGTTAGAAATACCCAATTAAATATGTTGTCGAAGGCTTTCATGACTGAAATCACTGAGTTGCTTTGAGTTTTCCAGGCTGTATGGCCATGTTCCAGGAGCATTCTCTCCTAACGTTTCACCCACATCTATAGCAGGCATCCTCAGAGATTGAAGGATCTGTTGCAAACTAGGCAAGTGACTGCTTTATATATCTGTGGAATGTCCAGGGTGGGAGAAAGAACTCTTGTCTGTTTGAGGCAGGTGTGAATGCTACCAATGGCCAATTTGATTAGCATTTAATGGTCTTGCAGGCTCAATGCCTGGCTGATTTCTGCCTGGGAGAATCCTTTGTTGTGAGGTGTTAGCTGGCCATGATTTATTCTTGTCTGGAATTCCCCTGCTTTTTGGATGTTGCTCTTTATTTACTGTCCAGATTTTAGGGTTTTTTAGATTCTAGGGTTAAGAATGGTAGTGAGACAACAGAAAGTGAGATAAATCTTCTCTTAAGAAGGAAAATCCACCCTGAAAGTGTTATCATGGGGGAAAGGTGTCTCCACTGAAGCTTTATCACCAGTCCGTGTTTCCACAACAAGCCATATTTTCAAAATCCAGTTATCACAGGGACAGAAAGTGGAATGAAATCTTCCACTTAGTAAATACTACAAGGGTTTTAATTCTTCTAAATGCTATCCAAAGCTTGCTTGTGTGTGTGTGTGTGTGTGTGTGTGTGTGTACAAACAGACACAGACACACACACACACACACACTTCAACTTAAGAATAAACCTTCTTAATAACTTACCTTGTTCATTACTTGGAGACTGCCTGTATACTGCTCCATCATGAAGACTTTACATAATGAATCTATTACGTGGTAAATTGGCTTCAAGTTGTACGTTCTCCAGCGCTGTCATCCATGTTACATTGAAAGGACAAGTGGAGATGCTTGAAGTAGCTGATAGGTGTAGTTTATAACTATGAATTTTTAATGATCAAAATGATCATTTGCTTTGTCAAAAGGAAGTTGATTAAACAATTCCGCACATTATTCAAATGTTTACTTATTCAAATAATTTATTCCCTTCTGTGTCTAACTCAAGAGAAACAGTTCAGCTTACATCTTTCATTTAAATCAACAGCAAACCACTGCAAAACAATTGCATGGTAAAATTGATTGGAAATGGCATTAAAACAGAGGCGTGAGGGATAGAGAGAGCAGCTAAAAAGGATGTTTTACAAAAAAATTAATATTCTTTGGCAATATTATTCATTTGACCTATATGTTTTAAGAATGATAATTATATACTTGTATTACTGTGTTTTATCAGTTGATTAGACATTGACTTGTGAATTATGTTGCAAAAATCAGTAAAATACCTGTAAAATATGTGAGAACATTTATAGTATTCTAAGAACTTGCCTTTTTTAGAAAGAAAAGCTACCTTTTTCTTACCTTTATGTTATCTATAACAGGCATATACCAGAACAAAATGTGTGTCAATTTCTGGGAACCCCATCAATTTCATAGGATTCTTAATAGCCCCAATATCTTTTAGCTTCTGGCCTTTTCAAATTACATTTGGAGTCTACCAATTAAGTGACTAAATCTTTAGTTGCTTAACCTACTAATCAAACCATACAGCTCCCCTATAATGAAAAGAGGTACTGTGGCACTTGGGAGACTAATCAAAATTAAGCCAGCTATTCTTGTCAGTTGCCACCACAAATTATCTTATTATCAGTGGAAACCCGTTAAAATTTCATTTGATTCTTATGTTCAGAAATATTGCTGATTTTTATGACATCCCTACAAATGTGAGCCATGAAACTGGAATGGGCGTCTATTCCCTCCCACTCCCATCCCCCTGAGTTCCTGGCGGCTTCATTTGATGGCCTCTCTCCTATGACACATTTCCCGCCCCCATCCGCTGGGCATTCCCAGAGCCTCAGGCAATGTTAAATGAGTCCCATTAGTCAGTGTCATCCACAGTGATAAGTGTAGGATGTTCATCGTTAAGCTCTTGCTGTAAGACTATTAGATTTATGTGTCTAATATAATAAACCATAGGTTTAACAGTAGTGGCCATCATGTCATTGCTTATTCTTTCAGTGATTTTCAACATTTTGGGGGTCTAAAAGCTTTGTTAATTGCTGTGTTCTTTTTGATATGTATAAGAAGTACAATATAGGCCTAACAAAACAAGCCAGCATATTATATTTTGGACAGTTATGTAGGCATAACTACCGCAGGATGCTAAACGTAATCAGCATTTAACCTCTATATATTCGTGCTTACCATTAATGAATAACCTCAGGCTTAAATGCACCAGATCCTATCTGATCTAAGAAGCTATGCTGGGTAAGTCTTGGTTACTACTTGGATGGGAGACTGCTAACAAATACCAGTTGCTGTAGGCTATATTTCAAAGGAAGGAACTGGGGAAAACACGGCAGAGTACTCCTTTTCAAAGACGTTAGGAAGACAAACAACTTCTTTGAGGTGTGTGTTGGACAAAAGTTCTGAAGATACCATCTACTGCTAAAAAGAAAAATAAATGAACCCTACAGCATATCAAGCCTGAACTATCCCTAGAAGCCAAGATGACTAAACTGAGACTGTTGTACTTTGGTCGTATCATGAGAAGACAATGACTCAGTGGAAAAGACAAAAATACTTGGTAAGGTATAAGGCAGTAGGAAAAGAGGAAGACTGCATTTCAGATTGATAGACTAAGTTAAAAAGGCCATAGCTCCAACTCTGTTCATAGGGTTGCCATAAGTCAATGCTAATTGAATCGCAGTCAACAACAACAACAAAAGAAAACCTATGAAGTTTACAGGGCTGCTATAAAACAAGTCAAATTGAAGACATATACAAAAAAGGTTGGGAAGCCTGTGCCATGTTTTATATTGAGTAAATCCAGTTTCAGCCAGCCATAGTCAGTCCAGCTAATCGTAAGGGATTATGGATATTGTTATTTCAGCAACATCTAGAGGTCTACAGGTTCCTCCTTCCTGATTTAAAGGTATGTTTTCAGCAACCTGGAAGAAAGTGTAGCAATTACTTTTTGGCACCACAGGGAGTGTTTATAGGATAACATACATACAAACAGAAATAATTGTGAATATGATTACTTTGTGAAGCATGAGCAGCAATACTTCTACATAACTGTTGGAAAGAGGGATTTGGATCTGATTTGGTTTGGTGTTCTACAATCCTAATCCTAACCCCCTTTGGCAAAATTTCACAGTGAAGAATTATCTGAATTCTCAAATTGGTCCAGTTGATAGCTGGGATTTATTTGTTTATTTGCTTGTTTCAGGATTGACAGGAAAAAGGATAAAACGGAAAGGAAAATTCTGGATAGTCAAGAAAGAGCCTTCTGGGATGTTCATAGGCCAGTGGTAAGATTTGTTTTGATGTCCTGTGTGCTTTCCTTGATAACCACTGCAGATCACTTTCTGACAGGTAGAGGGATGTGCTTTTGCATGATGCATCTGAAAGAACTGCTATTACTCCTGTTTGTTTTGAGACCCTTCTGCCATTTATTTTCAACTGAAATCCCTTTTGAAATCTTTCATATGAACTACAGTATTTTTGCAATGTGAGATAGCTATAAGACAACTTGAATATATCTATTTTATTCTATTTTGTGTTATTACTTCTAAAGCATATCTCATCCAACACATTTGTCTTGTTTCCTGAAATGTTGATTGTAAAACCCTTCACAAGTCACTTTTTGCTCTTAAAGCCTGATAAGTGTAGGAAATAGAGGAAGAAATTGCTATCTGATCTGGGAGGCTGGCTATTTTTGTTGTTTGCTTTTTAAAACCTTATCATTTTAATGCCATCACCATAAGATGACAGGTGACTAGAAAACACAGACAAAATGAGCCAGGACCAGTACTATATGTTTGCCAGTTGATTGCAACTCCATATCTGTGGACCAGCAGCCAATGACTTTTAGATATACTATATACTGTAGATGATAATTTATTATTCATCTTGCATGCTTTCCTTTCACATATTTCTTCTGCTACTTTGTTAAGCTGCTAGGACCAGGACTTACTCTTAACACAGGTGTGCAGCTGTCATTCCCAGCCTCCTGTTCCTATAGTAGAGTGACTTACCCAAAATTACCCTGAAGAGGGAAGAGTAGTTTCCTGGGCTTCAGTTGGAGTTAGAAAATTATTCGGAGAAATGTGGAAATCCTGATTTATGAAGTCCATGAAACGAGTTTGAATCATCTTCGATTCCTCTTTAGTTCATACTACAAATAAAGTTTCCATGGTACAGCTTGCTTAATTAATGGAAGGGGAAGTAACCAAGATGCTTCTCAAATACTACCAAGAAGCAGGTGTAGCAAGCAAAGGCTGAATCTCCTGTGGTTAAAAGGCCTGACAATGACAGATGTTTGGCATATCTCCAGGCCAGACTTGTGAGAGGAAATTAATAATGGCCAGTGTTTTATTGCTGGTTTCAGTTCAGCCTGCATTACCATTGACAAGGCTTCCTTTATAATGTAATGACTCCAGACAATTTGCAGAGCTATGTGAGCTCTGTGCTTCTGAGAGTTGTAATCTAAAAAAGTAACTTTCTGATGCTGTATGCATATGCATTATGACTTGTTAGCCAGTTGCTGTGCAACAGAACAAATACTTTTGAGAGTTAGAACATAACGCCTGTTTGTGCCCATCACTTTTCCTTTCCCATGAACCAGATAACAAACCAAGCATTGTATTGAGTCATCTAGACCTTGACACTACAGTTAAGAGTGCTGATTAAAAGTAGAATTTTTTTTACTTTTTTTTTTACTACAATCATTCTAGCCCTAGCCAATATGCCCTTTGACAGAGGCCAGTTCTTCCATTTTGTGTTTTTCATGGTGAATGGAAACGGATCCCTGACTCCTTGAGCCACAGAAGGAAGAATAATACCCTATGCAGTGCTGGAAGTGTGGATCATTCACAAGTAATACAGTGAGGTTTACCTTATAAGTATCACTAAACCTTCAAAATAATTGCCAAATATTGGAACGACAGCATTTGTGTGAATGATAGCAACTCTAGCTAGGCAAATCAATGTTTGAAATTTTTGAATATTTAGAAAGCAGAATGATATGAACATTTACCAGTACTGATGTCTCCTAGTAACCTCCTAAATGTACCTTTTTCAGCCAGGCTGTGTGAATACAACAGAAATGGATATCAGAAAGTGCCGCCGCATGAAAAATCCACAGAGAGTCAAAAAGGCAAGACCCATCCACCCCAAAGTCCATCCACCTTTAAAGTCTAGAGACCATATCATACCTTGGAAATGAGACTGTTTGAGTTTGGTGGGATCTTTTAGTTACCTGAAGTGCTTACGATCCTGGGACATTTTACACCAGTGGTTTTCAACCTGTGGGTCCCCAGGTGTTTTGACCTACAACTCCCAGAAATCCCAGCCAGTTTACCAGCTGTTAGGATTTCTGGGTGTTGAAGACCAAAACATCTGGGGACCCACAGGTTGAGAACCACTGATTTACACCAATAATGATAACAATAACCCTGTGTCTCAAAACACTGTGGTTAAATATTTCTATATGTTTGTTATTATACTCCAAGGGGAAAATTTGTTTTTTGTTGTATAAAATCAGTAAGTATAAAGCCTAAATCTGATTTTTAGTCTCAAATAGAGAAGACTCACTGGATCAATGGTGTTAACTGTTGACTTAACAACTTCCCACTGATTTAATGTTTTCATTCTGGAAAAGTTCAGGAAAGATATTGACGAGATGGAAAGTGTTCAAAGAAAGGTGATTAAAATTGTAAAAGGTCTGAAAAACATGCCCTATGAGAAGTGGCTTGGGAGGCTAGGTAGATTTAGCCTGGAGAATAAAAGGTTAAGGGGGGGGGGGCATGTTTAAACATTTGAAAGGATGGCACATTGAACATGGGATCAGCTTGTTTTCTGCTGCTTCGGAGATTAGGACACAGAGCAGTGAATTTAAACTGTACGAAAAGAGATTCCACATAAACATTAGGAAGGACTTCCTGGTGGTAAGAACAGTGGGATTTGCATTTGGAGCCCAATGGAGTCTCCTTCTATTGAGGGTTTTAAACAGAAGCTGGATGGCCATCTGTGAGGAGTGCTTTGATCCTTATTCCTGCATGTTAGGAAGTTGGATAGGATGGCTCTTAGTGTCTTTATCAATTTTCTCTGATTTCTATCAGATGCTGGATGGCCATCTGTCGGGGGTGCTTTGAATGAGATTTTCCTGCTTCTTGCAGGGGGTTGGACTGGATGGCCTGTGAGGTCTCTTCCAACTCTACGATTCTATGATTCTAAGTGGGTTTGTATCCATAAAAGATTATCCTAAAATAAAAACCAGTGAGTCATAATGGCACTTCCACATTCCGTTTTTTCTCCACCTAAGGTCCTCCTTTAGAAGAGATTAATGTGTTTTCATCCTAAAACACATATAACTAAGAACTCTCCTGTTTGAAACAGTAATACATGTAATTTATACTGTTCTTCCTTTTTATTATAGTCAGTCTATGGAGTCACAGAAGATAGTCAGTCCCAAAGTCCTGTACATATGCCCTCCCAACCAATTCGAAAAACAACAAAAGATGATGTCTGGAAACAAGTAAGTAATGTGTTCTGAAATGCCAGAATTATATTCCTTCCTTTTTCTTTTTAATAGTGCTATTTTTGAAATTGGAAATTTGTCCCACTATCAAAAGAAAACAGCTAGGTAGAGAATTAAGTACTAAGAGATGGATGGAGAGAGGAAGAGAGATTTGCCACTGAGCTGGGCATGTTTAGCCTGCAAAAGAGAAGGCTGAGAGGAGACATGATAGCCATGTACAAATATGTGAAGGGAAGTCATAGGGAAGAGGGAGCAAGCTTGTTTTCTGCTGCCCTGCAGACTAGGACACGGAACAATGGCTTCAAACTACAGGAAAGGAGATTCCACCTGAACATCAGGAAGAACTTCCTCACTGTGAGGGCTGTTCGACAGTGGAACTCTCTCCCCGGGGCCGTGGTGGAGGCTCCTTCCTTGGAGGCTTTTAAGCAGAGGCTGGATGGCCATCTGTCGGGGGTGCTTTGAATGCGATTTCCTGCTTCATGGCAGGGGGTTGGACTAGATGGCCCATGTGGTCTCTTCCAACTCTACTATTCTATGATTCTATGATTCTGTGATTCAGTGAAAACCAGAATCTGGATCTCTGAATTTCCTGTCCACCAAACTGACCTCCAAACGCCGCATGTTCTATTCCTCCACTAGAAGTATATAGGGGAGAGGAGGGGCAAGTCAGAAGCTCTATCCTTGTTTACAGTGCAACTATCAGCTATCCCCATTGTTTTCACCGTTGTTGCAGGATAACATCTTCAATAGTTAGGCTGCTTCACATATAAAGACTCCCAACATCATTTAGACCCTAGATGGGACTTGTCCAGTGTTGGATATTAATACATGACCACTGTTAAATGGTAAGGATAATTTGTATCCTCCTTGGCAGGAAGCTGAACTGTCAACTACTGTTTTGAGATCCAGATGCACACATAAATCAAGTCATGTTCATAAAGTTCATTTAGGATAAAATAGCAAAGGCAAAATCAAGATGGAAAAATAGGTCATCATACAGTAAGGTTTTCTAAGTTCTCTTAGAAGAATACCTAGAAACATAGCAGATGTTCCAGATGCCTCACAGACATTATATTTCAGAGGTGACACTCAGTGGCCAAGATCCTACATTGCCCACTTTAACATAAGCATTCTGCAAGTGGAAGTCAATTATAGCCAAGCTTTAGCACAGCTGGTTAATCAACAGTGGCAATAGATCACTGCTGACTAGAAGGTTGGCAGTTCGAAGCCCAAGTTGGAGTAAGCACCCAACCGTCAGCCTAGCTCACTGTCTACCTAAGCCAGTGGTTCTCAACCTGTGGGTCCCTGGATGTTTTGGCCTTCAACTCCCAGAAATCCTAACAACTGGTAAACTGGTTGGTATTTCTGGGAGTTGTAGGCCAAAACACCCACAGGTTGAGAACCACTGACCTAAATAGTTTGAAAATAGCTGTGCTGTGAGTAGAGAAATTAGGCACCGCTTAAGCGGGGAGGTATTTTATGGCACCATAATAAATGCCAGCAATCAAAGAACAAGTTGGGAAATGTGCTCAAAAAGAGCTCGTCGCCATAGCGGATGGAGCAACATCGCCCCCCTATGGCTGGAGTCGAGCATAACTTCCAGGCCCCAAAGCTGGAAAAATGCCTATGTACCTCTATCTGTTTGTCCAGTATGTCTAAACGGCATTGAATGTTTGCCGTGTATGTGTTGTGATCTGCCCTAAGTCCCCTTCATGATGAGAAGGGTGGAATATAAATGATGTAAATAAATAAATAAATGTTCCCCACTCACTACTCAGGACTCATACATTTATTGCAGTAACACACATTCTATTGCTAGTGAAATTATGATGCCTCAATGCCAGAAACAGACCAATAATCCTTTTCTTCAATGAATGATGCTATTGATCTGTATTTAGCTATGGAGCATAGCCAGATGCATCTCTGCTTCCCACACTATCTAGATGCCACAGTATGGCCATTGGGAGATTATAACAACAAAACCAAATCTCGCAGGACTGGGCTTTGGTCTTTGCAGAGGATGGAAGAATATACCATCCTCTGCAACACCAACAAAAGGTATGCACAAGCAGACCTAGCTTTAATATATCACTAACAGGATACAAATAATGTAAGATGATATTTAAAATTCTTCATTCGACCTCGAGGAACCATACTGACATCATGTCAAAATCAAAGTAATTTTAAGTAAAACTTGACCTATTTAAATAAGACCCCTCATGAACATTCAGTCTTTTATGACAAAAACCTATCTCACTGTTGGTGCCCAGTTGTTGTTTTGTTGTTGTTGTTTTGCTGAAGTTGCAATATTCCAAATACATCTTGAATACACTGACAAATTTACCAAGCTTTGTTTTCCTAAATTATTAGTTTGGGGACTGGCACAGCAATAGAGACCCAACACTTTTATTCTGCTAACCACTCAGAATTAGAAAATTATAGAGAGTAGATCTTTACAATCACCAGCAAATTAGCAGATGTAATTTTTGCCTTATATTACCCAGACTGAGCAAGCTTAACATAAGATAATCAAGCTTTATACTAATGAAAAAGGGAAAGTGTTTATGCTCAAAGCTCCCTCCCCTGGATGTGTTGCTTCCTTCCCCATCTTGCCATATCTCCGTGCCCACCAGCACCTTGCTGCCTAAGACAGTTTCCTCACTCCGTTTCATCACAGAGCTGGCTCTGGGCCTGAACAATCAGGATTCCTTAAGTTGTGTGGGGAATCTACACTAATAAAATTGACTCCCTGCTGCAGATATCTGCTCTTCAGGTCATGGAGGGCCATGAGGAATTCTAATTACATGCAGGATTGCAACACCAGCATAATGTTAATTTGTTGACCACCAGATTAAACAGAGGAACCATATGTTCATTTTGATCATTAATCTTGTGCTGCCATAGTTTGATCCCTAATTCTAAATGCCTTTGCTTTAGAGCAGTTCAGTTTATTTCAAAGAGCACTTGCACATAATGCAACCAACATGATTGCAATGCTCTGTGCATGTGTGAATATTGGGGCCTTTACCCACTTATTCAGAATGCTGCCACTAATACGATGGTAAAGGGGGAGGTCTATGCTTCCCAGTTCACTCCAAAAGTGTACCAGAGTTTCCAGGAAGATTTGTAAAGAAATCAATATCTCTCCATGCATGATGGTGTAAGGCATTTGAACTATGAAAATAATAATTGTCACAACACTCAGTATATGTTTACTACATCTTTAAGAGCTGTTTTCATTTCCTTTCATCAGATAACATTCCTGAATGTGCAGATAGACAGACACTGTTTAAAAATGTCTAAAGTAGCAGAAAGGTAAGTAATCTGATTCATACTATTAGTTGTTGCTGTACTGCTGCTATGTCATTGTATTGTTTCTTCCTCCTATGGGATTCAATACAGTATTTGCAAAAGATAAAGACTTAGATTCACGAGCTGCTTTCAGATGACACATTTTCTGATTTCTAAACCATGATTTGGATGATCTAGGATTAGTTGTGTGTGGATATGGACTCTCTTGCTTAATAGCACACTTCCATGTTTGTATACCAGTTTTGCCCGGAATTGGAGACTTTGCTTAAGTTGTTTTGCCACTTTCATCCTTTGAAATATATAGTGTACTGCACCAGGTATTCACAGGAAGGCTCCCATTTAAGCTCTAACCACAGCATGACTTCCAAGATCTGGTGCCTTTAGCGAATTTAGACGGGTTCATTATGTGAAATTTGCCAAAGGCAAAGACCTCTCCTCTCGAAGTGAAGATGACCTGTCTTGCATTTTTGGGAAACGTCAGATTAAAAAGAAACAGAACTAATTGCCATTCTGGACCAGAATGAAGAAGGCGGGTCCAGGAAAACATCTTTCCACCATGTCTCCTGTATCAATTTAATGATATAATAATATATAATAATATTATACTATACTAATATTATAATATATTGTATATACATGTAATATTAATAATAATATGATGTAATACAATATAGTCGTATAATATATTGTATGTATATATACTTGTAAACAGCCCTGAGTCCCCTTCGGGGTGAGAAGGGTGGGATATAAATGTCGCTAATAATAATAATAATTATTATTATTATTATTGACACAACGACGTTGTATGACACAGCAAACAAGATAGATATGCTGGATTTCGTTTCACAAAATCACAAGTCGAACACTTCCCAAGTGTCTAGGACTGTGTGATGTATTTTCGGATGATGCGTGCAGATCCCAGTAAGGTGGCCTTTTGCAGTTGGCAGATCGTAATTTTGTCAATGTCTATTGTTTCCAAATGCCGGCTGAGATCTTTTGGCACGGCACCCAGTGTGCCCATCACCACCGGGACCACCTGCACTGGTTTCTGCCAGAGTCTTTGGAGTTCAATCTTGAGGTCCTGATAGCGGCTGAGTTTTTCCTGTTGTTTTTCTTCAATGCGACTGTCACCTGGGATGGCAACATCAATGATCCAAACCTTGTTCTTTTCCACAACTGTGATGTCTGGTGTGTTGTGTTCCAGAACTTTGTCAGTCTGAATTCGGAAGTCCCACAGTATCTTTGCGTGTTCATTTTCCACAACCTTTGCAGGTTTGTGATCCCACCAGTTCTTAACTGCAGGGAGGTGATACTTGAGGCATAGGTTCCAATGAATCATTTGGGCCACATAGTTGTGCCTCTGTTTGTAGTCTGTCTGTGCAATTTTCTTACAGCAGCTGAGGATATGATCAATGGTTTCATCGGTTTCCTTGCACAGTCTGCACTTTGGGTCATCAGCTGATTTTTCGATCTTGGCCTTGATTGCATTTGTTCTGATGGCTTGCTCCTGGGCTGCAAGGATCAGGCCTTCTGTCTCCTTCTTCAGGGTCCCATTCATGAGCCAGAGCCAGGTCTTCTCTTTATCAGCTTTTCCTTCAATTTTGTCAAGGAACTTTCCATGCAGTGTTTTGTTGTGCCAGCTGTCAGCTCTAGTTTGTAGTGCGGTTTTCTTGTACTGGTTTTTTGTCTGCTGTGCTTTGAGGAGTTTCTGATTTTTGACTTCAATCAAAGCAGGTTCTTCACTTTGTTTTACATATTCTGCCAGGGCATGTTCTTCTTCTTTGACTGCTTGTTTTACTTGCAAGAGTCCTCTGCCCCCTGATCTTCTAGGCAGATACAGCCGGTCAACATCACTGCGAGGGTGCAGTGAATGATGAATGGTCATGAGTTTTCTTGTTTTTCTGTCCAAATTGTCCAGTTCCAATTATTATTATTATTATTATTATTATTATTATTATTATTATTATTAAGTTTAGATAACATGTTTCCCCTGACCAGAAGAGGGCCTCTTCAGACAGCTCAAAGCATCTCTACAAAGCAATTTCCAACACCATTATGGTATTTAAACAAAACAAACCACCTTCTTCCATTTCTGTTGTCCTGATAATTTTTTTGTAAAAAAATCATCCCACTCCACTCAGCTCAACAGTGATTTACTTCAACTACTATTTGTAGAGAAAAAGATGGGTTAACATACAAAATAGGATGACTTAATATTTTGTGCAAGAAGCTTGATCTGGAGTGTTTGTCCCCTCTCTGGCATGACAGCAAGGAGACATCAAAATCCCCCACTTTTCAACCTCCCAGAGTTCCTTGTTATTTTGTAATGTAGCAGAAGTCTGCTCAGTTTGAACAGTGTTAAAAAGGCAGGATCATTAACTATTGTTTGATCTTGGTTTTTTTTAAACCCAAAATGTAGCTTAAGTCAGGAATGGTCCAAATGGAGCTCTCCAAAGGTTGTTTAACTGCAATTCCCGTAATCAATTATGATTAATGTTGGAAGCTGCAGTCCTTCCTCTGCAGCACCACATTTTGCCCACTCCTGTTTGAAACAAACCAGTTCAAAATGTAAAAAGGAATTTTGCATAGTGTAAAAGAGAAAGCAAAAGATTTTGTTTCTTTTTTGTCGCTACACAAAAGGAGGAAGGCAGAATGAATAGAGATCATGAGTCCAAAATTCAGACATTTAACTCTGAACCAGGTATTAGCACAGCCTCCCTTTGTATAATGTCTGCCAGTTGTTTTGATCTATATTTCCCAACATTCCTGATCATTGGCCATGCTAGCAAAGGCTAATGAGAGTCAAAATTAAAAAAAGAGGTCACCATATTGGAGAAGGCTGGTTTAATGTTACATGGAGTGAAAGGGGGGATCCTTTCTGAGTGAATTAGGAAGAGGGGACACTTTAAATGCTTTTCAAGGTCATTTGACCTTACAGCTGAAATAAAATGCTGAAGTCAGCACAGCCAGATCTGTTGATTAGGAGAGAACTGTGATTAAACAGTAGTCTTTTCAAAGAGAAACCTCATTTTAATGGCTTATTGTTTCAGTTGGGAATGTAGCAGATTTGCAAATCATAACGCATGAAGACCTCTTTTTTGTGATCTGTGCAGCATTAATTCACCAATTCCTCTTTGCAATGTTTTAACTAATAGAGGAGACCTTGGTAAAAAAACAAAAACAAATTGCAGCAGTATCAAATCAAAATGCTGCCCTAGTTTGTACTCTGTGTGTGTTTTGAACTGGAACAATTATCATGGACAGCTATGCAAAATACTATGCTTTTCAACTGATGTGGTGGAAAACCGATAATTCTAGCTCCTAAATTTTGACAGTGGTATGTTGACAACAAAAAAAACCTCTATCATAAAAACACAAGAAACATAATGACCACAAAAGTGGTCTAGAAAGCTATTTAAAATAAACAGCAACCTAGTGTGATCTAAATAAATAAATAAGCATTAGCAGCAATAGCAGAATAAAAACCAGCAAAGCAACAAAGCAGGCTTAAAATACTGTGGATCTTAACGTGATCTTAAATGTTTAGTGATCTTAAAATAATGTTTAAGTGCTTGAAAAAAAAAGTTCTTCACCCAGCTTAAAAACCCTCATAATGTAGAATCATAGGAGTTTCGGTGTGAAAAGCATTCCATGATGTTAGTACCACCAAAAGAGCCCTTCTCCCTGCCATACATAGCCTGAGAAATAAGTAATTCCAGGATTCTTAGGAGAACCACACCCATTAAAAACTGATGTACAGGCAGTCCCCAAGTTACAAAAATCTGACTTACAGATGACTCATAGTTAAGAACAGGGGTGAGACAACAGAAAGTGAGAGAAATCTACCCTAAGAAAGGGAAATTAACTAATTAATTTAATTAATTTAAATTAATTAAGAGTTATTAAGTGAAAAAGTTGTCTTCATTAAAGCTTTATCACCAATCCTTGTTTCCACAACAAGCCACATTTTTCAAAATCCAATTATCACATGGATAGAAAGTGAGGTGTATATGGCTGGAGTTACACTTTAAAATCTCCTGTTCCGACTTACAAATAAATTCAGTTTAAGAACAAACCTATGAAACTTAATCTTGTTCATAACCTGGGATCTGCCTGTAATGTATAAATTCTCAGCAAATTGATGTAAAACCAAAACAAATTTGTTATATAAACTGTTATAATAAGGGGAGTGACCAGAGCATGAGAACTGACATTCCACCCATATGTTAACCATATAAACGTTTTGTATGAGCACACATGTTTACATATATTTAAAGATATAGGCCCCATCTCCGAATAAGAAATCAGCATCCTAATAAAAGAACTGACCATATCCCCTTTGCTTCCATAAGCTCCAGATATGGTCAAATGTGTATAGAATTGCCTGTGGTTTTTTTTGTTTTTTTTTTTAAAAATGCTTAATGCACTTACAGATTCATTCAAGGACAGTTTTGGGATTTGCAAAAGATTCCCTACTCGACATGGGCTCCTAAAACTTCTTATTTTTCCTTTTTTCTTTTTTTCTTCTTCTTCTTTTTTTCCTATTCAAGCCTTTATATCTGAGTATTTATTGTCGCTCTGTGCTGCTTCCAAAGTGGGTTTATATCCACAAAAGCTCATGCAAAAATAAAAAACCAATTAGTTTTAAAGGTTCTACTATATGGCTTCCTCCCACTTCCTTTTTCCTTTTTATTGTGAGCCACAGTAGTCATGAAATGCAATTAATGAAATGAAATAAGACAAGGAGGAGCTAAAGGCCTCAAGGCTTTATTGGTGGAACCTGCATTGGTTATGGAGCATTGTGATTCTAATTTCTTCTGATATAACAACGATCTTCCTGTGACAGTGTCAAGAGAAAACATGTTTGCACCACCAGCTGCAGCATTTATGATCTTCAGATTGCATCTATACTACATGGGTTAGCCTGGGCAAGGCAACATTGCAGTGGAACAGGTAGCCAATGTTAGGAACTTTGCTTCCACTTCTTAGATTTGCATTATACTTCCTCACAGTCACATGGCTAGAGCTGCAAATCAAGCATGCAAAGACATTACATTGATACATTAAAGGGAACTTCTGCATTACAGAAAAAGTTTCAACACATTGGTGCTGAAAATCACATTGAATTGATTGTCAACATTTGCCCACGCACTTCTGAGTTTTCAGTTGTTTGCAGAATTTATCCAAGAATGTTACCCTTTACACATGTCTGGCATTTGCTGTAAGGGTTTTTCAGAGTAAGAATTGAATATATTGTTTTCAAATGTAACTTGGCATTTTATTCATTTTGTGTTCAACCATTATATTTCTATCCTTCCTTTCCTCCAATAAACTCTCGTATTCTCCATTTCATTCTCACAAAAAATCATTGAGGGAGGACTGACCAAAGAGTGACTGACCAAAGGCTCAAATGAGTTTTGTAACTCAGTGGGGAATAAAATATGGATCTTCCAAAAACTGACCCAACACCGCTTACAATATGATCCCCATATCTGCAGAGATTATGTTTTTGGACATACTACAGAAATGTAAAACTGCAGATAATAGTGAACCATATTGAAATGAGTGGCTTCCATATTGTCGTGCAGAATGATGTAGAAAATGTCTACAGAGGACACTTTTCTAGCATTTTTAGACTGATTCTATGGTCAACTTGTGGTGGAAGCACTCCATTGAATTGCATTGATGACCTAGAAAATGTGTAGAGAACATACCTCTCCAGTATTTCTAAATCCCCTTCTACACTGCCATATAATCCAGATTATCAGATCAGATAATCCACATTATCTTCTTTGAACTGGATTATATAAGTCTACGCTGCCATATAATCCAGTTCAAAACAGATAATCTGGATTTAATATGTCAATGTAGAGGGGGCCTAGATCACACAGCACAACTTTATAGTCAACTTCTGGTGGAAACACTCCATTGAATTAAATTGAGGACCTAGAATTCATCTAGAGAAAATGCCTCCCCCACATTTCTAAGTCCTCTTCTACACGGCTGTATAAAATCCAGATTATCTGCTTTGAACTGGATTTTCTAGCAGTGTAGACTCAGATAATCCAGTTCAAAGCAGATAATGTGAATTATCGGCCTTGATATTCTAGATTATATAGCAGTGTAGAAGGGCCCTAAGTCTTCCAGCACAACTTTATGGTTCAACCTCTGGTGAAAGCATATCTTAAAACACAACTTAAACTTTTCCTCTCACAACCCCTTTCATCCTGAAAAATATTTATGTGACCCTTGGTATAGGTATATAAAATAGATATAAAAATCAAACATTTCCTGATAACAAATTAGCATTTTTAGGCTTGCTAAAAAGGCTGATTTTTCTTTTTATGAGGTTTATGAGTCCTTTATAAACACTGCATAACAAATTTGAATAATGCCAAAAGCAGCCACCAAGTGATGTTTAGAAATTTTTTACCTTGAGTATTATTATGAAGCGATAGGCTTCAGCTGGCTAAAGATTAGAAAATCAAGCTTTACTTAACCTAAAGAAATGTAACCTAAGATTTGGCTGGCATGCATATTTATGGTGTGAAAAAGGTAGAATTAATAAAGATTTCCACAAACATTCCATTAGAGCAAGTTTATTAACAATTTGGAAAAGATATAAGGTGGAGATGGAACAAAAAACCCTGTTATAGCAACATTAAATCCACTTTTTAATGAGGGAACAGAAGCAACATTAAATCCACTTTTTAATGAGGGAATGAGAACTTATAGGGAGTTCTTAAAGAAAAAGCACTGGAGACTAAAAGGAAGAGAAGAGTTAGGGATAAATGATTGATTTCGCTATTGCCAATTATACAACATATTTTTAAAAGATAATGAAGTAGGATTCACTAAAAGAAAATAAGAATTGGAGAATATTTTAGAGAACAGAAATAAGGGATTAATTTCCAGATTATATATGTACATATTAGAGTACAACCTTGAAGATAATTGAATAAAAATAGTAATTATCTTGTGCTCCAAAGATTTGGGGGGAAATATTGAGTTAGATAATTGGGAATATTTTTGGGAAAGAGGATTTAAATTCTCAATAGCAGGATCTATTAGAGATAACATGTATACAAAGTTTTATAGAAGCTATGTCACACCTGAGATAATAGCTAAAATAGACAAATCTCACCGGAGAGATTGTTGGAGATGTAAAGTACAGAAAGGTACCTTTTTCCATGCCTTACAGGTGGACCTGTAAGTTGGTACAAACTTTTTTTGGGAAAAAGTGATTAAAGAAACAAATAACATGATCACTTAAAAGGTTAGGAAAAATCCAGAGATATAGGGTTGCTGTGTGTTTTCTGGGCTGTATGGCCATGTTCCAGAAGCATTCTCTCCTGATGTTTTGCTCACATCTATGGCAGGCATCCTCAGAGGTTGTGAGATATATCCAGAGATGTGTCTCTTAGGGCTATTTGGTGAAAAAAATCAATAAAGAAGATGTAGAAATCTGTCAATACAATTTTGTTGCAGCAAGAATAATAACAAATTTTTGGAAAGGGGAAAAAGAGCTTTTACTAAAGGACTGGAGAGGAAAATTATTAAAATATATCCAAATGGCTCAGCTATCCAATGGCATATGGGGAGGAAGCAATGAAGATTTTGTTAAGAAATGGAGGCTTGAAAGTGATGAACATAATTCAAATGGACAATTTGACACAAAAAATAAGAGAAGTAAAGAAAAAACTGATTGGTCAGGTTTTAAAGACTTTATTCAAAAAAATGGCATTATTTTAACAATAGATTTGTCTTACGCCTGAGGGACAAAGATATTAAAGGAAAGCTGGACTCTATATAAGAGACAAAATAATGGGAAAAGAACTCTTAAATGGAGGATGGGAAGTCATCACAATCCTCAACTTTTTCCTTTTTTTGGTTTTGTGTTTTTTTCCCCTCTGTGTGTGGTTCTTAGTTTAGTCCCTCTCTCTTCGTTCTCTTCACTCTTTGCTTAAGCAATTTATGTTTTCCCACTGTCGCTGTACACTATTTTAGAAACTTTAATAAAAATTTAAATGCAAAAAAATATTGAGGTTTGCATTCAGATATCTAGAAAAGGAGACAAAACAGATTTCAAAGTACAGTAGAGTCTCACTTATCCAACACTCACTTATTCAACATTCTGGATTATCCAACGCATTTTTGTAGTCAATGGTTTCAATACATTGTGATATTTTGGTGCCAAATTCGTAAATACAGTAATTACTACATAGCATTACTGCGTATTGAACTACTTTTTCTGTCAAATTTGTTGTATAACATGATGTTTTGGTGCTTAATTTGTAAAATCATAACCTAATTTGATGTTTAATAGGCTTTTCCTTAATCCCTCCTTATTATCCAACATATTCACTTATCCAACGTTCTGCCAGCCCTTTTATGTTGGATAAGTGAGACTCTACTGTGGTCACAAGGGGAATTTGTTAATGTAGGATAAGAGTAGGTTTTTTGTGGCATTAGTTTCACATTGGGTGGTGTTGGAAGTCATGGGTCGTGGTTCATGGGTGGGGGGAGGAGGGGGGTTCAGCGGAATGGGATATCTGTATTATAGTATTCAGTTATCTTTAGATGTTTTTCTTACTCATATTCTGTATGCCACTAATACATTTAATAAAAGCTTTAAACCAAAAAGAATACCTTTTATTGTTCCCAAATTTTGGGACCCCAACATCAAGCTAAGGGGACCCTATTTAGGATCAGGACCCACAGTTTAAAAAGCAGTGGTTTAGAATTACACTGAAGGACCTAGAAAATATTTTAAAAGTATATATTTTCCAAACATGAATAACTGAATTTATATGTATTGGTCCCACGGATTCATGAGTTATATTATATGTGTAAATAATTAATTTGTAAGATTTTCCACTTAAAACTACAAACACTCTTTTGATGGTATTCTCCCATAAAGCATGTAGCAATGGCTCATGCAAAAAGAGGATGAAATAGTGGCACATATCCTATCCATAAGAACACCCATTGAAGACGCTGTTACAATTAGACATTTTTTATATGCGATGAATATTTTAAGTAGAATATTAGCTAATAAGGTCAAACAAGTGCTTTTGTGCGATTGATTTCTATGAGACAGTTATGGATTGGTTAAACAAATTAAGGATTGGCAAACCAAACTCTCTCTAGTAGAAATCGATGGCACTAAGAAGTACTAAATTTTGATTGAAATATATCCAGTAAATTAGTTTAATAATATTATTATCACTCATAATCACATTATTGTTTTTACTGAAACTTAAGCAGAAGTTACATTGGGTTGTTGTATGTCTTTCGGGCTGTGTGGCCATGTTCCAGAAGTATTCTCTCCTGGCGTTTCGCCCATATCTATGGCAGGCATCCTCACAACCTCTGAGGATGCCTGCCATAGATGTGGGCGAAACGTCAGGAGAGAATACTTCTGGAACATGGCCACACAGCCCGAAAGACATACAACAACCCTGTGATCCCGGCCATGAAAGCCTTTGACAACACAGAAGTTACATTCATGTGTATCCTAGTAGACCAGTGGGTCCTGTGGGTCTCAACCTGTGGGTCCCCAGTTGTTTTGCCCCTCAACTTCCAGAAATCATAACAGCTGGTAAATTGGCAGGGATTTCTGAGAGTTGTAGGCCAAAACACCTGGGGACCCACAGTTTGAGAACCATTATGGTAGACTTTAAAAGACTTGTTGTTTTCCCCTCAGCCTCATAAGAGGCAAAATACTATAAAACAGAGATGATGATGATGATGATGATGATGATGATGATGATGATGATCTTTAAGGAGGGAATTCCAGAGGCAGGGAGTGGGACGGGGATGAGAGCCTCCTCCGCTGACTGCAGTGCCCATCTTGGTTTATATGTGGAGATGTGGTTAGTTAAATAGCCTGGGCCCGAACCATTTAGAACTTTATAGGTAAGAACTGACTGCATAGCCCATAAAAATAAGCCTTTATATTCAGCTTTTTCTACGATTGGCTCCTAGTGAAAGCTTGTCCAGATTCCTTATTTTTCTCTACATCCCCTCATAATATGGCCAGTAGCCAAGATGGAGTTAGTGTTAAAAGTGACTTTTTGTTCAATCTATGTGACTACTTTGTGGCTTAAATGTGACATTTTCAATTTATGTATAAAGGAAATATACTGGAGGATTTATGAACAGTGTATAAACATGGTCTCCTTCTCTCCTTCCCCCATTTTTTTCTCTCCTGTTAAGCTTAATTACTTACTCAGATCAGTATATTGAATACGATCCTTTTATAACTCCTGCGGAACCTTCCAATCCCTGGATAAGTGATGACACTGTGTTTTGGGACTTAGAAACAAGGTAAGAAATAGATGTTTTGAAAGAAAAGCTTTTGTTCTTCTAAGGACATATCAATACTGACATATAATGCAGCTTGGAAGTAGCTTGGGAGGAACCGGTTTCACTGCATGGGTGATTAGATTGACAGATCTGGTACTGGTTTGAGGCCAGGTTAGCCACAGGACACAAACTACTCTGCAGGAATTTCTTTTCCATTTTCAGGAGAGATGCTGTGTTTCAGCAGGGCAGTTATTTACAATTTACTTCGCATTTTGCAGAATCAATTTTTGCCTGGACCTAAGATACACTGGCATCTGCTGCAGCACATTATTTGGCTGAATTCAGATTTTTCTGTGACTTTTTAAAATGTGGTGTATGTCTTTGAATGCACATTGCAATGAGAATTAGCAATGCACTTTTTGTGGTCACGTGTCATGATGTGCGTTGTTCATGTTCAAACACAGATAGCCAACATCCAAGTCCAGAGGTCATACACAGAGAGTTCTTGAGTCAAAGCCTAAATCCACATTTCCAGTCAGCCCATGTCTATGTTTCAAGGTCAAACAAGCCAGTAAGTAACAGTATAACTAATTGTAAGACAGAATCCAAAGCACTTAAGTCATGTTCCAGTCCAGAGTTCACAAAGCCAGTCACACAATGAGTTCACAATAACATCATCCAGTAAGACAACGCCTCCAGTGACAAAACTACAAACTCAAGAGTCTTTTATGCTAAGGCCACAGGTGTTGCTTGTAGATAGCCTGTTTCTCAGCTAACCTGGCGGAGCCCCTAGTAGCAAAGTGAGTTGAACCCTAGTTCCAGCAGACTTCTGATTTGAAGGTTGGGTTGCTGACCTGGTTCAAATCCAACCTGGGGAGAGTGTGGATGAGCTCCCTTTGTCAGCTCCAACTCTATACAGGGACATTAGAGAAGCCTCCCACAAGGATGGTAAAAACATCAAACATCCAGGCGTCCCCTGGGCAACGTCCTTGCAGACAGCCAATTCTCTCACACCAGAAACGACTTGCAGTTTCTTAAGTCGCTCCTGACATGAAAAAAAAGTTAACCTGACAGACTTGCGTTAACTGAGCTTGCTCTCTGCAAAATTGAACATGAGAAGAATCAGTTAATCCTTCAGCAGCCTGCCTTGAAATGCCAACTTCTGCTTGCTCCTGCTGCTGGGACGTGGTAACAACTACTAAGGGTTCTGCTTCTGCAGCTACTACACTCTGCTGTGCAGGCTTCTGAAACCTGTTGACCTGCAGCTCCAACCACTCGTCCTCGCTGTCAGAGATGACCAGAACACCACTACAGTTTCGAGTTTCCTCAGAACTGTATTATAGTGTCAGTGTAGATGGGACTTAATACACAGCATTTTCTCCATGGATTAAAATCATACCAATATATATCAAAAGAAGAAGCAGGGGGAATAATTGGAAATGCCTTTGGCTCCCTGTCCACCCCCAATCCTCTCTCCAAACAGTTGTTCTAATGTGTTATTATAGCAGCTCTTGTTGTGTACCATCACCTCCATATATGTTGCTTTACAAAACAGATCTCATATTTGGTGTATGGAACACATTGTGAGTATGGTATCTGTGCAAAATAACCATGTGCATATTTGGCACAGAATAAATTTCTGAATAGCTTTTATGTGAGGGAAGCAGCATTTTCTGTTCAGAAAATAATACTTCTGATATGATATAATTACACAGCCATAATAATATAAACCGTTATAGTTAAAACATGTTTTCTACTGAAAACATCTACATATCTACATGCACGCTTTGTACAGAATGAGCATCTCAACATTCAAGAATCAGTTTTTCAACCATTTTCCCAATATGTTTTGAATATTCTTTCCATCTTTATAAGTTTCATAGAACATTTTTCCTACCTGCAAAGTTCGTATGAGTTATGGGTGCACTATTTAATATTTGTTTTTTGTCATTCTTTGAAAGTTTCAATTATGTTTAAACAATTCTAAATGACTGTGGCTGTGCTGACTATGGGATTTTTTTGATCAAAAAGGCAATTGTTCCAAGCTCTGCCCCAAGAGCTGCTGGGCTCATGTCAGCAGGAATGGAAGTGACAGTAGGGTATTCTTCTGACAGGCTTAGAATGTGACTATATAGATGTCATCCTAAAATAGATCAGTTAGTCTTAAAAATGCCATTAATTCCCACCATTTTCTTTTTATAAGTATATCATGATGTCCTTGCTCTTTGAGCTGAGGTGTTTAATAGGGGAATTGGTTCGTCTGAGAATAATACAGCTGCATACATATTTTTGCTGGAATCATATTACTGTTAGAATTTCATGCAAACACATAAAGACAGTGTTTAAATGAATGTTTATTATTCTTTAAAAAGTCTCACTTAACTACAGTCAGCCCTTTGTATCCGTGGATTCTGTATCCACACATTCAGTCAGTGATTGCTTGAAAAGATCCTTCCTGCCTCCCCCAAAAAATCCAAAACACAAGCCTTGATTTTGCCATTTTATTTATAGGATGCTATTTTACTACGCCACCAGGCATGTAGCCAGGGGGAGGGGGCTTGAGGGGCTTCAGCCCCCCCCCCCAACGAAATTCTCAGGGTGTTTTGCGAGAAGGTCTTACATTTATTATTTAAACTGTTATGTTTATTCATATCATGATCTGATCACCATGCTCAATATATCCCATATGCATGGGGATATTGGGATAACGACACAAAAAGTTTGCTAGGGTAGATTCTCTCTCACTCAGACTCAGAGCCCTCCCGAATCAAAATCCTAGCCCCCCCCCCCCCCCCCACAAATCAAAATCCTGGCTACGGGCCTGTATGCCACTGTATATAATGAGACTTGAGCATCTACAGATTTTGGTATCCACAGTGGATCCTAGAACCAAACCCTAGCAGATGCCAAAGGTCCACTGTATTAGTTAGAGATTAAAGTAGAGTCAGCTCAAATGCTGGAGATTTTACTCTCTTGGGCTACTGAGCTGGTTCTTTAAAGTGTTAAACAAGTCTTTTCGTTTGATATCACCTTTGTATCCATAGGCATCACCCTACTTATCTTTTTCTGACATTTTGACAGGGTAACAAATCACCTGTTTGCATATGCAATTTCTCTATTCTCTGAAGTCAAAAGGATGTATGTATTTTTGCCAGTTTAATTTGAATTGTTGCTACTCATCCTACACCTTTGCTGAACTTTCTGAATTAAGTTGTCACAGAGAAATGCTTGAAGACTTCCCAAGGAGGCACAGGCTGATACTTCTCTTTTTCTGTTCACTTTTCATAGCAAAGAGCCTTCTCAGCATCGTGTCAAAAGATGGGGTTTCTCTATAGATGAAGTGTTGAAAGATCCAGTGGGGCGTGACCAGTTCCTTCGGTTTTTGGAGTCAGAATTCAGTTCTGAAAACCTCAGGTAAAGGTTCTTCAGACAAACTAAAGAATCAAGGTAAAGGTAAAGGTTTTCCCCTGACATTAAGTCTAGTCATGTCTGATGCTGGGAGTTGATGCTCATCTCCATTTTTAAGCCAAAGAGCCGGCATTTTCCTTAGACACCTTCAAAGTCATGTGGCCAGCATGACTGCTTGGAGCGTCATTACCTTCCCACTGGAGTGATACCTATTGATCTACTCACATTCACACGTCTTCAAACTGCTAGGTTGGCAGAAGCTGGGGCTAACAGTGGGACCTCACCTTGCTCCCCGAATTCGAACCGCAGACCTTTAGGTCAGCAAGTTCAGCAGCTCAGTGGTTTAACCCATTGTGTCACCAGGCTTACTAGCCAAATTACAGCAGGAGCAAAATTAAACAATTTCAAGATTGAGGGTAATATGCAAGATACTAGATACTATACATTCGCTTAGTAACTAGGCTAGTCTCTCTGTAAAAAGAAGGTTAAAATTAGCCAGTAAATAAGAAATTTGCTAAAACCCTTATTAAAAGATATGCTCGCAGCATTTTTATAGGAACCATTTGTTTTCCATGCAGAAGAAGGTAGTTTTAAATGCTCCAGGAAGATTCCTGTAATAATGGGACGGTCTGATTGTTCAGAATTTCTCTTTCATAATGGCTTTCATATTCTTATCCATATTCTTCAGGGAAATGGTAAGAAAGATGTCTGGAAGAAGTTTCCACCACTTTAACAAATCATGAATAGTTCTCTTGCATCCTTCTTTGTTGTCTACTTAAGAGTTAGTTGTAAAAATGTGTTTTGAGATGTCAGGCAGTGAGGTTGAGCAAATCTAGAGGACTTCAATCCGACAAACTCCTGCGATACGTTCTCAGCAATTGCCATGAAGGGTCTTTGTACGTACATTCCAGTCTCATTGAAGAAGACTGTGGGAATGCTGGGACAACTTTTGGCCCTAAATCACATTCAAGCATATAAACACATTTAATCCTGATAGAAATCCTTAAATGTGTGTACCTTTGACCTGGACACTGGCCATTGGGGGATGCAGCTGAAAAAGCAATTTAACAGGCTGTTTATTTTCTATACACTCTGTATAGTATTCCAGTCATGAAGCTGGGGACCAGAGTCCGGACACAGACCATTTCTCTATTGATTTTGCCCCACAGTGCCTTTTTACTGTTATTTCCAGTGTGTCAAAAGAGATTCACAGCCTGGCTTTTTCAGCTGGCTAGCAGCAGGTCTTCCGGTCATACTGGTACCTTTGCTGACAGAAAATGAGTGAAAGAATGTAGGAATGCTGGTGGATCCTCTGGCGTTTTTTTATGAGGAACTTTATAACATATGTGCTATAAATTACTAGGACTTTGCACACACATTCCTATGCCCATGACCTTCCCTTATAACCTCCTTCAGTTCCTCCCCCTCTTGCTCTTTTTTCTTGCTCTCCCAAGCTCTTACACCTGTGCAGCTGTTTATACTGATGTAGAAGAAAAACACTTTGAATTGCATTGCCACAAATTTGAAGAACCTGCTAGAGCTGGAGGAATCAAGGGGAGGAAACTCCTGGCCTAGTAGATGCTGCAAGGATTAGAGTTTCTGTCATCTTTCAACATTAGCTATGCTTTTTTATTGTGTCAGAAGCAACTTGGGAACATACTGCAAGTCATTTCTGGTGTGATAGAATTGGCCATCTACAGAGACGTTGCCCAGAGGATGCCCAGATGTGTTGCAGGGAGGCTTCTCTCATATCCCTGCAAGCTAGAGCTGACCAATGGGAGCTCACCCTGTCTCACGGATTTGAACCAGCAACCTTCAGGTCAGCAACCCAACCTTCAGGACAGCAGTTCAGCTGGCACAAGGGTTTAACCCATTGCGCCACCACAGCTCTATTAGCTATGTTGACAAGACCAGATGGGTCCAGCAACATAAAGAGTACCACATTATCCATCCCTGCCATCCTCTAACAGAGAAAGGTACTATTTAGAAGAGGATTAGGTTGGACAGCAATGTTTTTCCATTTTCCCTTCAAATCTACTGAACTCTTAAGACCTTTTCCTACAAGTAATCCTTCAATAATTACAACTACCATTCATCTCAGAGCAGTTATTGTGTAAGTATAATAAGGAACAGGCCATCCCTTTCAAAAATGAGCAGTAAAAACAATAGACTTGAGTTCTATCACTGCCTCATTTTTAAAAATTAAACAGTGAAAAATAAACATACCATACTTGTTATGGTAAATAAAATTAAAATATAACAGTTCAGTTTTCTATGAACTGAAAAATAAAATGCAGACTATGAGACTTGATGTTTAGTGTTTTGTTATCTCATGGTGTGGCATACTAATCTCTCTGAACTTCCAGGCCTGTAAAGTAATCCTTTGTCTATTGTCTGTTATTAAGAAACAGGCTGCCAGCACTCACTTCTTTCTTTCTTTCCTTCCAGCACAATAAGTACCTGCTGTGGGAAATTACCTAATATTCAGTAATTCTTCTGCAGTTGGTCTTTCTTTATAACTACATGAGTACTGACAGAGAGAGCATACGATGTCTGCAGGTGCAACCACAATATTGCTACATCCCATATAGACCTATGTTGTAAAACAATTTCAAGTCCCAAGTATCATAGCTTAGTGGCAGAGCTTTGAGGAGTTAAGAACATGAAAAGAACCATGTTAGATCTGTCTAAAGTGACTATGGGAATAGCAAGGGCATAAAGGAAAAGACAGGCAAATATTGACACAGGGATGGGCCAGGCAACTGCGAAGGAACCAGATGTGAATTAGAGATGGATGAACTACAGCACCAGTTGGAAAGGCCCAAGGTGTGCTGAGAGCAGTGTAGAGTAAACACTGAATCCAGCAGGGGAGCAATTACAGGAGCACATTTATAGTGGATGATGGAAACCCCTATCAATACTCGACAGCCTGTAGGGGCTGTCAGGTCTGGGAGTCCCAAAATCTTGCAGGAGGGAGATGCTGTTTCACTATTTTGCCCATGGTGACAAAATACCTCAGGCCAGCCCTAAGGAATGAACCTTACCAACCGTCTCCAGTTTTTTCCTCTATCTAGGATTTGGGCGTATTCTAGCCAACCAGAAGAAATCTTTAGGAAGCCATAACACTACATTTGAGCAAAAATAATAATAATCCAAGAATGGGATGGTTTTTCACTTTGAAATGAAGTATGTGTGCATGGAGAGGACATCAGAATCCACAAAAGGGGAGATGTGATGAGAGGATCCAATAAAACAGAACATCAAGGATTGAGGTCTTCATTAGTATTTCCAAATCTCCTTAATTTACAGTAGTTTGTGGTTTTTCCTTATTGTTTATTGTAATGAGTAAATTTTTAGTCCCGACTTCACAATGATGTAATAATTGCAAATGCCATTATGACATAAAATACCAAAGTTACAGAATTAGTCATGGTTCAAAAAGAAATATTGGTGCTATGGCCACATGTGGGTCCCTCTCAAATGCTACCTGACTTTTTCTTAGGCCTTTCTTCATCCCTTACAATCACAGTTCCCAAAACACGTCATTCCTACATGCAGTGTGCTTTTCAGGAAGTCTCCTAAATCAGAGTGACCTGCAATTTCCTCAGTGTGCTTACAGAATGATAAAGAGAAAACTGGGCATCTGCTTTCAGAGAAGCATAATGAAGGAAGGAAGCCAACTGGACAATGTATTTTCTTGATGGTTGCATGTGTGCAGACTAAGTATCTTCAGAAAACTCACTAGGAAGAAAAAGATAGTGAGGGGTGTGTGATTCTGTCCAACTAGAAACAGCCGTCTGCTAGCACTGGGAACTTAAGATTTTACCAGCAATACCTAGAATATATAACTTTTCTAAACCTACTCTAGACCTCTTACAAGTCTTCCCTACACAGGCAATCAATTGCCAACTCCCAATTATTATAAGAGTAATAGCCGTAATTTCTCTGATGTCTCCTTGAGGACAGTGTTCTTCTGAATTTACATAATGCCGCAGCTCAGATAGGTGCAAAAAGGCCTTAATGAAATTTCCATAGGAATTGATGTCTAGGTGTGACACAAAGCATGTGCTTTATGGGAACATGCTCTCATTGTAGTTGAGTATCAGCCAATCAATTACAGTATGTGCTTGAAAATAATCTTAACAGTAACCAAAGCAGACAGACAAAAGTAGAAAAATA
This sequence comes from Anolis carolinensis, assembly GCF_035594765.1. Classification (NCBI taxonomy): domain Eukaryota; kingdom Metazoa; phylum Chordata; class Lepidosauria; order Squamata; family Anolidae; genus Anolis; species Anolis carolinensis. The sequence goes on from NC_085841.1 coordinate 309,662,990, forward strand.
ACCACTCATTATTCACTATTTCCTTGAAGCAACACAAAATGGATTGTACAAAACAGTGGAGATCTGTAATATATAAAAGAATATGAGGTAAAAGTATCAAGAATTAAATTTGCAATCAATATTTATTTCTGTTGTCTTGTGGCCACTAGAGGGTGTACATGCTCTGCAGATACTTGGTCTGCTAAATTCCAAGATTGCAGAGTTCATAAAAGAGTATAATAGGCCACAGACTTGGGGAAGAGCATGACTCTTACAGATGTGTTGCTACCCTTCAGTTTTATACTGGAAAATATTGTATGTAAAATTATACATGTAAAGCACACCTTACCTCTCAGTACTCATTGTTATATGAATGTCCGCCATGCTTTTTTTTTTCCCTTTCATGGCATACCATAATTTCCAGTGCCCTAAACACCACTATATAGTCAGAATCTTAATAATAACTTGTTATAATACAGCTTGGAAGTTATGATCTCAGGAATTTCCCTTTCTGTATGAAATACATTTTTCTTATTTATGTCCAACTCGCGTTATAAATGGTATTTTCACTTCATTGCACTTGATCTGTTTATAAACTGAATACATTTGTAATTTTTAAATCATTCTATTTTCTTTTTATTCTATATTAATTGTATTCACAACTTATATAAGCAAAAAAGGCAGTGTGCTAGCATAAAAAATGTTCCTAGCAGGGACTATGTATTCCAATAACCAATAAATGAATTCCTGTTCCCTACAACCAAATGAAACTATGCAGGTTTGGCTCTGTATAGCCACTTGGGAACCATATGTAAACTGTTCTGAGCTCATCAGCTGAAGATTGGGGCACACATGTAATAAAAAATAAATTTGATACATTGCTGATCCAGGTCAGAGAAAATGCCATTTGTTGGATTTTCCATTATTTGTGAGGACAGCATTAATCCTGATATAAGTCTGAGTTTCAAACTACTTATAAAGCTCCAACCATATGTTATACTTTCCCAGATGTTGTGAATCATTTGAATGCTTGGTAATTTGTGAGAATAGGTTAGAGCTGATATGGCAGATAAATATTGCTACATCCCATAAAGCTGAGCATGTGCATAATTCCTTTGCAGAAATCAGCAGATCATGTTTAACTTTGGCTTGGGAAATAAGCCATATGTGCTGCATATTTACATATTGTTTCAAGAGCATGCATGTGGATTGATTCTGTAAGAATCCTATATATAGGAGTAAAAGGATCCCTAGTCCTACATCTGGATGTCACATTCCCCCAAATGTCTAGCTCCTGTGTTTTGGAATTGACATCCTACTCAGAAAAATCCCCTGTCTGTCCTTCATTCATGACAACCTATTTGCTCTGTCCAAGAAAAAGTCATTCTCCCTAATATACTGAAGAATAGATACACAACCTGAAGTTGTAGACCTTCTCTTCCAATAGGATCACCAGCTTGCCTTTATTGCAAGTGTAGCTGTCTACATCCTTTGGCAAAAACATAAACACGCCATAGCTATTGCAGATGATTTCAGCAGCTCCTTCATCATCAATAATGTTAAGTAGAGACTGAAACAGAACTCTGGGCCTCCCCCTCAAAACTCTCCCTCTAAGTGCTCACACAAGATACTTGGTCTTGCCTGTTCGCCAATCTCCTTTTCTCCAAGCTCTAGAGACCAGGTCTGAAGCTATATAGAGATCTAGTGACGGCTAGCTCCATGATCCTGCTAGATTCTGATTGACTTTGAGTGCTCTTCTCCCAAGATGTTCTACTGGGTTCCATGGTTTGAAAATCTTTGTGTTAGCTACAAAATCAGGTTCTTTAAATGAAGTGAAAACAAGTGCACAACAGACAGCCTGTCACTTCACGTATGTTAAACTAAAGAGTAAATACATTCTTGATGAGTGTGTTTCTTCCTGTGAGTTAGAGCAAGAGCAGCATCTTAGCACAGTAAAATGTGGGCTAGACAAAACTATGGTTAGGTGGATCTGTAATTGGCTAAGCAAACGAACCCAAAGGGTGCTCACCAATGCGTCGTCTTCATCTTGGAAAGAAGTCACGAGTGGAGTGCCGCAGGGTTCCGTCCTGTGCCTGGTTCTGTTTAACATCTTTATTAACGACTTAGACGAAGGGTTAGAAGGCACGATCATCAAGTTTGCAAATGTCACCAAACTGGGAGGGATAGCCAACACTCCAGAAGACAGGAGCAGAATTCAAAACGATCTTGACAGACTAGAGAGATGGGCCGAAACTAACAAAATGAAGTTCAACAGGGATAAATGCAAGATACTTCATTTTGGCAGAAAAAATGGAATGCAAAGATACAGAATGGGGGACTCCTGGCTTGACAGCAGTACGTGTCAAGATCTTGGAGTCCTGGTGGACAACAAGTTAAACATGAGCCAGCAATGTGATGCGGCTGCTAAGAAAGCCAATGGGATTTTGGCCTGCATCAATAGGGGTATCGTCTAGATCGAGGGAAGTCATGCTACCCCTCTATTCTGCCTTGGTCAGACCACACCTGGAATACTGCGTCCAATTCTGGGCACCGCAGTTGAAGGGAGATGTTGACAAGCTGGAATGTGTCCAGAGAAGGGCAACTAAAATGATCAAAGGTCTGGAGAACAAGCTTTATGAGGAGAGGCTTAAAGAACTGGGCATGTTTAGCCTGCAGAAGAGAAGGCTAAGAGGAGACATGATAGCCATGTACAAATATGTGAGGGGAAGTCATAGGGAGGAGGGAGCAAGCTTGTTTTCTGCTGCCCTGCAGACTAGGACGTGGAACAATGGCTTCAAACTACAGGAAAGGAGATTCCACCTGAACATTAGGAAGAACTTCCTCACTGTGAGGGCTGTTCAGCAGTGGAACTCTCTCCCCCAGACTGTGGTGGAGGCTCCTTCTTTGGAGGCTTTTAAACAGAGGCTGGATGGCCATCTGTCGGGGGTTCTTTGAATGCGATTTCCTGCTTCTTGGCAAAATGGGGTTGGACTGGATGGCCCATGAGGTCTCTTCCAACTCTACTATTCTATGATTCTATGATTCACAGCACAGTGGTGTTACCATGTGCTATCCAGATGTACAGTGTTCACTAGGTACAGAAACAAACAGTGGAAAACCTTTCACAGGGTGCTGTGAAATGTTATGCTGAGATCAGGGGAGAAATAGCAGTCATTAGACTAGAACGTAGAACCAAGAAAGTACAGTTTCATCATTGAAGAACCAAAGTGGAGGTTGTTGCAAAAATGAATGGCTGGTTCTAGAAGCAGTACATGTACAAATCCAATTTGGGTTAAGAAAGAAAGAAGACAGAAAAGGAACAAAACTGTTGTGTGTGTGGCTATCTTAACAGAAGATCTGGAAAGAGAATGTAGGTTGAAAGGAAAGACGAATACCAATGTTACTAAGGTGCAACAGCAAAGGTGAATTGAATTCTTCTGCTTGGTGATGTGGACAAAGATATGATCCTTGACAGCAAAACACTGGAGTTGATTCTGAGCTGGAGTTCTATAGACATATCTCTTTATTAGTCTTTTTATCTGGTAACTGCTTGAAGGGGAAAGTACAAGCACTGCAGAGTATTACCTTGCTTAGGTAATACTACAAAACAAAGTAGTTTTTAAAGAGAAAGGCGAGGAGAGGGAGGAACATTATGCAAAAGGCAAGTGATGAGTGGGGCCATTATGGAAGAAATAGAACAGCCAGGAATATCTGCAAATGTATCTAGAAGCCACACTAAGATTGAAGACTTCCATTCTTGTTGAAGGTTTCTGTCAGGCTGATTACAGAGGAAGGGCATCAAAGATTTGAAGGTTACCTTGGTGTCAATTAAAGTGACTTTCCCCTATCATGCCTACAAAGTGCTGTGCAAAATACACCTCGCACAATTCAGAAGGAAATAACTAATTTCACTGGATGCAAACATAGGTGGTGGTAGCAAAATCTTCCCCTGCCATGGCGAGACTGTATTTGCCAGCTCAGGATGTGTCCTGGGATTCATTTACACTATGGAATTTCATATGACCAGGCATGTAGCCGCCGGGGGGGGGGGGGGGAGGGCTTGAGGGGCTTCACTCTCCCCCCCCCCCCCAGAATTCTCAGGATGGTTCACGAGAAGGCCTTACTGGTACTGTTATGTTTGTTCGTATCATGATCTGATCACCATGCTCAATATATCTCATATGCATGGGGGTATTGGGAAAACAATACAAAAGGTTTGCTAGGGTAGATCCTCTCTCACTCAGACTCAGCCCCTCCCCCCCCCCCCCATCAAAATCTTGGCTACGGGCCTGCATATGACTATTCCACTTTAGCTTGCCATGATTCTGTCCTTCCAGGATTGGCAATTTAAGGATCCTTTATAATTCTGAGAGAGAGCTCTCTAGGGCCTCACCACACTAGCAATCCCATGTTTCCATAAAATGGAACAATGCTCATTAAATTAGAATAATCACATTATAATTCTATAGTGTCAATGGGTCCCTGGATAGCTTGATTAGGTGGAGTAGTGTTTAGAAATGTACCTGTATGGACTAGAACTACGATAATTCCCCAGCCAGAATTAAAAAACATATATGTTGAAGAGATATTGAACTTACATTGTTATGATCTTTGCTGGCAGCAACCAGCATGATATCTGATTACTTGGTATCTACACTTAGTTTACAATTGCTGCTCATATTACAGTTTTAAATCCATAATTCCTTCCTTTCCCTGCAAATTGCATTGATATTTATTATATTATCCTTCCAGTAGTTTATTTCAGGTCCCCTTTGTCTCAATTGCTGTAATCCCAAATCAATATGGTGCCTCTTGTCTTAGGTTTACATTAATGTCCTGCCTGCCCCTGTCACAACAGTGGGTTGTCTGGAATGAGAATATGGTGATTAATGTTTTCCTCTGGCTATGCATTCCATTTCCTATTTTCCTTTACCAAATAGGACAGCCACTGGGAAAGCAGCTCAGCTTTATTCTTCTTGCTTAGAGCTTTCCACAACGGATTGTATTTTCACTCCTTGTCCCATTTATATGCAGCCTCCAAGAAGGTACATTTTAGGACCCTGGTTTTTTTTTATGTAGGACTATGAATTTTATTTGGTCTCTCCCTCTGCTGTCTTCTTTGGAGCAGTTTATATGATGGTATTGTTTAGGCAGGGATAAGTGACAAGATTTTTTTTAAGGATTTGAAGCCCTCCCAGTGGGTCTGTAACCAGCACTCCAGTTGAGCATTGCTATTTTCCCTATCTTGAATGGCTTATCTGCCTCTCTCTTTCCTTTTGGTTGCCATGGCTATGGAGGAGGAGAACTGGAATGGATAGTCAATCAAACTACAGGCGGTTTTGAAAGGCAACTGTGGGTACAGCCCACCAGAGCTTGTCGCAGATGGCTTTAATACCTCTCGCTGGGCAGAGAGATTGTTAAAAACAAGAAGTTAACAGCATATAGATGATTGCCATTGTTTTTTCTTTAAAAAGAGAAAACTTTGAAAGCTTAGACCAAATGGCATAATCTTGGCAAGTGAAAAATATATTTTCCATTATTAGCTAAATGGCTCAGGTTTGAGGCTAAAGGGGAAAATCCTTAATCTCTCAGTATAGAATAAGACAAGAGGCTTGGTTGGTGATGTAGAAGTTAATTGATGGCTCTTTTAACACCATGCATTTCTCAAGCTGTCCTTGAAAGCATCTGTCCCCAGATGCCTGCGGCCTGAAAGCCTCAAATGATTTTTTAAACTATTTTTTTTACTATTCTTCTGTGTTCACACTCATTCAGCAGGGAACATTCATTCTATCATGTGATGATCTCGTCTATCTAATACAGTCCCTGTGGCTTGCAGAAATGTGCTGCAAATATCTAGGAAACCTCCACATTTTGTTTTTGAATGACATTGAGGATTTTAAGGTGGGAGGCAGGTCAAGGAAGTCCCATTTTGTTGGCTTAACAATTCCTGCGTAATATTGAATCTAGGCCTTGAATGGTTTATGTCTTCCTTCCAACTTGGGTGACTAAGGGGTTGGCAAGATTTGTTCGAAGGGGGTTGCCTTCCTCTGGAGCTGAGAAAATGGGGCTTGCTCAAGGTCACTCAGAGGGTTTCCATGTCCAAGCAGGGGTTTCAACTCTCATCTTCAGAGTTGTAGCTCTATGGTCAAAACCTCTACATAACCCTGACTCACTTAGCACACGTCAAATGCCAGGTATCAGGTTTACATATCTTGCACATAGTGTTTTTATATGGGGCCAGTATGGACGAATCAGTAAAGGGGTGGTGAAAAACTGGCTCTTTCAGATTCCCCCAGCCAGTACAAAATAATAAAGTGGAGTCAAAAGATATTTTGTTTTTCAAATGTTTTGGATGAAGAATATCCCAGATTCAATCTACTAATAATGATTATTGGAAACTTGCATTTAATATAATATGAATATTTGCTATACAAAAATATCTACCGCTGTGCTCCAAATGAATAAACTCTCTTTCACTTGGAACCAGGGTTTATTTAAGTCTCAGTGGCTCAAGCTGACTTGCATTCCTGAAATAGATTTTCTTTTTCTTTTCTTTTCTACCCCGCCCCCTCCCCCATACAGGTTTTGGCTGGCTGTCCAAGATCTCAAAAAACAACCATTGCAAGATGTAGCTAACCGAGTGGAAGAGATCTGGCAAGAGTTCCTAGCTCCTGGGGCCCAGAGTGCTATTAACCTGGATTCTCACAGCTATGAGATAACAAGCCAAAATGTCAAAGACCCAGGGAGGTACACATATGAAGATGCACAGGTTCGGACTTGGGTGTCATTCCTTATAGCATATTCGAACTGAGGGAGAACTGTAATCTTTTGAAACAGAGCTTGAAATGTTAGTTTTTTGGACTGCAAATCCACGAATCTTCCAGTGAGTATGCTAGCTGGGAGCTTCTGGGACTCGTGGCCCAATATTTTAATTTTTCCATGCTCTGGTTTTTAATTTGAACTTGGCAGCAGCTACTTTAAAATGCACTTATGTTTTACTTGGTGAATAAGAACAATGAGAAAAGTTATAGTCAGAAATAAAAGGAGAGAAGATAATTTTCAGTCTGACATGAAAAAATGACTAGTTTTGCTACCCAAAACTACTTAATTGAAAGAATCTACAGAACATTTGTCATAGACAGAATGCCACCAAATAGAGTACAACACAGTTTATTGAAGTTACAGAACTGAAAAGTGCCCGTAGAAAACAAAGGACTAGGCAAACACTTGTCTTCAGTGAAAAAGTAACAAAAACAGCTCCGTTTGAATTAAAACGGTTCGAAAGAATAAACCGGATTAAACAGGAGTTTAATCCGAACTAACTCAAAAGTGCTTACTTCAGCCTGGCAATTCAAACAAACAAAAGTTAGTAACAAAGGTCAAAATGAACACAAAAAACTGGCAGCAGATTCTTCTCTGCTACCCAAAAGCTACAGATGAGTAACTCAGGCTGTTACTCCTCCGTGCAACGAGCGAAATCCGGGTCCAGGCACATCAATCAGGATCACGGCGGTCAGCGGGGTCCCAGTCCGGTCCGAGGTCGAAAGCCAAGTGCAGGCGTCTAGAGTTCCACGAGTTCACCGACAGCCACAGAAGGGATAGTCCAAGGTCATATTCAGTCAGTCAGTCCAGCGTCAATCCAGAGTAGGTAATTAATGTCCGTCAAAAAGACGACGGAGGTCCAAGCTATCAAGATTAAACACAAGTTGCACAGAAAAACCCCATACAGTTCCTCCCGCCGTCTATGCCCAGTGTCCTTGGTAACTTACGTATCCAGCAACGAATCACACCCGTCTTCAGGAAGTTCCCCAACAAGAGCCCAAGCGTTCGTCCAGATTACCTTGCCCAACGCAATTAGCCATTGATCCTAAACCCCATTTTATCCCAGTTCATAACTCCTCATCGCTATCAGCTGCTATCCTAATTCCAGGTGCCTCGTCATCATCATCCTCATCAGAGCTAAAACACCTTTGACTACGCCCCACAGCATCCCCAGCTGTGGATCCCGCTCCATCCCTCCAACCCATCCATGGGTCTGATCCTGCAACCCGCCAATCGCCTCCATTGCTAACATTGCCGGTGGCACCCAAATCCTCCCTCACACGAGTCCATTCCATGTCATCCTCCTCTGAACTAACCATTTCTTCCTCCATTCCCTCGGTAAAACCCTCAAATGAGTCTTCATCTGTTGGTTCTGCAAATAAGTCCCGGAGCCGTTTCCTTTCTCGCTCCTCAAAAGAGTCTGACTCTCGAGGAGTCTTACGACCCCGTCTCCCAGTACCGGAGCCAGAAGGCTCAACCATAACAACATTGGTTGCATTTGTTGCTTATATTGTAAGTAAGAGATGAGCCCATCAGTGAGCCCATCACCCAGTAATAAACCCTTTCTCAGAGAGGAGTTGTAGCAGGATCTATGAAATAGCAGGAGATATCAATGAAAACATATTGTTATGACAACACATTTTTTGGGTCTGAGACTGGGCACCGAAAACAGATTTCCAGGGTGAAACCTGGTACACCCTGGCTCAAATTAAGCCCTCAGTTCCCATAAGAGTTCACCCACATGCCACATTCCTGTGCAGAGAGCCAGGCATAATTAGCTAAAAGAAAACACTGGTGTGGTAATGAAGATATGTGACTATTCAGCTAAAACTGTGCTAGATGGGAAAGAGAATTACCATTCATAAGACTGAATTTTCATGTATATAGGCATGCATGTATGGTTTATGTTGCTATGGAGTCATACATGTAAATCCAGGTCTGTTTAGTTAGAAACAATGTAAAATAGGTGGGTCAAGAGTAGCAACACCTGCAATAGATTATGCTAAAGGACTTGGTAATATTCAGAAAATGGTATATACGTGATATAGTTAGAGGACAGAGATAATTGGGGGTAGAGAGATGTAGTATAGGCAGATGAGTTCAGAGGTAAAGGTTTGAGAACATTCACAGAACAGCAAACACGGCACATTAACTAGCTTTTAGAGGTTTTTTAAATTCCTTTTCCAGGAGCCTCCGGGAGACTGGAACAGCGCTTTAGAGAACTTACTGTTTGGTCTACAACCCTCAGAATCTCCCAACTTGCATGGCCAAATAACCCAAAACAGTAGTTTCTCCAAGCTTTGGGCTTTTAAATAGCTTCAGGTCTTTTTGCAGTTTAAGAGACTAGGCCAAGAAGTGAGGATTGGAAACAATATCTTACCACATGATGGCTATATGTATTGTGCTGATGGCGATGGAGATAATCATGGTTGAGTTTTCTTTCTGTATAGTGAGGCTAAGTGTTGGATCAGTTCTGCTGCTAACAAAAGCCACGGTGCACAGAAGCAGGCCATAAGCGCCCAGATGGTTTTTATGTATAGGGAATAAAATAGGCCTTCCCTGAAACCCGTAAGAGAGAAATGCATTATTCAGCCTGTTGTTCTGCACAGTCATTTAGAGGCAATGTGCTGTGGCTTTATGGTATACAGTCCATCTCCTTAGCAGGCTTCAAATAGAATACACCACTCATTACACGTTCTCCACCCTGATAAACAGATGTACAGAAAACCCAGATGGTAGCTCTTTTCTGAGAAATACACCACAACCAAAGCAATACACCCGCAATGAGGTTTTGCCCTGGCTTTCAAGGGATACAGATCCACATCTATTATACTTAGCATATGTTTTTCACTCTAAAGTCCCCAAAGACTTGATCAAATATATCATAACATGACAGTTTCTGGAATGCAGCCTACTGTACAGAGAAGTTATTGTAATGCAACATGTTTGCTGTCATAAGTTGCTTGACTAAAGCCACATCCTGTCCCTTTGCTCCTTCTGTTGCCAAAAAACACACACACACACACACACACAAAAAAACAGGCTACACATACAATCACAATGTTTCCACTGCTAATTTAAGCTTGCAGGCAGCATTCTCTTGACAGAATAATACATTTGGAGGTTAAAAATGTAGTGGTTGGAGGCCAAAGCCTTGGCTGGCTGGAGATAAGACTTCTACATCAAATTTTATGATGGAAACAAGGTTGATATGAAATATGGTTTTTTTTCTCCACAGTGGGGAGTACTACTCAGGATTCACACCTTTCTGCCCCACTGTTGTAAATGTTCCAAATGGAAATGGGAGAGAGTTGCCCAAGTTGAATATAGGATAGGATTATGGTGTGCTTAATACTCACCAGATTCTGGATCACAAAGCCATATCATATCAAGTTCCATCAGACAGAACTGCAACACAACCCTCCCCCTCACCCAGACCCATCTTCTAGTTGTCTGCAACACCTAAAGTCTCGTATTGTATGGATCCAACTCTAGGAATGGTGCTGGATGCACTAGGCTTCCCTTCTCCAGTTTGCACAGCTTATGAATAACCATGTGGGGAGTCATTTAAAATTATTTTGGGGTGGGGTAAGGGAGGAGAATTGCTGATGGAACCTAACAAGATGTCCTCATGAGCCAGAATCTACTAACTAAAGCTACAGCCCCTCATTCCTTATTCCACCTGGCAATCCTAAAATGCAGGCATTGCTATAGATCAGGGGTCCCCAAACTAAGGCCCGGGGGCCTTATTTATAATATAATATTTTTATATCAGTTTTAATAATATAATACACAGTAGTCTCACTTATCCAACACTCGCTTATCCAACATTCTGGATTATCCAACATTTTTGTAGTCAATGTTTTCAATACATCATGATTTTTGGTGCTAAATTCATAAATACAGTAATTACTAAATAGCATTACTGCGTATTGAACTACTTTTTCTGTCAAATTTGTTGTAAAACATGATGTTTTGGTGCTTAATTTGTAAAATCATAACCTAATTTGATGTTTAATAGGCTTTTCCTTAATCCCTCCTTATTATCCAACATATTCGCTTATCCAATGTTCTGCCGGCCCGTTTATGTTGGATAAGTGAGACTCTACTGTATTGTATATACATATGATATTGATAATAATATTATCATTTTGTACAATATAATACTAATAATAATACCATATAATAATATTAATTATATGTTATATATTACATATAATATTACAGTATAGTGGTATAGTTCAATATAGTAATATATAATGCTAATATTGTGTTATGCTAATAATATAATATATTGTATGTACATACAGCTGCTCTGAATTCCCTTCGGGGTGAGAAGGGTGGGATATAAATGTAGTAAATAAATGTAATAAATTAGTAAATAAATAATTTTGGATTTAGGCTCGCCCAAAGTCTGAAATGACTTGAAGACACACAACAACAACAACAATTCTAATTAACCTGACTATCTCACTGGCCAGAAGCAGGCCCACACTTCCTACTGAAATCCTGATAGGTTTATGTTGGTTAAAATTATTTTCATTGTTAAATATTGTATTGTTCTTTCATTGTTATTGTTGTTGTTTTGCACTACAAATAAGATATGTGCAATGTGCATAGGAATTTGTTTGTTCCCCCCCCCCCCAATGATAATTCGGCCCCTTAACAGTCTGAAGGATTGTGGACTGGCCCTCTGCTTTAAAAGTTTGAGGACCCCTGCTATAGATGCTTCACTTCATGGGAAATGAGTAATTTGGAGTAACAAGATGATGTAATGTGTAAGCAGAAGGCTGAAAAACCTGTATGAAGCTAGCATAGGTTATGACTTGCCAAGCTGAGCAAAGGCCATTAGTTGTTATATGCCTTTAAGTTATGTCCGACTTATGGCAGCCTTATTATGGTGTCTTCGCAAGATTTGTTCAGATGGGATTAGCCCTTGTTTTTGTAGGTTTCAATGACTAGGCGGAGATTCAAACCTTGGTTTCAGATATCTAGTCCAATACTCAAACCACTACACCACACTGAGGCAGAGGTCATTAGACATTCATCGTCATTTGAGGGGTGACTGGTAAATTCGGTTTTTTGCAGTCCCAATCAAAATAATACATTTGATAAGTTGAACCCATTCACACTACTGACAAAGGCCAGAATTCCATAGAATTGACCCATGTCAAGCAAAGGTGAGCCAATAGCCCTATAATTCTATAGTGTGAATGGGGCTCAAATTTAAAGGACTCCAACATGACTCCTTGCAATGTTAGCTGGTGAGCTTTCCTCCTGCTTATTTCTAATAGCTTTAAATTACACAGAGCGGTCTACCCCCCTGTTTAAGGAGCTACACTGGCTGCCGTTTTTTTTCCGGACCTAATTCAAGGTGCAGGTGATGACCTACAATGTCCTAAACGGTTTGGGACCCTCCCACCTTTGTGACCGCATTTCCCCCTATGAACCCACACGATCTCTTCGTCGGGGGAGGCCCTCCTCTCGCTCCCACCTCCGTCTCAAGCACGGTTGGTGGGGACGAGGGAGAGGGCCTTCTCCGTGGTAGCCCCCCGGCTCTGGAACGAGCTCCCCAAGGAAATTAGGCAAGCTCCTACCCTGGAAGTGTTCAGGAAGAGCCTGAAAACATGGCTCTTCACTCAGGCTTTTGAATAAGTACCTCCCATTTGTATGATAAACCTCCCGTACTAGCCTCAGGGTTCACCCCCTTTTTAAGGTTCTCCCCCATGATCTTATAGCACTTTAACTTCCACCATGTTTACAAGTCTCACTTAGTGCACTTTTGCCCAGTTCATTTTTATGATTTTATTGCTGTGTTTTAACTTGTGTTTTATTAATGGTTATCATTTTATTTTATGTCTTTTTCATTTTCATTTGCACGTCGTTCAGTATTTGGTGTTATTGTACTTTCGTTTTGTATTTGTAAGCCGCCCCGAGTCCCCCCGGGAGGCGGGGTACAAAAATAAAATTATTATTATTATTATTATCATCATCATCATCATCATCATCATCATCATTATCATTATTATTATTATGACACAGAAAACAAGATAGATATGACAGATATTATTATTATTATTATTATTATTATTATTATTACTATTATTATTATTATTAGAGATAGAAACAGGTCTTCAGCCTACAATGGCAGCATCATGAGTTCACTTGTGAGTTATTTTATATATATATATAGTTTTTATTAGTATCTTTTAATACATTGTTTAAAACTGGGGAAAATCATTGTGTGAGGGAAAGGGTTGAGTGAATTTGGGGATGAGAATGGTTGGGGAGGGGGGAGGCTTTCATGCAGGGTAAAGGGAGAAAGAGAGGGAGTAGACTTGTGAGTTATTTTTATTGCATATAATGCACTAGAATAACACAGGGTAGCAACAACAACTCAGGACAGGGGTGCCAACCATAGCAAGTCCTCAACAACTGCCCAAGAACACTGACTGCCAAACAGAGCTTGAAAGAGTTACTTTTTGGACTGCAAGGAGGTAGCCTTTTCCAAATCTACCTCTGATGCAAGGCAGGTTGCATTTAGGTTATGGTTTATGAGATGTACAGCTTTTCAAATCTATTTTGAAGAGCAATGTACACACCTTTTTCAAATGTTCTTTCTAAAATGTTCATTCCAGGAAAGGAAGGAGGATTCCCAGATGTGCATACTGAAAGGAAAATGGGAGTGATTATTTTATTATTATAAATGGCTGGATTCTGTTGAGTTCCCAGCATAGAAATAGAGATAAAATGTTGCTATTTCAAATAGTTATTTCAGATCACATCATACTTGTCCAGATATTCCCAAGGCCCTGGTTGGCTGGCTTCTATCCTGCAACCTTGCCAGAATAATTGTTGCTGAATTATCTATCGGGAGAGAGACATGGAGACTCAAGATCTTCTTGTGCCATATTGATTCCAAACAAGTGCCTTATCAAGATAGCCTCCATCATATTCCACCTCCCACATTCCCATTTGCAATTCTATCTTGTTGTTTTCAGTGTTCCTTCGCATTGTTTTTTTAAAAAATTAACAGAGCACATCCTTTGTTTCTTTTTTAAGAGAATGCACATAGAAAGCAGAAGGGGCAGTGGCAGGAAGGGTGTTAAGCCTGTATTGGTAGCATGCTACACTTGCTCTCCTCCTCAGTTGTCTGCTTTGGTGGCTGTGCTTTTTTTGCTTAAGACTTTTCTAATGATTTTTCACCACTTTTTAGTGTGGGTGTGTGTAGTTGTGTGCTTCTCACGTACACCATCCTCTCTTACCATTATATTGGCTATTGTGCTTTCAAAGTCATCAATATTGCAGTGCAAACCCAACCAAACCAAAAATCCTTGGAATCACAAGAAGACAGCACAAATTATCAAAGTGACTAAAGAGATGGCTGTATATGTTTTTGTCCTTTTATCCTTCATACCACCCTGAAATCTCATGCATTGAACAATGATGTATATAAATACTGGATGGACGGACGGATGGACAGACAGACAGATGATGTCTCCCCAGCACACCTCACTTTGCTGGGATCGATGATTTCAAGTGCTCTTTTCCTCTTTCTTTGCTCTGATCCCAAAGTTGATATCAACAAAGTGCAAAAGATATAATGGGGAAAAGTAGGGACATCGTTATTTTTCCTTTGCAGTAGACAGTGCTCTGTTTGGAGGACTTCCAGAGCACAGTCACTCTTTTACTGCATAATGGTAGCACCTCTTTGAATTCCTTTGCACACTGCAGCTATGTAGGACTTCCCAAAGCTGATCAGATTTACAGGTAATCCATAATTTGATATAGCATCCCTTACCACACATAAGAATAGCAGACAGGCTCACTTGGGAGGTAAAGGCAAGTTGCATGGCATACACAGATCTTTAATCTCTTCTTATTATTATTGCTGTTTTCTCAATCCAGGCCCTCAGGGTGCTGTACAATATTTTTAATTGATTAAAAAGTACATACAAAAACATAAGTACGAATTTTCAAACATTATCAGCAAAATGCAGTTGAACTACCTATAGAGTTAAAACCATTATAAACAAATTATTCATTTGCTTCTTGTACCTTTTGATATCTATTGCCCAAGGCAGCTGCATTGCACTGCCTAGAGAAGAGCAGTTTTCTATTTGAAATGGTAGCTGGCCCATGCTGACAGTTAAAACAAAGCACTAAAGGAAATGAGAGCAATGACCTCAGAGTTACCCATCAACATCTAGGCAACAGACAGAGCCGTCAGATGGGTCACCTGCTCACAATTCTCCCTGCAGCATGAGATATTTATATATTTAAATTGTCCTAGTTATTTTCATATTTTCTAAATATATCCAAAATATATATTTGAATTAGTTTTTACACACATTTATTTGTCCCATATGTGGCTACCTTACCTGATGCCTTTTAAAACAACCTGATATGTGAAAAATTATATAGCAAATGATGTTTTCCATTTTCTTATCTGCATGTGGGAGAAGGCATAGGAGGGAGGGAAATCTGCATTGAGTTACATTTCCAGTAAAAACAGATGTAACCTTCATTAGTGCTAGAATTTCAGTAAGGTCTGAATAAATCAGTTCTCTATATATACCTTGAGGGGCCTCCTCACTTCCCTTTCAGGGCTCTATGATATGCCTTTGGTAGGGGAAGTCAGAGCCAATGAGTGAGACTGGATGGCAGCCTCTTCTGTTTCATCCATAGTACTGTTCAAATGCAGGGGGAGCATCTTTCTAAGAGATCCAAAAGGAGGAAAACTACTCAGAGCAGCAGAAAAGAAGCTCAATCGATTTTCTACATGGCACCACTTCAGATATTTAAAAATTGCTATCCTCAGTGAGAGCCAGTGTGGTGGAGTAGTTTATGCCTTGGACTATGCCTTTGGTGACAAATCAGTCATGGAAACCCAACAGGTGAATTTCAGACTTAGTTTCTAGATCTTTGATCATCTAGGTCAGTACCACGGTTCAAGAAAGGTATTGACAAGTTGGAATATATCCAGAGGAAGGTGACCTAGATCAGTGATTCTCAATCTGGGGTCCCCAGTTGTTTTTGGCCTTCAACTCCCAGAAATCCTAACAGATGGTAAACTGGCTGGGATTTCTGGGAGTTGTAGGCCAAAAACATCTGGGGATCCCTGGTTGAGAACCACTGATCTAAGTCACTTTCTTCTGGATACATTCCAACTTGTCAATACCTTTCTTGAACCGTGGTGCTTACATTCTGACTAAAGCAGAATACAGTCATGCTATTACTACTTCCCTTACTCTGCACAAAATTGCCTTGGTTTTTCGGCTGCTGCCAGTCAAATGACCCAAATGGAAGTGAAAGAGTTAAATGTATTTTTCACCTAGTTCACTATCCATCCTTTCCCAAAGTGCTTAGCTTTCCCGCACTGTGACCCCACCCCCATCCCATCTGTTTTTCAATGCCAAGCACTAATTGCATCCTCTCTTTCTGGGCTGCAGGCTCCACATACTTTAGCAGTCCTTTTGCATCAGCAGATATTATTGGCTTCTCCATAGGGTGGACAGATTTTAATCAATATAATCAGTTATTTTAAAAGTTTCTGATCTACAGCCAGGGATTCACTATGTATCGAAGGCATAATGATTATTGAAGCTATAATTCTAACAGAAGCCTTCATGGATAGTAGCTCTTTCAGGTACACACAATAAGAAGGATTCTGAGTCAGTGGCAGCTGAAAATGTTGCAAAGGAAAGGGTGGAAGTTGTACAGGCATGTGAATTAATGCTACAAAGCTTGTGTCAATCCATTCTTTGAAAAAGCTTCTTCAGATCTTGCCCTCAGTGAGGAGACTAGCTATTTTCTTAGTTACTTGACGAGTTTCTTCTTTACTTTTTTCAAGCAATCTGCCATCTGTGCATGTTGGAGACTTGGTCCAGTTTAGGGGTTCCAACATTTGTAGACCACATCCCATCCCATTTAGCAGAACTCTCCAAACCTCCACATAGCATTCCCAGAAATTCCCAGAAATCTGAAGCTGGGAGTGGCTGGGAGTGTTTACATGTTAGAGCCTGATATCATATACCAAAATTTGCACCCAACCTAACAGCAATTTTTCTGTTTTTAAAACAGAGCAATTGAGTGACAGTGGTATGCACACCCTTTATCTAGCTATAGTCGTGATTGAATATTTTGTACAAGCAGGTTGAAGGAGACAATGTAAACAAGGTGAAGTATTTATTTATTTACCAGCTTGGGTACCCAGTGATGCTCAGGTTATTTGAAAAGGGCCTTGTTTGTTTTTGAATGTTAGGCCATATCAGTTTGGTCAAACATTACGCTATTTCTTAGGGGGAAAAACTCAGTCTTTGCTTTTGTTTATTATGAATGCTCCCATTAGAAAATGCATAAGTATGTGGGTGAACTACAATTCACCAAAATCTTGGGTCAACCCTCCTAATACTCCCCCAGTATTCTCAGTGGGTCATGTTGGGTCTGTGTGCCAAATGTGGTCTAGATCCGTCATCTACTTGGTTCAATGTTATCTGGATAAGGTTGAACTACAATTCCCAAATTTCCAGGGCAATCACCCGGAAACTGTGTCAGTATTCACAGTTGGCTATTTTGGGTCTGTGTGCCAAGTTTGGTCCAGATCTGTCATTGATGGGGTTCAGAGGACTTACGGAATACAGGTGAACTATAACTCCCAGTATTCCTAGTGGGCCATGAATTTGTGTGCCAAGTTTGGTCCAGATCCGTCATCAGAAGAGTTCAGTGTTCTCTGAATACGGGTGAACTATAACTCCTGGATGTCAAGGTCAATCACCCCCAAACCCCACCAGTATGCAAATTTGGCCACGTTGGATCTGTGTGGCAAGTTAGTTCCAGGTCCATCATTGGTGCAGTTCCGAGTGCTCTTAGACTGTAGGTGAACTATACATGCCAGTCCCTACACCTCTTAGTAATCATGGTGAATTCTCTCCAACCATCTCCAGTATGTTCAGTTGCTGATCAAGTCCTCTGTTTGCTGTGTGCCATAAGAAAGAGTAGGGAAGAGTTAAGAGGGAGGCAATGGGCAGGGTCATGCAAATGGAGAGAGAAAGGACCACTGGGATGTGCTTGCTGTAACCTGCAATGTCCTGGGAGGGAGTGACTTGGTGGCCCCACAGCACTGGGAACTATAGTCTGTTTGTGGAAGCTAGAAGCTGTCTGTGTGAGCAGACACCCGTACCACATACACACATACAGATTTTCACTTTTATTATGTGTATAGATTTATTTCATTTATACCCCGCCTTTCTCACCCTGTGGGGGACTCAAGGTGGCTTACAACTCTGGCAAGAAGTAAGACCTCTTATCAAATTAAGAAATGTAGTCTAGCAAGCAATTTGTTGCACATACAACCTGGTATCAATACTTTTCATTCATGGGCAACTGCCAGGATCCCAGTGGCTTACTGGGACCCTTTGAGGCTATTCCCATCATCATTATTGTCCTCATTTGTTTGATGATCTTAAGTGAAGCTATAATTCCTGATCTAAAATGGCACCGAGGTAGGATGGACATCTGCCAGGGTCCGGGGGGGGGGGGGGATCTAATCCAAATCAATCCCCCTCTCCACGGCTGCCATGACTGGCAACCCAAGGTCTTGAAAGGCACCTTGAGGGACCGGTTGTGTGCTGCTCGAAGGGGGGATTGGTGAAGAAACCAGAAAGAGAGAAGTTGCTGCCGCCTGCGGAATTCAGGGGCTTGTAGTTTAGGGAAGGACCTTTAAATTGCTCACCCAAAGAGGTCCTGGGCCTCACTAAACTACAAACCCCAGAATTCTTCAGGAAGCAAAAACCGGGTTTAAAGTGGATCCATGATCTAGTGTGATGAGGCTGTAACACTCCTAGTACAAATGCTACTCCTAGTACAAATGCTACTTTTTTTGTAATCAACAGTATAGGTGCACAGCTTCCATTGTGTGTTTGCAGTATTCTTGACAGATAACTCATGTATAACTCCAGAGGCTGTAATATACAGTAATATATCAGCTCTGTGCATAAAATGGGTTTCACTTGGGTTCAGAGAAGACTAGAAATAATTTGGGCTTTTATGTATTCATTTGAAACATTTATCTATCACTTCTCAATCAGCTGGGGCCCTGAAGGCAAAGTATAATAGATAAAAACATTTTGAGCATTAAACAATTGATAAGAAACAATTGTTGGCCTGAAAGGTGGATTAATACATAAATAAAATTTCATAAATGCTTGTGCCAACTAGTCAGGACTTTTTGGTCCAAATGTAAACTGGTCGCGCCTTGATTTGGGGGGGGGGGGAGAAAAGAGGGTCTATTCTCAAATGAAGTTCATTGCCTTTTCCTACCTCCAAGTGCTGAGAGCACTAATGGATCTCCATCACCTGAATTGAAACCCCCTTCCTTGACCACTGGTAAGAGACAACATTAGGCTCCCTCAGAGGGCTTGATGCTTGATGGGAAGTGGGAAGCTTCTGGACTGAATGCTAGTCATAGTATGATATATTGGTTAATAAATTAAATAAGGTTGATCATTTAATGTTGACCATTTTCTAAAGGAACCTCATCATAAGGATATAATGTGCCTCATGTGTCCAAGTAGATTTTTCTGTCCTAAAGGTGCCCTGAATATTTTGGGTGGTGTCCAGTAACAATTCTCAGTCCATCATTTCTTCCCTCCCCACAGGAACATATTTACAAGCTGATGAAGAGTGACAGCTATGCACGTTTTCTTCGTTCTAATGCTTACCAAGACTTGTTGCTGGCAAAGAAGAAGGTATCTATTGGAAAGGACATGCTTGCACCTCTCAGCACTTCTTGACTCTGCCTGCTGCTTGCTGCTCTGTGAACATGAACATTTCACTATTGTGCAGAGTTCGGGATTGTTCCATTTTCTTCCAAAGGAATGTGAACATTTCTTTCCTCCTCCAGGAAGCTCCATGTTTGGCATCTCAAGAAAAAAAATCATTTGGTGAGATACAGGAGGTGGGTTTACTTTGACTAGCATCAATTTCCCCAAGATCCAGTAGGACTCTTACTCAAGGTCCTTTAAATGGAGATGCCAGGGAATCAACCTGGGGATTGTTGCATAACAAGCAAATGCTTTCTTACTGAGCTTCTCCACATTTTCTCAGCAAGAAACAATGAAATTCCATTCTATGTTTCTTTATAGAACAGATATTATCTAGTCCTAAAAATGCAAGCTATGGATCTGTGAAATTTCCTAACATGGTAGCAACCATTTGGACATAGTACAAAATCATTTTTGTCCGTGGGTTTTCCTGAGATGCCTTACCAGGAGACTATTTCCTGACTTCTTATCAATTCCCCCATTCCCTTTCACTTGCACTTTACTGTATGCATTCTTTTTCCTCTTTTTCCTTTGAAACCAGCACGAATTAATAATTCAGACTGATCATCTCTCAAAACCAGCATACCTTTCCATTCCTTTCTTCTGTTGGATACCAGCATGCCATTACCAGCAATATGTTTTCTGTCAATTATTAACAGGTCAAAAGAACAAAGAGCTTGTGATGAAGGTTATGAGGTTCTAGCCAGGAAACAAGAAAGGTGGGGAATCAAGGCACTACCCTCTCTGTTTATGGATGGATTTGAATGGCTTTCAGAAGGTCTTCTGACCATAGCTGTGTTGCTTGCACACATGGGAAAAAGAATTTTCCACATTTTGATTTCACTCCCTTGATATTATTTTGAAGTACAAGTTCATATGAGATCTAGTCTTATTTAAGCATTTCCCTGGGCACTAGTTTACATGCTTTTGGGCTGTTTCAGAAGCAAGGGACCACCCAAATGGATCAAATGTATTGAACTAGCTTGATGAAATCTACATGCCCTTCACCTTTCTAGTAGTATACTTTGGCTTTCTGGGAGAGTCATTTTGTTTTCCAAAATATCCACCATAGAGAGTGCTGTATGGAAAACTGAGCACGTATGAGGTGTACACTTGCTAAGATGTTCTCTGGCATATGTGACATTAAGCTTAACTAGAATGGGAATGTGCTGGTGATCTGGAGGTTGTAAGTTCATCTTAATTGTATGTCCTTTGCTGTCACACTGGTGTTAAGTGCTTCATGGGCTGTTACATAAAGCTCATGGGCACATTTGAGTAGGCCTGCTATCCTGTCTTTAGCATAGGTTCTCCCAGATGCTAAGTGATTGGCAGCCAGTACCATATTTTGGTGAAAAGTTTTTTTATTGTGTCAGAAGCAACTTGAGAACATACTACAAGTTGCTTCTAGTGTGAGAGAATCGGCCGTCTACAAAGACGTTGCCCAAGGGACTCCTGTATGTGTTACCATCCTGTGGGAGGCTTCTCTCATGTCCTTGCATGAGAAGCTGGGGTTGACAGATGGGAGTTCAACCCGTTTCATGGAGTCAAACCACTGACCTTCAGATCAACAGTTCAGCCAGCATAAGAGTTTAACCCATTGTGCCACCGTGCCTCCCATGGTGAAAAGTGAGAGCTGAGTAAAGCTAATTTTTGGACTACGGTTGCTACAACCAGAAGCTAGGGGAACTCTGGAAGTGATAGTCAAGAAGAGATTTGTCCAAGGTCTGTGAAATGCATCCTATTTGTTCTTCATGTTAGTATCATAGTAGTGGAAATAAAGAGGTAACAGCATAGTATTTTGTCCCTATGGAATGGATGTTAGGATAACCTTTTTCCATTGAGTATTACTTTATTTGGAGTGGGCTGGAGAGACATTACTGTCAGGCTCACTTCAAAGGACCAGTCTGAACGCAGATCAAAGATAGCTGCTCTCAAATCCAATCTTTATTGAAGAATACATGACTTTGGAAAAGTCGAGAATGACCTAATGTTTACATACATTCAATTTTATCACTTCTGATGCAACGTAATACCATACGCAAATATCATCATCAAATTCCACCCTCTGGATCACATTACTACCATTCCCACACACTATATCAATTATAATTGTTTATACTTTCAACCCTGAGTTCCCAGGCTCATTTTATCTTCTCCCGCCAGGTGCTTGCAGGGTTATTTATGTTATGTTATGAAGCCAAATTCAGGGCTTGGAAATTCAGCCCTGGGATCTGGCTCCATGACATGGCGCCCTCGTTTTCTTCGTCCTCCTCTTCGGTTCTTCTTTCATCATAATCCTGAAACAAATCAAACAGTAACTCTATGTGTCCATTTTGTCCAAAGTCCCCATGTATTTTTTCAGCAAGCTGCGATGGAATACTGGGTGTATTTTCCCTAAACTTTTTGGCAATGCCAACTGGAAAGTTACTTCATTGATAACACCCTGTATTCTGAATGGTCCAATATATTTGGGGCCCAATTTTCTCGAAGGTAGCCCCAATTTGATGTTTTGGGTACTTAACCACACTAGATCTCCTTTATCCAGTTTATCGCCTTCCACCCTCTTTCTGTCTGCGAACGCTTTATACTTTTTGTGTGCTTCCTTTAAGGATGCAGTCACTTGACTCCAGCATTCTAGCATTTGCGTTTTCCATTTCCCTGCCTCTGTTTCCTCATTCTCTGTCCATCTTGGCAACTGGGGCAAAGGCTGTATTTCATACCCGTAAACCACTTCAAAGGGGGTTTTATTTGTTGCTGAATGTATAGTCGAATTAAAAGCTAGTTCTGCAAAAGCCAACCACCTAGACCAGTCATTTTGTCTCATGTTAGAGTACATTCGAAGGAACTGCCCAAGTGTCTGCTGAGTACGTTCTACCGCCCCGTTTGTCATGGGGTGAAAAGCAGAACTTAGACTCCTTTCTGCTCCTAGCATTTCCAAGAATTTTTCCCAAAATTTTGCTGTGAATTGTACTCCTCTGTCACTGACCACTCTACTGGGACATCCATGCAGTTTGTAAATGTGGTTTATGTACAATTCAGCTAGTTTCTCGGCTGATGGTAGTTTTGTCAGTGCTATAAAGTGGGCCTGTTTAGAAAACAGGTCTAATACTGTCCAAATATAACGATGTCCTTTGCTAACCGGTAGTTCCCCCACAAAGTCCATAGCTACACATTCCCAAGGTCTGGTAGGTTCTGCTACTGTTTGTAATAATCCCATTGGCTTCCCTCCTCTCGATTTATTTCTGGCACAATCATCACATTGAACAACATGATTCTTTATGTCCTTCCTCATCCCTGGCCACCAGCAATGTTTTGCTATTGCCTTTGTTGTTTTTGTAATTCCTGTATGACCAGCGCTCTGGTTATTGTGAAAACGATGCAAAATTTTAATCCTTAATGTTGCTGGGATATACAGTTTCTTGTTCACAAACCAAAATCCCCCCTTCTGCTCCCCCTTTTCTGCGTTGGATGCGATCCACTGATCTCCTTCATAAGACTGTTTCAGTTCGTTTCCCCAATTATCTTCCCCGTCGAGTTCAACAATAGCAGTGTTCTCCTTTTGGGTTTGCGCTCTTGTCCTGACAGCTAAGCCCCATTGTTTATCAGAGAATATTGTTCCCTCTTTTGCTGTGGTTATGCCTCCGTGTTGAGGCATGCGTGAAAGAGCATCTGCCAAGACATTCTGCTTCCCTTGAAAAAACTTTAATTGGAAATCGAACCTGCTGAAGTATTGCGCCCATCTAATTTGTTTGGGGGACAATTTTCGAGGAGACTTTAAATACTGGAGGTTCTTATGGTCAGACCAAATTTCAAATGGGATTCCGCTTCCTTCGAGGAAGTGTCGCCAGCATTCTAAGGCTTTTAATATGGCTAATGCCTCTTTTTCCCATATTGGCCAACATTTTTCAGTTTCGCTGAACTTCCGGGACAAATATCCGCAGGGTTTTAAGTTCCCATTTTGATCTTTTTGCAATAGTACTGCCCCGTACGCACAGTCTGAGGCATCGCAATGGATTATGAAAGGGCTCCTGATATCGGGGTGTTTTAGGATGGGTCCTTCTGTGAAGCATTCTTTTAGGGTTTCAAATGCCTTTTGGCATTCTGGCGTCCAACCCAGTTTGGCGCCAGGAGCTTTTACTTTTGCTGTCTCCCCTTTCCCTTTTGTTTTTAAAAGTTCAGTAAGGGGTGCGGTTATTTGCGCGAAGCCTTTTATGAAGGATCTATAAAAATTGGCAAACCCCAGAAATGATTGCAATTGCCTCCTTGTTTGAGGCACTCCCCATTCTTTCACATCTGATACTTTAGCTGGATCCATAGCTAACCCTTCTGGAGATATCCGATACCCCAGAAAGTCAATTTGAGTTTTATTAAATTCACATTTGGACAGTTTTGCGTACAGCTTTGCTTCTCTTAGTCTCTGCAAAACTTCCCGGACCAATTTTACGTGCTTTTCCTTATCTTCGCTCACAATCAAGATATCATCAAGAAATATGAATACCCCTCTGTACAACAATGGGTGTAGTATTTCATTTATAAGCTGCATAAAGCAACCGCCTCCATTTTTTAATCCGAAAGGCAAAATTTTATATTCAAAATGGCCGAATGCGCAGGAAAATGCAGTTTTCCAAGTATCCTCCGGTTTGATTCTTAATTTATGATATGCTTCAATTAAATCCAGTTTAGTAAATATGCTCCCTTTCTTCAATACGGTAATTAAATCCTTTACTAAGGGCATAGGGTATTTATTGTCCTTAGTAATTGCATTTAAATTTCGATAATCAATGCACAATCTTAGGGAGTTGTCTTTCTTTCTCCTAAATAACACTGGGGCCCCGAGAGGAGAGTTGGATGGCTTAATGAAGCCTCGCGCCAGGTTTTTATCAATATATTTCCTCAATTCCTCCTTCTCCTGCACAGACATGGGATACACTTTTGGTTTTGGTAAGTTTGCTCCTGGGGTTATTTCAATTTCTACTTCTATATTCCTTTTGGGAGGTAATTTACTGGCCTCTTTCTGATTGAAAACATCCACAAAGTCTCTGTATTCAGGTGGCAATAGCTGTGGGTCTATTTCATCTGCTTCATCTCCCTCGTCCTCCTCTTCTGCAATTTTGCTTATCTCCCATTGCGTCTGCTGTTCTTTAAATGCTAGGCTCTTTCCTCTCCAATCTACTTCAGGATTTGCCTGTTCGAGCCATGGTATCCCTAATATTACGTGGTATGTGGCAATAGGGGCTATCACAAAGGATATTCTTCCTTCCCATTTGCCTATTTTACATGGGACCCCCCGTATTTCCTTTGTAGATACTTCCCCAGCAGCGACTGATCCATCTAGCTGCGAAAATGCAATTGGGGAGTCAAGCGCCATCTGCTGGCATTTCAGCGCTCCTGCTAATTCCGGAGTTATAATGTTTCTAGAACAACCACAATCCACAAATGCCTTGCAGGTGGCCCGATTCTCTAGCCCCGAGAGGCAGATTGGCACTACTATCATGCGTTTGTCCCGACTCACCAGTTTTTCTGAAGATTCTGGGGCTTGCACCTCCTCTTCCGCACGCCTCCCGGTTGCTGGCTTGGGCTTTGAGGGTTTTGGCGGCTCCCCCTTCCGGGCCCAGCATTCTGCTGCTCGATGGCCCGTCTTCCCACATACAAAGCATCCCGGTTTAGGTTTGTTGTCGTCTCCTCTGGAGGGAATCCCCGGCCTCCCTCCGGGTCTTTCCTGCTTCCTCGTTTCTCCTCGACCTCTCGCCACCGGTCTTTGCTGGCCGCCGCTGCTCCTGAAGCGCTTTACTTGGGCCAGGGTGGATTCAACGCGCCCCGCTAGTTGAATCCATCCCTGGAGCGTTTCGGGGTCATCTCTGTGCGCTGCCCAGCTGAAAATCTCGGGGCGTAGTCCCTCTTTAAATAACTCCACTTTGGTCACTTCAGACCACTCTGGTACCCTTTCCGCGAGGTGGAGGAATTCCTCTGCGTACTCGGGCACTGTTTTGTCCCTCTGCTTTATTCCTTTCAGCTGGTCTCGAGCCCTCAATTGCTCTAGCCGGTCTCTGAACCGGTTTTCCAGTGCGGCGAGGAAGCGGGGCACTGACCTCAGGCATGGGTCGCGTCTGGCATGTAGTTGCACATACCAGCTGGCTGCTCCTCGCTTTAGTGTGTTGCCGATGGCTCGAACCCTGCTTGCTTCGGAGGGGAATGTGTGTGCATTGTCTTCCATGTATCCTCTGATGCTAATTAGAAAAAAGTTCAGTTCATCTGATTCCCCTCCGTATTCTAGTTTGAGATCTTCCCTTCTTGGCATCCATTCTGCGGCCCGTTGATGCTGTCTGGGAGGCATGGGGAAGGGTTGCATCGGGTTTCCTCGGGCGGCCCCTTGGAACACGCCGCGCCCCACTCCGGTGGTCATTCTGCGCGGCTCCCGAAATTCTGCCGCCGCTGTCGGCCCTTCCACCCATCCGCATACTGGCCTCGCTGTAGCCCCCGCATCTCGCCTTTCCTCGTCGTACGGCACATCCTCCTCCTCTTCCTGGATCCCCCGCTCCTCTCCGCCTTCGTCTGCAAATCCACTGGACCCGGTCCCTGGCCCCAGTGGTCTTTCCACCCCGACGCCCATTCGGGGGGTTGGGAGCTCTGTTGGAGATGGCGGCCTCAGAGTTCCCAGAGCTCGCTGGCGCTCCACTTCGCGTGCCATTCTGTCTCGGAACTCCAGCTCCTGCCAGTATTCCTCATCTCCCTCGTCCCTTGCCGCCACGGGACTCTGCGTTGATGCTCGCTGGCCCCTCTGGCTCCAATCTCCTTCTTTACTTGGCTCTCTCTCGGCGCCATATCGGATGGGCTCCTTTTGGAGATTCTCTTCCAATAGTGGCACCAACCTCCCCACGGTTTCCGACAGCCTGGATAAATTAGTTTCCAGGATGGATAACCGCAGGGCCACGGTCTCCGGCATACTTCCTCCAGATCCCCAACTGGTTTCTGCAGCCGCAGAGACGCCTCTTCCTCCCCTGGGAATCCTCTGGGTCACGCCGTTCGGCCTGGGGTACCCCGTAGAGGAAGCTATGGCTTGCAGCGTCTCTTCTCTCTTCGGCCGGGCCCCTTGCAAAGGCCTCCCTGCTCCATTTGGGCTTTGATCTCCTTCTTCACTCATTATCACTTCACTGCGAATTCCGCAGGAGGGTGAGAACTGGATTCTCGACTTAAATGTCAGGCTCACTTCAAAGGACCAGTCTGAACGCAGATCAAAGATAGCTGCTCTCAAATCCAATCTTTATTGAAGAATACATGACTTTGGAAAAGTCGAGAATGACCTAATGTTTACATACATTCAATTTTATCACTTCTGATGCAACGTAATACCATACGCAAATATCATCATCAAATTCCACCCTCTGGATCACATTACTACCATTCCCACACACTATATCAATTATAATTGTTTATACTTTCAACCCTGAGTTCCCAGGCTCATTTTATCTTCTCCCGCCAGGTGCTTGCAGGGTTATTTATGTTATGTTATGAAGCCAAATTCAGGGCTTGGAAATTCAGCCCTGGGATCTGGCTCCATGACACATTACCATCCTCCTATCTTCTTTGGCTATGTAAAATGTGGAGTTATTAGTTCCAGGAATTTCAGGGAAGTACATATCCTTGGATATAGCCATTCAGTATTTAACGTGGAAAGATATGTGGCATTGCAGATGGTTCCTTCAGGTCAAAAAATACAGGACATTGTAGAGGGAGATTTACAAATATGTTACTTATTTTGCTTTGATTTCAAAAATAGGATTGCTCTTTCTTAGAGAACCCTGAGTTCCGTATATTTTAAAAACCCTAATAACAAAGCATGCTGAAGGATGCTATGAGAAGGTATTAATGCAGCCTGTACTACAGCTGACAAATGAGAGTATGAACTCATCTCTGGTTCTTGGCTCACAAAAAAATGAATAGGATAGTGGGAGTCAGAATGAACTGGGATCTCTGAACAATTGTGAAAGCAATGCTTGCCAATGATTCAAGATCCAGAAAAATATTGTTTTATTCCACCATCAACTATCAAAACATCAGGAAACAAAGTAGTGCTGATATAATAAAATCTCTATTAGTATAACATTACAGCAGATACTGATCATATCATTTTCCTCATAGTTATCAGCTAAGTTTGTTCTCATGGTTTTGCCCAATGATAGTTTTATGGATGTTGTAAGTTTGGGATTAGGGAGTTTTAAACCTGCACATATCAAAAAGAATTACCATATTCCAAAGACTTTTGCTTTGGGGAAGGGATTTTGCCTGGGAAATGATGAGATACTTTGGCAATCGTTTTGGACTGAAACAAATATCTGCACTTTCTATTTGGGAGGCGGAGTAGGTGGGAGCAGGTGGTGGGATATGAAAGCAAGAGAGAAATTATTGTTATGTATTTATTATAAAGAACGTAGATTCAGTAAGCATATACAGACCCACATTTTCTCATTAACTTTCCTGCAGTTAACTGGAATGAGCGCTTTCCCAATCAAGCCTTATTAGCCATATCCAACTGTATACTGCAACCAGTAGGTTTGTTCTCTTGTGGCAACTACCCTCCCTTCTTTCTTGTTGTTGTTTTTGCATGTTTGAAAAATGCATAAGCAAGCCCTTTGTATGTATTGGATTCTACATCTATAACCATTAATGGCTGGCACTGTTGTCACACTGCAGCAGTCAGAATTGTTCCTTTTGCAATTACTAAATCTGATTCATAAGACATACACAGAACACTCTTGCCAAACAAATTGTTGTGTTTGACTTCCCAAACTGCCCAAAGAAATTTTTATTTGCACATAATCCAGCCAGTATAATGCCTATATTTCAAAAAAAGATGGTCTCTCAACTCTACAGAATACATTAGGCCAGAATGTTGTTGATAACCTAGGCAACACTTAACATGATTTGATCTGCATCAGTATATCTTCCATACTTAAAGTGCACACAGTTTGTCTTATAGGAATAATGTGTTCACTGCATAGACATGCAATTTTAGTATGTCTGTAGTGCATTTCAAGTTTTCATTAATCCTTACAGGAGCACTGTAAGGTAGACAAATATTGTTTCCATATTACAAATGGAGTTAAAGGGATTTTTGTGACTTTGTTGAGGTTTGAACTGGGAATGTTATTGCATGCCCACCCTCATTACTACTTCATTAGACAAGGTAATATAGCACCAGTACCGGCACTAGTGTGATGCCAAACCCTTTCCTAGAAAGCTTTTCCCTTGCTTTCTTTGATTGGAAGCATGACACATCTTAATCTTGTTAGCATCTCCCTGTGTTCTTGGGTCTTGTTAACACATAATACACACACACAATTTCTGTAGAGTTGGTAATGCCACCAAATTAATCTGCAATTCTATGTCTCATGAACAGCCAATCCAGTGAACTGACTCAGGCCAAGGACCATAACATTGTGTTGATGGCTATTCCTTTGACAATTCTAATTCCTTTTTTTGACAAAATGGCTTGCTTGCCAGAAAATGTATTTCCATACGCATTAAATAGGACTTTCCACATGCCAAATGTTCTGAAACATGCTTTTCTTGAGGATGTTAGCTAATCTACAGCTCTACCGTTTTCAGAATTATTATTGTAAATTACTTTTATTTACATCTATAGGTTCTGAGAGAAAATACTCAGATAAACATTTTTTTAAAAAACTGTAACCTAATCCTGTTAAAATCTTATGCCAAAAAATTTCAATAAGACTGCCATCCTGTGTATACCTTGCTGAGAAGTGGGCACTATGAAATACAGTGGGGCTTAATTCTGAGTAGACATGACTGAGATTGCACCACGGTCCTGTGCCTTACTTTATCCAATGATTCCTGGCTAAATTTTGAATAGCCTGTAAAAAAAATTACAGGAAGGGCAGCCGTACATCATGAGGGTAGAGTTACACTACCCACCTGAAAGCAGCTGTGATCTATGATCGTGATGGGAAGTAGCTGCTACCCTGCATTGCAGGAATACCATGAGTTAGTGGCAACAAGAGGCTTGCATGTGGTAAGGTTCTGCAACTCCCTTATGCCACCATCCAATTCTGGTGAAAGATTACATAATGGGAGTCAAGCTGTATTGTATGGGATAACTGATCATCTTATTTAGGAATTCTTGAGAAGCATCCATGATTTTTCAGAGCACAGTACCAAAGGCATTGCATTATTTCCAGAATTTGACCATTTTCCATATGGGCAGAGAGATTCTGGGAGTTGCCACCTTTAAAAGCTAAGTTTCTATCTACAACTATTTCCAATTCCACAAATGTGTCTACATTCATACAATGCTATAATAAAACTGAGTGGACCAGTCACCAGATATTGACCCTGACTTGGCTCTGATTGTTCCCAGTTGGCACCACCATGGCCCATCTGAAAAAGAAGATAAGGCTACTGTCCTTTACATTTATAGAATCGTAGAACTGGAATTGACCACTAGAACCATCTTGACAGGTGGTACTCTTAAAAACCTCCAAAAGGGGAGACTCCACCACACTCTAAAGCAGCATATTCCACTGCCAAACATCTCATACTACCAGAAAGCTCTTCCTAATGTTTAGGCAACATCTCATTTCTTGTAGTTTGAATCCATTGCTACAAATTGTTGTACCACAGTGTGGATTTCAGCAGGTGAAGCCTGTGAGACAAACTGCTCACAACTATTAAGAAGAGAGGATCCTGGTCCTCTTTCTCAGAGTTTAGTCCAGAATTTGGATATATTCCACATGGGAGACTGTAAGGGGAAGAAGAAAACAGGGAGCCATCTTCTGAAAGCACTCCTCTCCTGATAGGCAGTAGAAATTACAGGTTTATTTAAGGTTTATTGTATTGGCCCATGGTTATTACCTGTCAGAGAGGAGTATGCCATCAGCTGGCTTGGAAACTTCAGGCATCATTCTTAAAGGGAACTACAGAAGTGAAGGCAAAAGTATAAGAGGGAAAGAGGAGGCACACCGAGGGCAGCATTCAAGTTCTCCCTCTTGATTCATATAACTTTGAATATGAGCTGCATTTTAGCAGGCAACCATGGGATATCTCCTAAGGAGAAAACCAATCATGATATTATAGTACAAAAACTTCTCTTACTTTTGGTGTTGCAAACAGCAGTTGCCATATATTTAAAATGCTTAACCTTTTCTCTTATTTTTTCTGCTAATGCTTTAAGAGCCAAATTTAAGCTGAAGGGTTTTCTTCTTTTGATTTCTTTTGTTTGGGGTATTTTTCCCATCCTAACTTTGTTTTCCCCCTTCTAAAGCCGGAGAGTGGGCAAAGTCGTAGAACTTCTCTAGAAAAGTTTACTCGCAGTGTGGTAAGTTCATTTGGTTTTTTTGGTTATGTTTCTTCTTTTTTTTCCCCTCTTCCTTGCTTCAGCATCCTCCTTACTTTCACAAATATTTTCATTTAATTTTTTTAAGCTACAGCAATTTAGTTATACCATATTTAAGTCACTGTAATGCAACAAAAAGATAAAAATTTCATGAGGTGTATTTTTTACTAAGCTCCATGTTATGTCTGATGTGGATAATCTGATCACATCTAGAAGATACCCTATAGGTTACAATGCAGCTATATTCTCCCACATTTTTCATGGCACACCTGTAGGGACAGTTAGTTTGCCAGGCCATTACAAGAACTAAGAAACCTTTGATAATGTCCCCTATTCCTACCCAACCAGTTTCTCTATTTAGTTGGTGAAACAATTCGTGTTTATCAGCACACAGTAACGGGAGACATGTAGCCCTACTTCCCCTATAATCACTTTATGATCATATGAAAAGTGAAATTTTTGATAAAATGAACCTCTTCAGTACATAGAGGGCTGTTTCCAAAAGTTGGAACATGAAGGTGCAGGTGCTCATGGGAAGACTTCATGGATGAAACAAACCCTCTTCTTTAAACTCATAATTATTCTTGTAAACAAAGAAATTCAAGAGCAATCCTATGTTTGGGTTTTCTTGGCAAGAGTTGCCTAGAATAAGTTTTCTGTTGCCTTGCTCTGAGGCTGAGAGAGTGTGAGTTGACCAAAGTCACCCAGTGGGAGGCACCAAATCCCATCTGATCTTGGAAGCTAAACAAGGCCAGTTCTGATTAGTACTAGGATAGGAGACCTACAATGAATACCAGATGCTGTAGGCTATTCTTCAAAGGAAGTAACTGGCAAAACTACCTTTAAACATCACTTACCTAAGGAAACCCCCACTGGTTTGTCATCACTGTAGGTAATTTGGAAACACACACACATACTGCATAGCTGAATTATGTGTATGAAAGTATATTTGTTTTTTCTAGCCATTGAAGCAAAAGATCTTTCCTGTTCAGGTGCTTGGTCACCGACAGATCTTGAAATCAATCTTGAAAGTCCTGGAATTCATCCCAGGGACCAGTTATTTCACTTCATAAGTATTTATCCGATGTGGCACACAAAAGATATGTATGTGCACCTGAGTACAAAAGCAAAATGAAAATCTGTGCTGAATTTCTACTCCAGATATTGCACTTTTACTCTGAGAAGTGCTAGCCACATTATGAATCAGCAAACTCACATCTGCTTTCAGTTTAAACTAAACATATTGTTTCCCAGTTCCTCAATTCCCCAAACAGTAAAAAAAAAAAAAGTCCAGGGTAGCAGCCTTTGGATCAGTTTATCTGAAAGGAGAGACCGCTAGAGATTTATCTATTGGTTTTTGTTCTGGTTTTTGCATTATCAGTTTATTTAAAAATACACAAAGGGACTCAGAAGAAGTCCAAACAAAACTGAAAGAGTCAGCACAAACTTTTAAACTGCACAAGTTTTCCAAAAGTGAACACTAAGTATTGACAGCCAGTTACATTGAGAGTGGGGGAGAGAAGGAAAAAACAGCAACGTGCTTCCACTTCCTGCAGTCCAGTGTTCCTGCCCCAGGCAAGTAAGGTGTGTCATATAGCTACTAAACAGCCATGAAAAGTGATAGAAGGAACATCTTGCAGTCATTAGTGTCTACAGAAAAAATATATTTAGCAGCCAGCTAAATAAAGACTAAGGAAAAGATAAAGTCCTCACTCAATAGGCACTCAATAGGTATAAAAATTACAGCTGCACCAGTCTTTCATTTCCACTATTCTCTTTGAAATTAGCGCATTCAGTGCAGCTGAAGAACATACTGGGAAAGAAATCTTTCCTTTTCCCAAACCTATGTGTAGATTTTCTATTTATTTTCTCAGTGTTGTAGTGTTTTCTTGGCTCTTGCTTTCTTCCCTTCTGCCCTTCTGCCCTTACTATCTTCAGCTTGAAATGCCCATACAGTTACTAGTTCTGTTGGTTGTAGAGACTTGTCATAATATAGCATCACAAATTCCTTGACTAAATCACATGGGTTCCTGTAGCCACTCAGATGAAATGGCGGTAAATGAAGAGGAAATGAAAACTAATGAAGGTAAATGAAATACAATGAATGTTAATACATGGTAAATAAAGTTGAGAGCAGAGGGCAAAGAAGAAAATGGCACTGAGAATAGTAAGAACAATACCAATATGCTGAATGATTTTGAACCATAGCAACTGCCTTTCAAGATTAATGGAAACAAACATGAGGTGAGTGACTTTAGATTAACCCTTTTTAGTGTGATCAACTCATATGCCACATTATAGAATTAATATTTCCCAAAATGGTAAAGCTTCAGCTTTATCGTTATTCTTCCTTAAATTCTGTTTCCTTCTACAGGTAGCAAAAAATTATGTTACATCTAATTTCATGATTCCTTTAAAGTCCTTTTCTTCGTTTTGTGTCAACTAGCTACCGAACAGCACTTTGAAGGCAAAGATAAGTATGAGAGTAGGGCAGTTTCTCAGCCATTTCCCTTGCTCAGATTCCCTACTGAAAAGTCACATACACCGCAAGGTCTTCCCTTCAACCTGTAGTTTCAGTGGCTACATTGCATGAAATAATTTTTTTAAAAGAATCTAATTTAAAGTTGTCCTGCAGCAAATAGCTCTGTTCATCCTTGAGAAAGCTCCTTTTTGGGGAACTTCTCATAGTATGACTCCAGCCAATAAGACCAGTGGTAATACTGGCCAGGGGATTTTAGGAGTTATGTTTCCAGGTTCAATGCCTCTAGAACCCTTATGGTCTGGGAGGCAGAACAGAAATACTTCAAACAAATTAATTAAAGTCCTATCTTTTACTCACTGCAACTGCTGCTTATGCTAACTGGATTGGAAAAAGTGACATTAGGGTTGGGCATTCAATGTTTATTTTGCAGCATGTGGGAAATAGGGGCTTCTGGATTTTTAGTAGGGCAGCAAAAAAATAATTAAAAAAGTCATTCTTACATTGGAGTAAAGGTGATTTCCATGCATATCTGGATTAATTTGATACTGTTTTCCTACTGCTCATCCATTTTGATAAATGGTATTTAATTACAAATAATAAATAAAATAAAATAAGGTAACCTGTGGATTGTGTTCGGAGTGCAGGCATAAATGTGATTGGGTATGCTTATCCACATATATGCATGCATATTTGTAACATTTTAAAAATCTATCTGGATTACGTTATTTGTTTAATTTATTTGATCCCAATTCCTTTAATTTGTTTTGATTTCTTTGTCCTGATAATCAGAGTGATTTACAAGTGCATGAACCTGAAAAACCCAATAAAACATAAGAATATCAATAAATAACAAAGACAATCACAATAAAAAGGCTTCTTTGTGCATCAGGTTTATCACTGTGATTGCAGCCATGTGAAATAAGAAAGGAGAACTTTGGCCGCTGCTGTACTCCCCTTTCAGCCATGCATTGTTTGTTCTGCACGCATCATCTCCCTCCCATAACCCTAATGAAATAGAAGCCTACACTAGACCTTGGAAAAGTTATTTGTGAATGTTATGTTCTTTGTAATTACGGGCTCCAGATCATGAGGAGACACTCCACAGGTATAACCGGCTTTATTGTACAGGTTTTTCTCCCAGGTGGTTGGGACCTAAGGCAGATTACAAAGATTTAGGAAAGGAAGATGGATCAGTAAACACAGTCTGTTTCTCCCTATCCTTGTAGTGGCTTCCTTGACAGAATCAATCCACCAAGGACTTAAATTCCAAAATCTCCCTTTTTTCCTACTGCTTTCTAGCTTACCAATCATTATAGTATTTTCCAATGAGGGATGGTGTCTTGTTCTAGGTCCAAAGTACAATAGCCTCTCTATAGTCATCTTTACTTCTAGTGAGAATTCAAGTTTTATTTACTCTAATGCCCATTCATTTATCTTTTTAGCAGTTCATGATATTTATTATTGTTGTTGTTATTGTGTGTGTGTGTGTGTGTGTGTGTATCCCACTTTATCTCTCCTGCAGGAGACTCAAAGCAGCTAAAATATCTTCTCTAAAAGAATTGATTTTCTTTCTGTTAACTTCCTTCACTGTCCAGTTTTCACAACCATAGATATAAATTGAAAATACTATGGCCTGGATGATTCTGACTTTGGAATTTAAGTTCTTGGTGCATCATGTACTCTGGAAACTACATATTGAAACACATTTTTGCAATAAATGCTGAAGGGGCTGATGTTTTCCTAGTAGGTGTTCAGATCTTGATTTTGTTGATTTGTGGCAACTTTATAAATGTGAGGCCTCCAAATCACCCTATTATCAGCACCTTACTCGGGCTTTATAAATCCAGAGGTGTATTTTTCTTTACTGATTCTTTCCATCTGTACTTCAGCCTTCATCTTTTCCTGCTGCCTTTAACCCTTTCCATACTTTCTTCTTGAATGATCTCAGTGTCTTCATTATCTATTTTAAAGTTCTATAAAACAACTCTGGTCATTATTTTTGTTAATGTTCAACTGTAAACCTGCCTCTGCACTTTTTCCATGACTTTCTTCAATAATTGTTCCAAGTCTGACTTTTTCTGCTAGTACTATGGTGTCATCTGCGTATCTTAAATTTTTGATGTTCCTTCCTGCAATTTTCTAATCCTACCTTACATATTATAATGTGTACAAGTTAAAATATACTGGATGAAAAATACAGTCTTGCCTGATCCTCTTGCCAATTGGAAACCATTCAATTTCTCCAAATTCTGTTCCAACAATAGCCTCTTGCCCTGAGTACAGGTTGTCAGGACAATCAAATGTTGTGGCACACCCATTTCTTTAAGAGAGATGCATATTTTTTCAAGATCTGGACAAAGACTCCAGTATATGCTTGCAATATGACCCTTATTGTCCCTTTTTTCTGAACCCAGCTTGGAATCTTAATATTGCTCATTCCATAGTCTTTGTTGTACAATTTTGAGCATCACTTTGCTTGCATGGGAAATTCATGCAATGATCCTGTGGTTACTGCAGTCCCTGGTATTTCTTGGGGACTTGAATGTATATTGAGCATTTCCAATTTGTGGGGCATTGTTTTGTTTTTCATATTTGTTTGCAGATTTTAGTTAGAATTAAGAGTAGATTCTATCTGTGTAGATTGGAACAGTTTTACTGGCATGCCATTTGTTCTTGGTAATTTATTTCTCCCAAGTCAAGGTTCATCTTTATATGGCTCATCTTTTTATATAGTTCTTCTGTGTATTGTTTACATCTTTTTATTTCTATTTGGTCATGTACTGTCTCCCCTGCTGGTCATAGGAAACCCCTTTGCTAGACCTAAATTTTCCTTTTATTTCTGAAATCTTGCAAAAGAAAATTCTTGTTTTTTCTTTTTGTTGACACTTTATATTTTTCTGCATTGATTGTTGTAGTAGTCCTCCTTATCCCTGAACATATTGTTAAATTCAGAGTTCTGATTGTTTCTGTCATTTTATACTTTTGCTTCTCAGCTGTCAACTGCTTGAAGAGTTTCATCTGCCATTCACTCTTTCATTTTGCTTACAGATAATATGTTTTTGCATTCTTCCCTGACAGTATCCCTGACTTCTGCCCAGAGTTCTTCTGGTTCCAACAGTTATCCTTGACTGTGCAAATCTATTTTTTCACATTATCTTTACATTTTGTAGGAATGTTCTTAGGTTTTATTTCAGCATGATGGTTCATTTAATGCTCATCTATAGCTTTATTTTGATTTTTGATATTCGTAGTTCCTGGTCTGTGCCACAATCTACTCTTGTTTTTTCAGAGAGAATTTAGCTTTTCCACCATCTGCTTCCCGTTACACAATCTAATTGATTTGTGTATTGATCTTCAAGTGATGACCATCTATACTGTCACTTCTTGGGTTGCTTGAAGAATGTTTGTGATGAATATGTGGTTTTTATGCACAAATGTTGTTTCGCTGCATACAAAAAAGCCTGAACTGTAACTCAGAATTCTACTATGAAGTTTTCCACAGCTAAAAAAGATTGCTAGGATTATGCATTGGATATTTCAACAATGCAGTTAGCATTGTGACTTCATGCACAGTAGCACATAGCCCAGACATTGGTCTGTGTTGCATTCTACATGATGCATCCATCCACAGCTGCAAGAGCAACACTCCACTTTATCTTGTAACAGTTTACATCCCTGGCACTAAAGCATGGAAATACTTAGAAGGCTTCTCATGATCGTGTGGTATTTTGTGTGTATGTTTGGGTTTAAAATTAATTAACATATTTCCTGTGTTGTGGAGGAAGCATCCCCTTCCCCCATCCCATTTTACTTATATACTGAGCTGCCCTTTAGACAGAACTTAAACAGAAAACAGCTGTCTAGGTGATTTTTCTGTGATGAGGGGGCAGAGAAGAGTATTATTTGTAAGCATATTAGGAAGTGTTATGATATCCCCATTCAAAAAGTTCTCCCTCTACAATAGCAATTACATGCATACACCCCTAAAAAGTACAGATGTGTTAAATGAAAACCAATTAAGTGTAGATGAAATAGAAACTGTTAGCCACACACTGCTACTATGCTGTCTCCAGACTTCTGAGTGTGATATTCCTTATTTAGTGGATTGTGCTATATATTTGTGACAGTACAATTAAGTAAAGATGTGTGACTCCCATTAATATCGTAGTAAAACTTATGCTTTCTTGCTTTTTTTAAAGAAATTATCTTTTTATTTTGCTGTCCACTATTTCTTATATGTGCACTAATTTAAATTTGCTTTTTGATCTCTTTTTATGTGAGTTTTACCTTTTTTGTTTTTATGTTCTTTTCCCATGATCTTTCTTTCTTGCAGCTTTTTGCTTATGAACTCTGTTGAGCATTTTAATTTTGCTTCTTTTCTTAATTTATGTTACCTTTTTATGTCTGCAGTGTGTATCATTCTGCAAATTCTAATAAAAAACTATTTTAAAGGGATATGTTTTGCGAGTTCTGTAGCAAAACCTTACATTGAAAACATATGGAGCATTTTGGGGGAGGGTTCATGGGATTTTTTTCTGGTTCAATAACCAAAGGTGGAGTGTTCCCCAGTTTTGTTTAGGATTTGTATTGGTTTGGTTCTGACAACCCAAGTACTGTACTGTTTGTCATATGGCCTGAATTAAGGAAATATATAACAAGAGGCATTTCTCCCCAGAAATACAACCTCTCATTATGCTGTGCTAATGTTTTATTGCTTTGAATACAGTTTGTAGTCTCCCAGGAGGTAGAGCACTTTCTGAGGCATTGAGGGATCTAATATTCAAAGAGCTGTATTAATAAGGTTGATTGATGAGAAAGTATGAGTATTCAGTAGTATATGATAGATAATCTAGTGGATATCCACAGGTCTCAGGACCTGGAAGCCTTGTACACTCTACCCCCTTACAGCTTTGTTTTGTCATATGAGGGATGAAATAAACCTAAGAAATGTACCTGTAGTATTTAGCAGTTCAGCAATAAAGATCCTAAACCCCATTCTCATCAAAATATCAAGACAGGTCCTGTTTTAAAAGGCTTTCAGCCACTCTCGTCCTGCAATATCATGGGATCATGTGACTTAGGTAAAAGAGATAAATACATGCTGAGCCAAAGATAGCTGTCCAGTTGATGGAAGCAAAGATTTAAAAAGAAAATTCCAACCTGCTTTGATGTTTCTAATTGCAATGACCTACAGAGACTTCCAAGTCACCTTACCATCAACAGCCCTACTCAGGTCCTGCAAGCTGTGCCCCAATTGATAGGAGAACAAACTTTGTTTCTGGTAGCAGTTGCTTCCAGAAATAACAGGATTAGGGAACTTTTACGAATGTGAAAATAGTGCCATGATCATGAATATACAAAGACTGTAAATATGAATCAGTTAGAGATGTCGAACTTCTGTTATGCATCCATAACTATGATGGTGAATCTAGCTCAGGTATTTAGCTGGCTTTGTGTTAGCTTTTTTGTTAGCCACAGTGGTCCCATGCTGGGAGAAAGGTGAAATAAGAATTAAGGGGGCGTGGAGATAAAAGAGTTCACATCACTGAAGCATATGAAAGTTAAAATATAATAAGATTATGTATTCAACACATTAAAATCCCTTTCCACAAGAATTGTGAATTCAGAAGAGCCATGTGGTTACTTTCATTCATTTCCATTAAATTAAGGTAAATGATAAAATTTTAAGAAAGAGCTACATTTTAAGAAAGAGCTACTACATTATTATTTGGGGGTCAATTTGATTTTTTAAAAACTATTTCTTGTATTTAAAAAAATAAAACTAAATTTAAGGAGAATCAGCTAGTAATGAGTAACACTATAAATTGCATTCTTTCTGGAACCATTGAATATCAACAATGAATTTCCTTTTTACAGGAAGTTGCTTTAACAAATTCTGAATAAATTAACATGTTCCTCTTCTAATTTTCACAACTTTAAAAAACACCCCAAAATGGTCAGGGGTCTCAAAACCACCTTTTCTCATGTAGTTACATGTATCATGAATCATAAGTACATCCCTTTAAGACACTGTGCTATGTCTTGGAGTCAGCTGGATCCATTTTAGAAAGGAAGGAAGCACAAATGGTTTTCTTATCTTGTCCTGCCTTCAGCTTCCTATGTATTGTGTTAGGGTCAAATGACACAGGATTTGTGATTGGGAGAGACAGTTCATTCCAGGAGTCTGTAGACTGAGACAGTGTAGGAAGTCACACCAAACAGGGAAGAAATAGAAGGGATTCTGCCATTGAACATTCCTCCATGGCAAAAGACATAGGCTGAAATCCTGCATCAGAGGCCTCAATTCATAACTTCACAATGATGTAGCTAGCTACATTTCTGACATGACATGCAATCCTTTGAGGAAATTGTGATATGTTTAACTTTACATGATGATGTAACTATTGAATATAATGTCATCCATAGTTTCACCCCCTCCCCCAGCTGTCATCACAATTCATAAAAATTGACTACTAGAAACTTTTAGATACAGAAGAATCACAGGCAGTGGTTAATAACCCACTCCCTTTTGTTCGTAGCTTCCAAAAAGGTTAGAGAGGTGCATGCCATAATCAACTTCAAGAATCTTGGTGTGTTTGCAGGTTGTTGAAAATGGGGAGAAGTTATTCCTTTGCTCTTCTCTTTTGCACACAAGCTGGCTAGTGCACTAGGCTGGCATATCATAAGCGGTGGTGGTAGGATTAAAATGTCACAGGCCCATCATTAATGGAGGAAGCAGGCTGCTCAGAGCCTGGGGATTTGGGGCAACATCTTATTAGTAACATGTACGTGAATAAGTATAGTCCACATTTCCCCCTCTTTTTTGGACAAGTTGCAGGGAGCTGTTCTGTAGTCATTTGCATTCTATCCAAAAATTTTCCCTTCCCCAACAATTGCCAGGTCCTAGGAAGGGCTGCTGCAGCTTATCAGTGGGGAGATAAAGGCGAAGAAATGGTTCAAATAATGAAGATGTAACTGGTCTAAGTTACAATGTGAAGGAAAAGAAAAGTGAACTCCATCTGTGAGCACATCCTAATTTCTTCCTCCATGTACAGGCAGTCCCCAAATTACTAAATTGAATTTGTATGTATGTACATTTTAAGTGTAACTCCAGCCATATGTGTGTGTGTGTTTATATGTATATGTATATGTATACACACATACATAGAGAGGGGGGGGGGGCGCTTTGGATAGCATAGGGAAGGTTTAACACCCCTGTGGTGATTGTTTTGCTGTCTGTGCCCCTCTTCAGAAGATTTCTGTCCCTGTGAGAATTGGATTTTGAAAAATGAGGCTTGTTGTGGAAACAAGGATTGGAGAGAAAGCTTCAGTGGAGACACTTTTTCTCCCCGATAACTCTTCCAGGAATGAATTTCTCTTCTTAGGGGTAGATTTCTCTCATTTCCTGCCTCACCCCCGTTCATAACTATGAGTAATTTGTAATTCGGATGTTTGTAACTCAGGGACTGACTGTATATTGCTCAACCAGAATTCTAGCCCTAACCTGCAGGTAATGTAACAAAACTCCAAAATTCAATTTGCAAGTAGAGCTTCTGATTATGATAGATTATGCTTTGATTTGCAGGAATAAATGATTAAAAATATATTACATATTGTTCAGATTAAGTTGAACATGATCTAGTCTTTTTATTCTGAGAAGTTTATTGTGTCATTTAGACATACATTTATTTTATTACATTGTGGACACAACTGATTCAATTACACCTGGGTTTGTGTGTTCATTATTTAAAATAGTCATAATGTGCATTATGCTCCTCAATTAGTAGCTCTGGAAGGGATGCCTTGAGGTGATGTGGAAATCACATGATCCTGTGAATAACCAGGTAG
Organism: Anolis carolinensis; assembly: GCF_035594765.1. Lineage (NCBI taxonomy): Eukaryota > Metazoa > Chordata > Lepidosauria > Squamata > Anolidae > Anolis > Anolis carolinensis. Next base: position 309,704,295 of record NC_085841.1, read on the forward strand.
GTACTTACTATGGAATTATGTGACACTGCAGATTTTATTTTCTATCTGTCATGTAATTCCAAGTGCCAATTGTCTCAACTGACCTTGAAAAATTAGGGTTCCAAAGATTGATTTGAAATAACTTGTTCTGGCGTCATAAGAGAAGCTAAATAGTTTTGTGCCCGACTAGTTCACTGGTCTCAACAACATAAAATATGGGTGGGATGTAAATATGGTAATGAGGCAAACTTTGGCCCTCTGGCTGTTAGGAATTATGAAAGCTGAAATCCAAAACACCAGGAGGGCTGAAGTTTGCTCATGCCTGGTCTAACCTATTTAAGTCTAACCATTGGATTTACACATTATATTTTATCTTCTTGCATCAACTGGCCTAAATTATAAATAATCCAAGGGAAAACCTCCTCTTAAAAGTACCAAAATTTAGTTCAGAAAACATTTTCTTAGATCTTTCATTGGAAGCTATGATGAATAACCTTTATGAGTAACTTTGTGACACAACATATGACCATGCTAGCAAATTGTAGTGATGCACAATAGGACACCATGCAAGATGTCCTATCGGACAGTGGGAACTCTCATTGCACAGTGGGACAGCTGGGTGATGTGATACATTGTGCAACTGGCTGCATTGCTCATTGGGATGGATTCTGCACCAGGATCAGTCATGTAATTGCTCCATTTGCACAATGCTCCTGGTGACATGACTACATCTCTACTCTCCTTTTGAAAATATAAACAAATTGAATTTTACACGTTCATATGGTAGTTTACACTGATGTAACTTTCTAACAGGATGCTAACCATAATTTATAAATTTCAGAAAAAAATTCTTAGCAGTCTAAAAGTGAAAAAACATAAAATACATATAATGCTGTACTTTAAAAATTGAGAATATTTTCAATGTTCCAGAATTTTGTCAAATTTATTTCTTGTGAAAACATCTGGCTTAAGAATTTGTTTCCAATTGAGTATATATCTGATTACAAATTAACAAGTTTAAACTATTTTTCTTGTTATGAAGAGAACTAAACTGAACTGTTACTGAAATATAGATTATTGCATACTCCAGTCTCAACCTTTCTGAAGAGGTAGGTGTTGGGGTGAGATGTTTTCCAAAGTGTTCTTACTGGCAATTTGGAAAAATTGGTCACCCTCTGGTCTTCTGTTGTATTTTGTACCTTTCCCCTTTTTGTTTCTTGTTGCTTAAGCAGATCACAATGCTGCATCACAGGCCTAGTGCATACAAAATGCCATTTCAACAGGGTACAGGAATCAAATCTTTGCAAACCAAGTTGCCTTACATATTTGGACTAAATTAAGAATGGTTTTGTGATATACAGTGGGCTCTCAGTTAACAGGAAGTCAAACATCCAGAGCTCACAAGTAACTGGGAAAATGTTTAATAATACTGTATTCACAAAGCTGTTTTTATAGTACAGTAAAATTCTATTTCATTAAGTTAAAGTTATCTAGATTCTTCTTAATTTGCTTTTAATTACTGTATTTCAATATTAACATCAAGTCAATGTTGTTTATGATATGATATAGTTTGGGGTATAGTATTTGTTAGGCCTATTTTAAAAGTGACTCTCAAGCAATAAGAAAGTACATTTATCCAGCAGCTACCAATTCTTATAGGTGCTAGTTAACTGAGAGTCGGTTGTATCTAACTACATCAGGAGACTTCACTATGAACGCAACAAAGCCAACATTAAATGTGAAAACACTTTGGTAGGAGAAGGAAGGTGTTGGATTAACTATACCAAAGAGGTGTGTGTGTGGGGAGGAGGGGTCTTTAAGTCCAAGGGTTGGATTTAATGTCACAACAGTTCCAACGTTTTCATTCTGATGGTGGGCAAGGTCAGACATAGACTGGTGAATCCATGGGGGGGGGGGGCGGCCATAGATTCAACCTTAGAGGTGCCCTCTCCCTGGACTGTATTTGACCTGAGATGCCTCACCTGCTAGGTCCTTGCAGTGTCTGGTTATAAGGTTTCTATCAGCAGTAGCAAATATTCAAGGTACAGTGAATCTGCTTTCTTGACACCTGACATGCCCTTTATCTGAAAGAAGCATATAAAAAAGATGGGATCCTTTTTTCTGTCTGTCATCACCACAACCTTTTGTTCTCTGTCCTTTCATCTTTGGTTCCAGCATCAGCTTCTTTTTTGAAAAAAAATCACTGAACAGTTTTACCAAATAACAACATGTATTTATATTCTTGGCTTCTTCCCACCCACACCCCCTTTCCCTTTGTTTGTTCCTCCAGGGGAAGTCACTGGCAGGCAAACGCCTCACAGGCTTGATGCAATCTTCTTGACAGCATGGTCTCTGCAAGCAGTCGCTGACATCTTCGAAGGACAGCTGCACTCAACCTCCGTCTCCTCCTCCTCTTCCTCCTCCTCCTCCTCTGCACGAAGGAAATCTCATCAGGGGGCAACTGGGTCACTGTGTGTGTACGGATGTGAGGCCGTGCAGACAGAAGGAGGAAGTCCAGGAAAAGAAAAGCAAATCAAGTTGGAGAGTCTGGCCCACTGGAGGTTCTTCTTTTCATAGTTTACATCAACACTTTTTTCTTACTTGTACAGCTTTTTAATGGCACCAAGCTCTATGAAGATATTACTCTTGTTTCTGATTTGATTTCAGGGGAGCACAGTTTTCAGAATACAGGAGATCAGCTCCAGCAGAATGAGAAAGGATGTGCTATAAGTATTATTATAATGAGTGGCTCCTAAGAGAAATCTGAGTAAAGAACAGTTGGCTCAGATCAGTATTCATAATGCAGGCATTTTGCCATGCTCCTAGCTGCTGTTGCTGCTGCCTCCACCAACCATCACTACTGCTGCATGTGCACAAACTTAAGTGCCCCTCTTCCACATACAGTACTTAGGTAGGACTGACATTTTGAGCTGTGGTCTACAGGCTACTCATTTAACCGTAGCATCTCAGATTTGGCATCCTTTCCAAAACCTAACAATCTTCAACTGGGCAGCATGTAACAAAGGGAAGTGCCAGTCTGGAGTAGAAATGCAGATTAGGATCCACAAAGAAGAATCAGGGTAATCTGAAAGAACACACACAAAATATTTTTCTTCCCATCTGACTAGAGACTTCCTATAAGTTAATTGCTAAATATAAAAGCTTCCTTTCATTTCACATCCCTCTGGCCAATAGAATAGTCACCAGATGCTCCTTATTTACAAGGAAGGGAGGGAGGGAGGAAGGATGGAAGGAAGGAAGGAAGGATGGAAGGATCAATCTTACCAGATGGATGAATTTAAAATCCTTCAGTTCGTCATTCCATGCCAATTAGCTGTGCAAACATGGATTTGGGAACCTTAGCTTGGTGAAAGGATCTGAGCTACCAGTGATCAGCTACGGTTCTAGTCCACGAAGTCAGATGTTAAGCTGCATAGGAGCTTTCTGATTTCAGTAGAGTTCTTTTGAATTTACACATATGTGGCTTGGTTTCCAGGCAAGAGTATCAAAATGTTTTGCCAGATCTGCACAACTTGTATTGTGACCCAACCATGTATTGTGGTCTTAATCTACCAAATGTTTTGCAGCTCCTCTAGTTTTTTGGGGTTTTTTTGCAGTTTATTAAAAGCAGAACATACAGTAGAACACTAAACCACAAGGTATTTGTCATTTGTGGCTGGTGGAAGGCAGCATTCTGCTTGCTTTAACACAGGTAGTACAGATCTGTTTTATGCACACAGTAAAAACACTATTTCAAATGCTGAAACTTGATTGCTGGAAGAGCATTTATACTGTTATGTAATTGCACTTTTTGCATTTTTCCCATTATATTTATTCCATAGTTATGTCAAATATATTAAACTGAACCAATGGAGGGTATGAGACATCTCTCAAGACCTAAAAGAGGTTACGATCAAGTCATTTCTGTTGGGAAAATCTCAGTAAGATTATTTGAGGTTTAATTGTCTGGAACAAATCAGATATTCAACAAGAGAAAGAGAAGCTATGGGGTTTCTTTAAAAAAAATAATCTAACCTTGTTATAGTTTGGTAGCAAATGGTTTTCTTGTGTAATATCACAATAGTCAAGAATGTGTTCCAAAATATGGCAATAAATGAGGAATGTCTGAAAACTATGTCATAGCTTGGCTAGGAGCCGTAATATCTAGTTCGTTTCTCAAAATCATTCTCATTGGCAAGATCTCATAAATGGTAATTTAACACAAAGAAACTTGCCCCTACTCCCATACCCGGTTTGTTGTGAAAAAAGAAAGAAAGAAAAACAGGATGGCAACAGCAATAACAAAGTGATCTATTTCAGAACCTGGATATAGCTTCTAGTGTCACCAACTAGGTAGCTAGACTGTTCTGTACTCATGATCACTATTTAGGTCATGGCACTTGCGTCAGATTTGGGGCATATGGGAGTGGACCAGGAGAGATTACTGTATGTGAATTTGGTGGTGTATTAATCACATTCACTGGAGATGGTTATCTCTCAGGAGTACCTTAGTGGTAAATCCCTGGACTAGATGTCTAGTTCAACCACTGCTGTGGAATCCAAGAGTTGGGTTCCTTCCAGCTCTGTGTTTGTAATTGAAATTCTATTTGATGCCAATTCTCATTGAAAACAGCATTTAATGTGAATTTTGTCCAGTAGAAACGTGGCCTTTGTACATGAGTCTGACCCAAAGTTAGACAACATGAGGCACTGCTTTAGGAGGCACAGTGTGGAACTAGAGAGTAGTGACAAGGTGTTGGAGAATAGGGTTATGAGTGCAAGATGGTAGTATGTTCATTTTAAACTAGCCTTCTGGCCTCGGTGTAAGAGAATAATAATAATAATAAAACTTTATTTATACCCCGCCACCATCTCCCCAACGGAGACTCCGGGCGGCTAACATGGGGCCATGCCCAGAGCAATACAATATAATAAAATATAAAAACAACATATCATAGAGAAGACATGACAACTCTCAATGACTGATTTGGTTGGCTCCTAAGGTGAAGTGGGAAACAATTTTGTCCTTTGCCAAAGCCAGCAAAATGTCTTGGGGTGACCCAATGCATACGTCTCTGTACATTATTCAACTAGATTAAAACAACAAATATTTCAGATATACAGCATAGTCATAGAGTACAATGAAATACTATTAGATACTAGAGAAAACTCTGCAAAATACTCTGCAGCAACACATAGTGGGCTCCTCAATTTCACGTGTTGCTCCTACACAAGAGAAGAAAATAATTACTTCATTCCCAAGGAGGAGAAAATCTGATAATTTTGTTCTTGCAACATCATGTTCCATTACTTTTTCAAAGTTCATCCCTTTGCTTAAGTTATGAGCAATAGGAGTCCCCCAGTTCTTCTAAGGCTTGTTAGTAAACAAGCATTCAGAAGGTTGCCTTTTCATTGGACCCCATTGCTCAGATGCTTCTAGATCTTTGTTTTTTTAAAAATTAAAAAACAAGTTTAGTTTATTCACAATGCTAAAAGATTAGAAGGCAACCAATGCCTAAATCACTGTATAGAAGATAAGAAAAAGGAGCCTCTGGTGGCCTAGGGGATAAAAGCCTTGTGACTTGAAGGTTGGGTTGCTGACCTGAAGGCTGCCAGGTTCGAATCCCACCCGGGGAGAGTGCGGATGAGCTCCCTCTATCAGCTCCAGCTCCATGCGGGGACATGAGAGAAGCCTCCCACAAGGATGGTAAAACATCGAAACATCTGGGCGTCCCCTGGGCAACGTCCTTGCAGACGGCCAATTCTCTCACTCCAGAAGCAGCTCCTGACATGAGGGAAAAAAACTGTAAAGAAAATGAAGGCTGTCTTATTGCTTGCAATTTTTAACTGAATGTGAATTTCACTCTTCTATGGAAAAGCCAGAGAACTTGTGGCTCTATGAATTTTGTAGGGCAACATTTCCTATCAGGCTTGTCAAACCTGGGTATTCTAGCTCAGTGACATCTGAAGTTCCCCAACCTTAATCTGAAAACAGTGTACAATACTTAGGCTTTATCTCAGTGTAGCTCTAACAGTGAGGAGTGATCTTGCACAGGAACATCATAGAGGAAGCTTATTACTCTGTCTTTGGTATGATGCTTTGTTATCTTCTGCATAGACAGTGGGCACTGGAACCGTCTGACCATTCCTGGAATAAGTCCTTGTTTAAAAAAGGTGGGTGTGGCACATCCATCTCTGGGAGTGTCATGATTTTAGTTTGGAATTATCTTGAACCTCTCACTATATATCTTTGTGTATCAGCCCAAGGCAGCAATGGGCAGATATGGAGCTGAGTTAGCTTCACATTTAGACAGATTCATTGAGGCACGATTAAAGAGACATGGCATTCCACTGTAATTGTGATGACGATGTTTGAATATGCTGAATAATCATCAGGTTCTATTTTCACATCCAAAGTTTCATTTTTTTATAGCAGGTGTTGCTTTAAAAATATTTATTTATTGCCAAAAAGTAGCCAGTTTGCCTAAGGATACAACAGTTCCTGCTTAGACAGGTAATTTGAGCATATCCATTTGGGGTTGCTCTGGGATTGGTATAGTTTTATCAGAACAAGGGGAAATTACTTTTTTGGACTGCATCTCACAGACAGTATTGCCAGTGGCTATGCTAGCTGAAATATTCTTGAATACTGTTTGTGACTTACTCTTGTGTATCCTGGGGCTACATGAGCGTATGCCCTTTTTCATACTTTGCAAAAAGCAGTTTCATTACACCTTCTTCCCTCACCCCTTATGGAAGGCAAGGTTATTTCATGGCCAGGGAGGGTAGGAGACAATGTTACTGATTAGGAGCATTTCTACAGTTGGGAGGAGATAGCTGATGTTGTTCTCCCTGATTTTCAACAGCATTAATATAACATCCTGGAGAAAAACACCAGTTATTTTCTACTGGCTGAAGATTTGCAACCATACACAATCCCTCTCTCAACTCTAAAACGGTTGTAGGGCGATATGTTTCAAATACAGGACTTCATAAAGGTACAAAATTACACCATTCTCTTAATTTTATCAGCTGAGACTGCAGAACAGGTGTGGGGAGAAAATATTTTGTCCCATGCAATCATTGCACAGGCCTTTTCTATTACTGCAGAGGGTTGTCTAGCTCTTCTCCAGGTGCCTTTTCTCCAGCATTTTACAGAAGATGAGAAAGAAATGCTGCCTACTCTGACCTCTTCCAAACTGGCAGCCTTCTGATCCTGCGGCACAGGAGAAGGTGGCTGTTACTGCCAGTGAGCAGTGTTGGCTATCAGCAGCAAGGACAAAAATTTGCAGACAATTTACCCCTTGGCTCCTTTCGGCAGCAGGGCCTCAGGCCAGCTGGATTGTACCAATCCGCAGCTGTGCCTCCCACCAAAAGCAACTGGGCAGCATGCCTGCTGCTTTTGGACTGCAGGGAGAGCCGAGCCATGTGCAGCAATAGATAGCGCATCTTGAGCATCATAGCATCTGTGCTCTACACCTACCTTCTGGAGGTAATTTAGCTCTTAGCAACATGTTTTGGCATCCTGTTGATTATAGACAAAAGGCACATATTATTACCGGGGTGGGGAGAGCTATCTTGTATGAGCCTTTTATGTAGGTTCTTCAAACTGCTAAAATATGTGGGCATTGAAATTCATCCCGTTAGGCTTTTGCCACCCCAGGCAGGATTTCAGCCTCATTGTCTCACTCCCTGATTCAGAGCACATCCTTCAGAACTCGCGCCTCTCATATTCCTGCCAGCCAAAAAGACTAAGCTCTCTCTTTAAATAACCCAGAAAGCTGCAAATGAAAATTAAGGTAACCCAAAATGGCTTCAGCAGTATGAATCTATGATATGGCAGAAATGGAGAATCCATCTTGCAGAGACCCATAGTCCTGTAGAATTGGGGAGGGATACAAAGAACCATCTAATTCTCTGCCAGTGTAGGAATCCACAACAAAAACATAATAGAGAGGTGACAATCCCATCCCTGCTTAAAATCCTCCATTAAAGAAGAGCACATGGACCTCAAAACCATCTTTTCTGCTTTTAAACAACATTGAAATTAGAAAGTCTATAGTTTCTTCAATGGCCATTTACTTCAACCATGTGGTATGCAGGAATACACAACTAAAATTCATGCAAGATGCCTACCAACTGCTGTTAAAAGGTTTAGAGAATTTGCCACCTTCTGATGCAGTCTATTCCACTGTAAAGGCATTTTCCCTAATGTTTAGGTGGAATCTCTTTCCTTGTAATTTGTATCATTTATTTGTGTTCTAATTTCTGGAGCAGCAGAAAACGTCACTCCAGTTTCTACACGGCACACCCTCAGATATTTCAGGATGTCTATCATGTCACCTCTAAATCTTCTCTTCTCCATGCTAAAACACATTCCACAAAATACTTGGTTTCCAGGTCTTCGATATTCTTGGTTATTCTTGGTTGCCTTCCTTTCAACGTGTTCCAGCTAACCAATATCTTTTTTGAACTGTGGTGTCCAGAACTGGACACAGTATTCCAGCTGAGATTTGATTAAAGTAGAAGAGAGTGTCTCTACTACTTCCCTGGGTTTTAGTGCTATGCATGCATTGATGGAGTCTAGAATTGTATTCGTTTTTATAGCTGCCACGTCACGCTTTTGACTCATGTTAGCTTATGGTCTACTAAGATCCCTAGATTCTTTTCACATGTACTGCTTTCAAGCCATGTGTTCTTTTATTGTTCTTTCCAATGTTTAGTAATAGTCCCTTTTCTTTATAGCCTCTATTTTAATTTGATCCTTTTGGCTCAAATCCTGTTTTTGAGGCTAGCAAAAATGACTCCATCTTTCACATGATAATGCTATGGATAATTAATGATGGTTATAGTATCTCAGTTCTTCAGATTAAACATAGTCAGATCCCCTCAACTGTGCCTCATAAATCTTGGTTTCCAGACCGTTTACTATCTTGATAGCCCTCCACTGGACCTGTTCCAGCTTGTCAGTATCCATTTTCAATTGTGGTGGCCAAAACAGGACACAGAATTCTGACCTTTGGACTCAAAAGATATGCCATTAAAAGATACACAACAACAAATGATCACTACCAGTGTTATTGGGCTCAACTCCACATTCTTAGTTTTTCATTTTCTAGAGTGTTCATATGTTTGTTGTGTATCTTTTTAAGGCCTATCTTTTGAGTTAGTTGTCTTATGTAGAGAAAAGGTTTTCAGATGAACTCATCAGCTTTACTTTTCCTTTCATGTCATCTAAATGCTATGAATAAGGGAATAGGATGCATATGTTAGTCTACCTGAACAAGTATATAAAAGTCTCCACAACTGAACTAGACCACTCTATGTTGTGCATGCTGCACTTAATCTACAAAAATGTACTTGAATGCCTGGATTTTTCAGAGGATTTTTATGAGATGATGCCATAGTGTTAATTCACTCCACTTTCAGCACTACTGTTCTAAAGAGGCATATACACAAAAATGTACTTTTATCTATGGCAACCTTGGTTCACTCAACTGGTTCTCAAGACAAAGTTCATGGAGACTGAATACTTGACAGTGAGCAACACAACCATTTAACATTGTTGATTTGCAGAAGTAGAACACTGTCTTATGTTGAATCAGACCATTTGGCTTGTTTAATTTGGTATGATGAACTTTTTACTGGCAGTGATACTTCAGTGTTTCAGGGAAGATTATCTCCTAATCAAACCTGGACTATAATAATGATAAAATAAATGTTATTTATACCCCGCCCCCTCTCCCCGTAGGGACTCCGGGTAGCTTACAGGAATCCACAAATGCAGAAAAATATAAGCCATACATAATAGACAACAATAAACTATCATTTAGTACAATTAAAATAAGCATTAATAAATAACTATTTAAAAGTTATTTCTCTTCTAAAAACAATTTAAAACAACCAACCAACCATGGGGAGGGGGGAAAGAAGAGCAGAGTGGCCCCTTGTTGTTTTTTGTGGGAAAGTAAGGTTCAGGGGGATGCAGCCCCTTCCCGTCTGGGGCCCTGCCACCTTAAACCATGGCTTCAAAGTCCTGCAAAATGACAAAAAAAGAATGAGAGAAATGCAGAACCACTCTTCAGCCCAACACAGAGGGGACTCTGGCTGGCTCTTCCTCTTCTTCTTTGCTTTGATGAAGAGGTAGCCAGAGGCCAAAGCAAGACGGATGCTGGGAGAGCGGGGGGAGGGCTCCTGCAACCTCTTCCCAACCCTGCTTCAGGATGATGCCTGATGTCCATTTTCCATCATCATCTCTGGTTCAAGCCCTAAGACAGATGAGAGGCTGATGGCCAAGACCCCAACTCCAGAAAGCAATGGGTGTCCAAACGGGTTCCAATTAGCCGTTGGTCTTCAGCTGGATGCAGGTGCTATTTTCACAAGTACAGAATCTGGATTGAGAGCTTCCTCGTGCTCCTGAGAGCAGACGGGTTCAGGTTCAACAGGTCCTTCTCTGTGAGGTCACTCTCCCCTTTGCCAACAGGAAGGGTGACATAAACATTGCTGCTGCTTGCCAAGGGGCTGCCGTTGGTGGAGACACTGAAGACGGGTTCATGGGGCCCACAGCCTGGGGGTTTTGAAGATGCTGAAATGAAACCTGTGAGCAAATCCCGGGGTGACCCCCTGGGTGGTGGCAGCGTTTCTGTGCCCTTTGAGCGTCAGCAGAGTGGTCAGCTTGCCTTTGCTGGCCCTTTGGTTCCATCAAAAGAACAGTGAGTGGCCATTCTTCGTACACAAGGGAAAGCCACGCTTTCCCTTGTGTAGCTTCTGCTCCAGAGGGAGACGGATTGGGGCCTCCTCTTCCTGCTGCAAACTCTTCCTCAAGGGCAAGATGGGGGCCCTCACCTCCTCCTCAATGGTCTTGATGGGCAGCTTGAAGTTCACAGCTTTATGGACAGTTCTGACAGGGACCACAAAGCTTTGGAGGTCATTTCTTTGATTTCCTGGACGTCTGCTCCCTCCAGGGCAAGCTGCTTCAGGGCCGTCTTGTCTTCTCTAGAGATTCCTCATATTCTTCAGTGGTCTTTCATTAAAGTACAAGCTAGGCCTAATGCTGATTATCCTATGAAATTAGGTGAAATTTAATGTGTTTTGAGTGATATGATGCTTTCAATAACACCTCAGACTTCTTGAACAATGATCTACAGATAAATCAAAACCTACAATTACATCCCTTAATGGCTCAGCTGCAGAAATCCTCTTTTCTTTATTACTTCTTAGAAAAGGGAATTTTGGAAATTGGAAGTTGTCATGGGTCTATTCATTCACATCTTTATTCTGGGACTATACTTTTCAAAATAAAATTATCTCCCTCGGCACCTTGTTCTGTTGGTGAAATGTCTGCAGTGTGGATGTTTCCTTCTAAGGGTGAACATAAATCTGCAGACCATTACCATCAGTCCTCTCACATTTTGTATCATAAACACAGTCTGTCCTAAATTATTATTCCCATTTCAATTCTGACGTTCTTTAAAGTGTTCAACTGCAAACCTAAATAATTATCTTTCTGTAGGCACAACACAACCTGCATTTCCCATATGCCTTCTTCCTATTATCCTGTTGGGTTTTGGTAGTTAGCAGGAGGCTTCCTCATTCTTTCTTCTGTAAAGAGTGATTGTTTCTTTGAAGATGGTACTCACTGTCTGTAGAATTCACAAGTGTTTCACTATGGTGTGTGGGAAGACATCTCGTCCGATAGGATGAATCAGATCATATTCCACTGAAGAAGCAGAAAAGAATTCTTTGCCTTCCAAAGCTTCCTCGTTATTGTTGTGCAAACTTCTGCATACTATTTTCAAGTGATGTTAGCAGCAAAAAGAGTCATCAGAGGAGACTTTTGATCCACCAAATCCAATGTCCTGTTATTCCACCAACATCTCTCTGGAAAAGGAGGACAGTGTGGGAAATCTGTCACTGAGATATTTATCTCCCCTTTATTCTGTCCATGGCCATGGTCTGGCCTGATGGTTGAAACCTGGTAACACTTTACATTAACAGTTATTCCACCATGGAGTCTCGGTTATATGTGTCTACAGACCAGTTAATTACTAGCAACTACTTTGCTAATTAAAATTCATGTAATGAATCCAATAAATTCTTGCAGCCATGTTTTGAAATGGAACTACACACCTTACATCTTTCCATTCTTATGTTCCATATATTGTTCTAACATCCCCAAGCTTCCCTGTTGCACCAGTGCTTTTTGCTGATGGAAATATCATTTCTAAGAATACTTGTAGTGATCAACTGGTCACGCACATACCACACAAAGTATGGGAATACCTGAAAATATGCATGTAAAGCTGTCCTTAGACCAACCCAAGTCTCAAGATTAATTTCTTTTTCTGTGTAGGAAAATCACTGTCAGCTTATGAAATGTTGATTAGCTGCCATTCTGATAGAGAAGGGCTTGTCACACACACCAAGTCCTTTAGGATATGACTAAGCAATGTATTTTAGTCCTAGTGTTGTGGTGAAATCTCCTAGTCCTGAAAGGGTACTTTTGGGGCTACACTGCTGCAGTCGTGAAAGTCTTGAAGGCATTCTTCATTGTTGACTACGCCAACCCAAACTTAAACCTCAGTCTGAAAAAATGTATCAACTTGCAAATGAGTTATTGGCTCCACTTGTGGCAACACAGAAAATTATATTGCTGTTGTTTGAGAAAGGCTTGCTAATTATCCCAAGTAACTTAAAATCTCTGGCACTTGTGTGTTATCATTTTATCTGCTGCTTCTGTGATATTCTCTCTTGGTCCAAACTCATAAAATCATAGAGTTGAAAGGGCTGCAAAGCACTGTCCAGTATTACCTCTCATTCAGTGAAGGAAAACCATTACAGCAAGTAGCTTTATAGCCTCTTTTTGAAGATGTTCAGAGCAAGAGGCCTCACCATCTCTCTAGATAATTGGCTCTATTGCCAAGAAGTTTCTTCTAATGTTACATCAAAATGTACCCCCCTTCTAACTGAAAATCATTAGAACTGGTCTACCCTTCTCTGTGTGACAGCCCCTTTATATTTAAAGAATGCAGTGAAGTCAACACTCAGCCTTCTGTTCACCAGTGTCAACATGCCCAGCCTCCTCAGTTTTTTGTCATATGTTTTGCTTATTATCCTTTTTGCCTTTCTCTGAACCTGCTCTAAACTGTCTATATCTTTTCTAACATCAGGTGCTCAGTATTTCAGATGAGGCCTGACTACAGCAGAATATAACTTTTCTTGTCAACTCCAGTTCTTTTAATGCAGATTAAATCATTATTTATCTTCTTTGCTACAGCATCACACAACTGGATCAATTTATGACCAATAATCCAAAAACCCATTTCACATGGACTGCACCTAAACCAAGCATTTCTCATCCTATAAATGTACATTTGATGTTTGTAGATTAAATGTAGAACTTTACATTTGTCTCTCACATGAATGTAAGGTCAAGTCACCTGTGAACCCCACTTGGAATACCACAAAGCCAAATTCTAGCTTCAGTGCTTTGTGAACTCTCCCTGCCAATTTGGTGGAAAGTGCATTAAAAAGTGCCCAAAACATCTTCAAAATGTTTGGAATGCTTTCGCCAACTCCACTCTGGAATCCTCCCAAGTACCTCTTTTTGGCTATATATTGCTCTTAATGCAAGTTGTATAATAACTAGAAGTGATGCTGAGTAGCCCACATGGAGTGTGTGGTTAAATTGGCAATACCAGAGGTCTTTATTCATCTCCTTTTCTTCAGTGTTGGGAGTAGGAATCTTTGCGAGTATCAGCAAGACACATTCAGAAATTAAAGATGATGAAGGGAGTGTGCAAGACTGCCATCCCACTGCTGATTTCTTTGCATGAAAGGTTGTTAGTTTGAAGAGGAGAGTTTTTTTTACTGTGGAGGCTCTCCACATGATCCAGAAACCTGGAAAATCAGCAATCAGAGTCCTGTGGAGAGCTTCCAGGCATACAGTAGGTTCCACTATAGATTCCTTACTTGTCACAGGAACAAAGTGAGGGTTCACTCTACTCCTTATTTGTTCATATAAACTTTTATTGAGCAGCTAAATAAGCTAAAGGGTCTTAAGTATATCTCTTTGGCACCTTCCAGATAAACCTTTGTAGAGCTCAGGAAACTGCCTTTTTGAAAAATTGCTATTTATATTTCCAGTGCATCTGGGTAATTGATTACAATTGCACCATATTTTCTTTTTTTTTAAAAAAAACCCTCCCATTTCTCATTAAGTAAAATAATTAATATTAGGTTTGTTTTTAGAAAGGAAAACATCTGAATACTACAAGTTACTGGCCTCTGGTACAAAATGCATTCTGTCTTAACGGGAATCTAAAGCAGATTGGCCATCTAAAGATTATGAATCTGCCTTAGATTTTGCCACACTAATTCTGCAGCCACTACAGGCTGAACAGGAGCCCTGCCAGTGCTGAATTAGGATCCAGCACCCGCAGAGCACATATTTAACTTAAAAAAGCAGCAGGTAAATCCAAAATATACTTATAACCACTGCAGGAGCTCCAAATCAACCACTGGTCCCATCTTCCACCCACCTTGTCATCTCAATCCCAAAAAATAAAGAACAAGACAACAACACCATGTGAGCCAACTCTTGATTCATGTAATAGCTCTTCACCACAGTTCCATAATGATAAAAATAAAATATTGAAAGTTACATTTACTCTACATTGAAAACTAAGTTAATCCTCATTCATTAAACTTTATAATTTGTTGGTATGCTTTTGTTATTGCAGGGCTATGAATGATTAGTTGTGCATAAGTGGTGACTATACGATTTCTGTATTTGCAGTGGATAGACTTATCATCAAAATGGGAAACCATGGATAATGGCAAAGTCTATTGAAATGAACAATTTACACGAAAAATTACCATAGAATTGCCCTGGAGAACTCAGAAAATTCCTAAAGGGGTATCATCTCTATGAATCACCTGGAGGATCTAGAAAATTCTGAGAGAGAACATATTTCGTCAGATGGTAGTAGATAAGATCATGGGTAATTGTCCCACAGGTATCGGGCATGTACTGCACTTCCAAGCTCTTAACATTTACACACAGAGAGCTAAAGTCAGTGATGTGATTCTAGATCTCCCGTGTCACACTGCCATCATTGATGTCAATCATTAAATGGGGACACATTGTCATATAGGCATGACTGAAATCACCATTGTGATCTGAAGCTCCTTTTCCCTTCTTTAAGACCAAAGAAAGCTAAGACCAAAGAAAGCTACTTTGATAGCCGCTTTTGACTTCCTGCCAAAAGAGGCAGGAACCGCACTCCTGCTGGGTCTGCAGATTGCTGTCTTGAGATGTGACAAGATTCCTGCTTCTTCTCCCTACATAAACCGTTTCCAAAAAAAAACAGCTGTGTTACTAAATTAAGGTGTTCCTGGATACCTTTGATTCAAGGCAATCTTAAACCAGACTAGAGCCAAAGCAGAACCCAAGACCCCACTGTGAGGAGACAGGAGAGTCTTGCGACATCAGAGGAAGAGAGGAAGAGAAACTCCTTTTGTGTCCTGCCTTTGCCTTTGCATTCACTTTGGACATCCCTGAATTAAATAGAACTGCAGAAGCCTGCCTTTAAAAACATTCCCTTAATCTCCAGTATTAAGACATCCTGGGCGACACATGAGTCCCAACACTGGACAGTGGTTTTGATACACAGTATTCTCAATAGTTACTTTCTGAGCCTTCCTTTGAAACTGCTGTGGTGGTTTGAATGTCTATCTTTAATCCCATTTCTCCAGCTTTGTTCTCATTTTTCCCTTCAAAATGCCAGCATTGTAAGTTGGGGTTCAAATACTCTAAAGTAGTGCTACTCAAAGTGCACCATCATTGGTCTGTGAGTCATTGGCTGCTTGTCCACAGAACCTTTCCAGGAAAACAAGAAGTAGTTGCAGGGATGCTAAAAGATGCAGCCCAACAACGTTTGTAGAGTTGCACAAGTCCTACCCATTGCAAAGTAATAAAGAAAATAATATTTATTATAGAAATACTATCTAGACAGTTTGAGATAAGTTTGAACTGCTATGGCTAGCTGGGAGTGAGAGAAGAAGGACATGAAAGCTGGCAGACTGAGTGAAATTACCCTGGGAATTTTGGTCTACATAAAGAAGAAGCTGATCAGACAAAATAGAGACAAAAACATAACAATCTTCCTCCATTATTACTGCTCTTTGTACATTCATAGTCCAAGAAATGTTTCACTCCACTTTCAACCAGAAGTACAGTTTTGAAAGCTGTAATCAATTTCAGAAAGACACAGACAAAAACAAGCATTCTCTGTTTTGCTTTGCCTTTTATCATGAATCTATGTGATCCCATCAATAATTGCTGATGATTATGATAAATCTATTCCCTTTCCTCAAATTGGGAATCAAAGAGTCTTGCCAAACATAAAAGAGATCAACGTTAAGATAAAATTAAACTACCAGCCACTGCCCATTTCATGGCCCTTATTGTATCCTTAAAAAGTTGTCCCCATTACGGTATGATATATGGAGTAGTTGTGACTAGATATAGTATCATGATGATCATTATTTTAATCCCTTTTGTGAAAGATTGTAGCCTTTGGTAAGATTATTATTCTTTGTGAGAGATTGTCACATAATGTCCCAAACATATCTATGAGGATTAGGTAAAATACTGGACTACAGTCTTCCCAACCCTAGTTTTAAATGTGTCGTGAGATTCCTTCCCTCTCTGCATAGCACTGCAACAAACTAAACAAATCTCTTTGAGCAATGCATATAGAGGCTTGTGCTAAATGTGTTCATGGTAACCAGCCTTTATTTTAAAATGGTTTATAAAGATTTTCCACTGCTTTCAGTCTCCCCCACTCTCCAGCAGCTCATATCATCATATGGGAGGGGGGGTTGGGGAGGTCCGCTTTCTTGTAGTTTGAATTTCCTGTCTTGGATCCAATGCTCTGGAGCAGGGGTCCCCAAACTTTTTAAACAGGGAGCCAGTTCACGATCCTTCGGACTATTGGAGGGCTGGACTATAGTTGGCCACCGAGCAATAATAATAATAATAATAATAATAATAATAATAATAATAATAATAATAATAATAATAATAATAAATAATAACAACAACAACAATAATAAAAAGAGGGTTGGAAGAGATCCTTTGGGCCATTGAGTCCAATCCTTTTCTGCCTTTGTGCACCAAAAGCACAAGCAAAGCACCCCTGACAGATGGCCACCCAGCCTCAATGTTAATAATAATAATAATAAAATAATAATAATGATAATAATAATAATAATAATAATAATAATAATAATAATAATAATAATAATAATAATAAGGGTTGTAAGAGAAGAAGAGACCCCTTGGGTCATTTAGCCCAACCCCCTTCTGCCCTTGTGCTGTGGGGGCCGGATAAATGGCTTTGATGGGCCGCATCCGGCCCCCGGGCCTTAGTTTGGGGACCCCTGCTCTGGAGCATGAGAAGACACATTTATGATATTAATAAGAATCTGAAGGTGCTTATTATAGCTCCTTTTGACTGTCTCATCTCTAGACTCAAGATAGTCATCTCCTTTTCCTCAACCTTTCTTTGTGGTGAAAAATCCGCATTCTTTTGATGGTCAGCATCAATATTCTTTTTAAATAGCATACAGCTCAAACATCCCAAACAAACATTTCCTCAAGACTTATGTGCCTGATGTCTTCATCTTAGCTTCATTAAAGCCCAGTTGACTGTTCTCTTTCATTGTTTTATGACATTAGGATGAACGTCCTGACAGTAACAACTGTTCCACAGAGGAATATGCTGTCTTGGAGGGTAGCAGATTCTTCTTCCTTGAAGGTCTGTAAACAAAAGTTGGATGGCCATCTTTCAGAGTTAATTTAGTTGTGTATTCCTGCAAAATTGGTGGTTGGATAATGTTCCTTTCCAACTCTTATGTTTTTCTGGCAGCCCACCACACATTTTTTAAATCTCATTCAGCCCAAGTAGAGAAGGGACATTTATTTTTTAAAATATTTTTGTTGCTGTGACTGCTTTTTTATTGACCCAGAGGAACAAATTGTGAGAACCAAGATCTGGGAGATACCTCTTCTCCGATGACTGTTAACTGGAAGGGAGAAAAGGGGGCAGCTCCAAATCTTCAGACCCAAATGCCTCCCCAGTTTTCAGTGCCTAACCATTTTTTAAAGAACCCCTTGGGGATTCCTTATATAGACTACCATTACTTCTTCACTATATTTCTTCAAAAAACGTGGGATGCTAAAAGAGGAATAAGCAATCATAAATAAGAGCGTATGCAAAAGACCTGCCAAATTTCATCACCTTTCACACTTCCCATTCAGGATACAAACACATATTGGCAAGCAATGTGAGAATCCATGCAAGAAAAGCTGACATTCAGGTGTAAGTCCAGATGGTGCTCATTTGGAGGTTAGGCATGCAAGTCTTTGATATAAAATCGGAAGCTGTCAGCCATGAAGGGTAATCATCTCTCTTCTCTCAGGACTGTGACCAGCTGGACAGTTTGCCATTATCACAGGTGGGAGAGAGATGGCGAAGGGAAAAAAAGGTGACATTCATATAATCTGAATTGGTCGCACTATGGTGTTTAGTGGGAAAGGAGATAAATTCATTTTAAATGTTCACTTACCTAGGCCTAGCTGCAATTCCTTTTTAGAAAAATGTCACAAGCAGTCAAGAGATTTTGAAAACATTCGCCATTCATTAGTAGTCTTCCCAAACTCATATATTTACATTTTGAGCTGTTCTACCCCTAGTCTTGAAGTCATTTAAAATATGAGATAACATCAGATAAAATCAGGCATAAGCAGTAGCCAAGTTTAAAGCTGTTAATCAACTTGTAATTGGCCCATGTTATCTTTCCCTTTAAATATTACAAGACCATCAGCTTGGAAACTAATGCAAGGGGTATCTCACTTTCTCGGCTATGGTGAAAAAAGTCCTTTAGAGCAACTCCCAGAAGTGCATAGACCCTGACAGTGTCTGGACCATGAGGTTGTCAAATACAAAGAGGGATATTATTGCAGTGCCTGTAAGAATCATAAAGGAGCTAGAAAGTTTGGTATCCAAGATTTCCTCCACCCTGTACTACCAAGCTAGTAAAATGTGAGTCAACAGTGTGATGTGACAGCTTAAAAGGTCCATGTGATTCTAAATTGCATTAATAGGAGTGTAGTATCAAGGGAAGTCATAGTCCCACTCTAATCTTCTTTGGTCAAACCTTATCTGGAATACTGTGTCCAGTTCTGGACACCACAATTCAAGAAGGTTATTGACAAACTGGAAGGTGTCCAGAGAAGGGTGGCCAAGGTTTGTAAGCCAAGCCCTATGAAGAACAGCTTAAGAAGCTGGATACATTTAGCTTGGAGAAAGGAAAGTTGAGAGGAGAAATGATAGCCATGTTAAAATATTTGACAGGGTGTCATATTAAGGAGGGGCAGGCTTGTTTTCTGCTCCTCTGGAAACTAGAACATTGAGCTGAAATCAAATTACAGGAAAAAAGATTCCACCTAAACATTAGGAAGAACCTTCTAATGGTCAGAGCTGTTTGGCAATAGGACATGCTGCCTTGGAGTGTGGTGGAGTTTCCTTCTCTAAAGGTTTTTAAACAGAGGCTGGATGATCATCTGTTGGGAATGTGTTCCTGCATGGCAAGGAGTGGCCCTTGTGGCCTCTTCCAACTCTGTGTCTCTATTATTCTTATAGAGCAAGTTATCACTTGCTGAGACTATCCCATTTTTTAAAGATAAAGGAGTACTGTTTCCTTTTTGTGGGAACACAGAATATTGCCATCTGTCTGTAGATAAATACCAACACTGTTTATCCCAGCCTTCTTCAATCTGATGCCTTCCATATGCTTTGGCTTTTAATCTTCATTATTCCTGCTTGGGACTGGTGGAGTCCACCATGTTGGAGAAGGCTGGCCTACTCTCACTGTCAAGAGCCCTCCAGAGTTTTAGACACATCTTTCACATTACTTGCTACTTGACTCTTTCCAATTAGATTCCAGAGATCAGATTCCTGCAAAGAACATGCCAGGCCACTGAGCTGCTCAGCTGATCTTCCTACTAGCATCCCATGCCATACTGTCTTGTATATTAACAGGGTACACACTGAAGATAGAGTGGGGAAATGGTGTTGGAATTCTCAACTGTCATCAGTCCCATCCCAAATGGGCATGAAAGGAATTTGAATTTAAAAAAAACATCCTGGAGGGTTTCTGGTTTCCTATTCCTACATTTAAAAAGTCATATTTGTATGGAAGCAACTGGCAAATATTAAGTTAGCCATGAAGCTTGAAAAGCACCTTTAAAAAAAGGCAAGTGAAAACCATTTGCCTGCCTGTAAGAGAGTTAGAATCTCATCACACGAGCAGAGGAATAGAGGGGAAAGTGGAGGGAACCGTCCTCCTTTGTTTTCTGGGATGACCCCCCCCCCCCCCCCATCCCACATAGTTTCCCATCCTTTGCCCTCCCTTCCCTGGCTTCCTCTTCATATTCTTCAGTGAGGAGTCAGATAACACCTGACTCCTCCAAAGCCATTCTGGGCTCCAGTTCTCCACATTGCTGAAATAGAGGCTCACGGAGTCCCACCAGAAGTTGCCATGCATCATGTGATGGGCTCCATGGGACTCCATTTTGGCAATGTGGAGAAATGATAAGATGCAAAGAAGACTGTGTCTGATAAGATCCTAGGAATGGTGTGATTTGAAAGTTGGACCAAGGGTCTGGATGGCCAGGGTTCTAATCGCTTATCAACCATGGAAACCCACTGGGTGATCTTAGGCAAGTCCCATTCTCAACCTCAGTGAAAGCCACAGACAAACCCCTCTGGACTAATTCTGCCAAGAAAACCCTGAGATGGGCTTGACTTAGGGTCACCATAAAACACACAACAAGAGGACAATCGGACCACATGGCCAATGGAGAAATTTATAACTTTGGGCCACAGTAACACTTTGGTGGTATAGATGAAATGATATGAAAATCCCTTCATATTGTGCATTTTTCTTCACCTCCAATATTGAAAAACATGTATAAACAAACATTGCACAGACTTTTAAAAAGGGCCTCAAACTTGAAACATAGCACACAAATAAATCAACAAAAATCTTTAGCTAAAGTTAATGCCTGTTACAGTTTGTGATAGTGGAATCTCAGACCATTTTTTCTGCACCAACCAATACCGTAATCAGCAACTTCTGTTTTCTAGGTTACCAAAATGTAGATGATTAACTAAGATCAGGTGTCTCTTCCCAAAGGGTGAAACTTATCATGACTTATGGGCAATATTGAGGTGCTATATGTGCTCATGGCAAATGATAGATCTTATTTTATTTTATTTTTTTCTGGAGACAAAGATCTGTATTGCTGTTTAACTTTGTGATGAGGCAGTTCTATAGAAAAAGTTACTTGCTTGCATGTACATAGGTTATCTATAGCAACAGTTTATGGAAATGAATAAAATATATATGTACCAAAAATGCAATAGATTATTGGAAAGAATAAATTAAGCCCTACACACGTTTCATTAAAATATGTTAGTGTTGTTTTTTTCACTGAAAGCTTTGTAAGCAATTGTCTTGACAGAACATTGATCACAATTTTCTGTAGCCCCATCACTGAATATGGGGGTTTGTGCCCCCAAATGGACAACTGCATTGCCCAAATCCTCCAGATTATGTGATTCTACTATTTAATGCTGTTTTTAGAGGGAATATTGGAGTGACTCTGGGTGACCAGCATGCAAATTAGTACTCATCCGTGGAAACATACTGGGTGAACTTGTGCAAGTCATACGCTCTCAACCTTTGTGCAGAATAAGTCCCAAAATGAAAATAGTATGTGTTTTTTTGAAGACTTTTTCACAGTGAGAAGAAAATTGCTAGAATTGTTTTTCTTCATAGAGGAATAATATTAGCAAAGACTTACACTTCTGTTCAGCCTAAGGGGAAGGTCATGGTAAATCTCTGAATAAATCTTGTCAATAAAGCTCTAGAATCGAAGCCTTAAGTCAGAGTCAACTTGAAGGCACACAGCAATGGGAAATTTCCCCCCACCAAATAGCCTGTATTCAAAATATGGAATGAATTATTACTAACGTCTAAGATGGTAAAAAAAAAGGGGGGGGGAGATAGGCTTGGCTCAAGGTTTGTATGTGGAAAATGTGGTATTCATGAGAAGCTATCTACTAAATGTTCTTGATCTAAGCACTTAAATCTATTATGGGTGAACAAATATGTAAAAGAAAATGGTGTTTTGGAGCATGTTTCCATTTTCATTGATGACTTACAACACGCCTAGACTTTGTAAAAAAAAAATCTCCTTTTCCAATGCCTTAGAGTGAACGCATAACACACAGAATTGCTTGCTTCTGCCTTTTGTTTAAAATACAAATGCTGGAATCAGCTGTAAATCTGTAAATGTCTTCTCAGAACAAAAGTCCCATAAATGTATTGGTGTCCCCCCCCCCAAAAAAAACACCAAAACATTTTAGAAAGGCAACCACTAAAAAAAAACCAAATTACCATAAAACATTTATGAGAGCAACTTTATCTACATTGGATAGCATTTCCCTTTTTAAAAATTAACTAGTGGAAGAGTAGGTTCTCACTCTGGCAACTACTGCTTTAACATGACCCACAATCTGCAAAGCTTTACTACAGCATCTGCCCCATGGAATCTTCTTTCATGAGAAGACGAGTGCTTTGGAGTCCCTCCCTGCTGGACACAATTTTCACCCATTTACAGTTTCTATTTATTTTAATGGACCCATGTTGGACTCATTCAGCAAATCTAGATTTCCATGTTCCCTGCACTGAGATAAGTAGAGACAACTGTACAGCTTGTGGGGCAATGTCAATGACTTACCAATATTGATTTCCTCATAAAGGCAGTGGGTTTGTGGTTCCCTAGACTGGCGCTACACAAGACACACTAATCCACCAATCAAGTGAATTTGCATTCATTTCAAACATCAGAAAGTGTTCCTGATTGCCTTGTTTACGCTTCTACTAATTTTTCAAATGTATGATTTGATTTCCATGCTGAAAAGCTGTTGGGGAAAAATAAGAAGACTGGAAAAACAACAGAAGGCAAAGAAAAGGTTAGTGTGAACCCCATCCCTTTCCACTTCCAACAAGTCCACAATAAACATGTTTTCTATGAGGTAACCTTTATAAATTTGCGTGTAACATGCACCATAAGTCTTGCCAAATCGTTCACTAGGAGCCAAATGCACCTAAAGTTCTATGGTCTGGCAATTTTTCATTATGAACAGTAGTACATTAACAAATAGACAAATAATCTCAGAGAATTTAAGCCTGATCCGCCATGCCCTATCCTCTAAAGAACAGAGATTTTGAAACATTATCTTAGCCCAGAATCCTAGAGTGAGGATGTTAATGGAGTTATACACTGTGTGGAATGGTTTCCAGAATGACTCCATCATAATTTTATCTGCTGATTGGTAGATCAGATGCCACTTTTAATGCTGTAGTTCCAGGATCACAGTCCTGGGCTTTGCTGTTTGATCAGATTCTTAGAATTCTCTGCAAGAAAGCTCTAAACTACTTCCCTGAACTACAATACTAGAGGTGTCTTGCTGTCTACTATGAATTCCATTATTTTGCCCTGGCAATTAATGTGATTACAAATAGTTGTAATTGTAAAATCTCCAAATAGATACCAGCTGAAAGTCTACACCTAAGAGGAGTCAGGTATGAAAATAGGACAGGACCTGTGCTCTTTAATAGCTGTTTAGAGTAAGAGATCTTTTCTATATTTTACTCAAGGTGCAGAAGCCTTCTATTTTATATCTGGAAATGCCTGACCCAATAAATAGGATGCTAAATCCACCGTGCAGCTGTTGCCAAGCCAGGGTTTTTGCACCCTACAGGTAGTATAGAAAATTCTATGGAATTGTTAAAAATGGAAGGGTCTTCTTTTGGCATCTGGGTTCACAATACTGAAAGGTCACACAACAGGTTTTTGTAGCATTGCACCCACTCTCTTGTAAAGTGAAAGCAGTAATGTTAGTGTTGCACTTTCCAATTTAAGGAGCCTGAGGTGTGATGGCGAACAGACTGTAAAAGCATCCCTCACACTAGCAAAGGGAAAGGAATCAGGGCAAAACGTTCCAAAAATAAAAGGTGCCTATGGAGGGGGGAGTGCAGTTGGAGCACATCCCCACCTGAAACAAGCCCCTTCATACACAAATACATTTTTCTGTAGGGAGGACTTGTTCTTTTCCAGGAATTTGGGCTCTCAAATTGCATTAAGAAAAAAGGAAGCAATCACACATCCTCACTCTCTTTGGGCCACTTGTAATCATTTTTCAGAAACATCAATGTACCCAATTTCTACAAGAACATAAAGATGTTAAACACAATTCTATCGCTAGACCTGATTGGAGTTGATGTTTTGAATCAATGGGATTTACCTATGGGATGACTCCCTATTAGCAGCTATTACAGTGGGACTTGTCTAGCTGGCATTAACAGAAAGAATTCCAGCTAATCTGTATTTTAGTTGAAATATTATCTTGCATAGACACAAGTGTGTGCCTTCAAGTTTTGATGTGAGTCTTATATCCTCTCGAACAATACCCTCAGTTTCAAGATGCCCCATGTTTTATTCTGAATGTAACTACTTAGCCATGACTGCTGAGGTACTGAGTTCATTTCTTTGCCGTGGCCTACAGTGACTCCTAACTTATTAGTAATAATGAAAGCATTGAACAAGGACTCCGATGCCTGATTCTAAGCAGCACTCTGTCCCCTGAACTTCTCTGAATGCTGCCCTGAAGGATTAGATTTACCCCTAGGTGACATAGCACCTCCTTTATCTTCAAGAATGGAAGCAAAGAATATCAGCAAGAAGAGTTGGAGTTGTGAGCACAAAGTAACTGAGGATGCTGGCAACATCAACCAAGGATGCCACTAATGCTTAATTTTTAAAATTCTGATGGAACAATGTTGGACTGCCTTGTTTCAGTGGGAGTGGTGGAAAATGCTATGCTGCTTCTTAAAGTAATGAAAGAAATGCAAATAAAGGAAAAATAAAAAGCAGCATATTTATGCATAGACAAATGTGTATATGTGGCATCATTTTAGTGGAATTTAGTGAATGAACTTTAGTGTGCATTTGGATGAGTTTGTTTGGTTGTTGTGTGGTCTGAAAATAATTCCAGTATCCAAAACAACAGATCGCAAAACATGCAAGATGTTTAGGTGAGGACATTCATTGATATAATAGACTTATTTCATCGTTTTGAGGAGCATCTCTGCAGTGTGACCTTGAATCTGTGGAGTCTCTGCCTGTTACACACCTTTTAAAAATACAAGATCCTTGTCAGAAAAGGGGGTGGAAGCCTCCCATTTGCAATGAACAAAAATTAAATTCTGTATCTTATCCATGCTTGCCTATCCAGCATCTCCTTGGTGCAAACAAGCATTAATTAGAATGGGAACCAGCTGGGATAAAGTGGTCCCCATCTATTCCTATAACTGAATATAAAAGGCACTCCAGTTGTATTCACCAGCAATTAGAGCTACAATTGTAGAGGAAACACTACTATATTTCCCATTTATCATATAGTTTAGGTAATGCATACAACTTATTTCTGTTTTCACTGACTGTACAGAATTCTTCCTTCCTTTAAAGAGTGGGAAAAGATATGATGTGTCCATATATGTATCAGACACACTAGGCTCCATAGGACAAACATTTCATTTTTATTCTATATACTAAAAAAAAGGGCAGAAAGGTGTAATCTTAAGAGGAAAAGCTAGCTGTCCAGTTATCTTGGTTACAGACAGCTAAGAGAATTGACAAGACAAAACAGAAGTGCTCACAGTACTTGAGAACCTTTTAATAAAATTTGACAAAATATGGGGTACAAAAACAGGGAGTGCTGGAACTATGATGCATGGCTAAAACCAGGCTGGTGTAAGTTAAGAGAAGAGCCAAGGTAACATGTCCTCTTTGGGAACCTTTGTATGTTGAATTGCTCTGATAAAGTTTTGGGGGTTTTTTTTGTTTGTTTGTTTTTTTGAGTTTGTAGTGCTAGTAAATAAGCATGGTAATACTCGAAGCAGCAGGGTGTGAGTGGAAGTGTCCATTTCAATTTCCCATTGTGTCCCCAGTGATGCTGGCTTAGAGATATTGTGAGAAATTAAAATAGCATCAAAACTCATCCACTGTAAGCCAGAATATGAAGTCCACCACTTGCAAAGGCTGAACTATAATAAATCATGGCCCATCACTTGTCGTGGTGGATCCACATGGTCTTCCACATTGAGAACATATATTTCCAAAGGGGAGGCTATCATGACAAGTATTTACTTTATGTGCCTTCCTCTTGGTACATTTCTTCTTTTTGTCCTGTATTCCTCCCTTTTCAAAATCCATTGAACCATTAGTAACAGCTGACTTTCAGATACAGCACTTGTGTGCCAGGACTTCCCAGTTCTTGATTTTTATACCACATTTTTAAAGATTATATTTAAGCCGATCTTTAAATCTTTTTTGTTGTCCCCCAATATTCCATTTTTAAGTTGAGAATAAATAAATGCTTTGGGAGATGGTGATCAGACATTCAGACAACGTGGCCAATCCAGTGAAGTTGATGGCAGATAATCATTGCTTCTATGCTGGTAGTCTCTGCTTTTTCCAGAATGCTGACATTTTTCTTCCTAGCTTCCCAAGATATTTGCAGGATTTTTCAAAAGCAACACTGATGGAATCTTTCCATAAGTTGAGAGTGACGTTTGTGAACAGTCCATCTGTTGAAAGGACAACAGCTTTTTAAATAAGCATCTTGTTATCCCTACGAATGTATTAGTAATCAAACACTCTCTGATTCACTTGAAAAGATGAGGCACTCGCAGAGCTCAGGTGGTGTTGTATTTCGGTGTCGATGTCAACTTTTGTAAAGAAGTAGCTGCCAAGGTAGTGGAAATACAATAAATATGCTGATAAAGAACAAATTCTACCAAGATGCTTAAATTGTCTTGCTCTTTTTTCCTCTATGTGGGCAGCGAGAACACTCCCAGGAGCATCCCAACATCCCATTGGTGGCTAAGAGGATGGAGCTGTACCCAAGAGCCACCCTGCTCCACTAGCCAAAGGTGAACTCCCATTGTGAGGGACATTGCACGAGGAAGTACCCAATGCCTCCTACCACAAAATGAATAGACAATACTCAGACAGAATTGCAGATTGCCTATGAATGCCACCAATAGGATTCCTGCTTGTAATCCATTCTATTATTTTGAGGTCATTGTGACTTATCTGTAGTTCCCCAGATCTTCTAGCAAATGGCTCAAAGGATGCCTCAGGACTATGGGATGCAGTTCTTCAGGTCCTGTGAATATGAACCCATTGGGTTAACTAAGTGATTCCTAACTGTCTCCTTGGCAATATTTCTTTCAACTGCATTATTTTGCAGTGTAGATCCAACCTAAGTTAGAGATAGAGAGGAAATAATAAACAGCTGACCTGAGTACAGAGGAAGAAACAAAAAATATACTGTATTGTTACAATATTGTTAATCCACCTGATAAATCTTTCATTGGCAGGCAGACAGCGCAGCAATGTTCAATGGTTGGTCATTTAGTGGCCTTGTATAGAGGACCAGTAAACTCTCATCTCTGATTGGATGGGAAAATCTTTGTTGGTATTAATGAGAATGAGTTGGACATATAGATAAATAGATAGATATCTAGCTAGATAAAAGATGAGAATAGTATGAAAGCTGTCTCTTCAGAGTGTACACAACCACTAATATGATCAGGCCTAGCTGTCTTGTCTATGACAACTTTAATGCTGCAACTGATGTTCCTAGTCCATAGATACCTCCAAAATGCAGGTAAGAGAAAGGGAGAAGGAAGCTTATCAATATCAAACAGGTCATAGTTAATAGATATTGATTGTCTGAATAGATGTTTTGCCAAAGGCAAAGGTTCTTTCTGGATTCAGAAGCCATAAACACAATAGTGACTTGAAATTCAAACGATTTTATGTGAAAAACAGACAAAAGTCTTAAAGAAGAGAAATACAAACCTAGGACGCTTACTTCTATCAATTGTTGGGAAACCCAGGAACAACTGCAAGGAAAGGCCCAGTCTTGGCCAGCATGCAGCACCTTTCCATTCGCAGCCTACATCAAAGTTGAGGTTTGAATTGAACTGCATATGTATATATATCTTCTTATTTTATATATCTTGCAAGGCCAAAGTGCTATGTGGTACTCAAGACAACATCCTGATTAATCATACCTATTTTGGATGTTACAATATGTTTTGATATGGTGATGTTCTTGTAGCATCCAAAAGATAAACCAAAGCAAATGGACAGCAGCCAAGTTTTACAAATTAGGGTTTCTTCTGCATTCCAAGCCCATCCCTCCCCAACAAGTTCTGACCTTGAAAACATTGCAAAAACAGCCCTTAAAGGAGATTTAACCTTAAAGTCTTTTACAAGACATAGGAATGGATGGATCAGTTGTGGCAAACCAGACCTCAGTATACAATGATCTTCTGCAAATTTTCCCTGAAACAAATGAAATGCTTGTTTTAGAAATATATAATATAAATTCAATTGCAATGCCAGCAGAGCAATATTATTTTCTATGAATATCTGTGTGTAGAGCTGCCCCATAGTGATCTCGGGTGAAATAAATAAGAAAGAACCTGATGAAGCCGCTGGTATGACTTAGGATAGTGGTTCTCAACCTGTGTGTCCCCAGATGTTTTGGCCTTCAACTCCCAGAAATCCAAACAGCTGGTAGACTAGCTGAGATTTCTGGGAGTTGTAGGCCAAAACACCTGGGGACCCACAGGTTGAGAACCAGTGACTTAGGATGTGTTAACCAGATAACACCATAACCAGAACATAACAAGAGAGCATTCCAAACATATACACTTTAGTTGATGAACGGGGGAAACCCAATATAAAGAAATGGAGGTGGGGAACCTTGTATATTTCACTAGCGGTCTACAGCAGAGAATTAAAAGAACCCTTGGGAATCCTGGAGAGCTGCGGGCAATCATTATAGCCCAAAGTGAACTAAATTGACTATTATCTCACTCAAATATAAGGCAATATATTTCATAATTGCTATATTCCAGATCTAGTTTTATCTGGATGGCCCTTTGTGAACCAGTGCAAGAAACCAGCTACTTGGACTCATAGCTATTAATGCCACAAAGGAGTGAACTGCTGCATTTGCTTGAGGACATAGGCAAGTGAATTGCTTAAGGACACAGGAAAGGGGAGATGACTAAATTGCTTGAGGGATTCATTCTTGATCTTCCAAATGATTCAGTTTCTCCTTAAGGGTGCCTTGATTTTTTCCTGCATCTCCCACAACATAGTTATAACTGGTGAGCTTCCCATAGGCATCTAGTTGGTTGCTGTGTGACTATCTTAACAGGCCTCCGATCTGAGGAGCTGAGGCTCTTTTTCAGTTCCTAATTTGTACTCCTGTGATGTCCATTGCTTTGTATAGCTTCATTTTGCTTCTTTTTTGTGGAATCCTAATCCCACAACAATCTGGGTACTATTGATGCTATTTAATATTTTCTGTTTCTCCCCCATCCATTTGGTATTTTGGGTTATAGCCATCCTGCAAAATCACAGCACTCTGAGGCCACTTTAACTGCAGTGGCTTCACCCAATGGAGTCCTGGGATTTGTAATTTGAGGAGAAACACCAGTGCTAGAGAGCTATAGTCCACTCTCCCTGAGAAATAACATAACATTCTGAATCTCTCAGCAAACTGCAAATCCCAGGATTCCCAAGGATGGGGTCATAAGAGTTAAAATGGCTTCACACTGTTATAATTGCATATTGCGGATTACACAAAGCTGTCCCTTCCAAAACCCATCACTTTACAGCCAAGTGATAAAACTTGTACATTTTCCATATCCTAGATATTTTGGTGTTAGGCTGTGTACAGTACCCAAAATACCAGACATGTATTTCTACAGTATGCCAAGTTGATACCTCAGAACCTTAATCTCTGCCCCTTCCCTCTTCCCTGGAGGACATTTTAATGAGACTCACACAGCTGTACAATCACACAATGAACATTAACAATGCTAATTACTTAAAGTTTATCCTGTGAATACTCAACCAGGCATACATTAGAGATGAGTTTTCTTCCTTTCTCTGTCTCTGTTTCTGTCTGTCTCCCTCTCTCTGTCTCTCTCTGTCTTGGATCAACTACTGCAAATTTGAAATGCGAGACCAAGCTTCTTGAGAAACGCTGGGCACACAAATATGAACACTGAGCATCTTTGGGAAGAGAGGGGTTTTTTGTTTCTGAGAAGCATGTGTAACATGCATCTGAGCAGAAGGAGGGGCTGATATCTCGAAAGAAAATTGCCATGAGTTGCCCAAATCCATGGAGGAAATTGTGTTGCCAGGCGCCTTCACACTTGGGTATAGGAAGGCTTCTGTGGAGTGAGGGGGAGGGAAGCCAAGGCTTGGAAGGAATTAATTCTGCCAGACAACTGCAGCTGTTAAGGCCTAAGCTACAGAGTCAGCAGGGAGTTGCAAAGAAGCAACCCACCTCAACAGATCCACAGCGCATGTGCAAACACACACCTTCCTGGATGAGCTCCAAGGTTTGTGCTCATGAACCATATGCACATCCATTTGGTAGCTCAAGGTCACTACAGAATAGGGAATTGAACAGCTTTGCTTTCTGAGCTAGCTTGAGCTAGTCAAGTTCCCATTGCAGTGGAGCTTACTCTCAGAAATGATAAGCAGGATGCAAGCCAGCTCTGCCTGCAGAATGGTTTGTGCGGCACAGCTATTGTTTTGGTCTGTTCTTGGCATTGTCCTCTCCATACCCAAGCCATTACAAGATACAGCCTGACAACAGTCCTAGTTAACCTCTGTCTCTCAAATGGCCATTTCCCTTCATACCCATGGGTGTCTCTTGTTATAAAGGCGCCTTTTTGATCAGACTGTGCCAAGCCCGGTGCTTAAATAAAAGCACAGTGATCGTCTTCGAGTCCGATTTCATAATGCTAGCTTGAGCTGCTATTCACTGAAAGGGATTTTACATTCTTTTCCTTTTGTTAGAAGACAACAGCATGAGGTATGGGGTTGAAAGCGCTGAGGAGATGGAAATGGCCATTCAAGCCTGTCAGTCACAACAACTAAAGGTACCAAATCAAAGACCTTTTCAGCTTCATAAGAACTTCTATGAATGCTAAGTACAGCGTTTAGGCAGGGCAACACTAAGCTACATCCTTCTTTAACTGTTGCTTCCAAGTTTCCTTAGATTTCCACTGACCTAATATCTAAG
Organism: Anolis carolinensis; assembly: GCF_035594765.1. Lineage (NCBI taxonomy): Eukaryota > Metazoa > Chordata > Lepidosauria > Squamata > Anolidae > Anolis > Anolis carolinensis. Next base: position 309,735,596 of record NC_085841.1, read on the forward strand.
GATGGCGCAGCAGGATAAACCACTGAGCTGCTGAACTTGATGACCAAAAGGTTGATGGGTCGAATCCGGGGAACGGGGTGAGCTCCCACTGTTAGCCCCTGCTTCTGCCAACCTAGCAATTTGAAAACATGCAAATGTGAGTACATCAATTGGTACCACTCCATGCAGTAATGCCAGCTACATGACTTTGGAGATGTTTACGGAGATTAGCACCAACCCCCAGAGTTGGACATGACTTAATGTCAGGGGAAAACCTTTACCTTTTTCTAACCCTTTCCTAACATGTTGCGTCTTGTAGTATGGTAGGCCATCACATGTGGAAAGCTAAATTAATTGTGATCTGTTGGTGACAGAAAAGGCAAAGGACACAGACATAGAGGCTAAGAAATAAGAAAGACATTGGGGGAAAAGGTTTCTCAGAGGCTGCCAATTTTGCCTGATATTCATTCACCAGCACTCTGTTTTCCTGGGGAAAGTAAGAGCATTAATATAGGACACCGGCAGAAGTCTGTGAACCATACATAGCTATTTTCATAGATTCAACATTAATGCAACCAGATCAAACATCCCTTTAACGGCATTCTCACAATGTACCCTATCCCGGTTAATTTCCTGCATTGGTATAACAATCAATACAGGCTGGCATCCTGCCAGTGACACACATAGGCATTTAGTCAAACTTACACCTGATTATGTTTTGGGAAGAAAGTCATCATGAAGGTTAGAATGCAACAATTCAAGCCCCGTGACAACCCATCTTCTTTTTACTTAAGCCCATCCATGGCCATGGAGTGTCTTGTGGATAGTGCTACTTAACTGAAGATAGACACTTAATGATGAACTCCTCTTCAGGGATCCTCCAGAGCTCCAGATGAATTCATGTCAGTGTATCTATCAGTAGGGACATAGCCAGATACGTCTTAGGTGTCCCCACTCCCCACCAGGCACCACATGGCTAAGGAAGGGGGCAGAGACAGGAGAAAGGGGAGTCCTGCGGGACTGAAACATTTCATAGATCTACTGTGATGCACAATCCTGAACGGAATATCACAGCCTACACATTTCATTTGCTGGCACATGTAATCTTGGGTTTGCATTGAATTCATGATCATTCTTTCATGGTAATTAACTTTACTAAAACCAATAGGATTTATACCTGGCTTTATGTGTAAGATTATTGTTCTAGTTCTGTGCATATAAATCAACTCTGATTTCCAGCAACCCTATAATGGGCTTTTCTCAACAATTTTTTTTCCAGAGAGGGTTGCCATTGCATTTTTCTGAGGCTTAGAAAGTATGTGTCTTCCATGGCTGAGCAGGGATTCCAACTGTTATCGAAGACCTCCACACTCACCCGTAATAAAAGATATGAATAAATTGGACTCAGTGATCTCTAGTTCTCCCAAGGACGGAGGCCCTGATGAACTAGAAATGGCCTCCGTCCTCACTGTCTCTCAGGGCTCCCTGGGACCTGCAGCAGCCCACCTGTCATGACCCTCCAGACTCCCATGCACCCATCCCAGTACCAGCAGGCAGACCCTGGTGCGGACCAGTCCGCACCAGGGTCTGCCTGCCTGCTCTTTTTATTACTTTCATTATTATTATTATTATTATTATTATTATTTGAAACACAACAAGATGAGTCCACAGCAGACACTCTGCTGGCTGTTGTATTGGATCACACGTTGGACACTTCCCAAGTGTCTAGGACTGTGTGATGTATCGGCAAATAATGTGAGCAGATCCCAGTAATGTGGCCTTCTGCAGCTGGCAGGTGGTAATTTTGTCAGTGCCGATCGTGTTTAAGTGCAGGCCAAGGTCTTTAGGCACTGCACCCAGTGTGCCAATCACCACTGGGACCACCTTGACTGGCTTGTGCCAGAGTCTTTGTAGTTCAATCTTTAAATCCTCATATCGTGTCAACTTTTCCAGTTGTTTCTCCTCAATCCTGCCATCACCTGGGATTGCAACATCAGCAATCCATACTTGTGAGGTCAGGAGTATTGTGCTCCAAAACCCTGTCTGTCTGAATTCGGACATCCCAGAATAGCTTGACATGCTCATTCTCTGTAACTTTTTCCGGCTTGTGACCCCACCAGTTCTTTGTCTCAGGCAGATGGTATTTGTGGCACAAGTTCCAATGAATCATTTAAGCAACTGTGTTATGCCTCTGCTTGTAGTCTGTCTGTGCGATCTTCTTGCAGCAGCTGAGGACATGATCTATTGTTTCATCTGCTTCCTTGCAGAGTCTACATTTGGGATCTGTCGTAGACTTTTCAATTTTGGCTTTGATGGCATTGGTTCTAATGGCTTGTTCTTGGGCTGCCAGAATCAGGCCCTCTGTCTCCTTTTTCAAAGGGCTTTGGCTCTCCTTTGTGAGCCAAAGCCATGTTTTTTCTTTGTCAATTTGGCTCTCGATTTTTCCCAGGAACTGCCCATGGAGAGCCTTCTTTTGCCAATTTTCTCTTCTTCATTATTATTATATGACACAGCAAACATGATAGATATGCTGGATTTTGTATCACAAAATCACAAGTCAAACACTTCCCAAGTGTCTAGGACTGTGTGATGTATTTTCGGATGATGCGCGCAGATCCCAGTAGGGTGGCCTTTTGCAGTTGGCAGATCGTAATTTTGTTAATGTCTATTGTTTCCAAATGCCGGCTGAGATCTTTTGGCATGGCAACCAATGTGCCAATCACCACCGGGACCACCTGCACTGGTTTCTGTCAGAGTCTTTGAAGTTCAATATTGAGGTCCTGATAGCGGCTGAGTTTTTCGTTGTTTTTCGTCAATGCGACCGTCACCTGGTATGGCGACATCAATGATCCAAACCTTTTTCTTTTCCACAACTGTGATGTCTGGTGTGTTGTGTTCCAGAACTTTGTCAGTCTGGATTCGGAAGTCCCACAGTATCTTTGCGTGCTCATTTCCAATATTTTTGCAGGTTTGTGATCCCACCAGTTCTTTACTGTTGGGAGGTGGTACTTGAGTCATAAGTTCCAATGAATCATCTGGGCCACATAGTTGTGCCTCTGTTTGTAGTCTGTCTGTGTGATTTTCTTACAGCAGCTGAGGATATGATCAATGGTTTCGTCGGTTTCCTTGCAGAGTCTGCACTTTGGGTCATGAACTGCATTTGTTCTGATGGCTTGCTCCTGGGCTGCAAGGATCAGGCCTTCTGTCTCCTTCTTCAGTGTCCCATTCGTGAGCCATTATTATTATTATTATTATTATTATTATTATTATTATTATTATTCTCTATAAAAGGAAGGCAAGGGTGCATGTACCCAGAATCTATGAACTCCAATAATATCTCCCTTGAGCAATCTTGAAGACACTACATCCACACCCCAGATGCCAACCAGAGATGGGTCATAATCTTTAGACAAAGGAACTTCCTGGATCCCAGAAGGAGGCCATCCATTCATGGCCCTGGGACATCCTCTTGGAGATCTTGGACAGTCACAGGACAATGATCCAGACTAAAACTGTGCAATCCAATCTGTAAATCTACATCTCTGGACACTATCTTTGTCTTTGGACATGAGAACCCATTGATTACAACAACTTCCCATTGTGACATCTAGCAGATCCAAGCATTTGCGTAATCCGGTCAGATCGGCTTTTAATTTTTCATTTGTTCACTACATTCCTGGACTATACACCCAGGGGCCGGCATGACCCCCAGAACTCCCTCCCTCTCTCGGACCGCTTCCACCAGCTGATTGGAGGCTTCCGGGCTTCCCTTCCCAGCTGGGAGGAAATCCCCAGCTACATCACTAGCGCCTCAACTAATCAGGGCAAGTGCCGACAGAGACCCATGTCCCAACTAATTAGAGGCCAGGGAAAGTGCCAGCTGGCTTCACCAAGCTGACCAATCAGGAGGAAGGAGGGAGATTTTGAAATGGGACAATGTTCATGAATGGAAACATATGCGTATAAAGGTGTCTGCTTGTGAATACATTTTTACACTTGTACCCTTCAAGCACCCATGCTGTACAAGTGTCCCTTTTTCCACAAATTAAATAAAGTCTCTGTTGCTTGCCTTCATCCTGGTGAGATCTTCGGTTCCAGATTTCTGATTCAGTATCCACGTTAGCTGTTCACCAGGCTTCCCTCGGGACTTGGCTGAACTACAAATTTTGGCATCATAGCTCTGGTCTCCCAGAGTCCCAGTCTAGTTCCTTCTGTGGGATAATTCATTGCATTTTATTTTTTAAGGTGATGACATCAGTACAATCCTGCATGAGGAAATGTAGTTTCAATATGTAGTCTCTCATTCAACCTCCTCCAAGCCCCCCTTCCTCATTGACCCCTGACCCCTCAAACCCAGTCATTTAGTGATTGTGGAGAGTGGAGGGAGCAACAGACAAGTTTCCAACTATTTTTTGTTAACTGGAAACACAGCAACAGTTGTCCATCAGGGACCCTCCAAAGGTCCTTCTAGATAATGGCATTGCTCTGCATCTAGCTGTAGAAAAATCCCATAGCAGAAAGCTTGCCCACTGCTCTCCCACTCTACACCAACCAATGAATGTCTAGGTTTGAAGGGAGGGGCTGCAGTTGAGAAAGGTTGAGGGTGGGTTATTGTATAGTTAGTAGTAATTTCTCCGCGTCAACCAAAAAAGTGAGCTCTAAGTCTGCTTTGTTGTTAATTGCTGTCAAGTTAGCTTTGACCAATGCTGACCCAATTATTGACAGACCATCAAGACATCTTGCTAAAATGGTGCAAATGCAGGGCCATGGCTTTCTTGATACAATCAATCCATCTGTACTGTCTTCCACATTCCTCCCAAGCATTGTGTCATGACTGACATGGTCTCATGTTATGCCCAAAGTATAGTAAGTCTGATTTACATCATTGTAATTCACCAACAGGATGCCAAACAATATTTATTTTGACAAATGTACGTGTAAATACTCAATTAATTTTACCAGAGTAATTGAAATTAATTTTCTTGTCTGTAAGTATATGATCTTCCAGACACAACTTTAGCATTCTTTCTACCTTACTTTTATTACTCCTGGTGGAACTACATATTACCCAAGGAACAGAGCTTGGAAAAATTACTCCATGGAGACTTTAACTTCCAGAAGAGTTATAGTCTGAAAAAGTCACTTCCCTAAGCCTTGCTAGTGAAATATATTTCCCAGTTGGTAGTTAACAGTAATAAGGTAACACAGTGGAATTTGCAGAGGAGCAGCAGATGGTAACCGTGTGTTACTCTTTTTTTCCCTCCTGCTAATTCTCCCTGCAACCCTTCTCCTATGGAACACTTTCAGTCCAGTCAGACTTATTTCAACATTCAGAGTCAGTAGAAGATAACTGGCTGGAAAAAGAATTCGGGAATATTGATATGGTCAGGACCTCTTTCCTGTCTGTACTGCTAAGGGTATTATGAGGCAAACGCAGCAGTTTCACTCAGCATTGCCAATGGGAGTGAAAGCTGGGAAATACAATATTATTCTATTAAGGAAACTAGTAAAATGTGGGATAGACAAAACTACGGTTAGGTGGATCTGTAATTGGCTAAGCGAACGAACCCAAAGGGTGCTCACCAATGCGTCGTCTTCATCTTGGAAAGAAGTCACGAGTGGAGTGCCGCAGCGTTCTGTCCTGGGCCCGGTTCTGTTCAACATCTTTATTAATGACTTAGACGAAGGGTTAGAAGGCACGATCATCAAGTTTGCAGATGACACCAAACTGGGAGGGATAGCCAACACTCCAGAAGAAAGGAGCAGAATTCAAAATGATCTTGACAGACTAGAGAGATGGGCCGAAACTAACAAAATGAAGTTCAACAGGGACAAATGCAAGATACTTCACTTCGGCAGAAAAAATGGAAATCAAAGATACAGAATGGGGGACACCTGGCTAGACAGCAGTACATGTGAAAAAGATCTTGGAGTCCTTGTGGACAACAAGTTAAGCATGAGCCTACAATGTGATGCGGCTGCTAAGAAAGCCAATGGGATTCTGGCCTGCATCAATAGAGGAATAGCGTCTAGATCCAGGGAAGTCATGCTCCCCCTCTATTCTGCCTTGGTCAGACCACACCTGGAATACTGTGTCCAATTCTGGGCACCGCAGTTGAAGGGAGATGTTGACAAGCTGGAGAGCGTCCAGAGGAGGGCAACTAAAATGATCAAAGGTCTGGAGAACAAGCCCTATGAGGAGAGGCTTAAAGAACTGGGCATGTTTAGCCTGCAGAAGAGAAGGCTGAGAGGAGACATGATAGCCATGTACAAATATGTGAGGGGAAGCCATAGGGAGGAGGGAGCAAGCTTGTTTTCTGCTGCCCTGCAGACTAGGACACGGAACAATGGCTTCAAACTACAGGAAAGGAGATTCCACCTGAACATCAAGAAGAACTTCCTCACTGTGAGAGCTGTTCGGCAGTGGAACTCTCTCCCCCAGACTGTGGTGGAGGCTCCTTCTTTGGAGGCTTTTAAACAGAGGCTGGATGGCCATTTGTCGGGGGTGCTTTGAATGCGATTTCCTGCTTCTTGGCAGGGGGTTGGACTAGATGGCCCATGAGGTCTCTTCCAACTCTACTATTCTATGATTCTATGATTCTATGATTCTATTATCTCAAAGTGATTTGGGAAGGTATTCTATGGGGTTGAACAAGAAACAGGTTTGTACAAAACTCATAGATTTTGTGCAATATCTCATTTGTATTCCTATGTAAGTAAGTTGACATCCTGCATTGCAATTGTGTATTTGTAATTTAATGTCTGTAACTGCTCTGTACTTAGGCATCCTATGTACATATGACCATGGTACTATTGCTGTGATTGTAAATAACCCCCCAGAACCCCATTGTTAAAATTTAGTATTCAAGCTTAGATGCATAATGTTAGAGAGATGGCATGCTTGAGCTCTATAGCAGGGCCATTTCAGTTCCATGCCCTCTGGACAAAATGTGTCATGTAGTCACTGTGCATGGCACTGCATCATGTACAGTAGGCCCTTGGTATCTGCTGGGGTTTGGTTCCAGGACCTCTTGTGGATATCAAAATCCATGGATGCTCAAGTCCCATTATAGACAATGGCATAGTAAGATGATGTCCTTTATATAAAACTAGCTTGGGAACCCGGCGATGCCCAGGTTATTTAAAAAAGTCATTATTTGTCTTTGAATGTTAGGTATTCTCAGTGGGTGAACTACAATTCCCAAAATCGTGGGTCAATCCTCCCCAAACCTGCCAGTATTCAAAGTTGGCTATTTTGGATCTGTGTACCAAGTGTGGTCCAGATCTATTGTTGGCTGGTCATCACCTGGCTGAAGTGCTCAGTGGATGGGAGGTGTCCTGGGGCAATTGTCCTGAAACATCTGTCAGTATCCACAGCAGGCTATGTTGAATCTGTGTGCCAAGTTTGGTCCAGATCTGTCATTGATTGGGTTCAGTGGTCTTTGGATGCATGTGAACTACAACTCCCAGAATCAAGTCCCATTCCCACAAACCCCTGCAGTATGTTCAGTTGGTCATGAGGCTTCTCTGTGCAAAGTTTGGTCCCGGTCCATTGTCGGTGGGGGCCACTGTTTCTCTGGATGCAGGTGAACTATAACTCCCTTTCCCCCAAACTTGTCCAATATGCTATTTTGGTTATGGGGGCTCTGGGTGCCAAGTTTGGTCCTGGTCCATCATCGGAGGGGTTCGGAGTGGCCATTCATTGCAGGTGAACTATAAATCCCAGGACCTACAACTCCCAAATATCCAGGCCAACTCCCCTCCAAACCCACTAGTATTCAAATCTGCGCACATCAGGTATGCATGGCAAGTTTGGTCCAGAGCCATCATTGTTTGTGTTCATAGTGCATTCTGGGTGTAGGTGAACTGCTCCTCTAAATTCCCCAGTAGGAGTCACAGTGCTCTGACTTGATGCAGGGTGAACTATAACTTACACCATGTGGAGTCAATCCCCCAAACTCCTCCAGTAAGTTTAATTCCTGCTCAATTCTGCTGTGTTTGTTATGCAGACAGATTTGAAAGAGAAGGGCAGTAGGCGGGGTCATGCCAAATTCCACACCAATGGAGAATCCTGGGATGCCTGCCTGTGGTGGAGGAAAATGCAAAATCTAGGATGAAATGATCCCCTATAGAAGATATAGATATAGATAGATGACAAAATCAAGGTTTTCTTTTGGGATTTTAAAATATATTTTCAACCCATTAATGATTGCATCCTTAGATAAAGAGGTCCTTATATAATACAATTTATCAGATCATGTGCACTAAGCCCGCTCAATGCTACAATGACAAGGTAAAACTATAGTGAGTGTTGTCACTTGGGGTAGAGTCTATCTAAAGTTATACACTGTCTGAAAAAAATCCTCTACACTGCACTTTTGAAATAAGTGCTATTGAGCTTAGCAAGAATGCACATAAATGCACAATGTCAGGTCATAAACAGATGAATTTATTTGCAGTCATTCAGTCAACCACATACACCAGTTTTTAAATTTTGTTGCTTTCATTGGGGAGAATTAAGGCTATTCACAACTGAAATCAATGGGACGTAAACATTGGTAACCTTGGTTGGGTTGCCCCCTCATTTATAGTGAATTTTTGCTCTACAATATTAGACATTCTAAAAACTGTAATATATTTCATACCACTGTTTTGATCCATCCTTCCCCTCCTTTTAAAAAAAAGCTTCAGTTTGAAGAACTCTGGGAAACTCAAAAATATATGTATTACCTTGTGACTTTTGGACATTAGTGTTCTTGCTTGATCACACACGTGCCTATATGTGTGTGTGTGTGTGTATTTCAAAATTAGCCTAAGGTGAAATCTCTGCAATTTGGCATTTTTTCATATTGCATGTTTCAAATCTATCTTCAGCTTAAAGTTTTCATCTCATTTGAAATTTTGGGGCAATATTATTGAATTTGGTTTGATCATTAGGTTGCATTTTCTATTTTTTTCCTTTTTAATAGAATTTGTATTTTTAAAGCATGGAGTCATTCTTAGTCATGAGGATAATTTTCCCACAAGACAGAATGAATTGGCGGTGGGTGAAGGTTGAGAAAAACATTATTCTATTGTTTAAGATTAATATACATATTTTTAAAAGCAAAACCCTTTTTTATTCTAAATGCTGGGCTTGAGCAAGAACTACCAGTAACTTTGAAAAGTTTCCCCTAGCACATTACAACAAATTATGTATGGAATGTAAACAGTGTATTTACACACAAGAGATTCTTTTATCTAAAATGAAATGAAAGTGAAACAGTCAAACACAATTATGGGATCTTAATGGCATTCAAACAGCCAAAGATCAATGTTAAAATCAGCCTTGTGTTCTGTCTCTGAGAGCACTGGATTTTAAACAAAATATACAAGAAAGGCCGTCAATAAACCACTGTTCTTTCTTTCCAGCTTCTGGCTAGAGGAGGCTTGGGATATTCTGAGAAACGTAATAACCTCTGGAAAAGCACTGTAAATGAGTATAGGCAAGACAGAGATAAATGACCCAACAGTTAGGTGTAAGACAGCTTCCTATAGTTGAAACACATGGACATTGATTATGGTGGATGTCCTTTCTTCTAATAGTACCTGTTCCTCCACTCAGTCCACTACACTATGTTGGATCTCATTTCACACCAAGCAAGAAGAAAGAGCATAATTAGGGCTGATCTGTTTCTTTAAGTTCAGGACTGCCTCAGTCTTCTACAAAAAAGGAAGGAGAGCAGAGCCTTCCCCATACTTTCTGCTTTTGCCTTCATAGATTTCTCTCCACCTACACCAGTTTCATCTTTCAACTTAGGCTCAACAGAGCTGTAGGGTGTAGGGAGGCACCTCACAGACAGTAAAGAAATGGGTTGCTGTGAGTTTTCCGGGCTGAATGCCCATGTTCCAGAAGCATGCTCTCTTGATGTTTTGTCCACATCTATGGAGGCATCCTCAGAAGTTGTGAATGCTTCTGGAACATGGTCATACAGACTGGAAAACCCACAGCAACCCAATGATTCTGGCCATGAAAGCCTTCAACAACACAGTAAATGTTTATTATCTGCTACTGATATTCAGCCTTGACCATTATGCCCTGATCAACTCTTTCTTACAACATCAGGCTAGCTTTATACATCTTGTGATGTCAATTTGGCACTTGGGCCCAAATGACACATTACTGAAAAATGCATGGATCCTGTTTGCCTACTTGCTTCACTTCCCAAACTTCTTGGGTTACACCAGACTTGAAGTCAGGGGGTTAGCATCCTTAAGTGGGCAATGACACAGGAAAAAGTGTGGGCAAGATGACACTAACCTAAATCCAGCTGTTAGTCCTAAATAAATTAGCCCAATTGAGCTTACCTCATTGTTTATTTACTAAGTTCCCATTGATTAAATGGACCAACTCTAGTTAGGATGAAAGAAATAGATTTATGTTATCATGACTTTTTTTTAACAGAAATGGAGCAGACTCAGATTGATGGCACTTATGTATCTCCCTACGATATGTCACTTGGGTTTAATAGTTAATGATTTGGAAAGAATGGAGATATTGGATCCATCAAAGTCCTACGCATCTAAATATCTGTTTATTAAAACCTGTGGTGAAGAGTTCTTCTCAATATCTTTGCCACAGCCCTGCATCAAGAATGATTTTGAAGATAACATTGTTTCTTCTCTGGGAGCAGGAATATAGGTCAAACAAAAAGCACAATGTCACACAATTCAAATTTCTAAAATATCAAACAGTTACAATAGTTCCCCTCTGCTATTACCATAACACGTGTGAATCTATTACAGTATATTTCCAATCATGCACTGCAGTGGAAAGAATCCATCAGGAACATTTACCAAAAAAGTGTGATCCTTCTAGTAGAACCCAGGAGGTACAATATTCTACACTCGGACAGCAAACAGAACAGATACTTCATTGAATGCCCATTGTCTTTCATGTGTATTTGTGTAAGTGTACTTGTGGCTACACATATCCATAGGTGGTGAATGACATTTGTGCACTAGTGTCACAAGTCCAGGAACACGCTTGATCCTGGCCCAGTTTTTTTAGGGCTGGTAACAGAAGGCAGATGCTCTCTCTTGGAGAAGTTCTCGGCACAAATGACAGCTCCAGCTTCCTGTAAAACAAGAAAGCCAAACCTTCAGATTTGCCATTTTTGTTACTAGTTGATTTAGAGTAAAACCTTTGAATTTGCCATCTTTATGTATGTACATATACACATGTATTTATCTATTCATTTAAATAACCCCACCCTTTACCTAAGAGTGGAATCTTGGTGTAGAATAAAGCCAACTTAAGTCAAGAGGAAGTATATATTTAATCATTAGCACTTACAGCAAGACAAATTAAATCCAATCAAAATATTTTAAAAGAATGCAAATTATAGCACACCTATAGCAAATTGGATAAAATCTAATAGATCTCAAAGGCTTTGAGGAAAAGCCATATTTGACTTGGAATCAGCACTGGATCCAACTGGGCCTCTTAGAAAAGTATATTCTATAACCAAGGTGCCACAGCAGAAAAATTCTTCGTCTACACACACACACACACACACACACACACACACATATACACACACACCATAATGCATTGCCCCCATTGGTGGGACACTGAGGAGAATTAATCTAGGGCAGAAGTCAGTTATTTGTAACCCTTTGTCTACATATGGCAGGCTGATTTCATCTGGCCTTTGGCCTAATTTCAAAAGCACTGCCCATTGAATTAATTTAGGTATCTGCAAAAATGAGATATCTAAACATATCAATAATTGTGGGAGTATTATTTAAACAGAGAGCCATTTTAACATTGCATTTCTCCTACAAGGAAATACATTGACTAACATGAAATATCATAACTATGATGTGATCAAAAATATGTAGTTTTCTCTCTGTGTAAGTGCATGTGGTCTGACCGTGTTTGACCCCAAAGGCACCAGATCCCAGCTGATCTTGGAAGTTAACCCTTGTTAATACTTCAGTGGGAAACCACAAATGAATTTCAGGTGCTGTATGCTATATTCAGAGGAAGGATCTGGCAAAACCACTTCTAAATATGAATTGTTCTGAGATTTGGCAAGCAACTCTTCTCCTCTATGAGTAGAGATTCAGGGTTCATGGGAGACTTTTAATGATTTAGTCACTCCTACTCATATACTTCATCACACAATTTGATGAATTACAACTTTGCTTCTTCTGAACTATCTTAGCATCTTCTGAACTTGATTTTTATGTCAATCCAAGAAACTCCAAATGATTATTTTTGCTTTAGAAAAACATTTCTCTTAATATAGCAGAAATTCCATATACCTTTTCTGTAGATGCAAACATTTCCTGGTGCTATGTCAAAAGTTGAGGGCTAGGCCAAACATACAGGTGAACACTGTCAGACCCTTAGGACTATGCCTACTATGAGGGTGAGTAAGTCTACTGCTTTACTAATCATGTCACAGCCTATGGAGGGGAAAATATTGCCCCAAATTCCCTCTTTTGCACAAAGAAACGGCTCCTGTAATGTTACTGATCAGTTTAGCCATACCAATAAAGGCCCAGACTTTGCAATTTCCCACTGCTCTCTTTGAAACACACTCATAAGTTCTTACACAGCTATTCTAAGCAATGTTACCTTCAGGGGGTTCAGAGACGGGTGGATTTAAGCAATACATGTGATAACCACGGTCACAGTCATCACAGAAAAGCAGCTGGTCCTGATCCAGGATTGTTATGGGAAAAGAAAGAAAAATAGATATTACTCAGTGGAGCTGAAGGCACTCCATAAACATATACATTTCAGTGCCATAAATATGAAGTTGTACAAGTTGATTTCACATACTGCCATTCAAGAATCTATGCCCCCCCCCCAGGATTCTCTAGGTCAGTGATTCTCAACCTGTGGGTCCCCAGATGTTTTGGCCTTCAGCTTCCAGAAATCTTAACAGCTGATAAACTGGCTGGGATTTCTGGAAGTTGTAGGCCAAAACACTTGGTTGAGAATCACTGCTCTAGGTCCTTCAGGCAATTCTATGATATTGGAAGTTACAATACAGTCCTGTAAGCAGAGGTGGTTCAACCACCAGGCCAACTAGGCAGTTGCCTGTGGCGCGATCTTGTTGGGGGTGCCATTGAGGCAACTCCTGTCTCCTGCGGCCTGCCTCCGCAAGGCATTGAACTGTTTTTTCTGTTGATTTGTTGTAAAACATGATGTTTTAGTGCTTAATTTGTAAAATCTTAATGTAATTTGATGTTTAATAGGCTTTTCCTTAATTCCCCCTTATTATCAAACATTTTCGCTTATCCAACGCTTTTATTTTTCAGTGATTGGTTTGGGGTGGGGGGGGGGGGCGGCGCACAAATTCTGTTCGCCTACACTTGAAAAATACCTAGGGCCGGCTCTGCCTGTAGGAGAACCTAGCAAATTCCTAGAAAGGATACCTCATTCCAACGAAGTCTCATTTCAATTAGGTTCACAATTTTAAAAGGGTTCGCATTTATCCATGGTTTCCCTGTTTCTAAGGTAAGTTCAGGAAAGATAGAAGGATATTGTATCTGAATACTGGAGAAAAATACACCACCATTGTTCATGCTTTCTAAAATGATAGCTGTTACATTTTCACTTTGTCACTGCCTTGTTGCCTGGGCATAAGAATCATACATGATGCAACTTGTATTTTAAATCGAAAAACCTCCTATTGAGTTCAAAACATGACTTAACAAAAAGACACACACACCAATCAAAATGGGACTTCTGCATCAAAATGGCTAAGTTTCTATCCCAAACTAGAGCATTTTCTATATAGACATTTTAAAACAACAGCAGCAATACCATGATTGTTACTTTAAAATGGATCTCCCTCACTATAAAAAGGGAATCCACAAAGTGAGAAATCCCATAGCCATCAATAGTATCAAGAGAAAGTGGGGTGAGAGGATGCTAAGCTCCATCCTTCCCAGAATTGTGGTTGTAGTGATGGGGGTCCAAGCTGCCAATGGACCCTGCCAGCATTGCCTAGAAAAGGATTATGGTTTAGTTATTTCATACTTCGTATAGCCGGGCCTCATATTATAACCCTGCTTTTGATTACAAGAGATAGGTGGATGAGATTATTTGCTTTCTTTTAAACCAGTGGTTCTCAACCTGTGGGCCCCCAGGTATTTTGGCCTATAACTCCCAGAAATCCCAGCCTGTTTACTCACAGGTTGAGAACCACTGCACTGTTCTAAGCTCATATGCCTCCACCTTGGGGTAGCTAATCCCAGAACAGATGGCTATAAGGGAAGAAATTGCTCCCTGCTTTTTACTGTCTCCACACCTAACAGAAGGAAAGGATGGGCCTTCACTTGCAAAGTAAAGCTTTCTTTGTATAGCCACCATGTCTCCAAGGGTTGAAGAAAAGAACAGGATATGTATTTTAAAAATAGATGGGACAGAGACAGAAATAGGCATGGACTAATCAGCGAGGAAGCATGTACCAGCCTCTAATGACTCAGCTATTGTCTTAGTACAATCGTTATCAAACATTTGGTCTTCCAGATATTTTGGACTTCAAGTCCAGTGAATTCCAGCCAACACTGCCAATAGCCAGGAATTCTGAGAGCTGAATCCCCAAACACCTGAATGATCAGAGTGTGGGAACAACTGTCTTAGGATTTGCTGCTTAGTGAGTTCCTGGCCTACCAGTGGCTGCAAAAGCAGCCTGGTTCCCTATATGATGAAAGACCTCTGAACAGTGGTTCTCAATCTGTGGGTCTCCAGGTGTTCTGGCCTACAACTCCCAGAAATCCCAGCCAGTTTACCGCCTGTTAGGATTTCTGGGAGTTGAAGACCAAAACATCTGAGGACCCACAGGTTGAGAACCACTGCTGTAGATACTTGTTTCTGCTATGAAACATCTGCTACACTCGTTAATCTTCAATGTACTCCATGTTGTTTTGTTTGTTTGTTTGTTTCAGCCAGACCACTGCTAGACTAAGCTTTTGAATCACTGCCCAGCTGTGAAAACCCATTGGATGATCCTGGAAAGTCATGCTCTCTTAGCCTCTGAAGAAATCTTGCCAAGAATATCCAATGGCATAAAAGTTACTTTTCTGAGTTCAGATTCTTCCCTTGGTTGTTGCAATTTTGTAGTTTAGTCCTCCTTCACCATCATTTTGCTATGAGTCACACCCCTTGAACTGTTTCAGGGTCATGATGTTGGGCATGGTGCCATTCCAAGGTGAAGCCATTGAGATTCCTATAATATAGGGAACTTATCAAATATTATAATTCTACAATGATCCCAAGTAAGGCTGAAATGCAATGCAGAGTGCATGTAGCAGTTAGAGATCCTGGCTGGGATGTAGCTTTGATGATGGAATTACACCTTCCCATGCTATCCTCAAAAACCTGCCTTGGAGGCCAGGCAGTCCCTTCCCAGCCAGAGGATGCAGGTGAGTGATAATGCTTCCAGCCCTCTCCCAGCAACAAGGCATGATGCACCAATCACCTTGCTGCCAGGTGGAGGATGAACACATCATTGCTCACCACTCTTTTCTCCAATACCTTAGAAATCATTCTCTTCAGGAGCTGCCTGACTTCAAGCATGATACATGGCGCAATGACTGCAAACATGACTTCCAATCATTCTAATGTCATATGTTTGGCTTACACAGTATAAATACTAAGTAGGATGCCACTCCTTGCCAGAGAAGCAAAGACACCAGTGGCTTGACAAAACAAAATAAAGGCTTTATTATAGGAATGCCATTCTGAGACAATATTATTACTTAGGTTGCTCCACTAATTTACCTTCATTCTACAGATCAGCTGAAAGTGGAACTGGCAGGAAGAAAAAATGGAAACACAACCCTAAAACTATTGGATTGTATCACAGAAGAGCCAGGATAGGGAGACACAAGAGATTGATAATACAGGTCTATTACTTCTGGGGCATTCTTAACTCTTCAGTGCAAAGTGTTGTTGCACTCTAAACAGAAAGCATTTTTAAAAGAAGGAGGAGAGGAAAGACATGGCATTACAAAAATTAGAAAGAACTATCTCCTGGTGCTCAAATATGATGACATTTCATTACTGTCTTGTGGTTGGCAAGGCCTTTCAAAGAAGCTGCTTTTGGGGTAATAGTAACAAAGATAAACTTACATCATTTTCAGAGGTTCCACAAAGGCTGCAGGATTTGCACTCAATGCACTGCCATTGATAGGTTTTGACAGCTTCTGTCATGTTTGCTGTGAATTGCAAGCAGGTGGGGTGACCTAAAGAAATAGGAAATGCTCATCATTGGGTGTACTTTCTTGGCTATGTTAATCAAAGTCAGAAACTCTAGGAACAAAACACACATGGACATGGACCAATCACAACATGGGCTCCAAACTAATGGATATCAAAGAGGAAAGCAGGCATTAACCCTTTTGCTGCCGGGCACAAGAATAACCAAAGTCATCCCTTCCCACTTCCCCATTGGCAAAGCAGTTTTATTCAGAGCTCTTAAAAACATTGCACCATTTTCTTCCCTTTCAAGTAAAAAAGAGGAAAGTTAGAGGAAAAGCACTCATAATTTCTTCCTTTTCCAAAGAAATGTGTAAATTTTGAGCTCATTAAAATATGTGGCAGTATTAATAATTTTTCTTAATTTGATTGTCTAGACATCTGCCAACGTACTGCAAATCAAGTATTATTTTTAAGAGCTCTGCACTTCCAAAGTTGGTTCGCAGAGAAGAAACCAAACTGCACAGCTAACCTTTCAGGATAAAAAACAAAACAAAACAAAAAGACCTCCCAACTACCCACAGAACCGAAAATAACCTACAAAAGGAATAAATGAAGGAAAGCTAGCATAACAGTCACATCTATCAGGGAAGGACAGCTGCTGCCAGGACTCTAGCCCCCTCCCCTACATGCGTGTCGACTCCAGCTTTGCAAAACAGCAGGACTACGGTAGCAGGATCAGCAATGAGGGGTTCTGGAGGGGGAGGAAATACAAACAAACAAACCAAAGGTAGGGTCAGTGTTCCTTCTGTAAAACAAGAACAACAGCTGAGATACTGATAACAATTCCCTCCAAATTACATCCCTCCCCATCTCGGCATCTTTCTCAAAATGAATAGTTTGGAACCCATTATCAGCCCTGTCCAAACATTAGCATGCTCCAAATACACAGATGGGTGAAAGTAGACCAATGGCACATGTGTCTGCATTACACACTTGTCATTTCATGTATCTGTGTTGGTTTCATCCTCCTCACCGCTTGCTATTATTAGCAGTTGGGAGGAAATGATGTAGGCTGGCTGGAATGAAATTGATCGGTGTCAGAACCTTGCTCAAGATGAACAGGGTCACAAGAAACACCAACTTCAAGCATTGAGAATTTCCAAAGAATTTATTCTCCCTCTGTAATCAGGCTTTCCTTTCTTTCAGCCTCTCAAAGGGGATATTGGTTCAGTTGTAAAATCATTTAGGCTTAAACTACTCATGTGTACCTTTCCCAAAACATCATTTTTCAAGTAAAAGGAGCTGCAGGAGGCTGCAAACTCAAAGGGAGCAAGTGTGGAAAAGAGGGAGGTGTTGCTTCAGGCTTTATCCAGTTCCTCTGGTCAATTCTAGGGAAGAATACAAAAACACCAACATATTTTCTCCCTGGAAATGGAAAAATAGTCACATGAAAATTATGACCTGGGGGGTAGAGAAAATAAATAAAGGGGAAATCCTCCTAACCATTATTCTTCCTCCCAAGGGTGCTTTTTAAAAAGTAAATAAAGTCAACCACATCTACTCCAAGGCTTGGAGTAGAGCAACTGGCTCTACTCTGAGCCTTATAGTTTCATCTTGTTTTGCTATTCAGATATCACTTTCTAAAGTCACCACTGAAGTGCTGCTATGATCATAAAGCTAGTGAATGTCCTCTCCAGACATTTGCTTGCAAATGTAACCATCACTGTGCTATTTTGCCATAGCATAGCTTACATCTGTTCCTTTTAAATTATTAAAGAAGGGATCCTACTTTTTAGTTTGCCATCTTTCTTTGTACAGCTACGCTGATATTAATTGTGAATCTGGATAGTTCCCATCAATTTGTGGGCCCTTCTGCACTGACCATATAATACATTTCAAAGCAAACTCAAGGCCATGATGGCCACAAAACACAAGCTGGCAATGCACACATCTAGAGGGAAACCACACATTTAATAAGTCTCAGGAAAATTTGAGTTCAGCAACAACAAAAATGCACTGCCAAAAATGTTCCAAAGGCATGGCTGGGCAGCAAGGGGCTATTCAAACTCTAGGAAGGTAATTGATTGCCTCTACTGCTGTCACAGGCATGGTCATCTGATTACTTGTACAGCAAAAGAGATTCCTTCCAAAGTGGTTCCAAGCTGGATTATAGTGTCAGTGTAGAAGTGTCCTGAATGTATTTTACATATTGAAACTAGCATCCCCATTGGTTCTTCCAATGACATAGCTAATAGCAATGTACTATATAGAGGTAACAGACTGAAGAAAAAACAAACGTTTATGGAGATTTCCATTATCACCTTTCACAATATAAATATTCTTCCAAGACCAGTTCCTGGATTGGGGGGTGGGGGTTGAATTAGGCTCATACCATGAAATGGGGGGAAAATCACCCATTCCACATTCTTCATTTAAATTCCATCCTTTCAGGCCCATTGCTATTAGAGAGGAAAACATGCAAGCAATGCATAGCTGCATTTCCACAGCTAAGAGCATATCCGAAGGGAGCAATATGGGCAAGGGCAATGCAGTTCAAGGGAAGGGCTAAACATCATATGCTGTGACTCCAAATCTCTGTTGGAGGACCTATGTTACTGTTTTGGGGACTTCAGCGTTACTTCTCATCTCAACTGCACCCTTCTTCCCATGTCTTTCTTTTTCTTCCTATGTACCTTCTCACTGGCAGATACCCAATACAAAAGAAAACCAAGATTATGTATGTGCCTTTGTCCCTCTCAGTCATTTTTCAGCTAAGGCCAAAGTATATTGCCCTCTAATGGAAGTATCCAGCAAAAGCAAATCACTTCTCCTAAGACAACTTTAAATATGTGTGTGTGTGTGTGTGTGTGTGTGTGTTGCATATGTGTTTTGTGTGTACATGTCTTCAGGTTGACTGTTGACTTATGGTGATCCTATGAATGTTATAGTTTATAGGAATATAGTTTATAAGTTTGTCACTGTCTCCTATGGCATATGGTATTACTTGGAGGGTTCTCCCTCCAAGTACTCACCAGGGCTGACCCTGCTTTGCTTCCAAGACCAGATTGGATCCAATGCCCTCAGGGTGTTTGAGCCTCCAAAGAACTCAGAAATCCAACATCCAGCCATATGCCACTGTGAAATAATTCAGGTTTCATGTTCATCTTTCTACTGCCTTATAATGACTTCAGCATTTCAGCCAGAGCCTTCTGTGAAATTATTTTGTTATAGGTCCCTTTCCCAAGTGTAATGTTGTTTTGGCCACATCTGGAGAGAAATTGATGTGATTCTTGCAAAAGAGCTGGTTGCCTAATATATACATACAATTTTTAAAAGTAGCTGTCATTAATTGTGGAACCTTAATGGCCTGAAACTACATTAAGGCCAGGAGCAATTGGTATATGCGGACATCCAATGACCGGTAACGACCTTAACACAGCTCATTTAGGCTTCTTAATTAGTGAATTCTTTGCCGCAATATTAATTATGGCCAAGAACTCTTAGCCACAGCCACCAGACATCGAAGACTAAATGAATATGTTTCTCCAAAGGAGACTCAGATGGCTTCAGAAAAGATTATAATAGCAATTTACTGTCAAAAACCAAGTCTATTTTTTTTCTTTTGCTAAATGTTATTTCCTCTAGCAAGGATAAGTGAGCTACAGGATGGTATTAAGGTATTTTGATAGCCACAATTACATCTATTCATGGAAAAGCAACCTCACCCTTTGCCTGGCCCTAGTAGCTCTTGGCATTTGAGTCAACCCATTGCTTAGACTGGAAGGTCCTCCTTCCCTTTCCACCCACAAATACCAACTTTCTGATAGCTAAAAATAGCGTCTATAACTTCATGATGGGTTCACCATACGGTCAGTTTAAGCTGGAACTTTGGAATGTCTTCCCGCCAGCCCTCATTCAGCCAATTAGTGCCTACCCTGAAATTGTGGGTCATTATTTATTTTAATTGAGCACTGATCAATGGAATTTTTTTCCACCTGTGCAGATCATCATGGACATCTCAGATTTTGAGTCTGCATTATGCTTTTCTTCTCCTGCTTCTCTCATATATTGGTTAGAAATACGTCAGCATTAGGAAAGGACATAGGTTTTCAAGCATTAACTAGGAAAGAGCATTCAAGGTTCTATGGAATAATTTTTGAAGGCATACATTTAGACTTCATCTACACTACCATATAATCCAATTTGAACTGCATTATAGTGGTTGGTGTAGATGCATATAACACAGATTGGACCACACTGAACTGGATTATCTGAGTCTATAATGCCATATAATCCAGTTCAATGCAGTTAATTGGCATCCAGAAACTGGATTATATGGCAGTGTTAGTGGGGACTTAGTAAGACTAAGAATAGGGACCTCATCACATTAGGAAATACTGTTTCTGATACAGTTTGAGAATAATTTTGAACAGATCCCATCATATGACATTCGACCCATCCTGTCAGTAATCTGTCAAAATCCATCTGCAAAAGTCGCAGAAATTGAATATTTGCAAATGAGATTCTTATAGTTGTATTTAAAATACTACAGAGTTTTCTGTCACTCAAGCACTGTTTTTGTATGTGACTGGGAAATCAGTACGCATCCCTTCAGCAATGATATGACTTGAAATTTGGGGGCAAAGTCTCATGCTTTTGGACTGTTCATGGAAGTGGCCGCCAATTCTCTTTGGGACATTGAAGGAGAAAGATTTCCAGGATTAAGGAAATTGGGAATTGAATGAATCAATAATCTACAATTTACAAATCTGATAAGATTCCTCAGAACTCCTTATTTCATGCCAAAAGGTAGTGATCAGGCAAACGCATTTACTATGCAGAAACATGAGAATGTTTTCGAATCTTGCAAGAGTGGTAGTTTGAGACTTCGAAGCTACATCACTACAGTTTTAGAAAAACAAAAATTTTTAAAGGTCACGAAGTGACATAGGGAGTCTTCAAAACAAATTGGGAAGAGCCAGTTTTCCATGGTGTGATGACTAAAAGCAGAATATTTTTTTTGAAGATAAAACTGTAGTATTTGGGTATGATGGGGTCAGTATGCATTCCATCTGAAAGCAGTATGCAATCAGTCTGTAAAAAAAAAAAACTGGATGCACACCGATTTAGATAGATTATATCCCAATGTGATGAGGTTCCTAGTCTGAGCTACCACATCACTAATGGGAAGCAAAGGAAAGCTTACTTCCAACTTCATCCTTCAGCCCAGATTAAACTAAACAACACTCAAAATACAAATGTAAAAAGCATCGAAGCATTTGCACTAGAGAAGTACCAGACTGTGATGATAAAGCTGTCAATACAATGACTGTCTCATCACAGGTGTGTGTTTGCTGCATTCCTCCCTACCCCTGATGTTGTACTTCTCTTAACACAAACCAATGGTTTGTTTTGTCTACCTGACTAGGTGAAGTCTATCACATACTATTTTCTATATGGGACATGAGAATTACATTGTTTTGTTGATATTTTGTGGTTGTGCATCTTTAGAAAAGCACCATCCACCCAAGGCCTACTTAAGTATTTCAAGAGTCAACAACATATTGGTATACCTTAGCAACCAATGTTATACTGCTAAACTAACGGCACTCGATTAAAGGATGGCACAGACCTTACAAAAGAGTCTAATTATCTTCTCAGAATTCAGTTCTGCTTAAAGCACATCTTTACTTATATCAGAATTAAAAATCCAGGAAATAATACATGATCTGAAATTATGTTACAGCCACAATTCTGTATACATGTGAAATACCAAACTCAATCATTATTCAGTGTATGTAAACCTGTTTTAGCTACTGAGTTCATTTCACATTGAAATACAGCTGTACCTGGAAAAGTGCTACTTCAAATTTTAGGTAAAGGTGAATTGAACATGCCTAATTATTGGTACAATCTGTCCATGGAGAAACCTTACATCCTAAGTCATCTTCCATTTGCAGACATATCCTATGATACGAACTCTGCTCATAGGATGTGCTTACTAGTGGATGGTGACTTAGTTCCCAATTGTTTACAACAGTATGAATCTATTACTATCCAACCAGCAGATAAAAGCACTACAGTTGTGCTAAATGCTACCAACTACATTACAGCAATCAACACACAGTTGTTGGGCCTGTTCCTGCCAAGACTCACCACCAACTTGATCCTCTGAGGACTGTTATGGTATAGCAATTATATCTGTCCATTCTGCTGGCTCACTACGATGTGGGGAAAGGATATTATATATCTGAAGGGAAGAAAAGAACAAACTTTTCAAAGGCTTGTTATAGTGTTTACATTTAATCTATCTATTTTAAATAAATACCTAATAAAATTATGTCTAATAAATTCTATACATCTAATAATACTAGATTTGAGTTTCTCACATAACAAATTACATAGCAATCTATGATTATATACAATGTTAAGTCCCAAATATCCTTTCAAGATCATTTGTCCTTCAATACACCATATGTGTATCTATTGAGTTTGCTGTGACAACTTCAATAATTAAGGAATTCCCTTTCCATTCAAACATGTGGACATGATGGGGTTGGCTTTTGAAGCAAAGTAGAAGCTGTTAAGAAGTGGTTTTTCTTGAATTCTTCTGATTTTAATTATTTTCTATATTTTAAATCTAGGTGCTAGAAGGAATTGTTGCCCCTGTTCATTCCCCATCCTATCAGATTCTGAAGTAACTTGGGGACTGCCAGTATACTCCTCTAGTCATTTTCTAGTCTAAAAGTACAATCAATCAATTAATAATCAGCAAAATATATTTACATATAATTTATGTCAACTTTAGCTTCTGTACCTTTCCTTCTTTTTTTGTAACTAGTGAAATTTTGTAACTAGTGAGCATCCCATGTTGCCTGTGTGTTTGTTTGCCCATTTGTACTTCAGCAACCTCATAATTTCTTAAGTATGATCCCTGCAGATCAGAAAGGCTCTAATTTTGTCAGCACTCAACATCAGCATTTGCTACTGGAGAGAGTATTTTGCATTTGTGAAGGAATCTTACCTTTGGGTAGGCAAAGCCACCAAATGAACCAAATATAGATCAAAATACACTAGAGTCTCCCTTATCCAACATAAACGGGCCGGCAGAATGTTGGATAAACGAATATGTTGGATAATAAGGAGAAATTAAGGAGAAGCCTATTGAACATCAAATTAGGTTATGATTTTACAAATTAAGCACCAAAACATCATGTTATACAACAAATTTGACAGAAAAAGTAGTTCAATATGCAGTAATGCTACGTAGTAATTACTGTATTTACGAGTTTAGCACCAGAATATCACAATGTATTGAAAACATTGACTACAAAAATGCGTTGGATAATCCAGAACATTGGATAAGTGAGTGTTGGATAAGTGAGACTCTACTGTATGGCCTTTTTCTCTGGGAAGCTAATTAGTGTGTGTGTGTGTGGGGGGGGGGGGGGGAACAGCAAGTACCAAATGCTTATCTATTTGACATGATTTAAGTAGTCACTGGGGAAAAGGTCAGAAGAGAAAGAGGGGATTTTTTTCATTGGTTACTCTTACAAGATAAATAAAATAATAAAACCATAAGTAACTATATGTTTTAAGCTTGACTATTGTATTTTATGGATTATTGTTAATGATTTCAGATGTGTTGCTATTTTTATTGATTTGTTTGGCATTGAATTTTGCCAGTTGTTGTAAGCCGCCCTGAGTCCCCTTGGGTGAGAAGGGCAGGGTAGAAATGTTGCAAATAAATAAATAAATAAATAAATAAATAAATAAGATCAAATATACAGGAAAGCATCACAAAGAGAAAAAACAGGTCAGGGCAAGAGAGGGCACAACAAGACAACAAAAAGATGCAGGTGAAAAATTCAACAAAACATGCATTTTCCCTTGCAGATCACTTAATAGCCCGTGATATACAAAAAGGCAATCTATTGGCTAGTAACCAATCAGACGCTGGATGTGAAACCATCCTCAACTTCCAATAGCTGAGCTCCTGCCAGGGAAGACCACTTAATTCTATAAAATAAGAGCATCAGACAATTTTTCTACCCATGCCAGGCTGACACCTAAATCCAAACAGTAATTATAGACTAACATGTTGAGATCTCTTATTAGCATAGTTTGCTCACAGTTCTGCCTATTCCATTAAATAGTAACTGTTCTGCTTCACCTTCACCTTCACCATAGTCTGGCCATGTTTGACATTACTAGTTGCTAAGTAAACCTTTTGCTCCTTGCCACTGCCATTGCTGGGAACGCACTCAAATCACCTTGCATCGATGCATCAGCTTGTTAATATACTGGCTAGGGCATCCAACACTGAACAATTCCTGGGGCTGAATTAGGTCACTGCAACCTCCAGGAGCACACACACATACACACACACACACAGACACACACACACCAGTACATAGCACAATGAGCAAAGCATTATGGGTAATGAATTGTTAATTGCCAAAGGCAGCTAGACTGCTTAAACAATCCCAGCGGGGAAGAAACCTGCCTCCGAGCACTGCACAGATTTGGAGCACAAGGGGAGCAGCGAGAAGACCAATCCGGGGGGAAGGGGACCCAGAATTTAAACTCTTACTGGAAATGCTCTTAAAATAAAATAAAAAAACCTCCTCACTCCCCATAGAAAAGGCAAGTAGATTCATTTAGGATAGTGAGGTGTCTATCAAGCAATATATCTTTGGGAAAGGGCATTTTATATTCCTGGCTGTCAGACCAGGGAAACATATAGAATATATGCCAAAAGAAGGCTTCTGATAAAATCTGGGTGTGTGTGTGTCTACATAACCGAGCAACTAGGCACTCCATCTGTAACCCCTTTTCAGTTTCCTGATGCCCTCAACAAACTTAATCACAGGAGAAAACTCCCATACGGTTCAGGAATTTCTCACCATGTGCTGCAGTCGTTCCAAACAGGCCGGTTCACAGAGCTTGCAGTCAGCTGGCAAGCTTACTAACCCTTTCAAAATGTGCAGCCAAGCACAAACGACATGGTCATGGATTCTAAAAATACAGGGCAGCAGACCGTTTTTTTTTTAAAAAAATAAAGCTTATCAAGCAACACTTTTTCATAAACACCCACATAACTTTGAACTTTAATAATGCTTTCATTCATCCTTCCAATATTGTTTCTGTGTTAGTACAAACAGCGCTGTGACTGTATGACCTGTCAATTTGCCCAACATGTAGACAGAGTCAAGACAATACTTACAAAAAATGCAACTATGCCGTTTCTTGTTGGTGAATGAGAAAAAAAACTCCAAATGCATCTTCTATCATTTCACTCTCATCTGTAACTACCTCAATGACCTTCTAAAAGATCGAAGAACTAAATTTTCCACCTTTTCAATATTTTTTTAAAAAAACATATATCTTCTTCACTGTATAAAGGTTGTTTTTTCCTTATTCTGCAAATAACATACTTCCAACCCCACTTAGAATTTTTTTAACATGACATTGATTTATTTTGTATCAGAAAAGTCAACTACATTCAAGTAGGGGAGTTATTTGTTTGATGGAAAATTGGAAGGGGACAATTTTTTATCCCAAAGCTAGTTTTATACATTCAGTAGTTCCAAAGAGTTTTTATTACAAAGCATTTCTGTAATCTGGCACAACTGCAAGCTATTCTCATCTGTGTCCCTGAATCATTCCCGTGACTATTTCATAGCCTACAACATTTCACAGATGAAAAATTGAATGTGTTTAGCTAAATAACTTCAAAGTGTGATCAAATGAGTATCGCCAGGCAATAGGTCGCAAGTTTATTTAAAGAAGAGAGACCTGGAGTGTATACAGTGTTCCCCCACTACTTCACTACGGACTCGCTGTTTTGCAGAAAAATCGTTTATTTATTTATTTGTCCACCCCATTGCTGCTTCTCCTCCTCAGGGCTGCCCCCTTGCTTCATGCCTGCCATGTTGCCCTGGCTGCCTCTGCTCCTGCAGACAGGGAAGAAGGAACACCGCTCCGCCTGGTAAGTGAGTGAGCGAGCGAATGAGTGAGGGTGGGTGAGAGAGTGAGGGAGTGAGGGCAGGCGGTGGCAGGGCGGCAGAAGAGGAGCCTGAAAGAGGCAGCCAGGCTCCTCTTTTGCCGCCCTGCTGCCGCTCACTCTCACTCTTTCACCCACCCACCCCTCGCTCGCTCGCTCACTTACTGGGCGGAACAGCGTTCCTTCTTCCCTGGCTGCAGGAGCAGAGGCAGCCAGGGCAACATGGCAGGCACGAAGCAAGGAGCCTGCTGGCACTGGTAGAAAAGGCTTCACGCTCCCCGGGGCTTGCAAGGGGGAGAAAGGCCACTTAACCAGGCATGTAGCCAGAGGGGGAGCTTGAGAGGCTTCAGCCCCCACCCCCCAAAATTCTCTGGGTGGTCCGTGAGAAAGCCTTACATTTATTATTTAAACTGTTATGTTTATTCATATCATGATCTGATCACCATGCTCAATATATCCCATATGCATGAGGGTATTGGGATAACCATACAAAAGGTTTGCTAGGGTAGACCCTCTCCCGCTCAGACTTAGCCCCCCCCCCAAAACAAAAATCCCCCCCAAAAAAAATCCTGGCTACGGGCCTGCACTTAACTATTGAAATCATGTTTAAATATTGAAATAAAAATCGTATCCTTACTTTGTGGATTTTCATTTATCGTGAGTGGTCCTGGAATGTAACCCCCACGATAAGTGAGGGAATATTGGATACGGAGTTTGGGAAGAAAAATGGGGGACCCCAATGCCCCCGTTGTAAATATCAAGGCATCATTTCTTCGTCTCCTTTCCTTCCTGGGTATATTGAATCCAAACAATGTTTGCATTTTGAACTCAATTTGCAGCAAGCAAAGTAAGCTGATGGCAAAAGGAGGAAAGAGTAGGGGGAAAAAACTGGGACATTTTAAAGAAACCAAAGAAGTGGAATAACTTGGGTAGTTGCTAACAAACTGGTACAGCTGGAGTGCATACTATCTGGTAGATGCCTGTGAAATATGAATAAGGGGACATTTGAAACAAGAGAAAAATGTTTTATGTCTTCTCAGAGCTGGGTCAGTAATGTGTTATTAAAATCAACACCTGGTGTCACATGTGAAACACTTGCATATTAGACGGATGAAATTTCAGGTTATTTAAACTCAGACTTTAATATATGTATAAAGACATCTTCAGAATTTGATGGTGTCTTCTAACCCCTCAAAGCCAAAAAGAGAAGCCTTTACCTTTATCTGTGTTTCGTTGTTCCTAGGCTTTGAATGTTTGCCTTTGTGTCTGTATATGCTGGAATTTGCCCTGAGTCCAAAAGATTATAATAAAACCATTTTATATATTAAAAAGCTTTATAGTAAAACACCCGATTTCAAAGTATTTGGTGCATTCCATCATTTCACTGGGCAGAATTATCATGGAACAGCTGCTTATGATAGGAAAAAAATCATTTTTACCCAAAACACTAAATATACAGTCTTCTCAGCTATGTGTGTGTATGTGCATTCGAGTGACCCGTTGACTTATGGCACCGCCATGAATTTCATAGGGTTTTGTTACGCAAGAAATACTCAGAAGTGCTTTGGCCAATTCCTTCTTCTGAAATATAGCACCTGGTACTTGTTGGCGGTCTCTCATCTAAGTATATCCTCTTATTATTTATGCAAAGAAGTTATTTTCAACCAACTGATAAGTGGCATTTTAAAAATAAACTTTATTGTTTATAATGTTGCTCTCAGTAAGAATATAAAAAACTTAATTAGATATTGATCTTTGTCTTCGTTCAGTTAGAACCAGTTCTTTCCATCATAAATAGATCATTAGCCAATGATTTTTTTCTCCTAGTAGCATAACAGCAATTGTTAATTTTATTGCCATTGGGAACACAGCCCGATATTTGGAAAACTGAATAAGAACTGGTTACTTCTGATGCTTCTGGTGATAAGGGCAGAGGTTGAATTATCTCTATGTCAGATTAGTATAGTCTTCTATCTTTGAGAGCTGATATCAGTGGACAGGGACCTGATATCAGTGGACATAGTCTAATTCCCCCCTAAGATCTGACTTGGTATGAAAGCTCTTTGTGTTCCTAAAAATGTTAACTATATAGCAAAGTCACATGTTTTACTGGTGTTTTTCTTCCTATTTGGATCTGTTTGATTTTGAGGAACATATATTCATTTAGTCTTGTTTTAGGACTCCTAGTTCCCAACAGAGTTAAAAATAATGCAAAGTTCTGTTGATGATCCATATTCTCCAGTGTTCCTTCTTTACATATTTGTGAAGCACCTAATATGATTGGATTACATCAAAGCCTTAGCTTTTACACAAGTAAAGGTATTTTATTCAAATAAAGTTATTAATGAACCATTTCAGAAAGCTTTCACAAGTTCCACCAAATGTGAGCATAGGATGCAGGTGAAACTTCTCTTGTGCCAACAGGGAGACATGGCCATCACAGAGACTTTCTGTTTTCCCTCAAAAAGCTCTTTGGACACAGGAGTACCACTAGCAATGTGCAGGAGCCGATAGCAAGCACTCTGGAGCTATGTGCAATGTAGCTTTGAAGCCACCCAGTCCAAAACCCTGTCAATTCAGATATATGAAGCAATGCCTTAAACATGCACACACAATTGTTCTCTAGGTGGGTTGTGCAAACAGATCAGAAAGAATTTGCCATTTTAAATGCCATGCTTTACTCTCTGTATTTTCTTTCCTTCTGATCTATTTAACTCCCTCTCTTCTTGCTTTATAGACCATCTGCCTCTAATAACAATGCGACATCTAGAATTTAAGCAGGTAAGGCTTTCCCTGGCATTGAGCAAAAGGAGGGGAAACCTGTTTTATATTAAGAGCATAAGAATCAGGTAATAGCAATCAAATCTTTGTTTGATAGTAACCAAACTTTTGCATAAGACCAAGAAAACTCCATCTCCTTTGCTTCTAAAAGTAAAACTACTCTAGCTCTTTGCTGTCAAAAAGTGACATGGGCATTGGAAGCTTTAGGCCGGGCCACAATACCTGAATGAGAGTCTCATCCTTTTATTAAAACAAAGGGGGGGGGGCAGCAGGCCAGAGCAGATTTTTAGAGAACACAAGTGGTGCAGGAGAGAGCAAATATTGCTCCTTCTCTCAATTCTGCAAACAAAGATCGCTTCCTGCAGCAGAAGTATCTATCCGGATCCTGCTCTTGATCTATGCATTATGCAGTGGGCACCAACTGAGCTCTTAGTCATCTGGGGAGTGGAAAGAACAAAATCAAGAAGCACATAATTGAAAAACTACAAGTAGCATTACTGTACAAGCAAGAGTAATTTAACATGACTTCAAAGATCTGACTTTGCCTAATACCGATTTAGATCTACAATGCGCATTTTGTATTCTGACTATTCCAATATATATTGAAAATAAAGAGTAATGTTTTATTTGAAGATATTAATCTGTGCTGTCACACATAATTTTTTATATGGAGGTATAACCGATTACATTTTTAATGTAGATTTTTTTCTGGATGGGACACACAAAAAACTCGAAGTGGCTATGCAGAAATGAAAAACATCATCTTATGGAAGAGAATGGGAAGATCCTATTGATACATAGCAGAGCAATGAACTTAAAATTTAGTGTACATGATAAGCAGCATTTAAATTTTATCTTTCAAAAATGGTTAGGTTTATAGTAACCTTATCTCAACATATTATCATGATTAATAATATATTACAGGAGGGCACAACTTACAATTTTATATTCTGTTTTACATTTTATTACATATGTGAGCTGCTTATTTTATATGCAGAAATACTATCTTAAATCAAATTGCTAATCTCAACCGAACACCCACGGAATACCCAAGAACTAAATGAGAAGTCAACACTTGTGTAAATTGTATTAATACCATAGGTCTACTATTGCTAAGACATCTAGCTGCTTTTTTCCAAGATAAAGGTTACCTACCTATACAGATATTTTAATGATAGTTTTATTATTATAATGTCCTTATAGTCTTAGCAATATTGCCTAGCAGGATCTTCCTGCAGAAGATATAGGTTTCATTCAATGGTATCTCCATGTTGAGATTTTCAGAAAGCAGTTTTGGGAAAACCTTAATCTTGTCAGTAAATTAAACTAGACCAGAGATGGGGGAACTATGGCTCTCCAGATGATACTGGACTCATACAGTATAGCCAATGGCTGTGGGCAGTTCAATACTCACATGGTCGCATGTTCTACATGGACTAGACAGCAAATTAGCCTCTGTGTGAGATAGTTTTATATATGCAGTTACCTTCTTAGATGTCACAGTAACAGGGGAATGATTTTACAGGCAATCAAAATAACACTGGAAAACAAAAAATGCTATACAGTATGACCCCACCTATCCACAGATTCAATATCCACCGTTACACTTACCCACAGTCCAAAGAATATTTCCTCCTGGAAGCATTGCAGGCCTCTCTAGGTCCTCCAGTGTGATTCTATGATATGCTTCCAGCTCAAGTATAGTCAAAATATAGGGTTTTCTATTATCCACAGCTTTGAGTATCACTGGAGGGAGGTGTCTTGTAACTTATCCTCCATAGATAGAGGAGGGTCATACTGTACTCAGTTTCATGTTCCATTTTGAAATTCATGTTTAAAAATCACTAAGAAACCAAATAAAAAATCCAGATGGAAAAAGATAACAAAAAGAAGTAGAGAAGGAAGTTTTATTTTCAGCATGGAGAACAGCATTGTAAACAATGAGGACTTTAAAAACTATGTACAGCAATTGCAGTTTTACAAATTTTTCTTTTTAAAAAAACTTGGATAAAGAAATATTTACAGAGAAGTAAACAGGAGATGCCTTAGAAGTAGATTGTATATGGACACAAAATACAAATGAGTACAATTTGCTGAAGTTCAATATGGATGTTCCTTCTTTTTGGCTAATTGAAATCTTTTTTTAAAAAAAATGTTAGTGTAATTGTAGCCAGCAGATTCCACCTGATATTTACTGAAGTAGCTTTCTATAGTTATGAAGCATCCCCAATTGATGACATGGGTAGGTGAGGGTGGAGGGGCTACCTCTGATGCTACCCACCACTGATTTTAGCTATGCACCAGGGCAATGTAATGTACTGTGGTTTTAGCTCTTCAGATTAATTTGATTACACAATGCAGATTTCATTTAATGCATTTCACATAATATGGATCCTTTCTGGCCTGAGCAGTGTTCTAATACCCACCATCCCTGAGACAGCAACTAGATTCAGAATTTGCAGGGCTGCGTCTATGCCACTGTAATATATTTCAAGGTGATGTCAAGTTTCCAGGCTTGCAAGCTGGGTGGAAATGCACTCTGACTGTGTTGCACAACCTACTACATGTCATACCCCAACTTAGAGATTCTTCATCATATGAAGAACCAGAGTCCCCAGCTGACAACCCAACTCTGAAATGCCAAGAGACTAAGAAAGCATCCAGGACTATAAAAAATAGCTAAGGGTTCGACCTCACCAGATGAGGGGATTTCTGCATTAGAGCATGAGGCAGAGCAACTTCTAACTCACAGGGAATGTCAGCCTGTAAACAGAAGTATAAGACTGCAGTAGAGAGGTTGCTTCTGTTGAGGATATCTGCTATCAGCCTCTTGATCAGCTACAGAACCTGGCAGCATCTGTGCAAGAATTGCTATTTATGGTAGAAAGACTGATGAAGACTACACATGACCTAGAATTTTCTTGACAGCTTGCTATCTAGAAATTCCTCTCTATTGGCTATCCTGGTATCTGACCTTGACTGAACACTGAAACTTCTCTCAAAGCCTGCTGTATTTGATTGACAACCTTGCAAAACTTGACCTGTTATGAATCAGCTCTGTTTCTTCAACCACTTTCATCTGCCTTACCTAGGCCCCTTTTACACTGTCCTTATATCCCAGGATCTGATCCCAGGTTATCTGCTATGAGTCTCCACTGCCATATAATCTGGGATAAGAAGATAATTTGGGATCAGATCCTGGGATATAGGACAGTGTAGAAGGGGCCCTACTTTGTTTGGCGGCATCCTGTGTTGTTGACCATGACTCAACTTCCAGGACATTCTTGATCTGCTCTAGGCTTCTCTGTGTGCCTACTGGTCTGAGACTTCCCACTAGAAACAGAAATTATGACTCCCAGAATCCCACAGTCAGCAATCTTACTGACTGCAGATTATGGGAGCTGTAGTTATAGTATTATCTATCAACAGAGTTGTGTATTGCTCACTGAATTTCAAGAGAGAAACTTTCAGTTATAAATTCTTAAAAAATGATCTTGTATTACTTTTAATCTACTATTAGACTAAGCACTCATATGCATACTTACTAGGAAGTAGGTCTTATTAACTTCCTGAAAATTACTTCTGATTAAATTAATATGCACAGAATCATACTGAATGGTACATTTCCAAGTCATGGCAGTCCCCTTCACACAAAGGACTGACACAATCTGGTGAACATAAATTCCTGGAAAAGTTAAAACAGAATGAGTTATCCAAATAACTTTCCATAGGAATACATCTATATCCATTGAATCTGGCATCTTGCTCATACATCATTCTCCAAAATGTATTAGGATACATTGTTCTAGCACAACTCTTCCCTCTGCACACTACCAAGGGAACATTTTAAAAGTCATCTGAAAAGCACCAGTTGTCACATTGTTGCATGTAGAACTCAAGAAATTACAATAGAGAAACTAAATATGACTAGCTCCCATTGGATGAATTCTACTACTTCTGGAAAATGGCGGTTAATTTTTAATGTTGCTAGCTGCTCCAAAAGAGTATTTCAAATGCCTCCTCCAAGAATTTTGGGAATGCAAGTTTATTGCCAAACATATTGTCCTAGTTACCCAACTCTGGATTTCTTGTATTAGTTATCTTTATTTGCAAGCAGGTGTTGGCATGAATTATTCACTCAATAAGGTAACTTTGCAGGCAACAGAATATTTTTCCTTTTAAAAAGTATCAGGCTTCAGTGGTGTTATTGCTAAGAAATGGCAATGCCTAAGCTTCCTCTTACTTTATACTCCTGGCAGAACACACTTTAAACTCTTGTGACAAATAACCATCCAGAATCTAGCATGATTCTTCAGAAAAATTTGTTTGTTTGTTTAAAATTTTGTTTTGCTTATTCTAATACATTCACACACAAAACATTAGCAGACATTCAGGAAAATGAGCCAGAGCAACTTTGAACTTACCATATCCACTTTGAAAAAATAAAAACACCCAGCATGTGTACGAATGGCATCTTTAAAGTAAGAGAGAGCAGTTTAATCTTTATTTTCATAAATTAAAAAAAGCCTTCTCCTGAAAGCAAATAGCCTATATCTTACATTAAACACTGTTTAAAAAGTCCCTTCTTCACAAAAAAGCAAAATGATTTTTAAACAAAAATAACTGTGCAACATCAGCCCTACATTTCTCTTTTAAATACTGAAATAAATAAAATAACCTGTTCTATTTTTGTTGAGATTTTCTGGAATTTCTTTGTCATTTTTAGTCATTACTATTGTCAATCAGTTCCAGTTTGATCTGGTCTTATATATACAAACGTACACACTAGCTCACACAACACTTGAAGAAAAAGATAGTTTGTTTTTAAAAATGTAAGGATTCTCTTTGTATTGCACAAGCCTAGGGAAACCCCAAGACTTCTCTGAGCAAGTGCCAGCAGGCATTCCCCAGTCCAGGCTCCTGTGTGGGAGGAGACACAGGTTGAGAAAGGATCAGGCAAGGAGAGGAGATCAAAGCATCCTGGCAAATCTTACTTGGCTTCTTCCATAGTTTTCCTGATGGATTCAGAATTCAAGTGAGCACAGGATCATCATCTATAGAAGGAAGGGCAAAGAAAGGGAACACTAAAAACAAACCCTCAAACAATAATAGTAGTAATAACAACTAGTAGCAGCAGTACTTGGCCCACATAGCAGCAACATACATTTCAGAAATAATGGCTTTCAACTGGGCAGAAAAGAATAAAGATGTAAAACTTCATCAATTCTTGTCTGCAAGAATGAATACTTTTTCCATTTTCTCCTTACCGTATATACTCATGTATAAGTCTACAAATTTTAATCAAAAAATCAACCCAAAACCTCTGGGTCGACTTATCCACAGGTCAATGTAAGTACTGTAAGTATTTAATTCTTATTTTTAAAAGGAACCATCCCCTTCTCTGAGTAGAGTGGCAAAAGGTGAGAGCTTTATTCTCTCCACCATGGTTCTGCTTCTGACATTTTTGAATGCCTTGGTATAAAATTTCCCACTGTAGTGGCTAGGGGCAGCTGGCCCTCAAAGGCATCACTGTTTTTTTTTCCTCTCTGCAGAACGAACTTCAACTTATCATATAAAAAATCATAATTTCGGCCCCCAAACCTGAGCTTCACACATAAATAAGACTGACTTATACACAAGTATATACTGTACTTTAAGAAGGTTATCACAAACTGCACAGTTCTAAAAGACTATTTGCTTTATGGAACTTGCTCTATGCAAAAAAAAAATGCATGTGATTTTCTACATAGAAATCTGGGGGCTGTTTTACACAGAAAATAACTGTTTTTCAGAGAAATGTTATTGTCTGCACATAAAATGCTATTTTCTGCACAGTAAATGTCTGCTATGGAGCAATTTGTTTTCTGCACCAAAATGTTATTTTCTGTTTATAAAATATTGTTTTCTCCATTAAAAACTCATTTTCTGTGCAGAAAGACTTTTTCTTTTACAGAAAATGTATTTTCTATGCAAAAAATACACACATCTGCATGCCTTTTCCACACAAAAAGTAATAAACAGCACAATGTTCACCCATCTATGATTAGGTCAATCAAAGTTTCCAAATGCTGAAGAAAGCATTTTTTAAAATCACTGTATAATTTTTTTTTTCATCCCTAGTAGGAAGGCCATTCTCATAAATATGCAAAAGCTAAGTTAGGTGCAGTTTCAATAATAATTATAAGTGGCTTCTAAATTTTAAAAAAATCTACCCCTGCTCCCATTATGATAAATTAATACATCTGTTGAGTGTTTCTATGGATTTCAACATATTTTAATGTAACTGTAAAAAAAAATCCCATCCTCATGCCTTAGACTGTACTAGAGTTAACCAAGAGTGGGACTGGACCTTGCTTTGTGTTACTGATCCACTTTAAAACAGTGTCTTCAAACCTTTATACTATGCATGTTTATTGGGGCCAATCTATCCCTTTTTAAAAATGTGTAATTCTTCATGATTTTTCTCTGGTGTTATCTTAATTCATTATGGTAACAGATTCCAAATCAGTAACATTTATTCTGTTATGACATGCCTAACTCCTAACAATTTACTAACAGCAATTTATTTCTAGGTGTACACTGAAGATACAATGAACATGTGTACATGCATGGATGGGCACAGGTTTGGGACTACCTCCTGTTTCTGAAATGATGGCATAAAAGAGTAAATTTCAATGAGTGTGCATCTTGATATGCCACTGTGCTCCTGGGGTGAGGAAAACCTTTCTCTGCTGAAATTCAACTTCTGCCTAACTACTGGAAAAAGGAACAGGAACCCTGCTCTATACTGCATCTAGTAACCTACTAGAAACATAGATGAAAGCTCAAACTCCACACTTCACTACTACAAAAACTGATGCTAAAGTTCAAGATAACGTAGACTCCAACTAAGTAGCACTATGTAGCAACAAACCTCAAAACTCTAAACCGTATATGGCAATGATAGCTGTCTGATTTAATGCTGGAACCCAATGAAATAGTTGCAGTTTATTCTTTACCCAAACCATCTGCTACAGGATTACACCGACACACTAACACCTCAGCCTATGAGCTATTAAAAATAGCTATAAATTACAACCTCTCACAAAAGTACACCACCACCTTCAATATACACACACTTCACAACTGATACATTTCCAGAAAGGACGCATTAACTCCTGAAAAGGAGAAGATCAGACAAAGATGTTCATACTGTGCCCCAGCTAAATTCTAATATTTATAAAAAGGACAAACAAGTGATAGATAAATGAGTCTCTCTACAACAAAATGTTGCACAGTGTGCAATGCTTCTATCCAAGCTTCTACCTTTGTTCAAGCTCTCCTCCATCTTTATCCTTCTGCATTTTCTTCCAACTGTGAGCTAGCATTCTGAGGCACACGGAAAGAAGTTAAGACAGTGACTGTGGAAGCACATTATCATCAGTGTTTACTTGGACTGTGATTCCCAGAATGCTCCAGCCTTCTATATGTAACTTCCAGCTATGGTGACCATTTGCTACTGTGGTCAGGGCTGCTGGGAACTGCAGTCCTAGACTTATCTGGAGGATTAATTATTCCCACTCTAATACAGAACATAAACACTGAACCTTTGGGATTGTGGGGTTAGTTTTATCTAGTATCTAGCTTGCTTAACTAGGTTGAGGCCTGTGTTTTGAGATTTGTCTACTCAACCACAAGAATTCAAAAGCTCTTTTAAATGATCTCATACCATTTGCCAAACATCATAATCAATGTAAAATTATGAGGACACTACAAATAGAGCAAAAGTTCTAAATTCCAAGTCTAAAGTCAGTGATGCCCAGAGAAAATATCAGAGTATTCTGTAACTTTGCCTTCGTCTTCTTAAACCATGAGCTATCAGTTTTAAATTTTAACATTTTCAATCCATCTAGATTGGATTGATTCTATCTCCCTTCCTCAGAACATAGCACTCTAACATGGAAAAAATATTTTATTGCATGGAGTAAAAGCTTCAACTAAAACATTATTGTGATATTTTCATAACAATCAAGACTGGCGTGTGACGAGAAGAGCAGGATTTCTCATATAGGTTTGGTATGACTGTTAATTCACATGAGATCTGAATGCTCACAGGACTGATATTACAGTGTACCTATATCTAGTTAAAATTTTGTACTGCAGATTTTGTTTTTGTTGCTGCCTCTCAGAACGATGAAGAGAATTTGCCAGAACAGAATATGACAGCAGGCACAGAAGGCCTTTATCACAGATGGTATCCCTTGCACAGGCTGTGCTGATCAACTATCTGATCCGCTTCGGGCATTAGCAGGGATGATTTGCCATATCTATGGAACTACACTCACTGGCTGAAAAATGGCAAATTTTGAGCTACTGCTAACAGTGAATCACAGGTTAGAATATAGGAAAGGAAGAAAGTTAAAAGAAAAATGTTTGCTGCATAGAAATTGCAGAGAACCTAATTTAAAATTGTTTCAAAATTTTGAGATTTATAGTCACATGAATGAAAATTGAGTGTTTTCAGACATTCCGTTTTTATCATGTCAAGCTGGCAAATCTTATCAGAAAAAATGTGGCATTCAGAGTAATACTCATCTGCCATTAACTTGCATAGCATGTCAGGAAGTGTTCCTCTGACAGCAATTCATTTCTCTGGGAAAATAAGACACTATATTCCCTTGATCTGTAACCAAGCACTGGGGGGAGGGTTACCAGATTTAAAACTAGAGACTGCACATGTACCTTTAATGGTTGTGTAGAACAAGGATTTGATAGGTGCTGCATTTCACACAACTAACTGCATTTCACGCAACAGCTCCTGAAATTCCCTATTCTATGCAACCACTGAATTGTAAAAGCTGACTTGGAAAGGCAACCATGAAAGAACTAAACAAGATCTTCAAGTATAAAAACACATTTTTAAATACTGAAGTCAGAATCACCCAGGCTACAATATGTTAGACTTCTATGTATGCATTGTGACAGATGGATCGCGAAAAATGCCAACAAGCCGAGTATCAACTCATCTGAAATGTAGCACTGGAGAAGAAATACTATGGACTGCTAAAAGGACAAATGAATGGGTCTTAGATCGCATCAAACCTGAACTGTCAATAGATATGAAAACAACTAAACTGAGGCTGTTATACTTTGGACATATCATGGTACATCATGACTCACTGGAGAAAGACAATAATGCAAGGTAAAGGGGAAGGCAGTAGAAAAAGAGGAAGATTGCACTAAAATTGAGTTGGTTCTATTAAAGAAGTAACGGCCCTGAGTCTGGAATAACTAAGACACTAAGTAATAACATCCTAAGGGCCAGATCTTGTCTGATCTTGGAAACTTAATAATACCTACTTTAATTAGTACATCAATGGGAGACCACCAAAGAACACCAGGCGCTATATTTCAGATGAAGGAACTGGCAAAATCACATGTGAGTATTCGTCCTTAAGAAAACTCTGAAATTAATGGTCACCATAAGTCAACAGACAACTTCACACATACCATTAGAATACACATCCTCTATAGTTGGGCACAACAAACACTGGAAACAATCATGAACATGAACATGAAAGGTTACATAGACTCGGAAACACATGCACACATCCTTAAACACACAGCTTTTAACCTCCAGAAGAGGCCAAGGTTGTACTTAACCCAGTAGCTCTACCATAGTATGGGCCAGAACTAAATATCTCCTCAAATGTTATCAAGAACATATATATGCCAAATTAGTCCACAAAAGGCATAATATTATTGTACCCATACCAGTGCCCATCCATATTTGTTTTTGTTAATTTCTTAAATCATAATAATCCCTGACATCTTGATAGACAGACAGTTCCTTTTCCTTCTCTTTCCCAGTTATACACATAGATATGTTCTTACTCTCTGAAGGAAAACTTAGTTCAAAAAGCTATACATTTAGTTTCAATGTAGAATCTTAACTATAAACATAGCAACCAGTGATCAACATAATACATCATCGTTAACAACCAAGACAATATTAACCCTAATTAAATTCTATACTCTCTACCAAAGAAGTGAGAGTAGGTTGGCACAACCTCAAACCAGTTTTCCCCCGAAGTATGAAATATACTTCATTTTGGAACATACCTTATAATCCTGCTGCTCAACTCCATGTTGCTGGAATAGCAAATGAGAGAGAGAGATTCTGTCTTCTCTGCTCCCCTTTGAAGATTAGTGAGTATTGCTTTGGTATATTTCAAGAGGAGCTATCAAAAATAAGACTAAATGGGTTTCTGATTTATTTTTAAAACGTAAAACAAAAGAAACATGAGGTATTTTTTCCTTTTAATTTCTTTCAAGATTCACATCCTTTGTTTGATCTTTGCAGAATCTGTGACTTAATGGTATATTCCATCCATTTGCTCGGGGAAATTATTTTCCACATTGTAGAAGGTGAAGAAGGTGGCAAAGAAAAATGAGGCAGTGTCTGTTAAAAAGATGCCAAGGTGAGAAACATGAGGAATTCTTGAAAGAGTACAAATGTGTCCCAAGAAAGGAGGCAGGAATTTTTTCTTTTACCATCTTTCTGGATTTTCCTTGCCTTTCTTCCCTAAACGGTTAAAGGTGAAGATACCAAAAGTACAGAGGGGGAAGTCACAAAATCCAGTGTGCAAACTTTTCACAGTGCCAAAGTCACACTGGCAAGTGTTTCAGTTTCCTTTTGATCTGGAATAATCCATTCAATAGCTGTTTCATAATCCATATCATAGCTGTACATACAGCACTTTCTGTACAATTAGATTATCAAGTAGATATCATTGCTTTTTCGTAATTTTAAAAGTCTTTTATCTATTAATATATATAATATATAAATAAATACTTTAAAACACAATTTGAGGTGGGGTCCTGGTGTCCAACTCTTCTGAATTTTCATTTTTGATATTGGGCTAATATATATATATATATTAAAAGTTGAACAAATTAGCTCTCTTCTATTTATTAAGTTATTTACCTTTAAAAAAAAGGACACCCACATTTCAGGTTTGCAAAGAGAAAAAAGGAGGGAGAATTATGAAAACAAAGTAGCCAATTTTTTTTTACCAAAAAGAGGTTTTCTACATTATTAGATGGTTGTGCTTTCATTGTACACACTCAAAGGTAAAAATAGGTCTAATTTTTTTTTAAAATGCAATAGCAACAATAAGAGTAAAAGTAGCAAAAGGGGCAGGAAGTCACTCTTAGAGCTTGTGTGTGATGAGCCATTTTAGCAGCTGCCCTTTTTCTTTGCAGGAAGGGAGCTGCTGCTCTGGTTTGAAACAGGCTCTTCTGTGTCATCCTCATCAAAGCCATGAAAAGTTGAGGTGTCGCTTTCAGAGGTGGAACCGAATAAGTCCTCCGTAGTGTGAGCTGCCGCTGCTTCTTCTTTCCTGCTTTCTCTTCCCAAATGAGCTGACATGTATGATGAATATATCAGCACATGGGTTAAGCAATAGGCATCACAATTTTATTTCATCATCATCATCATCATCATCAATCATCATTATCATTGCTATTAAACCATCCAGACTAAAAAGACAGTCTCAGTCATATATATATGTAGATATAGCTATAAATCTGAAGTGGGTCAAGTCAATAATACAGATCAGTGGAACAGGAAGGGGAGCAATAAGGGAAGTATGAACTGAACTGCAAGGGTTAAAAAAATGACACCACCACAGATGCCCATAAACTAAGGCAGCAAAAGGGTTAATACTGTTTTTCCTCTCTTTAAAACACACAAAAACCATTTTGTGATTATTTTGAACAGCTTTAAAAGATTTCATACTGTGTATAATAGTGAAAATCCATTAACAGTAAAAAAAAAAAAAAGTACAATGTTTTGCCTTCATTTTGGCATCAAATGTCCTAAATTTGCTACTTGAGCATAATAACCCATTTTGTGTCTTTTTTCAAAAATAAAAAACAACACCAAATTTCTCCTCCTGATTTCTTTCAGCACCTGTTCACCCAAGTGGTGAGGTTCCTTTGCAAAACAAGATGGAGAAAAACTTCCATACTAACAAACAAATAAATAAATGCATATTTTATTCTTCAATAAACTCTCTTTTAAAACACAAAAAGTCACATGAATATAATCACTTCAGGTAAATGCAAACACTTGAAAGCATTTCATTCAGTTAAAGGCAGAGAGACAAAGAGAGAACATTCCAATGTTATATGTAACTTCTGTCTGAGGTTTCAGGATATACTATATTCCTGACTTCATCCCCTGAAGAATAAAATATCAAATCCCCTCACTGTTTGTTGACAGTAATTCCGGTTAACATGGGTTCAAATACGTGAAAGAATGGCTACAGAGGAAATATATTCTCATAGAATGAAATCATTTTTGCAAAGAAGAAATATAAATGTAATGAAGTTATACTTTAATGCAAAGATTTTATTGGATGCACACACAGGATAATCAAGATGTTGGCATCACTTTTTCTGCCATATACAGGAAATTTCTTCTGTGTGCAAAATGTATAAAGTTTAAGTGAGAACCAAGATTGTTGTGCCTTCCGGTTTATGTGATTGCATCCATAATGCTGTGTACAGCCTCAGAGATCTATCTTATAACTATGGTTAAACAAATGCAATTAAATTGTAGTTGCTTTGCAAAAGATTCAATGTACTGGAATATGTTATGAGCATCGGCACAGGAGTTCTGCTTACACAAGAGTTGAGTCAATAGTAAATTGTCTTAGCTGTCTCTCTGTAGAGGGAAAGCCATGTCAGACTATTGCAGCAAAAACAGTGACGAGCCTTTGTGGCACTTTTAAAGAAGAATCAATTTATTGTGGCATATGTCTTTGTGGACTAGAACCTACTCCAGCAGATAGATGAAGAGGTTTCCTCTGTTGCTGGTGTTGTGCATGCACATATGTGCATGTACAGATTCACACACAATCAGACATGAGCAAGTGGGAAAGACTACGTGGCCAATAGACATACCTATCACCCAAGTTGCACAAATTTCAGTAGAACTTTTGAAATTATTTGAAGACTGAAACCCTCCCTCAGTACTATCCATGTTCAAATCAAACACATCTACTTTTACATACCATTTTTATTTTCTAATTATATGTTTCAGTATTTGTCCACTATGTGCATTCAAAATTATGTAGGAATGCATTTGTCTAACCAATCCTGATGACACAAAACGAAACAATCAACCCACTCTTCATATGCATGGGAAAAACTCATAGAAAGTTGCAATATGGAATCACCTACCAGAGCGCCCACAATCTGAACACGAAACAAGTTCCTCTGGCCGTCCACTTTTTTTGTTCATATTGGATCCACCAAGACAGAAGTCACAGTAGTTATTGGAAATGATGGCCCCATCTGGTCCTTTCTGGGCTGCTGCCAAAAAATGTACATATTTAAGCAAGAGATATATAGCTTTCATTCTCTTCTCTTGATGAACTCAAGTATTACACTTGCAAAAGAAGCGCCCAAGAATAAAAGAGTGTTACTATTTTAAAAGTGAATTTAAAACGCTATTTTTATGAAAGAAGACACATTCTGGAAATCCCTAAGTCCTTCAGTACAATCCAATGGCCAGTTTCCAGTGGGGATTGTGCTAGAAGACCTACAAATACCTAGAGAAGCATTCCCTCTCAGAATCTCTAGGTCCTCCAGTGCAACTCTATGGTTAGCTTCTGGCAGGGAATAATCATGGAGTCATGCTGGAACACAGAGAGATTCCTAGAATGAAAAATTTAATCAAATCCACAGAAGTCAAACTTGCCAATATGGAGGGCCAATTATATATCTCATCTTTCTCCCAAATGGCACCCAAAGCAGCTCACAGTAGAAGAGGAATCTTGGAGAAGAGGGAGAAGTTCAACACATAATTCATTGATGTTTGAAATTCACCTTATGCACCTAGCTTGAATTTTAGACAATACTTTTAATAATTATGTGCATGAAACAAAGTTTGTGTACACCGAACTATCATAAAGCAAAGGTATCACCATTTCAGCCACCCAGCTAGACAATTTCAGATTTGGATATATTCTGGATTTCACAACTTCAGATAAGAGATGTTCAACCTGTACCTCATTTTACTTACCTACCATCCAAAATCATTTATGTGTTTTAACCTTGGTATTCTTGAGCCACTTTAATCTAACATGGCCATTTTTTTTTACAATTTTAAATATCTTTTTGACATTTTGAATTTAATATTTCAATCTTATTATTTCTTTAATGGGGTTTAGCATTTGTGTTGTGTATTGTTTCACCAATATTTTTATTTGAACTTAAATTGCAAATCCTTAAACACATAAATATAGATTGCACCTCCTCAGAAGATATCAATACTTCAAATCAAGAACATTAAAAACAACTAGATTCAACTTCAGAATTCCTGAACATTTATTTTTTGATGTTAGCATGCTGACTTCATTTATAAGCATAGTTCTCAGGTATTCATGAAAATGCCTTCTGCACATAAATGTACCTGCTCGTCCCATTGCAATTTCTTGGGTGAAACTTAAGTTGTTTGTACAGTATGAATGACACAGGCCTCTTCTATATCCCCTCCTCCCATCACACAGCCTCACACACAGTTTCCGATTACACTGAACATATGTAAGTTTGTCCTCTCTCATGAATGCTGAACATGTGTCCACCAATAGCCACATGTGATGACTCATGGGCCTTGTAGTCCTGTTCCTAGTACTATTGTGGCAGACGAAGAGGAAAACATGGGATTTTCGCCGGTTCAGCCAGAGCCGGAGCCTCTCCACCTGGAGGATGTTCGCCCTCAAGAATTCAGCCAAACAGGCCTTGGGCAGAACTCCCCCCCGTTTTCCCGGAGGGACAATTATACTAGAGATAGAGGAGTCAGAGAGGCTAATCGCCGGAGCCTGAGAATCGCTGCCAAACAACTAGCTGATTAGGTCTGCTTCCCTTGGGAAATTCTAAGGAGTCATGCATCTGGACAGAGTTGGGTTTCGCTTCTCGTTCTCTAGGGAAAGTGTTCTGTTGGCGGGAAAATGAGACCCAATATAGGTGTTTGTCGCAAGGGGAACTTTGCGGAGTCAATTGATCAGCTTGAGGAGAGAGATCG
The DNA here is from genome assembly GCF_035594765.1 of Anolis carolinensis. Taxonomy (NCBI): domain Eukaryota; kingdom Metazoa; phylum Chordata; class Lepidosauria; order Squamata; family Anolidae; genus Anolis; species Anolis carolinensis. Next base: position 309,779,639 of record NC_085841.1, read on the forward strand.
TGTGTGGACTTCGTAACCCCAGTTCCTTGCTTCCCGGATCAAGTTTCAAGCCTGCCTTGTTTCACGTTTTGCCACGGACCTTGTTTCATGCTTCATGTTTGCCTCGTTTCAAGTCTTTGATCTTGCCAAGAATCAAGTTTATTTTCCAGCCTTGTTGTCAAGCTACATTGGACTTTAAAGACTCTTGTCATTTCCCCACACTATTGCTTGGCAAAGTGTGTGTTTCGGTCAAGTGGATTAAAACTTTGAACTCTAATATCTTATATTGGACAATACATTTCTGGACTATATTTGACCTCATCTGAAAGGTCTGCTTCTGAACTATATTCTTCACTTGTTATTATTGTTTTTATATATTTCTTTAATAAAGATATTAGATAGAGTCTGGCCTCTGCGCATGGTTATTGGTGTTCTGCAGCCTGGGTCCTGACACCACACCAGCCTTTTGAATTATGAGAAATTGTCTGTCTTACATTTCTTCTTTGTATTCACAGACAGGGGTTTATCCATACTGAATTTTTTGCAATGAAGGTTCTTAAAACGAGTTTCAGACTCTACATACCCAAAAGCATAAAGCCCTACATCCTCTCTAGTTTCAGGGATGGGGGAAAGAAAATGATCTCTGTAGTTTCTATTTGCTGTACTTTAATATTTTAAAATCTTTAAATATTTTATTCTTAATTCTTTGTTTAAAACCCCCCTTTTTCCTCTCCCTGGCTAGTATTGGTTTTTTGTTTTTTTTAAAATATTTTTTTAAAGGAAAGAAATTGTTGGGTTTCTACCTTCTCTGTTTAGAAAATTTCTTAAAAGTTGGTGGGCTAAAAGGGGTTGATATGCCCTCCATGTATGGAGATGTTCACCCCTCTAGCCCTAAAACTGAGGGGAGGGCGTGCCTTGGAAACCCTCCCGTTGCCGCCAATCAGGGGTACTTTGATTGTGCTTTTCCTGCATGGTAGGGGGTTGGACTAGATTACCCATGTGGTCTCTTCCTATTCTAGTAGTTAAACCCTTGTGCCGGCTGAACTGTTGACCTCAAGATTGAAGATTTGAATCTACAAGACGAGGTGAGCTCCCATCTGTCAGCCCTAGCTTCCTATGCGAGGACATGAGAAGCCTCTCAGCAGGATGGTAACACATCCAGGCATCCCCTGAGCAACATCTCTGTAGATAGCCAATTCTCTCACACCAGAAGCGACTTGTCTCAATTTGCTTCTGACACGATTAAAAAACCCTCTATTATTCTATGATACAAGATGACCCCGTATATGCGGGACTAGTTATTCACAATTTATTTATGTATTTTATTATTTTAAAAAAGCATTCCCTTATCCAGGCTCTCTGATAAATTATATCCCTAGCTTTTAACAGTAGGACAACAATGTGCAAAAAGGAGTATATATCAAATGATCCAGGCATTTTCTAGCCCATCCAGTGTGATTCTATGTTGTTATTTGGCCAGAAGTCCTTCATTTCAAAAGGGTTTTGCATATCCCCACAAAGTCCAGGACACAGGGATCATACAGTATTAATTCAGTGCCTTTTTTCTAAGGGGTAGTGGGGGCCTTTCATGCTGGCACTCTAGACCAAAATGCAGGATTGTTTTAGATTTTGACATTTCGGATAAGAGAGGCTCAACTTGTACCTCATTTTTTCTTCATGCCATCCAAAAAAACCTTTATGTAGTTTAAACCTCAGGGGCCCCTGGTGGCACAGTGTGTTAAAGCACGGAGCTGCTGAACTTGCGGACCAAAAGGTCCCAGGTTCAAATCCTGGGAGCGGAATAAGCGCCCGCTGTTAGCCCCAGCTCCTGCCAACCTAGCAGTTCGAAAACATGCAAATGTGAGTAGACCAATAGGTACCGCTCTGGCGGGAAGGTAACAGCGTTCCATGCAGTCATGCCAGCCACATGACCTTGGAGGTGTCTATGGACAATGCCAGCTCTTCAGCTTAGAAATGGAGATGAGCACCAACCCCCAGAGTCGGTTACGACTGGACTTAACGTCAGGGGAAACCTTTACCTTTACTAGTTTAAACCTCAGTATTCTCAAGCCGCTTTTAAGTAACATAGTGATTGTTTACTGAAGGCATGGGCAAACCTTGGCCTTCCAGGTGTTTTGGTCTTCAACTCCCACAATTCCTAACAGCCTAGAGGGCCAAAGTTTACACATGCCTGTGTAAACTGTGTTTTGAATGCCTTTTCAACCCTTTTCAATGATTTAATTGAATTAATTGTTAATTAAACTTTTGTATTGTATTATTGTTCCACCTTAAATCTCAAATCCTAATGGAGTAAGCCAGCAGCTCTGGCGTTTCAGGATGAAGGAAATGCAAAACAAGACTCCTTTGTCAGGCGCCTAGGCCGAGAGCTTCTCCGTCCTCTCCACCATGAGCCTTGTCGCTCCGGTTCAAATCTCTGTGCAGTCTTTGGCTTTGCCATTTCCACATCTTTCCGGCCTTCATCCCTCGGAGGGATGGCTGACATACAATCTGAACCTATAGGGTAAATGGCACTGAGCCGCTCTCGGCCTTTTCTATGGCTGACGGAGCTCATCTCTCCACAGGTCTGACACGTTTCCATGGCAACCGGAATCCCAGGCTCCGGCTGCCTCTGGCCTTGCCACCTGTTATTACTCCATCTCTCAAGTGTAAAGAACTGATTTGCAGCCTCTCCTCTCTTTTTTCCCCCTTCGCTCCGAAGCAAATTTACAAAGGGGTAGAAGGAATCAAGAAATTGAGAATTAAAAAAAAAAACATACACTCGACAAACAAATAGGACAGGAAGAGCCAAGTACAAACAGCTGACGGAAGACATGCTCCTGGAAGTACCTTGCGCTAATAAAATGAGAGATTGAATCTCTGCTGGAGATGAGTCCACCTCCGGCTGGCTTATTCCCAACATTTAATGAGAAAGCGAGGAAGGCACCAGGGATGGGTTTCAAAGGAAATGGCTCACTGCACAGACCAGCATGTTTTATTATATTTTATTTTATTTTTTGCGTGCTGGACAGAAGCAAGGCATAGGAGACTAAATAAATCTGTCAGAGAGCTGAAGGAGAAGCCAGTTGGAATTTATGTCAAAGGAAGTTCAGAAATTTCATATTCATTCAGGAGAGTGTTAATTCTCGCAACATCTATCTACAATCTGTCAACATTGTATTTCTCTACTGATGTTTTTAATATGGCGGCTGAAGTTGGCAGTCATTAGCAGCGTCCCGACACAATCGTCATGGAAATTGCTGCAATTATCACTACTGCTGCAGCTGACATGGATCACTTCCGTTCACGAGTGAAGCATCTCTCACCAGAATATTCCTCTCTTCAACTGGGATGAGAAGCACGCTCCCTGTTTTCTAGAAATTACATCATCTTGTTGGACCCTTTGTAAGACCTGGTGCCCATTCACAATCCACAGTTGTGGTGCTATTATTCCACACCAATTGCCAGGAGTCCCTGGTGCACAGCGAGTTAAATCACTGAGCTGCTGAACTTGCTGACCAAAAGGTTGGTGGTTTGAATCCGGGAGCGGGGTGAGTTCTTGCTGTTAGCCCCAGTTTCTGCCAACCTAACAGTTCGAAAACATGCAAATGCGAGTAGATGAATAGATACCGCTGCGGCAGGAAGGTAACGGTGCTCCATGCAGTCATGCCAGCCACATGACCTTGGAGGTGTCTGCGGACAACACCGGCTCTTCGGATTAGAAATGGAAATGGACACCAACCCCCAGAGTCGAACACGACTAGACTTATGTCAGGTGGAAACCTTTACCATTTACCCAATTGCCATAGGTTCATTCTATGGAATCGTGGATTTTGTAGTGAAGCGTTAGAGCAGGCATGGGCAAACTTTGGCCCTCCAGGTGTTTTGGACTTCAACTCCCACAATTCCTAACAGCCGTAGGCTGTTAGGAATTGTGGGAGTTGAAGTCCAAAACACCTGGAGGGCCAACGTTTGCCCATGCCTGTGCTAAAGAAGGTATCTGGCTAAGAATGATAAGCACCCCTCCCTAAACATATCCCAGGATTCAACAGGATTGAAACATGGCAGCTGAAATGAAATGATAGCCTTGTAATTCTGGAGTGCAAACAGGCCCATGATCTACACATATAACAGAATAACAACAACCCACATTTTTCAAAATCCAATTATTACAGGGACAGAGAGTGAGATGAAATCTCCTGAACATGGGTACAGACAGCAAAACAAATTCCACAAAGGGGTGTTAAGTCTTCCCTATGTAATCCAAAGCTATCTATCTATCTATCTATCTATCTATCTATCTTTGTATGGAGTTACACTTTAAAAAGTACCTGATCTGATTTACATACAAATTCGACTTAAGAACAAACCTACAGAACCTATCTTGTTTGCAACTTGGGGACTTCCTCTACTTTAAAATTGCCTTTAAAATTGCTTTTTGTATGGTTTTACTTTCTTGTTATAATTAGTTGGAGTCACTGGGTTCTGTTTTAATCCATGTTATAATCAATTATGGGTCCCACAGTAGGATGGATGGATATATAGAAATTAATAGAATAAATACATAGCACATCAGAGAAGTATTGTCTAGCATAGGTTTGCCATACTTTCTACTTGAGGAAGTTTTAATACAAACCTAGCTTCAATTTTTCATATCTCACCTGCAATGAGAAATGATACGTTTCTATTCTTTCACGTCAAAATAATAACTTTGATCACATTGCAACAAATGCATCAAATAGATAAGATATTAATCAAAGAAGATCCAAAGACAATTGAAACGTGAACACATGTCGAGGTTCCTACATGGACCTTGTCAGTTATAATACTGGAACTTCGACATTAAATGTTGGAGATTATGGTAGCAGGCTCTACTCTCAACCAGGCACATTCATTAATCCAGGCATGGGCAAACTACAGAATTACAATGCTATCATTTCACTTTAGCTGCCATGGGATAAGCAGTTTAGGGGTATCCTGGAATATGCAATTTAGGGAGGGGGTCTTATCATTCATTGCCCATGTCTACATTAAGCTCTAAACTTAAATTGAAAGGGAGAACTATGTTTGTAGAGATGATTACAGTATATGACATTCTCATGAATCCCTATAAATAATGGACAGAACCTGATGTGGCTATTCTACTGGCTTTGTACATATTAGTTCATTGATACCTGTAATGTGTTGTGTTACATCATTCACATATAGTTATAGAGGCCTAAATTATGCATTTCCAAACTACACAGATCTTGTTATTGTACTGCAGACCCCTTAGGATTAACTATCCCATCATCCTGCAGTTTTTATAAAAGCAGTAGTTAACCTCGTTTTTATAGCCAAGATAGCTTTATGTGTTAACCTCAGAAAACAGTGGGTTTTCTCTCAAGTGTTTAAAATGAAAGTTAGGTTGAATAATTGAAATTTTTATCCTGAAGTAGTTTCTCAGGTATTTGTGTGTATTTATAATATTCTGACATCCTCTGAATGAAAGTAGCAAAAGATTTTTAAAAAGCATGCAAATAAACCGGATGAGTTTTCTAAATATTCAGTAAATTGCATTGCAGTGAATTTATTCAAGTAAGGCTACCAGGGGTGGGAGGACCTTTTATATTCATATATTTACTTCTTGCCACTGACCATGTGAAATATACTACTAAAAAAAAAAAGCAAGATAGCTCCCTCATCTGATATTCCAAATAGATGCTGGTTGGATGGAAGCACCAGTAGTTGCTCACCAATTGAGAACTATCCTTTTATTCATTTATTCCTCTATACTATCCTGCTTATATAAAATTTTACAGGGTGATGATTTTTCAAAGGGGGTGTTTGAATAGAAAGGAAGGGTAGCTTGGGAACCCAGTGGGATCAGTGTTTCAGTTTTGTTACCTCTGGATTCTAGAGAGTTTCAAGTATAGAACTAGCATCTGCTGATCTCTCCAGCGTGAAAGTTCTTCACTACAAAATATTCCCTGCTTTAAATTAATCAAAGTATCTACAACATTCTTCCCAGTAGGCTTTATGTTTCATCTCCAAAACACTAGAGATGGAGCTCCATTACTTGTATTTTGCTATTCATTTTCCTGTCTTTTCATACTGAGCATCCATTTCTCTCTAGTAGACCTGAAGATTTGCTTGCTTGCCTTTAACAGATAAAGGAGAATCAGAAGAAACAAGTAGGAAACAGCCAGAGATGCCTTGTTGCAAATTATTATTAAGAATCCAACATCTATGGTAAAATGCGGCAAATCTACCTCTTGGGCATGCTGAAGTCTGATTTGAACTTTATCATGTAGATATTTCTAATGTAAAATATATCTATCAACTCTCAGTTTTTCTATATTAGCTTTGGACATATCGTACACCTCAACATAATTGGCACAATCAGATTCTGCACACTGTCTGGAATTGATAGATCCTCAAAGTTGTAGTAAGAAATTACTACAGAAATCCTTGTTGCTCTTTACAAAACTACTCTGAGAATAAGAATAAACTTGTTCATGTTGTTGAAAAGCTTGTAGGAGAAAAAAAGACCTACATGGAGTTGAGAAAGAATGATCTTCTTCCCTTCATCAAAAAAAAGTCAATAGTAAAACCACAATGCAAAGGCTAGTCTGTAATATAGGAGTAAGAATAATTTAGAGTGGCTGTTACTGAACTTTAAATAAGTCTTAAAGCCTCCAGCTGTAAGGAATATGGGCCTCTCCATTGTTCAGTAACAACACCCGTCATCCCCCACTTATGACAATGTCAGCTAAGGCTGATGACAGCGGCAATCCAACAACATCTGTAAAGTTACATATCCCCCATCCTTGCTCTGTTGTAATACTGAATGAGCCAACATGTAAATATCAACCAATGCGAATCTGCAGGTCATGAAATATGAAATAACAACCAAATGTGCACAGAAAGAGTGAGATCAGTAAGGTTGATCTGAAAAAAAAAGTATTTTTGCGAGATAGCAAGAATCATACAAGAAACAAAGAGAGAGAGGGTAAAACTGAGTAACAGAGAAGACCCAAACAGAACATCCCACTTATATTCTGTTGTTCTGTGATTCAGGCCCATTGGGAATCAGTCAGTCCAAATCAGTATGCTATCACAAACATTTCCCAGCATTCCCTGAGTAATGTAGTTTCATTCATCCCAAGTGGTGTGACGTTGGCAGAGAAAGTCAAGGCATGAGGGAGAAAGGAAAGAACAAATATAGTCATTGAGCTGGCATAAAATCAGTCTCCAACTTGAATTGATATGACACCAGCAGGTCTGTTATTTACCATGGATATTGCTATAAGAAGATGCTTGAAAAGTGGAAAGGAAGGAACTAGAAGGAAAAAAGGAAAAAAATCCCCACTGCTGTAGGAGCCGCAACAGCATGCATGTCACTTTCCTTAGCCACATATCACACCATGCTTTGGGTTATTCTTGGCTTCATTAAATTGGCCTGCATGAATTTCTGTCCTGTGCAGCTAGGGAAATAAACATTGCCTGCTATTTACTGTACTTCTGGCCTTTCTTGCCATTTTAGAAGATGCCGACTAGCTGCACGGATTAACACCCTCCCTCTTTCCCTCCACATACATATATACACCTTTCCTTTTCTATTCCCAAAAGCCAGACAGAGAGGATTTCTGAAGTCCAGAAATTATGACACTGTGGACTTGTCAAATATGATTCACAACACAAGCCCAGAAGTACTTAAGAGAGGTGGCTGGATCCTGCCTCCTCCCAATGCACAAAGGGACCCAGTATATGTCCCTATATTAGCAATAGGAACAATTAACATTTGCATAGAAGATGGACAGCAGCGTAAATTAATTTCTGCTAAGTGAAGGATGGGAGCTTTGGAAACTGAGCTCCAGGCAGCAAGCAAACATCCAAAGAGAAGCAGTAAGGGGGCAGTGGAGAAAATCCACTGAGTGCATTATGTAAAACCCAATTCCCAGAGTGTGCCTTTTGCCAGTTCTAATCAATTCACCTGCTGTGTAAATTGGGGGAACAGACTATGGCTACTAGCCCATTCCTGCTTAAGCAGCCCTGGCAGATATTTACATCTTATTAGGATGGGGGGGCTGCATATGAAAAATTCAAATAATATAACCCCGAATCCTTCAGTCATCTGGCTTTTACATGAGATTCTGATCACATGGTTTGGGCCTATGGAAAAGGTGAAGGGTTTGTATGATCTGAAGAAAATGCACACTGTATACTCACTCTCCCTTTTAAAAAAAATCATTTGCTAGTGAGATGCTAGTGCTGGACATCTAGTGAGGTGGTTTCTGTGATGGGCAAGAGGAATACCAGGGCCACAGAGAAGTTAGCTCAATGGGACATTTTGGATTTCAGCCCAAAGTTTAAAGGAGCTGTCCCTAGTACTGGACCCTATACCCAAAACAGGCTTCACAACTTACATAGATTTCTTGATCCCTTACTCCACAAGCATAGAAGCAAACAGACATCATTGAGAGTATGGGCACAATCTCTCCTACCACATATTCCTGGGTCTATGTTGTTGTCCCAAGAAGAGTAGGTTGTTCCACAGCACCATTCCAAGGGTTAAATGCTTGGCTGTCTTGTACATTTTGAAGCACTCTATCTATGTGAGGTTGAGCACTCTGAAGACCTATTCAGGTATGGATTTGGACACTGCTGCAGGGCATAGTCATTAACATGTTGAGGCACTGATCTTAGCATCTTAATCCTTCAATGGATTCACCTTACAGTTGAGAATGGCAGTGCCCACAAACAAAGCCTTTTTTTCAGCTGTAGTGCCTTGCTTATAGTAGTCTTTCCTCAGCTAACATCTATATGGTAATATTTAGGCATCAAGAGCACACCGAATTTTGTTTTCACTTGTATGAAAAATAGATCCTATTTTATTAATAAATGAATTTTACTAATGCTTTTCCTGCAATGCACTCAAGGCAGTGAACATAGTTTTCCTGCTTCTCACTTTTTCCTCATGACAGCCCTATTAGGTAGGTCAGGCTCAGAGAGAGTTACAAGGCTACAGTTCATTTTACTCATACTGCTCTTCAGTATTGCTTCACTGTTCACTGTTTCATTCTCATATTATATCAGTTTTGTGAACTGATATAAAAAGAAGCAAGGAGCAACACACATCACATGTTCCCAGTTTTGTTATCAAATGCATGTTAATTTAATGACAGTTCAAATTACCCCAACATTAAGCGCATACACTCAATCTTTAGATGGAACAGCACCAGTGTTGGAAAACCCCTATAGCTACTTCTAATAGGCATGATACATTTGAGAAGATTGCTTTTCACTGGAACATGTTGAGGTAAGGTTAATCCTTTCCCATGTACTGCTTTCCCTTGCAATCACTTGCCTTTGCCATTTTAACTCTCTGTAAATTCTAGAAGCTGTTTCTCTTGCATACTTATATCTGAAACACTAGGGAGAGGAGGGAAGCTGGGAAAAGAGTTATAATGGAAAATCAACAGGTGGAGAAAGCACAAATTCCCTCTGCAATCATTGCTTCAGTACAAATTGCTTAAAGTGCATTTGTCTAGCTAGTACAAATAACTGGAATTTTATTTTTTAGATGTATAATAACATTGGTTTGTTACTTCTCTTCCCAGCCAGATATCTTGAAAACAAAAGAAAAAAACATTTGTCTATCACCTTTCAAACCATCAGGGTCCGAGGATGGCCAATTGGTAACAAAATGTTTAAAAATTACATTCAACAAAATGGCAAGTAATTAAAAGAGTACAAAGGTGATCGACTCAATTAAGGTAGCACATCCTTAACCAGCCTTGCCTTAATATGCCCAAATGACAGCAGGCAATGAGGAACCCAGATATGTCTCTCTGGAGAGGATATTTCATAAGGTAGGTGCAACAGCTCTCCCTCATATTCCTGCCCTTAAACATCTGCCAAGGAGGGAGCTTTGGTTGCCTTCAAAGCTGGGCAGACCTTCCTAAAAGATCCATGTGACAGAACACCTCTGATGCAACCTTGAATTCTTTATATTTCTCAGCTGCATTCTCATCTCTTTTTTGTTATGAGGTTGCAAGAAGCAGTCTACACAGAACTCTATGAAGATTTAGGTATACACTTTTGTCACCACACACACTTTTTAACACAAGTGCTGCATGACAGTAACTGTCATTAGTTTAGCTAGCTATGATTACTAGGAGTTGCAATCCAGCAATAGGCTCGGCAGCCTTGGTTCTAACGGGAGCCCAATACAGAGAGCGGTCAACCCTCCTGTTTAAGGAGCTCCACTGGCTGCCGTTCATTTTCCGGACCCAATTCAAAGTGATGGTGATTACCTATAAAGCTCTGAACAGTTTGGGACCCATCTACCTTTGAGATCGTCTCTCCCCCTATGAACCTGCACGGTCTCTTCGGTCATCGGGGGAGGCCCTCCTCTCGCTTCCACCAGCGTCAAAAGCGCGGTTGGTGGGGACGAGAGAGAGAGCCTTCTCTGTAGTGGCCCCCCGGCTCTGGAACTCGTTGCCTAGGGAGATCAGGCAAGCCCCCACCTTGATGGCATTTCGGAAGAGCCTGAAAACCTGGCTTTTCACCCAGGCCTTTGGTTAAGATAGCCTATTCCCATCATAATTACAACTATACTCCTCGACCTTTTGTACTGGTCGCTCTTTTCTTTTACTTGATATTAATTCAGGGCTCCTCCCTACCCAATGTGACCTTGAATTAATCTATTGCACTTTATTTAAAAAATCTGTAACTTATAATGTGCACCTTGCTTATCCACTATTGCAACCTCATTGTTTTTAATTCGATGTTTTAATACCGTGTTGTTGTTTTTTTCCGGTTGCCGTGTATATATTATTATTGGTTTTGTTCTCTGATGTTTTATACTTTATTTTGTATTGTTTTGTATCCGATTTTGCTGTAAGCCGCCCCGAGTCCCCTTCGGGGGAGATGGAGGCAGGATATAAATAAACTTATTATTATTATTATTATTATTATTATTATTATTATTATTATTATTATTAACAGTATATTATTTCCATCCTTGCCATAGTATGTTTGTGCGCAATTTTCCAATGTATGGGAAATAAACAAGACGAACTCCAACTCTTAGCACAACACCACACTTATGATGTCATAGGCATCACTGAAACTTGGTGGGATGGCTCCCATCACTGGAATGTAGACATTGAGGGCTATAACCTCTTCCACAGAAACAGAACAAAGGGGAAAGGAGGGGGAGTAGCCATACACATCAAAAACAATTATGTTGCAGAGGAAATGCAAGACTGCAATCTGTGAAACCAGCTTGAAAGCATCTGGATAAGAATTAAGGAAACCGGGACTCAAAAACATCTCTTTGTGGGTGTCTATAGACCTCCATGCCAGGATGAAGAACTTGATGAAGCCTTCTGTCATCAGCTGACCAAACACTCACAAAGCAGAGATGTAGTAGTCATGGGAGATTTCAACTATTATGATATCTGCTGGAAAACAAACTTGGTCAAAAGTAGGAAGTCCAACAAATTCCTCTTTTGCCTCGCAGACAATTTTATGGTCCCGAAGGTAGAAGAGGCAACAAGGCTACTCTCGATCTCATCCTAACAAACGCGAAGGACCTGATCAATGCAGTCAAAGTGGTTGGATCCTTAGAGCCAAGCGACCATGTGCTCCTGCAGTTTGCGATACAAAGGAAGGCTGAAACTAAGGCAAGTCAAACCCGCATTCTGGACTTTAAGAGAGCTGACTTCCAAAAAATGATGGAAATACTGAGCAACATTCCATGGATACCAATACTAAAAGACAAGGGAGTGGAAAGTGGAAAGGGGGAGAAGAAGTGGAAAGGGGGAGAAATCACCAAAGAACAATTCAAACGAATAACCAACTCCTGTAGGGAAAAGTTTCGTAAGGCTAAAGTGCAAAACGAGCTCAGGCTTGCCAGAGACATTAACAACAATAAAAAGGGCTTCTTTGCTTACATCAGTAGGAAAAGGAAGTACAAGGAGGCAATAGGGCCTCTGTGAGGAGAAGATGGGGTAATGCTGACAGGGAATAGGGAAAAGACAGAACTACTTAATGCCTTCCTTGCCTCGGTATTCTCGCAAAAAGAAAGTCTGCTTCAACCTCAGCAACATGGAGTGGATGAAGGATTAGGGGAAATCCAATCCCAAACAGGGAAACAAGTTGTCCAGGAACACCTGGCCCCTCTAAACGAATTCAAGTCCCCAGGGCCAGATCAACTACATCCAAGAGTATTGAAGGAACTAGTGGAAGTTATTTCAGAACCACTGGCAATCTTATTTGAGAGTTCTTGGAGAACGGGAGAAGTCCCAGCAGATTGGAGGAGGGCAAATGTGGTCCCTATCTTCAAGAAGGGAAAAAAGGAAGACCCAAACAATTACCGTCTGGTGAGCCTCACGTCGATACCAGGCAAGATTCTGGAAAAGATAGTTAACGAAGTGGTCTGCAAGCACTTAGAAACAAATGCAGTCATCGCTAATAGTCAATACGGATTTATTAAAAACAAATCATGCCAGACTAATCTGATCTCTTTTTTTCGATAGAGTTATGAACTGGGTAGATGCGGAGAAAGCCATGGATGTAGCGTATCTGGATTTCAGTAAGGCATTTGACAAAGTCTCCCATGACTTTCTGACAAACAAGCTAGTCAAATGTGGGCTAGGCAAAACTACGGTGGATCTATAATTGATTAAGTAAACAAATCCAAAGGGTGCTCACCAATGCATCTTCTTCATCCTAGAAAGAAGTGACAAGTGGAGTCCAGCAGGGTTCTGTCCTGGGTCCGGTTCTTTTTAACATCTTTATTAATGACTTAGATGAAGGGCTAGAAGGCATGATGATCAAGTTTGCAAATGACACCAAACTGGGAGGGATAGCTAATACTCCAGAAGACAGGAGCAGAATTCAAAACGATCTTAACAGATAAGAGAGACTGGCTGAAACTAACAAAATTAAGTTCAACAGGGACAAATGCAAGATACTCCACTTAGGCAGAAAAAAATGAAATGTAAAGATACGGAATGGGGGGTGTCTGGCTCGACAGCAGTTCGTGTGAAAAAGATCTTGGAGTCCTCATGGACAAGTTAAACATGAGACTACAATCTGATTCAGCAGCAAAAAAAGCCAATGGGATTTTGGCCTGCAAAAACAGGAGTATAGTATCTAGAGCCAGGGAAGTCATGCTACCCCTCTATTCTGCCTTGGTCAAACCACACCTGGAATACTGTGTTCAATTTTGGGCACCGCAATTGAAGGGAGATGTTGACAAGCTGGAAAGTGTCCAGAGGAGGGCAACTAAAATGATCAAGGGTCTGGAGAACAAGCACTATGAGGAGCGGCTTAAAGAGCTGGGCAGGTTTAGCCTGCAGAAGAGAAGGCTGAGAGGAGACATGTTAGCCATGTACAAATATGTGGGGGGAAGTCATAGGGAGGAGGAAGCAAGCTTGTTTTCTACTGCCCTGGAGACGAGGACGCAGAAAAATGGCTTCAAACTTCAGGAAAGGAGACTCCACCTGAACATTGAGAAGAACTTCCTAACTGTGAGAGCTATTCGGCACTGGAATTCTCTGCCCTGGGGTATGATTGAGGGCCCTTCTTTGGAGGCTTTTAAGCCAAGGCTGGATGGCCATCTGTCAGGGGTGCTTTGAATGTCATTTTTCTGCTTCTGGGCAGGGGGTTGGACTGGATGGTCCATGAGGTTTCTTCCAACTTTTATGATTCTATGATTCATTGTATCCATTTATTTGCACATACTGTATATACTCATGTATAAGTCAACTTCCCAGATAAGTCAAAATTAATTCTGAGGAGATTTCAGCATCAGCTCATCCCTGGTTGCCACAACCGCCATTTTCCTCCCCATGCATTCAAAAACGCCAAAAAAACCCATCTTATCAGAGAGAGTAGAGGAATCTGCACTTCTTTTAGGCACACTAAGTTTTTGCCTTTTGCCACTCCACTCAGAGAAGGACATTGTTTCCTTTTTATAAGAGTTAAGGTATAGTAGTCACTCTTATAAAATGTGAATAAGCAGACCCAGTTTCTTGGGGTCAATTTTTTGAATAAAGTTTCTAGACTTATATATGAGTCTCATATATAGCAATCTGAAAAGGGAGCAGCAGGTGGGGATGGAATCTCTGACAGAGTTTCTTCTCAATAATAGGAAATAGAAAGATACCTGCACAATTTCATAAAAAGTTTTAAAGATCTCAAATTGGGTAAATTCATTTAAAAACAAGCATTAAAGTGTATTTCTCTTTCTCTCAACATTGCCATAGGCATATCCAAAAAGGACACAGGAGAGGGACATCTTGATGGCTGCTTCACTGGAGGCTAGTCTAACACTGTCTCAGCCCTCCTTCCTCAAATAGAATATGTTATTTAAAAGAGTTTTTATGCTTAATTACAGTGTTGTTAGTCTCAGCAAAGTATCTTTTAATGATGTTTCTGTGTTTCATTGTAATGGTTATGTTTTAAATGTTTTAAAACTGTTTAGTTTATAGAATAGTTTGTTTAAATTCCCAAAACTAAAATAATCCAACATTCAGAATTGTCCAAATGGGCAGCTTAGATAGAGACATTGTTGCCTCTGGTTGTTTAGTGTACTCAAGCCTGGTTTAATGCACAAACTCATTAAACATGTTTTATAAAATAACTTTAAGGCAATGTGTATAAGGTCTATATCAAATACAAATGAATTTCATGTTTCGACATGGGTCCCATATCCAAGATTTCTCATTATATATGCATATGCAAATATAAGTATTCCAAAATTCAGAAAGATCTGAAATCCAAAACACTACTACCGTGTTTCCCCGAAAATAAGACAGTGTCTTATATTAATTTTTGCTCCCAAAGATGCTCTAGGTCTTATTTTCAGGGGATGTCTTATTTTTCCATGAAGAAGAATTCACATTTATTGTTGCACAAAAAAATGAACATTTATTATATACTGTACAGTAGTTGTCATCATAAACCAGCATAACCAGACAAACTGTGAATCCTATCAAGAATTTCTTGTTACTACCAACACTTTATGGTACATACATTTACAGATCCTGCATGCTCTGGTGTTCTGTTCGGTGGGCATGCTTCCAAACAAAAACTTTGCTAGGTCTTACTTTCGGGGGAGGCCTTATATTTAGCAATTCAACAAAACCTCGACTAGGTCTAATTTTCTGGGGATGACTTATTTTAGGGGAAACAGGGTAGTCCCGATTATTTTAGGTAAAGGATACTCAAAAGGATACGCTATTCCTCTATTGATGCAGGCCAAAATCCCATTGGCTTTTTAGCTGCCGCGTCACATTGTAGGTTCAACAAGTTAAACATGAGCCTACAATGTGACGCGGCAGCTAAAAAAGCCAATGGGATTTTGGCCTGCATCAATAGAGGAATAGCGTCTAGATCCAGGGAAGTCATGCTCCCCCTCTATTCTGCCTTGGTCAGACCACACCTGGAATACTGTGTCCAATTTTGGGCACCGCAGATGAAGGGAGATGTTGACAAGCTGGAAAGCGTCCAGAGGAGGGCGACTAAAATGATTAAGGGTCTGGAGAACAAGCCCTATGAGGAGCGGCTTAAAGAGCTGGGCATGTTTAGCCTGCAGAAGAGAAGGCTGAGAGGAGACATGATAGCCATGTACAAATACGTGAGGGGAAGTCATAGGCAGGAGGGAGCAAGCTTATTTTCTGCTGCCCTGCAGACTAGGACACGGAACAATGGCTTCAAACTACAGGAAAGGAGATTCCACCTGAACATCAGGAAGAACTTCCTCACTGTGAGGGCTGTTCGGCAGTGGAACTCTCTCCCCCGGACTGTGGTGGAGGCTCCTTCCTTGGAAGTTTTTAAGCAGAGGCTGGATGGCCATCTGTCGGGGGTGCTTTGAATGCGATTTCCTGCTTCTTAGCGGGGGGTTGGACTAGATGGCCCATGTGGTCTCTTCCAACTCTACTATTCTATGATTCTATGAAAATGTACTTCATTTTAATCTATGCTATGAACAAGCTTGGATACCATGTTTAGAGAATGACAGGTTACTAACAAACAAAGACTTATATGTGAATTTATTTTCTTTCCCTATTTCTCAGATGTGTGTTTCCAGTCACTTCCTGTTGCTAAAATTCAGATATGTGTGTGTGCCTTCGAGTCGCCGACCAATTTATGGAGACTATTTTCTTTCCATTTCCCCTATGACCAATAACCAGCCATATTGGCAGGCAGATTCCCTGAGTTATAATCAAAAACAAAAATCCCAACTATGCAAAATACCCACTGATAATCCAGTTGTTAACAACAACTCCAATGAGCCATTGCTTCCCTTTTAGCAGCTTGTGCTCTTTGGACTGAAAGGACATCTACAAGGACTCCTATGTTGCTTCTGCCACTTCTTTTCAATTCTGAATTAACAACCAATCATTTGAAAATGGAAAAAAGAAATTCTTTCTAGTTAAGTATCCAAACCTCAAAGAGATTATCAAATGGGACTTAATATGGCTTTAAGACTAACCCAAGGGTGAGGGAGGGTAAAAGGCCACAATGCCACATGGAATTATGGTGGACAACTAGCCTGAGATGCCCCTGCTATATAGAATTCAGTACACTTTCCTCAATTTGTTATGCCATCTCATCTGATGCAAGCCCTAAAAGAAGAGCACAGTCAGTTCTTTCTGGTGAGCCCAATATCATGCTTAACCTGCAAGTACCTTCCAATTCTTCCAATTTGGCAGGAATAGTCCCAAATTCATTATTTATCTTTACACTTTTTCAATTGCTTTTAAATGTCCCAGCTTTTCTATCACTCACTTTCCTCTTCAGCCCCTTCCACACATCTGAATAAAATCCCACATTATCTGCTTTGAACTGGAATATATGGCAGTGTGGAATCAAATAACCCAGTTCAAAGCAGATATTGTGGGATTTTCTGCCTCGATATTCTGGGATATAGTGCTGTATGGAAGGGCCCTTTGTCTATAGATTACTTCAGTTACTGCATATTGAATTCAAAGTGCAAAAGCAAGGAGGACAGGAGAAAGTACACCTGGAAAGAAGCAAACTACTTCAGCCTCTCCTATACAGGTGTTCTTCCTCAATAATACCTTTTTCCATCTTGTCGACACTGATGTCACTTGACCACAAACAGCCATTTCTATCCAAGCATGTGACAGGTGAAAAATACATTTTAATGTTTTTGAGTAAACTTGGAAAGAAATCTTCAGTTTTGGGTAATGTCATTATCTCTCAAACAGTTTTCAAAATGTTCATAACTAAAGATGAGAGATGTTTTATATGAACATATGGAAGGGGAGAGAATATACAAGGGCTATCCACAAAGTTAATTATGTTTTGGAATTAAAAATTAACAACGTATAGGAATAAATATTTATTATATACATTTGAAAGCCACGCTGCAATAGTACTTTTAAATATAGTCCCCATTCAAAATTAGGCACGTTTCATAACTATTAGTGATTTTTGAAAGTTATTACCCTCAGCGCTTTCCCGCCGCCGCCCTGAAGAGTGTGGAACCCGCGCTATTGCAATGAGGAAGCTCAGCCAGCTGAAGAATGAATGCAAAAAGAAGGGAGGAGCAAGCCAGAACCCCGCTCTCTCTCTTCTTTTGCAAGATTGCAAGAGAGAATCAAAAGTTTCTGGCGTCCCTTTCCCTTCCCTTCCTGCCAGCTCTCTTGCCTCCCGAGAAGAAGCGGCCAGGATCGGCCAAGGCTTCTTGGCATCTTCTCCTCCGGAGGCAATGCTGATCTCCTCCAGACTGCTTGGCCGATCCTGGCCGCTTCTTTTTGCATTCATTCTTCAGCTGGCTGAGCTTCCTCATTGCAATAGCGCGGGTTCCACACTCTTCAGGGCGGTGGTGGGAAAGCGCTGAGGGTAATAACTTTCAAAAACCACTAATAGTTATGAAACGTGCCTAATTTTGAATGGGGACTATATTTAAAAGTACTATTGCAGTGTGGCTTTCAAATGTATATAATAAATATTTATTCCTATACGTTGTTAATTTTTAATTCCAAAACGTAATTAACTTTGTGGATAGCCCTCGTACATAGGATTGAAAACATGTTTACTAACATCTACCAGCAACTACAGTAGAGTCCCAGTTATCCGAGAAAAAGGGGTGGGCCCAATCTCGGGCAACCGAACTGCTTGGATAATAGGGAGGCCCTATTATCCAAGCAGCAGCGCTCATGGGGTGTTTCCCACGGGGTGAGGGCTCGCCAGGGGACATCTCCCCGGATCTCCCTCGGCCAGGCCCTTGCTGGAGGAAAATGTTTCCTCCAGCAATGTTCTGGCCGAGGAAAACCCGCAGCACGCTCCTAGTTTCTCGGAGCATGCCATGAGTTTTCCTCGGCCAGGCCATTGCTGGAGGAAACTCTTTCCTCTAGCAAGGGCCTGGCCAAGGGAAATCTGGGGAGACGTCCCTCGGTGAGGGCTCGATCCTTGGGAAGCACCCCACGAGCGTTACTGCAGCAGCGATCACCGGGCACTTCCGGGGCGCTTCCTCCTCCCTCTTCGCTCGAGAGAAGGAGAGGGAGAGGGAGGGGTGCCCCCGGCAGTGCCTCGGATAATACAGAGGCTCGTTTAACTGGAACTCGGTTAACCGGGACTCTACTGTATTGCTAAACTCATTTTATATTCAAGAGAACATAATTTTAACAACAGCAGTATATTCATGCATGCATCCATGCATCCATGCATAGATAGATAGATAAGAGAATGAGGTATGAAAATCACCCCACGTGTCAGTTGAATAGCAAATTAGTTCAAAATATTTGTCAACTAACATTTGATGCTATAGCTACACAAGCAAGTACACTCAATTGTCTCCTTTTATTTGCTCTGTTAATCAAAAAGGAAAAAGTTGTGATGGAATCCTATAGATTAGTTCTAACTAGAGCAGGCATGGGCAAACTTTGGCCCTCCAGGCATTTTGGACTTCAACTCCCACAATTCCTAATGGTTGCTAGGCTGTTATGAATTGTGGGAGTTGAAGTCCAAAACACCTGGAGGGTCGAAGTTTGCCCATGCCTAAACTACAGAATAGAGCCATTCAATCAATTTTAAATACAGAATCAACAGAAAGGGGATTCATGTTGATTTAGTGGGCCTTCTCTGGTCAAGAATAACAACAGGATAGGCCTTGACATATTAAGGAGGTTTGATAACATGTGATCCTCTGGAAAATATTGAACTAGAACCCATTGTCTTTCACTACTGGCTTCACTGACTACGGCTGATGTGAGTTACAGTCCAACAGCATCTGGAAGACTAGTAGTTATTAGGGCTGTACAAAACTTCAGACACAGGTCATAAGTCCAATGTGTTTCAATAAATCCGTACTTACAACCTGCATTACAAAGCCAGCACTGCCGCCCGCCCCCCCCCCCGCCCCCCCCCCACACACAAACAAATGATTTTGCATGAAGTTTGTTACTTTTTGTAAGTTGCAGTGAGTCAGTTTCTTCTCCAGTAAACTCTACTGGGCTGCCCAGCCAAATATGGTATGTCACATTCTCTCTTCAGCTTATCAGGGCTGAGGGAGAGGGAAAGGAAGGAGACACTCTTGGCATTTCCTTTAAATACAGGAGCCACAGTATCATCATTGCAAGCACCTTGAAGAGAGCTAGAGATCTAGGGTAGCAACTTGTGAGTGAGCGATTCAGTAGCAAACAACTAGCTAGAAGATGAATTTGTCTGTTCTTGAAGGCTTTTGCATGTACCATGCAAGCTTAGCTTAGTTTCCCACACCTTATGATTCCTTTTAGGATCGTCACAGCCGAGTTTAGAATCATTTTAGCAAAAGCTAGAGTAGGAGCACTACAGTATATTGTTTTTATTTGTATAAACTTTTAAAAATCCTAAAAAATTAGTGGATGAGCGGATCTTTCTGAAACTTGGCAGGAATAATGCCCTGCTCCTGTTCTGTTGCTGTGGAGAAATTCCAGGAGATACCTCTTTTGAGTTTTTTTTAAATGTGCAAAACTTTAAGGATTACCTAAAAATCAGTGGATATGCTAATATTTCTGAAACTTTGGAGGAATTATACGCTGATTATGTTGTACCATTGTAGCGAAATTCAAGGGGATAGCTCTTGTAGTTTTTTAATGTTGTTCATAAAAAGTTTAAAAATTCCTAAATATCAGTGGTTGGGAAAAATGTTCTGAAACCTGGGTAGCTTACAGAGGTAAATGTGTGCTTCAATTGTAGCAAGTTTCATCCCAATAGGCCTAAAAATGAGGGAGGGAAGAACACCAGAAGTGTCCCCATTAGCGCAAATAAGCAAATAACATAATGAAAAACTAACGAAATTCTCAGAATTTTGGATTAGTTATGATACCGACCCCTTGCGAATGTTTCAAAACACTTTAGAATCAAAACAGGGGGGGGGGGGGGACTTGAATTTTGTACATACAAACAAAGCGGATTTTTGGCACTGTGCACACCTCTGCAAGTTATCCATAATTGTTTTAGATTTTGTAGTTGTTATCTTGGGATTGTCTGTGGGTTTGTTTCTTTTTATAAAAAAAACAGAATCCAGACAAGAAATTGAAACAAGAAATTGATTCCCATTTGCTCATTGTCACATGAGTTCTAGCATTCAGACCACAGCAAACAAAAGTGGAGCGGGAAGTGAAATGCTGAATAATGATGATCACTTTAAACCTGATATCTTTGGAAATCTAGGATGGATAGAATGAGGTTCATGAAAAGTATATTTCCAGTCCTGAAGATATAGAGTAAATTTATCTTTTCAGTAGTGGCTTAAAGAGCTGGGCATGTTTAGCCTGCAGAAGAGAAGGCTGAGAGGAGACATGATAGCCATGTATAAATATGTGAGGGGAAGTCATAGGGAGGAGGGAGCAAGCTTGTTTTCTGCCACCCTGGAGACTAGTACACAGAAAAATGGCTTCAAACTACAGCACAGGAAATTCCACCTGAACATTAGGAAAAACTTCCTCACTGTGAGAGCTGTTCAGCAGTGGAACTCTCTGCTCCAGAGTGTGGTGGAGGATCCTTCTTTGGAAGCTTTTAAACCGAGGCTGGATGGCCATCTGTCGGGAGTGCTTTGAATCCGATTTTCCTGCTTCTTGGCAGGGGGTTGGACTGGATGGTCTCTTCCAACTCTTATGATTCTATGAAATGGTGCATATTTTAGAAGGATTTATTCAATGAATTACTGAGCATACTGATACAATAGCTAGTGAATTGATATTATAAAAATACCTGAATACAATCACATTACTGTTCAATGTATGTTTTCACTAATTTGAACTTTGTATTTAATGTGACTGACCACTTTTATCCATGTTAGATTTCAAGGTACTAGTGGATTTAATGAATATGTTAATAAACTTCAAAAAAAATGAAGTGTTGCCTTTTTAAAAGAAACAGATTGTTTCCTACATTTAACCTGGGATCTCCTTTTCCAATCAGATGAAACCTAACAGTCACTGATTCTAGTTTATCTAATTATTTCCTTATCTCTGCAAGGAAGCCAGTAACCAATGTTTCATCAGGAGCTAAATCTTTATTCTGTAAGGAGCTACTGTGTTTTATGCTGCTCTGAAGAAGACTGTACCTTGGTAGTTCCACATTTATTTCTAACATCAATAATATAGACTTTTATTTGAGGAAAGATTTTATTTTACAGTAAGCATCACTTCCATACCACTTACAATAAATCCTGTGCATAAAATGTATTATGCTAGTATTTTCCGTACAAAGTCTGCGCAATGCTTTATAAAAATGACCCTGAGCTATCAATACATTGAAAAGGAAAGCTTTCGAAAAGGAGTAGCAATACACTCACTTCATGAGTCATGGTCCACCTTAAAAATAAGAAGGATTGAGAATCATTACCTTTTAATATGTCCATAGGCTTTGTGGAAGAAGTTATTAGGTCTGCCCCATAAGGGCTGGATCTCGTTTTTAACTTAGACATTCATCTCTTACTTGTTCCCTTGATATTTATAGAGATCCTATCATATTATCAGATGAGGATATAGAAGAATGTTGGATATGAGAAAAAATATCTCTACAATAAATAAGGAGAACAAGAAAAGGTAAAAGAAAGGGGGGATGTGCTTTGTTGTTTTCAAAGTTAGCTATAATGGGATTGCTTGACAAGGGGAGATCGGGTCCCCCTCTTTCCTTGACTTCACTTGCATTATCTTCTTGCAAGTTCTCCCCATGGGAGCACTGATGGAAAGTGACCTGCTGCAGAGTTAAATTGAGGTTCGAGCTGAATTTTTGACTAGCTGAGCTCAGCGCCTGGGAAAGCTGCAGCTGATTAGCTCCACTAAATGCTCAGGCCTCAGTAATTCACATAGGAGTAAAGTAATTGTAACCACTGCTGAAATGCAAGGATAAAATGTAGCCAGGGAAAGGGTCAAAGGGTGCCACAGAAGTCTACATAACAGGAGATGGGAGGAAAAGGAAGGGAAACACACATTCTACTCACGTTTGTGATTTTCATTTCTGTGGACAGGTGAGGAACGTGTGTCCTGCTCCTGAGCGTCATCCCCTTCTTCACTCGCAAGGTGAGTGTGAGCATAATGGTAGCTCAATCCAGGCCTGTTCTTATAGCGTTTGCCACAGACTATGAATAGAGGAAACACAAAGAGCAGTAGACAGACAATGATATGTCAGCAACAACAAAAGGAGTTTAGTATATTTATCCAGCATTACTTTCTAGACACCTAGATTCTTATATGTATTTCAGAGTTCTGAAATGTTGATTTGTTGCAATACAATTTACAGAATCATATGGTCACCCTGGCCAAGTTAGCTGGGGATTCTGGGAGGTGTAGTCCAAAAGAGTAGCTTTTTCCAGGTCTGGCATTTCTTGCCATCAGAAAGGTACTTCTTTACAGAGCTGGGTGAGTCCCAAACACATTCTGCACTTGAGTAGAGATATCCATGTGCAAACTACTTCTATTTTATGCCAATAAAGAAGAGACCATACATGAAAATTTATATTTTTTGCCCTGAAAGGGTCACACAGTGTTTTATAAACTTAAAAAGGACAACCAGGAATAGCTTGAATCCAACTTCTGAATATTTAAAGGGGGGTCTTCCAAATTGTATACAATTTTTCCTTAAGACTACTAATAGAATACACACATGCCATCTCCTGAGGAATCCATATATAAGTATAGAATGAGTATAGGATCATCCTAAAGTACTCCATGTCAAACCTACACTGTTGAGGGTGTACTGATTCCACTGTTATGTTAGCTATCAGCCTGTCTCACTTCCAAAAAAGATGGCCTCTTAAAATGATCTGTTTTAAATATTGCTCACTTAGCAACTACTTTCTAGGTGCTACCTAGTAGGGCGTAATAAAAATGTATTATCCAATTTTCCAGTGGGAAAACTACAGCACAGAGTAAGGTTAAATCATTTCCTCTATGAGCACACTGTGATTTGTACTTCGCCTGGAAGCTATAATATCAGTCTTGATTTTTATGCATATAGTGATTGTACCAGATCTAGGGGTATGTTTCCCTTTCATATCTACATCTACACAAATGATGTATGCTTAAATGGAACTGGCCTTAAGTGAGAGTCAGGTCTCTGGAGGAAGACTACTGGATTCTTGGCCACCATTTTATTTTGAGTTGATGGCAATCACCTGCTCTTAGCAAACAAGCAGAAGCCTCAATCCCCACACTGAATCCAGCTCTGGCAATATGCAGGTTGCCAACTTCTGAGCTCAAACATGTGAGTCAACAAGAGTAACTCACAAATCCTGAGTTTAAAAAAGGATAAGAAGAATAATAAAGCTCAACAACAGACATCATTCTGCAGTCATGGAACAGTTTGCTTTAGACTCCATGGATTGATCTTGGAAGGGAACGTGGAGACTATGCAGAAATTATTTTGAAAAAACTAAGTAATCTTGGGGGTGGAGAGAAAGAGCATAGATGTCCTATAGTATTAGTTTGTTGGCTGAAAAGTGGGTTTCAAAACACTTGGGAAAGCTAGTCAAGAATTCTGATTAGCTCTTATCCAGTACAGTAGAGTCTCACTTATCCAACCTTCGCTTATCCAACATTCTGGATTATCCAACGCAGTCTGCCTTCCGCCCAGATCCACAGCTGTTTCTCTAGGAGGCAAGGACTGAACTTTTTACGAATTTTACTTCCTACAGTGTTGTTACTGTAAATTTATTTTATGCAATTCTATTTTTATTTGTAGTCAATTTTTTAGTAGCCAATGCTTTTGTAGTCAATGTTTTCAATACATTGCTATGCTTTGGTGCTAAATTTGTGGATACGGCAATTACTACATAATGTTACTGTGTATTGAACAGCTTTTTTCTGTCAATTTGTTGTAAAACATGATGTTTTGGTGCTTAATCTGTAAAACCATAATGTAATTTGACGTTTAATAGGCTTTTCCTTAACCCCTCCTAATTATCCAGCATTTTCGCTTATCCAATGTTCTGCCAGCTGTTTATGTTGGATAAGCGAGACTCTACTATATTAGCAAATCCCAGTGTTTTGGGAAATCATTTCGAGCAGAAGTACACAAAGGTTTTTGCATCAGAATTGGGGGCATTGGCACACACACACAGCATTGCTTCCAGGCAACTACATGTTTCATTTTTGCAAGATTCCTCTTCTTTACACAAAAGCAGCAATTCTGCATAAGGGAAATAAAAATCTCTCTACATAGGAACCCCATTGTGGGCCAGAGATGCAGAGGCATGATGGGTCATGGAGGCAAATAGGTAGAAGCGGGAGGCAGGTAAGTAGAAGATGTATGTATATAGATTGGCAGGTAAATGGAGATAGATTCTGAGAAGCAGAAATAGAATATCAGGGTGGCTCATGAGAGAATCATGGTGGTTGTAAAAGTCACTTGTCCTCCTTCCTGAACCTTCAGAAATGCCTGAAGTCCAAGTCTAGATCAGATAATTCTGAATACTTTCCTGCTGCTTTCTCAGATGGCCTCCTTGTTGTCCAACACTTCCTTCTCCTTGGCTACACTTAGTGGCAGCTTTGAAGATGGTCTTTGATTTTTACCCTGGTAGTTTAGCTTCAGAGAAACAAGAAAGAGCAGCCCAAGCTACTGACAGATTGCTTGAACAGCTGTGATTATGCTTTCCCTTCTCTTCTTCTCTGTGGCACTCCTGGTACCTTAACTTGACTTTGGATTAAACCTAGGGTTTCTTCTCTTTCTGGCTTCTGGTCTCCTGTGGCTGCTGTTCATCCTTGCCTTGATTTCACCACTATCTTCAGCATGAACCAATATTTCAAGTTGCAACCTCCTTCATGTTTGACTAGTGAGCACTCCCTAAAAGTTATCAACAGCCATGAAAACTAATGGGACAAGCAGTACTGCTGGCCCACCTTCAATACTTGGGCAATGGGGAGCAGATGAAGCAGCAACCTCCCAATATGGCAACTTGTTACTTCCATGTGGTTTGAAGAATTCTGGAATCTGAAGCATCAGAAAGCAACCTTTTCAAGCAGCAACAATATGTAGCTATCAGTTATACCACCTAACAGGAAGCTCACCTTATGGCTGAGTTTAAAGTAAATAGGGTAGTTGAAAGAGACAACAATTAGTCTACAGAACTCAACAGCTTTAGCTTTTCAAAAACATAGTCATGTGAGTCTGGAATATCAGTATGCAAAGGGCTCTTGTAACGCCTTAGAGACTAACTGACAACAAGGTTTGGTAGCATATGCTTTCATATACTTTCTCTACTGCATCTGATGAAGTATACCTACCTACATCTATGATAGCTTATGCTACAAGCCTCTTTCTCTCAGTCTCTAAAGTGCTACAAGATCCTTCTGCATACTTTCTTTAGCTATTGCTGTCATGTTCTCACTAAAGTGAGCTCACAGAGGAATCAAGGCCTAAAGAAAGCAGAGATAAGAAGGAAAGCAGAGGACTGCGTGTAGAATACAAGGAAATTGTCTTGAAAATGGCAAGGGTAATCGTCGAGTGGACACGTACTAACTATTCTCACCACTCATCAGAACAAGAATGACGAATTATGAATTTATTTTGAAATACAAACTTTACAGTACTGTTATGAATGAAGCATATTAATTATGATGCAAAAACCAAGACACAGAGAATGTAAAGTTGCCATTGCTGGAAAGATCTGCAATTGCTGCAAATCCCATTTCAACTCAAAAATAACAGGTTACAAAATGTAATGTGGAAAGGGTTGTGTTGCGAAGATGAAATGATTTCTAGAGACAAAAGCACTGTATGTGATGATGTAATTCAAACCAACTACTCAGATTTGAGTGCCTCAAAATTAGAGTTTATGGGAGAAATGAACTACAGTCCCCAGAATCTCCCAGCCACATGAAGGAATTTTCCCAAGCTTTGCTCAAAACCCAATTGCAAGTGGTGATTAATAGTACTAGGGGGGCGCATTGTGGAATGCATAAATTGAAATAGACCTCATCACCATCAGATAACCTTTCATTTTGCTCTGGTGGTAACTGTCAAGGTTAAAAACAGAGCAAGGTTGGCCAGACAGATAAATGATGCCAATCAGTGCATATTTGAAAGGAAGTTTTCTATGAATGGAGACATTGTCACAGACAAAGAGTGGACAGTTCTTCTTCACTGGGTTTTACAAAAAAAAAAGCACTTACAAAAGAAACCATTATACCTGACTCTGTCCAGAAAGACTGGAACCTATTTATGTTCAGATCTTTCTTGCATTCTTAAGTCACAAGGGAAAGCCATCAATACAATGCACCAATATAAAGTCAATGAAGGAAACCTTTGCAAAGGAAAACATTGACATTCTACCAAATATGGGCATTTTTATGAGGAGGACATTCATTTTGCATCATATTTTGATTACATTCTCTCCAACAATCTTCATAGAATAAATCCTAAGTGAGTAGTACATAGAATTAATAACTCAGATATAGTTCTACCATGCAATTTGAATGACAGCTTTATCCAAGTTAAATAATAATAATAATAATAATAATAATAATAATAATAATAATAATAATAATAATAATAATAATTTTATTTCTTACCCACCCCTCCTCGTGGCTCTAGGTGGGTTACAACATCTCTAAAAACACACAATTATCTAAACACATTCTACAAAATTCCCATATTAAAACATATTTCTACAAAATACATATAAAAATACACAGAACAGAGATTAAACATAAGACACAAGTTTTAAATTCATGATTAAAACTAGCTGGGTAGGCCTGCCAAAAGAGATAGGTCTTCAGATGGTGTTTAAATTAAAGATGAAGGAAAGAAAAAGTTTAGCTTTTGGTTTAAAAAACTACTTAAATCTCTGGGGAAAAAGCATGAAATATCTAAATGAAGTATGCTTTGGTTTGTAACCATAAAGCTAATTTAAATGTTACATGGGAGATACGAGCTATCGTTATGAGGGATTGTTTTCATGTGGATGTTTTAATCAAAAGCAGTTACATGTGGTTGAAACAATGAGTAAAAGAACAGCATGAGAAAATGCTGTCCTTCATCCTTCCCCATTTGTTGTTGTCCTGTTCATAATTATTCCAAATTAATCCATTACAAAATGGATACCAGCATCTCCTCTCCCACAAATATTCATTTTCTCCTGCAAAAAAACTACCTTTCATGAACAAATTGTTAAGGATCTACATCCCTGTTGATGTTTTTGCTGCCACAGACATAACACATCCACTCTGGATTTTGATTGCCTGGTCTTCCAATCGTTACTCCCAGCCAAACAGGTGCTGTATCAGGACCTTTGGCTCAGGCCTGGAAGGGCTTCTGTGAGGAACTTGAGTGTTTGTGTGAGTTCATCTCAAGGCAGGTGTGGGAGGAGCTGTGTTGAAATCTACTGTCCACCTCCCATTGCACCCCCATTCTTACACTTCCTCTACCCAAACTGGTAGTTCCATAACTACTTTTTTCTTTTGAAAAAGGACACTGGGAACTTGTTAAAATTACCTCCCATATAATGTTTGGTTTGCCCTTCTCTGAACCAGAAAGTAAATGACTCATGGGGTGGAGGAAAACACAAAGTCACAAAAAACCACAGGAGAAGCAGAGAAACAAAAAATAAAAGAGGGAGATGAGTTATGAGAACAGCAGCCAACATCACCTCTGGCTAAGGGTTTCGTTATCACTCACCCATGCAATAGACAGGAAGAACAAGCAGAGATGGCAAAGCAGATAGATAGATAGATAGATAGATAGATAGATAGATAGATAGATAGATAGATAGATAGATATGTCTTCATCACCACTATGGTCTGGGTGCTACTTACTGTCACAAACATAGGGTTTATCGTGGTCATCCATGGAAGAAACATCATTCCTTCGCCTACCACCTCCAGAGCCTCTGGCCTAGAAGGAAAACAAGATGTCAGTTCAAGTAGTGGAGATATTGGTCCCCAAAGTCTTTTTTTTTTCTTTTTTTCTTTTTCTTTTTGCAGATATACATACATACACATGCAGGATGGATATCCTTTATCCAAAACACTTGGGACCAGAAGGTTTTTTTAATTTTGGATTTATTTTATTTTATATTTGTGTGTACACTTACCTATCAGAAAGCAAAGGTGACACTATCCCAGCCATCTATGTGGAAAATTTTGTATTTTAGAGTATTTTATATTTCATAATTTCTGATAAGGGATGTTCAACCTTTTTTAAAAAATCCTGTTTATTTTCAAGACATATATAGTTACACACACGAGAACTCATGAACATGGTGAGTTAATTAGTGAATAACATTTTTTAAAATAATGAGGTCAGTCCAAAGTTATATCACATCCAGGACTCCGCTTAGCTATTGAAAACCACTGGGTGACTTTGGGCAAATCACGCTATCTTAGCTTCAGAGGAATCACAGAAACATAGAGATGAAAAAGACCACATGGGCCATCTAATCCAATCCCCTGCTATGCAGGAAAGGCACAATCAAAGTATCCCTGGCAGATGGCCATCCAGCCTCTATTTAAAAGCCTCCAAAGAAGGAGACTCCACCACACTCCAGGGCAGAGAGTTCAACTACTAAACAGTTCTTACAGTCAGGAAGGTCTTGCTAATGTTCAAGGTAGCCACATCTATATGTTTGTTTGCACTCTTAAAGAATTTAAAAGGTTAGTGAAAATGGGGTTATTAATTTAAGCACATCAGTAATAATCTCTGGTACTGGGAGGGGACTAGTAACATGCATATAAACTAATATCTATTTGTTTTTCTCTTTTGTCCATGTTGGGGCATGGGAGCACTGACAAGCATCTAGCACCAGATTAGAATTTGAAAATATCCCCCCAGTGCAGCTAGTGGCTAAATTGGCTAGGGAATATTGTGAAATGAAGTCCAAAATGTATCTAGGCTTGAGATCTATTCTGCATTATACAAAAATAAAGGATTTGTATGCATTCTCATGTTTCCAGACTACATAATGCACACTATAGGATCTGAGGCTTTACTGCTTGCCCATTATTTCTAGACAAAGTTCTTAAGTCTCTCCTTGCAGATCCACATGTCCTTGGCTTTCAAATCTCTTTGCCAACACTCTCACAATTTCATGGCTGGCCTCAGGGGGGCTGGCAAATAGACAGCCACCCCAGAGGCACGGACCTGAGTGCCACGTGCTTGCTGTCAGGGCTTCAGTCTGTGGCGTTCAGTCATCCACGGCTGCCTTCAGTCTCCTGCCGTTATACAGCAAGGAATTGATGTATATAGCAGAAAAGCTTCAGCAGAGCAGCCTTGGAGCACTCAAATGGAGCCAAGCAGGGATGCTTGCCAGAAGGACAGATGAAGGGGCCTGAGATTAAAAATGAAATCATGCCGTAGGAAAGGGAAGGACGTGCACAAATTTGGAATGACCAGCATGTTAGATCCACTGTACTATTTCTATTGCAATGCTGTTAATCCTTTCGCTTGTGCTCTGAAACAACCAAACATTTTAGAATTATGTGTACCAGAAGATCAACAGAGCTTTAGAAAATCTAGTCTAACTGTGTCCTTACAGAAGGGAGCAATTAATTCCTTAAAGAGGTGTGAGGCACCTTGTTGTTATTACATACTTTCATATCATTTATGACATATGGTGACCCCCCCCCCCCAAAAAGGAACCTATCACAGCCTTTTCGTGACAGGTTTTGTTCAAAGACGGTATGCCTTTGCCTTCCTCTGAGACTGAGAGTTTGTTACCTGCCCAAGTGTTGGAGGAACCTGATACACCTGTTTGGATATAACCTGATGTGGCTGCAAACTGGAAGAGATTTCCAACACATTCTTGCCTACCTTTTCTTTTTTACTGTGTTGTCACCAAATACTTATTTTCCTTTGTAACAGTTGTGTCTCCAGATCATAGACAGTGAAGACTAAGCCAGAACATAGCAAGGATTACAACCAATCAGTAACTGGAGGAGGGATTGTAAAATCTCAGTCTCTCCAGCTCTCTTTCTCTCAATAAAAATCAACTTGTGAAAATGACAACCATCTTGAGAGTCATACTAGACCAGATTAATGCTTGTGGTTAAATTAAAAAAACGGTTGCAGAATTTGAGGTGGGATACCTTTGATTCCTATCAGAGCTGCAATGGAAGAAACTACTGATCAGAGGACTGCGTGTAGAATGTGAAAATGATCTAAGAGTCTTAGTAGAGCATGAGGTCAACATGAGTAAGATGTGGAAGCCAAAAAAGCCAACACAGTCTGTACACTACGCATCAACAAAAGCGTAGTGTAGCGACTGAGGAAAGCAACAGTGATACTCTGACCAGACTTCACCTAGAATAGATGATTCTTGCAGTCCTCTATTATTCTATCATTCTATAATCCCATATCTTGAAAGTCTTCAAGTCAGGACAGGGAATTCTCTTGATTGCAATTCAAAGACAGAAAAGTTGGCTGATACAACGCAAAATCTATTCAGTAGATCATTATGGATTTACTGATCACTTCTTTAAAGTAGGACCAGATCTTGGTAATTTTATTTATTGAACTCCTGTTTCCAGAATCCCCTATTTTGGCTAGGAGATTCTGGGTTGTACCTACTCCCAGTAACATTTTCAAATGCTTTGTATGACACATGGCCTACGTTTAATCCCTTGAGCCCATGGCCTACTTTTAATCCTGTGTATGGTGAGGATGGAGTGCCACCTAAAGAAGCAAAACAACATGACAGTGTCTTGAGTGCTCTCTTATCTGCAGCTGGTCACTCAGAGCTCTACCTTCATGGCTTTTTTTCTTCCCTTCGGTGGTGAGAGTTTCTCTATCCCACACCCGATCTACCTACACCTTTTTTTAAGAGACTCTACCTCACGCTACTTTACATATGAATTGGGTAGACTAGCAACTCCATCATAGTCCCTTTTACACTATAAAACCACAGCACGATTCCACTTTAACTGCAGGGCTCTGCCACCTGAAATGATGGGATTTACCATCAGTGAACCACTAAAGCTTTGTAGCTAGGAATGAAAATGCTTTTTCATAAATTCCAAATCCTAGGTATCCATTGGATGGATCCATACAGAACCATGGTGCTATAACTGTGTAGTGTGAAAGGGCTCAGAGTTACAAAGTGTCTCCCCTCATTCTATATAACCTGTTAGTCAGCTTGAGATGAGTAGGAACCATTAACTTTGAATATATGTTTTAAAGGTTTTTAACACTGACTTCTTAAATACTGTTTATATTTAATTCTGTTTTAATGTTTACATGTTTGTATATTTTAAATTTTATGCTAATGTTTTTATATTAAACCGCTTTGAGTCTCCTTCGGGAGAGAGAAAGCAGGGCATAAATAAATAAATATAATAATAATAATAACTCCTTGACAAATTTGAAGGAAAAGCTGATAAGGAGAAGACCTGGCTATGGCTCACGAATGTGATACTGAAAAAGGAGACAGAAGGCCTGATCCTTGTAGCCCAGGAGCAAGCCATCAGAACAAATGCAATTAAGGCCAAGATCGAAAAATCAGCTGATGACCCAAAATGCAGACTGTGCAAGGAAACCGACGAAACCATTGATCATATCCTCAGCTGCTGTAAGAAAATCACACAGACAGACTACAAACAGAGGCACAACTATGTGGCCTAAATGATTCATTGGAACTTACGCCTCAAGTACCACCTCCCAGCATTAAAGAACTGGTGGGACCACAAACCTGCAAAAGTATTGGAAAATGTACACACAAAGATACTGTGGGACTTTCGAATCCAGACTGACAAAGTTCTGGAACACAACACACCAGACCTCACAGTTGTGGAAAAGAAAAAGGTTTGAATTATTGATGTCGCCATACCAGGTGACAGTTGGATTGATGAAAAACAACAGGAAAAACTCAGCCGCTATCAGGACCACAAGATCGAACAGCAAAGACTCTGGCAGAAACCAGTACAGGTGGTCCCAGTGGTAATTGGCACACTGGGTGCCGTGCCAAAAAGATCTCAGCTGGCATTTGGAAACAATAAACATTGACAAAATTACAATCTGTCAGCTACAAAAGGCCACTTTACTGGGATCTGCGCACATCATCCGAAAATACATTACACAGTCCTAAACGCTTGGGAAGTGTTCGACTTGTGATTTTGTGATATGAAATCCAGCATATCTATCTTGTTTGCTGTGTCATACTATGTCGTTGTGTCAATAATAATAATAACCAGAGGGAACACTCTCAAGCCAAAGAAAGGTAGGACAGTCAAAGAGGACAGAGGTCAAAGAAGAAATTTTCAACATTGGAAACAGAAACAGACAAGGAGGTTTAAAGAGAAATGAAAATCTAGGCTGGAGTTTATTCTTCTTCATCTTGAACTCTTTACTGCTACCGGTAACACAACTGTCTATCACCTCCCTCCTGCATTCTTCCTCTGGCACAAAATAATACCATAGCTCATCAGTGGCCTTGTTTTTCCCTCCAGACAATCCATTAAATAAGAGATGGAGGAGTATTGATGGAGGAATATAGAGAAGTCCTTGTGAACATTTTGCTAATGTAAAAGCATTTCCTGCTGTGACTCTGCAACTGGAGGCTTGCAAGGGCTGGTGTGGCTCAGTCCTGAGAGCCTCCAGCAGTTCACTCCAGAGAGCAGAGAGGGCCAGAAGAGCCCGGCAGCAGCGTGACGAGGGGGAGGTGAGCCGCCTGCCTTCACACTGTGTGGGTTTCCTGCCAGGGGAGATGATTATTGAGAGCCTCCAGCTGCAGAGCCATGCGGAGAACGCTGATCAATAGCCAGCTCTTCCCTACACTGAAGCTGCCGAGGGAAAACATACTGCCTCAGTTCATCTAGAGATGCAGATACAACAAATGTCAAATGAGAAAAGTTTCTCTTGGCAAAAAAATATATGTATAATTTGGGTTTGGGGCAGAAGAATAATTCTGTTCTCACCATTAAAGAAACAACAGCAATCTAAACCAAAATCAGAAAGTATAAAAACAGAGGTGATCATCCCACAGAAAGATAGTAATTTTAGATGAGCTGAAACGGAATCATCAAAAACTCTACAGTTGTAGCAGTTCATATTCAAATTAACCACCATGCCTTTATTTTATGGAATTTGGGATTTGTAATGTGCTGAAAGATACAGAATTCTCTGTTTGAGAGCTCTCATGTTGTTATGTGACTATAGCAGTGGTTCTCAGCTTGTGGGTCCCCAGATGTTTTGGCCTTCAACCCCCAGAAATCCTAGCAGCTGGTAAACTGGCTAGGATTTCTGGGAATTTCAAGCATCCAAACCATAGTCTAGACCAGGGCTTCTTAAACTTTTCTACTTGCAACCTCTTTTGGCCCAATAAATGTTTACATGACCCTTGGAATACAGCTATATAAGATAGGAAAGACCCACAGCAATTGTGCTTACCAGAACGCTATAGCATAAATGTCATTAAACTCTTTGTCTAGAAAAACCTATGAAATTTATGGTGCCAGCGTAAGTCAACAGACAATTTGGAAACACATACACACACAAACTATCCATCTGTGAACATATAGAAACAATGAATGTGAATATGAAAACAGTTTGTTTTCCCCCTTTCTTCCTCTTTTGTGGCTAAAGCCACGTACCCGTCCTCTGGGTCTGTTCTTTCGTTTTGGGATATCTTCTTCCATCTCTTCCTCCTCATTTACTTCATCAGCATTTTCATCATTTTCCAGAACCCTCTGTTATTAAAACAATAAACAGTAATTAAAAACAAATTCCAGCACAGCAGAGGGTTTTCAGTATAAGGGCAAAGATGGAAGACAATATACATAATACCAGCATTTGGATCAGAGGTAGGAATCATGAAGTCTTGCAGATGTTGTTGAACTTGTACATCCCAGCAGTCTCAGCCATCACAGCCAATGGCAAGTTGCAGTTCAACAATATCTGGAGAGCTGTGTGATTCCCATCCCTGACTTAGATACTGTACATAAATTTAAAGATCATGCTATTCCAGGGCTTGAACTCTAAAGTTGTTCTTAAGAACTCTAAAGTTGTTCTCAAGAACTCTAAAGTTGTTCCCATTGCTTTTGGGGCAATGAATCTGCTCAGGTTTTAATCCAGACTTTAAATGAAATACATCTGGACTCAGCCAGAATAGAAAAAAAACATTTGCAGGTATTGAAAGTTTATTGTTTTTATTTTGATTTTACCTGAACCCGAACTCTTTCTTGAAATATCCAAAGATTCCCTTCCTCCTCCTCTGATCAAAATCACATCGAACAACATTTTAGAAATTTATTTTTACCAGTTTCCACAGAGATTTCTAAATTATTACTCAAGTTATGATCAACATGCTAAATATCATAGAACAAATAACTTTTCTTCCTTTTCCTCCTCACCCCCCCCCCCCCATCTCCTGACGCATAATTTCTACATGGAAGGAGGACTCCAGGACTGCCATAATGGCAGCCCAGTCAGTTTTTACATGTTTTTAGGGTGGATTTGAGGGGCGGTTGGGTGGAGGGGGTGGCTGCCATCTTGCTCCTCTGGGCTTCTGGAAGCCCGAAGAAGCAAGATGGCTGTGCGGACTCACCCCCAGGTAGTTCCAGGACTACCCGTGGGTGGGTCCCCGAAGGCCTAATACCCCATTAGACCCGGGCCTTTCAGAAAGGGCTGAATCTAATGGGGTATCTAATTAATTTGGCACACAGCAGAGTTTACCTGCCTTGTCCCAAATTAATTCACTTTTACCTGAGGCGTTGTTTGGATGCCTCAGGTAAAAGCCTAACAGGCCCCACCTTTTTGGGGCTGTCTGAAAGGGCCCAGAGACTCCTAATAGCATGGTGCTTGTTCTTCATATAACATTGAGATGCAAATATAACTATGGAAATTTGTTCCTGACCTATTGTGCTGTGTTAACTTGCATTTTTTGTATCTTGTGCAGTGTTCATTTGCGTTTCTTGCATTTTGTTGAAACTTACTCCTCCCCCAAATTTTATGTATATCATGAAGTAAAAGAGAATTAACTGGGCTGCCCATTGAGCTGTGAGGGCTTTTCTGACATTTTATAGTATCTCACAATAGCTTATTAGTTACATCTACATCAGAACACAATTTCTTTTTCTCACATAAGAACAAATATGCTTATGTATAGTGGCTGAGATTTATTTTGTTGTGCTTTCCTGAAAATCACAGCATGAAGGCCAGAAGAGATTAATAACCTGATGCCCAAGACAAAATAACATCATACATAATCATTTCAACATCACAGTCATCCTTCCACATTTTGTGGTTTTTGACGTTTGTGGAATTAGTCACCGATTTGATTTAAATATTCTCCCTAGAATCTCTAGGTCCTCCAGTGTGATTCTATGGTCATTTTGACATGGAAGTCAACCATAGACTTATGCTGATCTAGAAATTTCTAGAAATATGTTTTATCAGGTAAAAAACATAGGAATTTCTTTATTCTTCACTTTCACAGGGATTCTGTGTCCCTAACTCCCTCAAATGAGGAGGGCCGATGTATATAGATAGTAAATGTGAAGAGTACTCCCAGTCACCTGGATTTCTTGTAGAGTGTCCTCCTCTTTAGTATCTATCTTCTTTTCAAGCCCTTCTCCACGCAGCAAAGCTTCCAGTGTGGTCCCCTCGGATGTGAAGCCATCCTTCTTCAGGGGCAGGTCAACTTCTGACAAAGCAAATACAACAGAAGTTGCAGTTATTTTCTATACTCCAAGAATGCGAAACAAACAGTTAACCACGGAATGCATGCTATTTAAAATGGGGTTAATGAGTAAAATATTACCCTTCATATAAAACAGCAAAATCAAGGTTTGCTTCTTATTTTTTTTAGAAAATATTTTCAAGCCGTGGTTAGATACAGAATCTGTGGAAAGCCAATTGTACTTTCAGAGCAGAACAGTGAGCTGACCTTATGGACCCCCATGGTCTAATTTGTGGGAGGTAAAACACTGCTTGCAATTTCATTATGAAAACTGGAAAGGCAAAATAGACACAGCCCAAATCATTCATTTCAGGACAAACTTGTAGGAGAAGAGTAAACCCAGACTCTTCCTTGCAAGAATGTTT
Organism: Anolis carolinensis; assembly: GCF_035594765.1. Taxonomy (NCBI): domain Eukaryota; kingdom Metazoa; phylum Chordata; class Lepidosauria; order Squamata; family Anolidae; genus Anolis; species Anolis carolinensis. The sequence continues at coordinate 309,816,101 of NC_085841.1, forward strand.
TATGATAACCAGCTAAAACAAACACTATCAATTATGTTCATCCATCAAAACACCTATTTTGCCTTTCTAATTTTCTGCACACACCGATGGACTATATTTTTATTGCACAACAAAGCACTGAATTAGATGCCACTAAGCCGCAGTCTCTCTACATAGAATGTCAGTTCCATTTCCAGTTCTGATTGGGAACAGAGGTACTTATCGGGTGAGCTCTGGCATTATCTGTCACTCCAGAGACAGCAGGTACTGCGCAAAACCAAAGCAATCCAGCTTCCCCAGAAATTACACAAGGATTATACAAACACTATGTCACATTGTGTCTTGGACCCATTTACTTTTATAAACAAATACCACATAACTGTATATCATGATTGATTCCAGTTAAGTACCATTTTGGATGGTGAATGTGTGTGTGTCTGTGTGTTGGAGGGAGAAAAAGAGGGACCCAGCACATCAGAGATCGACTGCTGGGCAAATGTAGCCACTGAGCTCATTAACAGGACATGGCAGGATGTGCCTTAAAGGGCAACTCAGTGGCTCAGTGAGCAATTAAATCTCATGTCAGTCCCCAATGAGAATCTATCAGTGTCACAAGCATATAATATCTCAGTCCTATTGCTGTTCCCACCACTCACATTTTTATTTATGGTGGACTATTTGGAACAATGGAAGTCAGAACCAATATCGTGAAATATGCCATGGGAAAGGGGTAGGAAACAGATGAAGCCCCCTCCTCTTCTTCTGGGAAATATGCAGAGAGAGAAGCTGTCTGTTAGCTGTCTAGTTTGCAAAAGATACCATCTTTTGGGATGGTGCTCTCTGCCAGCATATGGAGAGCCCCAGGGGAAATGGTGGTGAAAAACCCAGACAAGCCGCATCCATCCATCCATCATATTGCTCATTTCCACATCTCCAAGGCATAAATATAGCATCCGAGGGCAGGGGAGGGGGTAGTTTTAAGGAAGAGTAGTGGAGGGTGTGTGGAAAATACAAACATGTGTATGTGAACAGTGAGATTTTTAATTATATTAAGTCAATAATACAATTAGGTTGAGATAGTATTCAGGGGTTTCCTTATTTTGTTTTTAAAATGGGATAACCTACATCTGCAAAGGTTTTTTGTTGGTCCCAAAAAAGGGGGAGGGTGATCTTTGTAACAGACCTCAGAGTCATTCTGCTGTGACACTCATTCTGTACAATCCTCTGCCGATGCTAAATAACTTCCATTTTTACCAGTCTCTCCACAGTCAGCAGCCTGTCTCTGCTCTGTTCTGCCTGCCTGCCCCCATATCAGTATACAGCACTCAAACTCTTTGCCATTCGTTGACCAACATAGGAAACAAGACACTGGACGTAAAGGACTTTGGTTTGATTCAGCAGGGCTTTTCTTATGTTCAGAAGCAGCATCCTAATCAAACTTCTAAGTCCATGTGGTTATTCTGACAGTTTAATATTCCAGAGAGCAGTGGGGTAATTGGACACTCCAGAGGCCAGTACGCTTCTCTTCCAGCAAGGCCAACTAGTCTCATAAGATGAAAGAAAAAGCAAGAATTGGTGTGTTCTGGGATTTTGAGATTCCACAGTACACTGGTATTATAAATTACATCAGGATTGCAGGGTGCCTTTGAATTTCAAACCAGTTCTATATTTGACCTAGAGGAGTTCTACTTCCAAATCATACCCCGTGCATTAATTTTTCAAGTCTCCAGCTTCTTAAAGGCCATGCTTCTCTTTACAGAACATCTTTCAAATGTCTGCCTCAATAAAGTAAAAAAAAAAATCTGATATATCTGTATCTAAAAATCTAATTCTTTGATCTTGTTCATTTAAGAAAACACCTAATAATGTAGATAAAACTGTTACTGGGTGTTTTACCAAATGAACACAAGCCAAGTATTATTAAAACTGACTGACAAATGAAATAAAGCCTTACAAACAACAATATTATAGCACTATGATTTCACTTTAACTGCATTGGCTCCATCCTACATCTTGCGATTTATAGTTTGGTGAGATGCCTTTCTCTGAGCTATAGCACTAGAGCATTCTGGCAAAGAAGTTTGAGTTCCCCCTTACCAAACTGCAAATCTCAAGGTCCCATAGGATGCAGCCATGCCAGTTAAAGTAGCATCAAAGCATAATAATTGTGCAGTGTAGATATACTCAGTGTTTCTGAAAATGACTGGATTTAAGAAGGTTTGCAAGAGGGAGAAGTTAGGCAGCCAGAGGCATTTTTTTCCAAAGGTTAGCAGTAGATCAACTTCATCTAAAACTGGGTTTTGCAACATGCAATCCTCCAAATGTTGTTGGACTTCAGCTCCCACCAGACCCAGTCCAACGTGGGAAGCCGATTACGCCTCGGCGTTGGGCGCACGTCAACGGGGGCACTGTCGAGGCCTCAACAGCACCCCCGTTTTGCGACGGTGTTTATCCACACAAGTGCCCAACGCAGGCTCCGGAAGGCCTAGCACGGGCTTCGGAAGGCCTAGTGCAGGCTCCAGCAGCTCGCGTCTGGCCTTCCGGTGGGCTGGGTGGGCCTTTCGGAGCCTTGTGCCAGCCTCCAGAGCCTTTGGCCGGCCCTATGGCCTCGCGCCGGCCCCTGTAGCCTGGCACTGGCTTCTGAGGCCTCTGGCTGGCCTTTCAGGCCTCTGACCGGCCTCCGCAGCCTCGCGCTGGCCTCCGAGGCCTCTGGCTGGCCTCTGGCCATCCTCCGCGGCCTGGCCTGCCTTTGCCTCCTCAAGCCCAGGTCTCCGGGCTGCCTGGACATGTTCCAGAAGCCCGCCTATGGCAGGCATCCTCAGAGGTTGTGAGCTCTGTTGGAATCGAGGTAAGTGAGGTTACATATCTGAACCTCAATATATGCTTATGTTGTTATGTAATGTACTTGTTATTTTTTATGATTGGAGTCCCTTTTTGGGAGATAGGGTGGTATATAAATAAATGTATTATTATTATTGTTATTATTATTATTATTATTATTATTATTATTATTATTATTATTAATGTCCAGGGTGGGAGAAAGGATGTTTTGGTGCTTAATTTGTAAAATCATAATGTAATTTGATGTTTAATAGGCTTTTTTCTTAATCCCTCTTTATAATCCAACATTTTCACTTATTCAACACTTTTATTTTTCAGTGATTGGTTGGGGGGGGGGGGCTCAAAAATTCTGTTCGCTTACACTGGAAAATTACCTTGGGCCTGCCCTGGCTCCCACTGCCCTGTCTATTAGCTATGGTGATCAGGATTGTTATTGCCCCCTAGGATTGAAGGGAGAGGCTACATGCTGCCGTTCCTGACCCATATAGAGGAAGAGTAAATAATCTGGGTGATAGAAGCTATCATTTGTGCCCATATTATTAGGTTACATAGAGACAAGTCAACATAAAGGAATTAAAAGTCTCTCAGGCTATTTCTCTTGATATGGTGCAACATGCCTACCTGCTATGTGTTACATATATATACCAAAATGTCAATTGTGAAGGATAAAACCCATTTGCAGAGACATCCACAAGATATACTTATCAGGAAGTCAGAATTATGGGCTACAGCTTCTCATTGAGCATCTGCTCACTGACAAACTTAGGTGACCTCAACGTAATATGCAAAGCAGCCTTTAGATATAAAGGGAAACTGAAGGGGAAGATTATATGCCAATTACACATGAGAATAGTCAGAATAATCACAATTTTCAAGAGACTCCTGCAATCATTTATCAGGTCCCAGACCATCATTTAGAAATCACTGGTGCCATCAAAGCATTTAATCACAGATTCTGGCATTTGAATCCCACCCCTCAATGTCAATGCTTCCAAAGCATAATTTAAACATAAATAAATAAGTAAAACAAAAAGACAACAATTTCACTTTGGCTCTCAGACTGTTAAATTATAGTATAAATATATCATTTTTTTAAAAATGTAGTAATGGTTATGCATGTTATAATTAAGCAAGCCACCTTCAGTAACTCCACTCTAGAATATTCCATATGGTTATCTAATTTTATTTCGTATAACCAAGAAGTGTTATATAGGGGAGTGGACAATATTTCTTAAATGTTCATTCAAGGTTGCCTTGAGACTAAACTGACAGAGAAGACTAGATGACAAGAAATAGGTTTTTATTACACTGATTAGAAATATATAAAAATGTGATTTTCACATGTTCTAAGTACATGGAATGCCAAAAGCTTTGTATATTTTTAATGAGCACTGAAAAAATCAAGATTTATGGCCATAGAGCTCATGCAGGTGGGCAAAATATACCCTGCGGACTCAGCAATATTCTGAACAGAGTGAGAAAAGACACTGTATAGGAAAAAGAAACATTCCAAATCACTAGGGTGTTAATGCCAATAAGAAAATCTTTAGACAGAGTCACAGCATATCGAGTTTGAAGACTCTGCACAGCCAAAAGATCCATAGCACAAAAATGAGTAGTGGCAGAAACACAGGAGAACATAAAATGAGTGTTTGTTCTCAGGATACAGTCAAATGTGTCTAAATCAGGCAAACAAGGGGATATCTTAAGGTTCAAATAAATAAGAAAAATCTTGGCTGCAAATAGTGGTCCAACTAAAATAGACAGTGACAGTAAATTGGCAGAGATAGTTCCTATAAATCCTTCATGATCCAGTTTTTTTCAGCTGCTTTTAAAATATCTGAGTTTCTCCTTTTGTCCTCAGCTTGCTTCAGTTACTGCAAACTTAGTTCAAAGGCCAAAAGTACAACAGAGATCTGTTGAGGGATTACATAATACAACAGGAATTATATGAGGGATCTGTTCTAGGACCCTTCATGTAATATGATTTTTGTGTAATCTGAAACCCTATTTTTCTTACCTTAAATAAACAATACCTTGAGCTTCTGGATGAAGCATAGCACAGAATTGCTCTGGAAAATCTAGAAAATGTCTAGAGAAGTGTTCTCTCCATGACTCTAGCACAACTTCCACCCATAGGTCCTGTCTGAAGTTAACCATAGAATCGCACTGGAGACCCTGAGAGACCACTCCTTTAGGTATTTTCTAGGTCTTCTTGGGTGACTCTATGGTATTCAAAGCTCTTCATGAGTTTGCAGAATATGTTGTCCAACTGTAGTTTGCACTCAACTAAGAAGAGGAAGAATAGAATCTGGTCTTTTCCAATAGATTCAGTCAAAAATTGTGGCAGCTTCTCCTAGATTGTGTGTTCTTCCTCCTCAATATTGTTGCCAACTTGACAACTTTCTGAAATTGATTGACTACAGTGTTCTGGTTGTCATCTCTGAAATGTTGGAGGATATGTTAAACCCATTAAAAAAGGTGCTAAATGTTCAATCAAAACTCATACAAATCATGTTGTTGCACCCCCTAGGCTGCAGAGACATCTTAAAACCACACTGGAGCCCCAGGCTATAAGCAATGCAAGCTGTTTATTGAAGATAATATGTAAGCAATAGCAAATCAAAGTTCAAAGTCAATAAAATGAGGTTTTAGTTGACAAGTTATGAGACACTTGAGAATCTTGACGCCAGGGTCCATAAAAATCCAAACACAAGAATAAACTTCTATCAAGATAATCGAATTTAGGAACAGGATCATAAACTGGAACAAAGAACAGGATCAAGTACTGGAGCAAAGAACATGTTCATGAACTGGAACAAAGCTCAAAATACAAGGCTTACAGGAACTTTGGATGAAAGTCCAAAAGTAACATGAAACAAGAGTCCATGAAGCAAGAACAAACCTCTTGATGAGCAAAGTTACCACCTCTGAATTCTCTCTCAGAAGCAGTTCCTCTTAAAGCTAGAATCAAGGCCTCTTTCCATGGCTCTTTCTTACATGGCCCTTTTGCTCCTTCTCAAAACCTCCCTTTCTTGTCCCTGTTGGCATGTTGCTTTCTTTCTGTCAACCTCATTTCTCTTATCAAGAATGGAATACCCCTCTGCCAAGGGATAGCTCAACCTTGATTCTCCCAAGGAATGTGGTTCAAGCTGCCTGCTTGAAACCATTGTATGTCTGCTCCCAGAATCCTCAGGAACAGCAGCCTCATAACTCTGGCTGCATAGGAATCCTAGGCTCCAACCCAGATTCATCTGACAGGTCAGGTGCAGGTACAATCACAGGCTGAACAGGCCCAACCTCAGGCTCACCTGACAGCTCAGGTGCAGGGTGGAATACAACACATATTGATTCACTGGATCTACTCTAGGAAAATGCTTGCAATTTGATTAAGTCATAGTTTTGCTACAAATATCCGTAAAATCTGTCAAATGCAAAGCCGTGAAGTCTTGGCTCTGCCTTTCCTCTCCTTTGCTTCAGTTCCCTCTGTTTAGGTTCCCCAATAGAGTAGATGCCTCCATTTGTATTAGTTTTTGGGCGGAGCTTAAAAAACCCCTAGAGGCCAGCCTTAGTTGGTTCAGTCCATTTGCCTGCTCAGAGCTTCCTTGCTAGGCCCGCTTTTCTTTCTGCAATAGAGCTAAAGAGTTTAGAGGCCTGGATATTGTCTGGAAATCCTAGGCCCTAGCAATTCAAACAGGCATCCTTGGCACTATAAACTCTTCATATACCATCAGCCCTATTGGCACCAGAAGCTTGTGATCAGCCCAAGTTGCAAAAGTAGAAAACCAAGTCCATCACTTTGCATCAGAAGCAAAAGACTTTCCATGATTCCAGAAAGATGACTGCATTCAGAAAATTCTCCTTTTGTAATGTATTGCTTTAAGCTATTATACAATAGTCCTGAGTGGAGTTAGCCCTTTGTTCTTCCTGTTTTCAGTAAACTTGTTTTGGTTAACTTTCATCTTGCCTAAAATGTCCCTGCATGTTAAGGGTCTTGATCTTAACTGAAAGATATAGCCCCCGAGTAAAGCCAGACACCATAGTTCTCCCAAAGGCTCCAGCTTACCATCACAAAAGCTACCCTGCTTTATAGGGAGACTCTCCAGTCCCAAGTCCAATTTGGGGGGGAAAGAGTCAGAAGAAAAAGGAGAAAAAAAGTTTCAAATATTATGCAAACTGGTGGCCGATTTTCTCTCCCCCCCCCCCCCCCCCAGTGAGATGCAAGTAGCATCCTAGTAAAGTGTCTCTTGCAGTTACCTTTCAGGTTGAGAGTCAAAGAAAGAAAGATGGTACAAAACATCTACACACAACATTGCCATGGTTCTGCGGCAAGGTTTGCGGCACACAATGAGACGTGGCACATGCAGAACAGCCCTTCTGTGAACGGCCTCCCTCCTCATCACTGGAGTCCACAGAGAGCAAAAAAATGAGAACAGCCAGAGCTCTGGTGTAGAACAGACCCAGAATGGGAGTAAACGTGAAACAACCTCTGCCATCCATCCAAGTGACAGCAAGAGCTGTGGGAAGCCGAGGCAAAATCTCCACAGTCCATAAATTATTCCCGTTGCCTCCATCTTCCTGGACCAAAAATAGTAAAGATTATGAGGGGAGGAGAAATCCATCTGAGGAGAAAAGCAAATGATAATGAAGAGGGTAAAGAGTGGAGGGGGGGGGTCTGTTTTCCCCTTCATTTGATTAACGATGAGTCAAGAAGCTTTAGGGGGGTGGGAGGAGAGGGTGGGCAAAAAGATTGATGGCTTCAGAGACACTTCACATCTAAGAGACAAATGACCGGTCAGCTGCCCTTGGTGTGCAAAGAAATGTGTTTTCTAAACAACTGGACCAAATGCAAGCATGTAATGTCCCTGTTTGAAAGACAGATTAACATGAAGCAGATGGAGCCACCTGAGGTACTTAATTTCAGGACAGAGAAGAAGGGGAGACGGGGAGCAATTGGGTTCCTTTGTGCACCCAGCAAGGTCAGCCTGCCTGTTCATTAACATTAGCTGTGATATTCGCTTAACTACCTTTCTCCCTCCCCAACCCAGCATTCATCTCTTTGCTGTACACAAGAAAGACCTAGGTGTTTTGTTGGCAGAAAGAAGCCCTTTAGAAGCTGGAGGGGGAATAAGCTAATCAATCTAAGGATATCTTTGACTGCTTAACATCCTTCAAGCTGTTACTGTATGGAGAGGGCAAAATGGTGGCTAGTGTGGAATATGGAACAGCAGAAATGGCATGGTGGGTTGGAAGGCATCTTATCTCCATTAATGTGTTCTGCATATATCACAACAATAGGAGACCCATTAAGATTCAGCAAGGAAGGAAAGAAAAGAGAGAAGCTGCCTTTCTGGAATCATTTCCAAGAGGAACGTGATTGAATTAATCCATTCAGATATGAAAAACAAAAATGGCAAGATTATATAGTTAGAAATGCATGTGTCCACCTAACCCCCAAACAAATTTCACTGGCTTCATCATCTCAATTTTTCTCAGGTCTTTTGTCTGAGCCGTGGGAAATAGGAAAGTGGGAGATGGCAACCCTGGCTGTATATAAAATAGCGGAGGGCAACTCTGCAGAGTGAGAAGGTTGCCTTTTCCTTCCTAGCCCCCCAGCTGTTCTCAGAAGCACATTCTCTTTAATCTGAAAGTTATGTCACATCATTTCCAACTTCATTTTTATTTTTATTTCAACATGGTGCACTTGTGGTGGAGAGGAGAAAGGGACCAGCTAACACCTCCTGAGGTGGTTTAAGCTGCATCTGAAGACCAAAAGTTGGGTCAAAACTGTAATCGGGAAGAAGTCTAGCAGCACTGTCTCCTGAAGGCAGGAAAATGGGATAGATATAAATTAATATTCACCTCAATATAAAATAATGGGATTTTTTGTCCCCAAGAACTGCAATGTCTCAGTCTGGAATCTGCCAGGCTAAACTCCTCCAATACCTTTATTTCCAACATATCCAATTTTATTTGTTCGTGTATTTGTGAAGCCATTTCACCCCAAACCTGATACTCAAGCCAGTTTACAAAAATTAAAACAAATATAGTTTGATTCTTGCTAGCAGTACCTTTTTAAAACCACCACAGATTTTCAGCAGTAGAGGTAGATCCCAAAATGATCCTCTAGAGTAGCCACCTTCCCTGTCCATGCACATTATTGTACAACATGCATGCATTTATTGTAGATACAGCATTATTGGCAGAAACAGCAGCTGCAGGCATCTATCCTCAAGTCTTGCACTTTGCACTTTACTTTATCGTTGTTTGCTGACAGGCTTGTAATCCATAGCACCACACAGAGATCTAATATCACTGGTTTCCTATAGTGTTTGCACCTTGCAGAGCACTGAGTGTTTGGTTACAACAACAGATGTAGTTGGGGTTCATGTGTACGGGCAGACTTACTTTCTATTTCCACAAAAAGACATAAAGGAATCCAGTAGCATCACTGCGATGAACTGGGAAGGAAAATTTTCAAGCATATGTTCTTATGGAGTTCATTTCATCAGTTATTTATTTTCATGCTTTTTATTTCATTAATTCATTTTTCATCCCACCTTTCTCCTAACAAGGGGCCCAAAGCATTTTACAATGTAAGTTAAAACAAAATGATTTAAATTATACGTAGTATGAAAGTTTTAAAACACATTGAACAAAAAATAGTAAGCTAAAACAACTTCAAACACTTTTACCATATATTACATTTTAGAAATACAATGTATCTACTGAATATCGTTTGTCTCCAATAAGTTAAAGGCTGAAGGTTTGTTTGAATAAGTTCTTTGCCATTGAAAAGAGAGCAGAAAGGAGGCCAACTGAGTGTCGTAACTCACACTCTGGAGTGGGATGATTTAGGAGGAGCCTGAAATCTCCTGGAAACAAGTGAGTTTCTGAATCCAAGGAACCAGGGGTTGAAGCAGAGGCAGGCCTAGCTCCACAGCAAGAGGCTGCAGACACTGAGGATCCTTTGTCATCATTCTTCAAGTGATGAACAGGCAAAGTGATTTGCATCATTTCCAAAGGTTATTAAGTAGAAGACACTGACCTAATTAGGCATCTATGCCTAATTGCCTATATAAAAATCTCCCAGCCATTACCTGGCAGCTTTGTTGATGTCAACCATCCTTCTTGATCACTGGCAGTAATTTTTAGGCATGTTTTCTTGACTTTGGGCTATCTATGACTGTTGACTCTTGTTTATCTCTTGCTGGCTTTATTTATCTGGACTACCGACTTTCTGAACAACTTCTGGACTGGCCGGTGACCACTGTATTGTTTCTCCCTTCATCCTGCTGGATACCCTTTGATTGACCTGGACAGAAATACTCCTCAACAGCTCTAACACTCCAACTATCTGGTTCCTGGGTCACTTCCTAACTGGAACAAAGGTCATTAAGCCTCCTTCAGGAGGGAGCTTGTGATTTGGTGAGAAAGCCCCCCCCCCCCAAGATTATAAGACTTGGGCAAGCTCATATGTTGCATACAGACTTTCAGATGATTTGGAAATGGTGAGATATGGAGTTTCAGATCACCTCCAAAAGTTTATTCTAGAAATTTACTTTTATCAATGTCAAAGGTGCTACTGGATGCTTTTGCATCTGTTTATTCTAAAGCAGTCTAATGTGGTTCTTTAAAGACTATTTTAAATTTTCAGCTATGGTGAACATTTCAGCTTCAAGAATCTCACTTTTCAATTGCCCCCAATGAAAGTGAGGAGAACTTTATGTCTTTTGCTTATGACACAAGGACTGAAGCCAAACTTTTAAGAGGACATACTCTGAACTTGGCCAATTCCTTCTTCTGTTACTTAAACAATCATAAACTGATGTAACTTGAGCAGGATGCTTATGCATTGCCCTTTTGGCAGTGATTTGTTGTTTATTTGTTCAGTCGCTTCTGACTCTTTGTGACCTCATGCACCAGCCCATGACAGAGCTTCTTGTTGGCCATGGCCACCCCCAGCTCCTTCAAGGTCAAGTCAGTCAGTCAAGGATACCATTTATCCATCTTGCCCTTGGTTGGCCCCTCTTCCTTTTTCCTTCCATTTTCCTCAGCATCATTATCTTCTCCAAACTTTTCTGTCTTCTCAGGATGTGGCCAAAGTACTTCATCTTTGCCTCTAATATCCTTCTCTCCAGTGAGCAGCCAGGCATTATTTCCTGGAGTATGGACTGGTTGGATCTTCTTGTGGTCCAAGGGACTCTCAGAATTTTCCTCCAACACCACAGTTCAAAAGCATCTATCTTCCTTTGCTCAGCCTTTCTTAGGGGCATACAGATGACACTGCCTAGGTGTAAGCAGCAATATGAGATAAATCGGTTGGAAAGCCATTTTACTTTTCAATAAAATGTCTTTCCCCAACCTTTCAGGGATTAAACATCTTCCTTCTTTTCTTTCCACTTTGAGCTCTATAGGGAAGGGCATATTGCTGTAACAAAAGTGCAAAACCCAACTCCTATCAACACACACACTTTTCTACTTAAATAATGACATTTTTGTTGTTGTCATGTGCTTTCCAGTCATTTCCAGCTTAAAGCAGCCCTAAGGTAAACCTATCACAGGGTGTCCTGGCAAGATTTGTTCAAAGGAAAGGTTTCCTCTGAGGCTGAGAAGAGGCAAATTGCCCAAGGTCACTCAGTGGTTTTCTATGTTCAAGTGAGGTTTTGAAACCTAGTCTCCCAGTATCTTAGTCCAACACTCAAACCACTAAATATTATTTAACACTTAGCAGAATTTTTCCTAAACCCATTACTGATTTGACACAAAGTTCCATTTAATAATTCTAAAAATTGTGAATTTTGTATATTATATCTTCACCTTAACTTTTACATATAACTCCCTTCCTTGCAATGTGCATTGCATCAGCTCCATTTCCCATTCACTCCCACATGCCCACACACATCCGTTGCTTGAAATAAGCAGATGTTTGTCTGATCCGAATGTTTTAGCATAACATATCTGTATTTTATGAGAACATCAAGTGCGAAATGCAGGGAAATATTAAAATGAATTGCAAATCAATAAAAACTTATTTAATATATATCAAGTGTAAAATGATTATGAGGTAGTAAAATATTTACTGGAGAGAAGAATAAAGATGACAAATTGAAAACATTCACTGCAGAAAGGGAGGGAATAATAGGTGGGAACAAAAGAAAAACCATCTTACTGCTCTTGCTTCACTCTATGTAATCATAAAATTTGGCTCATAACATTTCAAGCTGGAGTTTTATATCATTTATTACTTATTCCTTTAAAGTAGGCACTGGAGGGGAGAAAAATCACTGTTTAAATATTATCATATTTCAACCTTCTAAACAGTTTCCAAAGAGCCCTATAAAGTTGAATAGAATTAAAAGGAAATAAAATCCCACGTTTGTCTACCATATAGCATATATAAATTTTCCCCCAAACTCATACGATATTGACCACTGTGTCAACTTCATAGATATAGGGTTTAACAAGATGTTACATGAGACATATGGCAACCCCATTTCTCCCTTGTTAATGTTTTGTAAAAGAAATGAAATGGCATCTCCACTTTCAGAACTAGAGTTTTTAAAGGGGTAGAACAAGATCTCTGAACAAATCCCATGTTCATTTTTAAAATATTAATAGCAGTCATGGGGAAGGGGAGTCAGTCAATGAAGGCTCCTTCTTTGGAGGCTTTTAAGCAGAGGCTAGATGGCCATCTATCAGGGATGTTTTGAATGTGGATTTCCTGCTTCTTGGTCGGAGGCTGGACTGGATGGCCCACAAGGTCTCTTCCAACTCTATGATACTATGAATGTAGATGGGGACCACAGTGCTGCAAAAAAGTTTATCCCTTTTCTCTATGGATTTTTTCCAGTTAATTCCCCCCCCCCCCCCCCAAGCACACACACACCTATGCACACATATACTGTTCACACACGCGGACTGAGGAGATGCTATGTGCCCCTGAGGGCAAATATATGATGAATAATTTTGCTCACGGAAAACACAGCAGATTGAAAAAGGAGATTTTAATTGCAATTGTAACATGGTCAAAAGAGTTATTCCACTTGGAAGTCCTACCCACATATCCCAATCTACACTACAGCGCCAACAAACATTTTCATATCACATTCCCATACCTATCTATTTAAAGGTAGTCCCACCGCATTATTGCTGATAAGTATCCTTGGTAAAGTGGTACAGAAATATGTACAATGGCTAAAGATGCTATTCACAAATCATCTTCATGACATCTAATCTGACCTTACATACATATTATCAAGCAAACTTATTTCAATTCCCCTTTCAGCAAGTGGACACAAACTCAAGCTGGCTCCTTGCATTAATTAATTTACTGCTGTCCATTTATTTGTTTTTGTAGTCTTTTAAAACTGCTGGTTCATTTTAATCACTAGGTCAGAGGTCCTCAAACTTTTAATTAGGATTATTGTTGTGTGCCTTCAAGTCATTTCAGACTTAGGGAGGGTCACATCCAGCCTGTGGGCCTTAGTTTGGGGACTCCTGCACTAGGACTTATATCAATAGAGTATTTAATACTCTGCACCCATAGTCTGAAAAAGAGCCAGTATGGTGTAGTGGTTTAAGTGTTGGAGTATAACGCTGAAGTCCAGAGTTTGAATCCTATCTCAGACATGGAAACCTACTAGCCACTCTCTCAGCTTCAGAGGAAGTCAAAAGCCCCTCTGAACAAATCTTGACAAGAAAAGTCTATAATAAGTTTGCCTTAGAGTTGCCTAAGTCAGAAATGACTTGAAGGTACACAACAGCAACCCATGTCCCACAGCAATTTTAAACACAGACAACTTCTCAGTATTTATAGGCACAGAGCCACAGGGCAATAGCAGAATCCTAAATCAAAGGCATGGCATCTTGAGTATTTGGAATAAATACTAAAAACAGAATATATTCTTCCATTTCATCACAAGAAGCATTTTACTAAGGAGATAAAAAGGTTCAAAAGAGTTGGCCAACAAAAAAAATCAGGAAAAGAAGTAGATATCATAGAAGATATCTACAGGAGACCAAGTTCATCACTGGCCAACACACATTTTGGTGCCTCAAATGTTAGCCCTGTTTCTGGGTATATTTGACCTGCTGATTTCAAAAATGGCACCACTTTTCCCCATCAGCTCCAGTTTTTGAGCTGCAGAACATATGCCACATACCAGCTGCCAGCTGCTCACTCATAGAAAACCATGATAACCACCATATCTAAGAAACTAGAGCTGATAAGGTTTATACAATCAATATTCTGAATCAGTGCCCCAAAAAATCCCAGGAAGAGAACTAAAAACCAAGAGACTAAGAAAAAAAAAACCATGATACCAATACCAGTAATTTTTATGGGTTGGGTTGTGTAATCTATCAGAATTTGTTAGATTGGGGAAATGATTGGTGTAGATTTCAAAACTCAAGAAGAATTGTGGCAGGATATGACATGCATTATAATACATATAATCAATTGCTAGAAAGGTTTCAACTATGTAAGATACTTTATAGTTTTGAAAACAAGAAAGCTAAATTTGAGATTAAATTATGCCTTGATGATGAGTACCTAAGTGGGAAAGGTACCAAAATTAGAATTAGGAATTGCTGAAATTGACACATTTGTTAGCCACAGATATAAGAGATAAATCATTGGATAATGTCTTAAATGATTTGAAACAATTTATAGCCTTTATGAAAAAAAGAAGGAAACACTATTACTTGGTGTTTTGACATTAAAAAGTCCTACCTTTTGTAAATTTATTTAGTCAGAAAACAAAATAATACTGTTACATTGAGAAGTGATGCCATGTCTCTGCCTTGAATTTAGGAAACTAGGAAAACCTCCTGTTTTCTTTTTATTATTATTATTATTATTATTAAACTTTATTTGTACCCCGCTAGCATCTCCCGAAGGACTCGATGCGGCTTACAAAGGCCAAGGCCTCAACACACAATATAACAATACAAAACAAAAGACAAATTAAAAACAATTAAAACAGTATAAACAACAAGCAATAAACAATACACTAAAACACAATAAAACTGGGCCGGGCCAGAGTAATGGGTACAAGATTAAAAGTGCTGAAGTGACAAGTGATATATAAGGCTTATAGGGCAAGTGCAGAGTGCGATATACGATCTTAGTTTTAATAAAGTGCTTATGGGACTTGGTGTTGGAGATTTCCTATTAATCTGGGAAGGCACATTGGAACAGCCAGGTCTTCAAGTTCTTTCTGAAGACTGCCAATGTAGGGGCCTGTCTGAGATCCTTGGGGAGGGTGTTCCAGAGTCGGGGGGCCACCACAGAGAAGGCCCTGTCTTGTGTCCCCACCAACCGCGCTTGCGACGCAGGTGGGATCACGAGCAGGGCCTCTCCAGATGACCGAAGTGAACAAGTGGGTTCGTAGACGGAGATGCGGTCACGGAGGTAGGATGGTCCCAAACCGTTCAGGGCTTTGTAGGTAAGCACCTGCACCTTAAATTGGGCTCGGAAAGTAAATGGCAGCCAGTGGAGCTCCTTGAACAGGAGGGTTGACCTCTCTCTGTAAGGGGCCCCAGTTAACATCCTGGCTGCCGCTCGTTGGACCAGTTGGAACTTCCGAGCCGTTTTCAAGGGAAGCCCCACGTAGAGCGCATTACAGTAGTCCAGTCTGGAGGTGACCAAGGCATGGACCACCCCGGCCAGATCAGCCTTCGCGAGGTACGGTCGCAGTTGGCGCACAAGTCTCAATTGTGCGAAGGCCCTCCCAGACACCGCAGACGCCTGAGCCTCGAGCGTAAGCGATGAATCCAAGAGGACTCCTAGACTGTGGACCTGTGGCTTCAGGGGGAGTGTAACCCCGTCCAGCACAGGTTGCCACCCTATACCCCGGTCAGGATTACGATCGACCAGGAGGACCTCTGTCTTGTCGGGATTGATCTTCAGCTTGTTCCTCCTCATCCAGATAGACACAGAGGCCAGGCACTCGTCCAGCACCCGAGAGGCCTCCTTGGAATTAGGTGGAAAGGAGTAGTAGAGTTGTGCGTCATCTGCATAGAGGTGACACCCAACTCCAAAACTCCGGATGTCCTCTCCCAGCGGTTTCATGTAGATGTTAAAGAGCATGGGAGACAGAATAGAGCCTTGCGGGACCCCACAGCTCAAAGGCCAGGGGTCCAAGCAGGCGTGTCCCAGCTTCACCATCTGGGATCGACCCTCCAGGAAGGATCGGAGCCACGACAAAACCGTGCCCCCGAGACCCATCCCAAAGAGTCGTCCCAGAAGGATACCATGATCGATGGTATCGAAAGCCGCTGAGATGTCCAAGAGAACCAACAGGGTCACGCTCCCCCTGTCCAGCTCTCTACGGAGGTCATCCACCAAGGCGACCAAGGCTGTCTCGGTGCCGTGACCAGGCCTGAAACCAGACTGTGACTGATCTAGGTAGTTGATGTCATCTAGAAAGCCCTGGAGCTGGGAGGCAACCACCCGCTCCAGCACCTTACCCAAGAAAGGTTGGTTGTTTGTTGGTTGTTTTTGTTTTGTTTATTTAGTGTTCTAGATATGTATGTGTAGTATTGCAGTTTTGTCCTTTGTACAATTGTATAATATTATTATAAATTAATGAACAAATGATATATTTTTAAAAATCCAGAATCAATTTTTTGCTGGCCACGGGTGGTAATGTCGGATCCAACAGCTTCTGAAAGAGTTCTAGGTTGTACATTTGAACACTTTACCTGCATTATTCCCATTCATCCAAAGACCTTGTCCCTTACACTCTTCTCAGTCTTTTCCCTCACTAGTCAAGCAATTTAAACAATGTCTTATTTTCACATTTCCCCTTTTCACATGAGAAAGACCTTGGGAAGTGAGTTGCTCTCAAAACAGGACTACAACTCATCTTATCCATTATCTGCAGGTGTCTAGCGAATGAGATATGCTGTACCAGCTTCTACTGGCCATGGCTAGCAGCTTCTAGAATATGCTCAAATTCCCATTAGCAATTTATACCTTTCTTAAAGGCGTACAGCAGTACAACTATTGCCAAATAACATAACACTCTATAGCAAACTACATATTATATTTCAAGCATGAAGTATCAATATGATAGCACAAATATGATATAACAGCATGAATATATAAAACATGGCATATCCTAATTATAGGAATGTTCTTCACAACATCTTGTGGAATCCTGTGAAGGAGTGTTTATCATTTGCAGCTAGAAAACTCACCAATCCAATGTAGTTATTGCAGTTAAAAACGAGCCACATAAATGTGTACTGTAGTGTGATAGGGCCTTCGGTTACAAAACTCCTTCTAATAGAAGACTGTTTTGGACACTAGAAATTGTCTTCAGTTAGCAGAAGCTATTCCAAGCCATCCCATCTGACAGTGGAACAAACTGTTGGTGGAATGAATGCTCTGCTAGCTCTGGGTGTATCTACACTGTAGAATCAATGCAATTTTACAGCACTGCAACAAGCATGACTCAATGGTATGACTCATGGGAGTGATTTTACAATGTCTTTGGCATTCCCAGCCAAATAGTGCCGATGCCTCACCAAATTATAACTCCTATGATTCCACAGCACTGTACCATAGCAGTTACAGCGCAGTCAAAGTCCATTAATTCTACAGTCAAGATGCATCGTAAGACCTGCCAGCAGAAGGGCATTAAAGGAAAATAGCATAACAAGAACCAGGTCATGGCAGATCCAAATCTCCCCAAATCAAAATGCTTAAAAAGTACATGACTGTGAAGCCCATAACTTGAATTGGTGTGATTAACACAAAAGCACAATCATAGAAAGAAATGAGTGAACTCAATACCAAGGTCATGCTTTTCCAATGATATTGATTCATGTTATAGGTTTGTCTGACACGGGCTTTCTAAACATTTGCGGAGAGGTTTCTGACTGCTAACATGTTCAATTTGCTCCCACTGCAGATTTATATTAATAAAGTTGTGGCCTTGTTATAGCTCATACAACTGATCAGCATCCTTATTCTAGTGATATGGGGAAACAATGTGGTTTTTAGTAAGCTCTTATCACAAACAAACCACAGAATATTCTCAGCCTTCTGCACTGGCCAAATTCAATTATTGATACAGCTGTTTCCACTATGAAGAGGATCATGTGTATCTGTATGCCATTGAGCTGTTAATAATAATAATAATAATAATAATAATAATAATAATAATAATAATAATAATAATAATAATTTGATTGAACTTCAAAGACTCTGGCAGAAACCAGTGCAGGTGGTCCCGGTGGTGATCAGCACACTGGGTGCCATGCCAAAAGATCTCAGCCGGCATTTGGAAACAATAGACATTGACAAAATTACAATCTGCCAACTGCAAAAGGCCACCCTGCTGGGATCTGTGTGCATCATCCGAAAATACATCACACAGTCCTAGACACCTGGGAAGTGTTCGACTTGTGGTTTTGTGATATGAAATCCAGCATATCTATCTTGTTTGCTGTGTCATAATAAAATAACAATAATAATAATAATTAAAGGGACTCGGGGTGGCTTACATACGGCACAAGGTGCCTCAAACAACACATAATACAATCTATATCTATACACATACACATAATAAAAGTGAAAAATGTGTATGTGGAGGAGGTGCCCACTTACATAATCAGACTCCTGCCTCCACAAACAGCTATAGTTCCCACTGAGCAGGAGACACCAATGGCCCTCCCTCCACTGACATACAGGTTATAGCGAGCACCCTGAACATGTAGCCCAAACCTTGCCAATGTCCTCCACAAATGCCATTCTGCCTCCAACCCAAGTTAAAGCTTTCATGCGGGGACAATTTCATCCTAGATGTTCTGTTTTTCCTCCACAATGGACATTTCATTTATTTGCATGACCTCACCCACTGCCTCTACCTTAACCCTTAACCCTTTCCTACCCTTTCCTATGGCACACAGTTAACAGAGGAATTGATCAGCAACTGAACAAGAGACTTGGGAAGAATTCACAATGATTTACAAGAGTTACATGTAACCTACATCCAGAGAGCACCGTTAACCCAAACCAATGATGGATCTGGACCAAACTTGCCATGGATAATGGGACTTGAAGTACCTTCACTGATATTGTGAACCCCGCCGACAATGGATTGGGACCAAACGTGGCACAGAGAAGCCCCATGATCAACTGAACATACTGCAGAGGTTAGTGGGAATGGACCTTGATTTTGGGATTTATAGTTTGCCTTTATCCAGAAAGCACTGAACCCAGCTGACATCAGATCTGGACCAATCTTGGCACACAGACCCAACATGGCTAATTGTGTATATGGGCCTGGTTTTGGGGTGATTGACCATGGATATGCAAGTTATGGTTCATCCTTATCCAGAGATCCCTGAACCCAGCTGATGACGGATCTGAATTAAACTTGGCACACAAACCCAACATGGCCAACTGTGAATACTGGCAGGGTTTAGGGGTGATTGCCCTGGGAATCTGGGAGTTGTAGTTCACCCTTCTCCAGAAGCACTGAACCCAGCCAATGATGGATCTGGACCAAACTTCAGTGATATTACCTAACATCCCAAAACCTACTTAACATCCCAAAACAAACAATGCCACCTTCTAATAACCTGGGCACCGCCAGGTCCCCTAGCTAGTACAAAATAAAACCACTAGTATATAAAACAACAATTTGAACTCAGAACAGCGCCCAATAACCTATAGTGTTGTCTGTCGTAAAAACATGGCCAACAAGAAGAAAGGAAAGGGATAGTTGTAGCTAAGGAACAAGGGAATGGGATAAAAGTGCTGTGCTGCATCACAATTCCAGACCATTGGGCTAGACGTTAAACATGAGTCCATCAGAAGAAAAGTATCACATATATGGTTGAATACAAAGGGACTTGAACCCAGATTTTTCCAGATTAATCATTCAATGCCCACTTTCAGCCATCTGGCTTTCCAGTTGTTAATGAACATAAGCTCTCATTGCCTTTCACCATTGGACATACAGCTAAAAGGTGATGAAAGTTGGAATTTAGTGTCTGGAAGGCCAGCGTTTCTTACTCTGGGACAGCACACACATATAGCCATCTAGTCAGTATATGTGTGCATTTGCCTCCTTTCCAAAGTAATGTAAAAAGCGGCACTTTTGAACATTTCGCTCCATACGAATCTCTACCAGTCAATGAAAACATTTGGAACTGCCCCAAATCATACACAAATTTCCTTGCAAATCATGGGCTAACACTGTAATCCAAAATATATGAACCCATATTAATGAATGACAAAGGAAAAAAGTTAGTGTTTGATCTTTATGGCTATTTGATGGTGATACACATGCTTTTCTATTTTTCACCTGCAGGCATACAGGTTGGAGAATTAGGTTTATTATTTTGTATAAATTCCATGAAAAGGTTTTCTTCTTCAATACATCTATTTAAATGTAAGCAGAGTCAAACCCCATTCACAAAAATCCTGTAATATTACTCCCTCTACTGGCCCTGAAATAGTAGTTTCTGTACTTAATCAAGAAAAAGAGATAGTTTAAATTTAAAGTTGGCTTCTAAAAATTCACAATACACGAGATAAGTGAGGCATTTTTAAAAACTCATATTTCTGATGTACTAAAATAAAAAGTCTCATGCAGGAGCACACATATATATCTTTCACAGATAGCTTTCACTTATTCTTCAGTGATACATGTGCTTAGAATTTAGTCAGTAAAAACACAGATATAACTAAAATAAGCATGTAAAACAGTACATTTATAAATGGTGAGAGAATATGTCGGTCACAATTTTGAATATACAAATTTTCTTTTCAAAGGTTAAATGCAATTATCATTCTTATTATATTTCATCAAGTTTAATTTCACTGATACAAGAATCCCAGTTATAATTATAACCATAAAGGATGCTTCAAACAAGACTTGTTTCGTACTCAGCACTGATACACATCACAGTCCTTTGCTCTCCACTCCAATTTTTTAACATGAATTTGAAAGAAAGAGATAACTTCACTGTGCTTGTATTTTGTACTTGCTTACTCTAGCTGAATACAATAATGCCCATTAGAAGGGACCCAGTTATGAAGTAGATAGGAACTCCAATGTAATGACTGAAAGAGCAGTGCTGTACAAATAACATGCTTCACATGAATGCAATGTTGAGATCTTGGGAACATATACTAGTGCAGGCATGAGCAAACTTCAGCCTTCCAGCTGTTTTGGTCTTCAATTCCCACAATTCCTAACATCTGGTAAACTGGCTGGGATTTCTGGGAGTTGAAGTCCAAAATACCTGGAGGGCCTGTGCTAGGGCCATGTCTACACAAGCCAAATAAAGCGGATTCACCTTGCACCTCATGACCTACATACAGCTGATTTCACAGCAGAAGCAATGGTTCCAGTTATTTACTGGAACAAAGGGAACTGGAATTTATTCCGGAGACACCCTGGTGTTTTTCAGTTTTGGACAGCTGGATCCAGCCTGATCCAGTGTTCACATGTCAACTGGCCCACCACTGTGTCACTGACTAGAAGCAGCTTCCTGACTGAGCCTTGCTAGCAATGCCACTTTTGCCGGTCACATGGTAGGGCACCCTGTTGTGGCCTCATCAATGTGATCAGCAAGGTTCAGCCAGGGAATTGCTTTTGGTCAATGAAAGAGCAGCAGCAGCAGTGATCCTAGTGCACTCTTGGCATGGCTTGCCATCTGAACACTAAAAGTCTCCAAGGAATCTCCCATTCTGCTTCTGGGGCAGCTTCAGAGAACAGAACTCTGGGTTATTTGGGTAGGTATTTGGGGATATAAAGATGGCTGGGATTAGACCAAATTCCACATGTTCAAGATTTTGCAGATGAAAACAGGGTTATCAGAATGTGGTCAGGATGAGGAAGAATACACATGCTAGAAAATGTGATCAGTTTGCTTTGGGCTGAACCTAATGGGGAAGGCAATATTCTACCCTTCCTTTCCTCTCTCTTTTGAGTTAATGGAGTGCAAACTTCTTTAATACTTTGAACTCAATCTTCAGCAACTGAAGCAAGTTAAAAACAACAGGTAAAGGTGGAAGAGGGGAAAGAAACTGGGATATTGTTAATGCAGCTGGAAAGGGGGGATGATAGAGGATTACTCAGAACCATCTCTAGTAAACTAGGAGAGTATGAGATTCTGTATTTCTGAGTATATCTGTACAGGATTGCACTGTGAAAATGCCTGCATCTCCTCCTTGACTGATAATCGAACAGCCTGATCCTAAGTTTTGATCCTTTCCCTGTGTTCCAGTGCTTTGTCAAAATCAACTCACTGAAAGCTGTGCTACCAAAAACAAGTTGGTTTGTGCTGGTTTGACAGCTGGATGCATCAAACTCACTAAGAGAATCCTATCCCTTTGCAAGCATTTTGGTGACTGGCAATGTATACTTTCAGATGGTAGAGGCCACAGATTGTAACATTTATGGTAGAGGCCACAAATATTGAAAAAAGATTCAACTGCCAGTGTGGTTGTTTTCTGTAGGTGGACCTAGGGGTGGGGACAACAGACAGCAAAGCGCCTTGGGCTAGATCTAAGTGGCAGAAATACATATATCCACCATTACCTGGCATTTTCTATTCATATAGTGAGACATGAAACCCAAGGCTGAAGACTCATATTTTTGGAGGACAATAGTCAAGACAAAATATATTAGAGTTTTGTTGTGGCATATTTCACCTGGTGGGGAAAAGAAAAAGTCACAATAGCCTTTCTCCTAAAAGCAGATTAAAGCAGAAATATTTATTCCCTGATTGAAATAGTCACACTACTTTCAAATACGACATATTTGCTTAATTAAGCAGGGTATCTGGGGGGAGTCATTCCAAAGGAAGTACCAGCAATTTCCCTATACAGCCAGAGGAAACAAAGCCAGTTGAGCACCAGCATGTAACAATAAATGATTAGATGCTACAGGAATGGGGTGGAGTAAAGAGTACGGAAACATTTTGAGAGTGTAAAAAAAATAGCACTGTAAATATTGTGTAAGTAGAGATGTTCTCTATGAAGGGGACCAATATTGTAACATGAAGAAAATGTAAAATCTGCAATTGACAAAGGGAATAAATGTTAAAACGCTGTTGATTTTGAGGAGGCATGAAGAGAAATGTGCCAAGACTAAGGCACATCAAGCAAACCCTTGTTGGGACTACCTTCCAGCTGGAAATGTATGTCCTCACTGCGAAAGACCATGCTGGTCCAGAATAGGTCTCTACAGTCACTTACAAATGCACTAGCAAGATCCTGCCCTTGGAAGACAATCATATTCAGCCACGAATGATAGCCTATGATGGTGGTGAATGAAGACATATTTCTAGAAAATTTATTTATTTATTTATTTATTTCCGATATTTCTACCCCGCTCTTCTCCCCGAGGGGACTCAGGGCGGCTTACACAACTGGCAGGATCACTACCAGTATATCATAATACAATAAAATAATAAAACAGTTAAAATAGTTAAATAACATATTAAAATACAATATATAAATGGGAAGATACAATTCACTTTAGTTGAAAATTTATTTAAAATTTCCCCACCATTATAAGTTAGTAATTAAATTTTAAATTTTAATTACTGACCTTAAACAGCCATTAATTAAACTTGCCTTGCTCTGTTTGTTGGACGAATGCTTAACATTTCTTTTTAACAAAAATTAGGAATATGAATGGAAATATCCATGCGCGGGGAACCAAATTGCTCAAATGGCTACCACTCAAAGTCACGTTACAGAAAAGTATTTAATTAAAATTGCAACACTTTCATTTTCATGCTGATGTACAAATGTTTAACAACATAGATCAAAAGGTGTTTTAGCACTAATTAAAATATTGATTTTTTTTTCAACAGGGATAATTAAATGCCATCTACCAGAAAGGTAACAATGAAGGAATGCAAAATGGCAATAGGATCACCTTGCTAAAGAAGAGAAAACTCACCACCAAAAAAGAGGGAAAAAGAGAACAAATAAAATAAATTTTTCATGTTGGAATTTATATGTATATTAGCAAATTTATAAGTATTTGCTGTAATTTCAATAGATATGCAATATATCTCACACTGTGGGACTGAGTGTGATCTGTGTACCTGTTCTGTCTCCTGTTCTAGTCCTATGTGTTCCTTGGAAATTTAAAGTCCTTTTTTCTCTCTTTTTGCTATTGGTCAGTCTTTCAAAAAGGAGTATCTCAAAAATAGGACAATCCACAGACCCTTCAAGTGCTTTGAATGCGATTTCCTGCTTCTTAGTGGGAGGTTGGACTAGATGGCCCATGAGGTCTCTTCCAACTCTACTATCCTATGATTCTATGATTCTAAGTAGAGAGGACTGTCCACATGACTACTCTATTCACTTATTGTCACAGATACTCCAACCCAAACCTATAGCCAAGGGTGGGGGGGTTAGGGGTTCAATCCCCCCTTTTTTCAAATAAAAAAAAACTGGTTTACATATGAATGTCAAATGCTTAACCAAATCACCATGCTAAGTGTATCAGAAGAAAAAATTAAGAGTCCCTCCAGAATTGCAAGCACTATCTCAACCAAATTTTGGCAATGTATCCACACTGTCATTACCTACCTTACCACCAATTTACATAGTTGTTAGCAGCAATAGCCCATGTAGTGGAAGCAACCAAGTTGGCCCACCCACAACTAGCAGGCAAAGCCTAAGGCACAAAGGGGAATTTGAAGGCCCTTGTGAAGGAGACCAGACTTGGTGGGTGTGGTTGACAGGGGTGGAGCTGCAAGCTATTTAAATCTGCTCCATCCCTGTGCTGTGCTCTTTGCTTCAGCTTGAGGTAGGAAGCAGTTTTCTAATGGAAGGGTAGGCATTTCCCCCCTTGCTCCCTTCCCTCCCCTTTTCCAGATGATAGTAGGGTTCCCACTGCTATGCCTTCGCCACAAACATTCACCGTACAATTTGGGCAGTTTCTGCCCTTTGCGTTTATTGGCAGGGATCTTCCAGCAGAACATAAGGGCTGGAGGTTTTGGTGGCCGCACTAAGCAGAGTTCCTCTCCTGGGTTGCCTCAAAGAAGACATATTTCAAGGTTTCTGCTATCACGCTCCCTCTGCTTTCTTTCTCTGGTCCCATGCTCTCCCATCCTCTCTATCCAGAGTTTAGAAATGCTACTTTTTTGGACTACCACTTCCACAACTCCCCAGCCACTTCTAGTTCTTCACAAGTTATGAAGGCTACTTCCACTTCTTACTCTTACTCTCCAATTCCCCTTGTGTCTCTTCTGCTACTTACATGAACCCATAACCCATCTATTATGTCCTGTATCTATGTGGAACTGTAGACCACCAGTTCTTCCTGAATTCTGCTCCTCACATGGACCAATCTGGAACCCCGACAATCCCAGTTCCAACTGTATGTATGAATTAGATGCTGAATACCCAATTCACCATCCTCCAGTATGAGATTTCATGCCAACAAATTTGTCTTGGCTTGCTGATTCAATACATGAGATGCAGGGACAGAACGATTTTCATTTGGATTAAGAAAGGGGGTTGTTTTCTTTTCAGTGCTACATCTTTAAAAACCCATTCCCAATAAAGCATGCCCATGTTGGCTAGAGGTTTCAGACAGCTGTAGTCCAAAGCTCTGATTTAGAAGCAGTGGAATGAATCTAGAAACAAAACAAAACAGGCTATTTCAATATTTTCCATTTTTTCCCCATTTCTCTGGAACAAGAAATCCAGGATTGTTGGGAATAAGTCTACAAGGCCATTTGAAATACTGTAGAACCTTTTACACACTTTCTCACATTAAGTTGCATACAAAATTGCAAACCTTAGAACACTTGATAAAATATGCAAAGTTATTAGTAGGGAGTAGCTGTGTGCTTTACATGCCATCTCAGTTAGGCTAAAGTAAACTTTTGCAGACATTTCTTGCTTTCTCAAATTTCTCCTGAGTCAAAAGGCCGCTGAAATGACCTTTTACCTAGTGAAACAATTGTGAGTTTATGAAATGGAGCTAAACACAGGAACACAAAAGGACTTTACTGTGTGGGCAGAGGCTAATTTCTCACACATACCCTTGCACATATACTGTGTTAACTGTCATACAGTATAAATAGCAGGATAGTCCACCACCTACACCTCCATCATAGCATGTTGTGTTAGGAAAAGCTAAAGTTAGATTTATCTTATTTGGGACTTGCTACAGTTCAGTGCTACAGCTTGATGCAGAAGTGTTGCAATGAGAAAACACACAAAAATATTTTGATTGATCAGATAAGAAGAATCTCCCTCTTTGGAAAGCCACCTACTATCATTTAGGAATGAATTAAAACATTGTAGGAAAGGGGAGAAGAACAGAGAAGCAAGTCTTGATTTGCCTTAATCCATTATTTATGGAGGGGGGTGCACGTTCTTTAGTCTTTTCAGTTCCAGCACCTCTATGTCAAGTGGGATGCTTGATAGGAAACACATGCTTGTCCTTGTCCAATATTTCAGTTGAGATTTAGTGCTTATAACCTCAGGCTACCACAGTTTGAAAGAAGGAATAGACATTATATAAGGGAGGGGGAGCAAAGCAAACAAAGGGCTAGATCTGCTTTCTAATAATCAAAAGAAGGATGCTGACAGGAAGCATTACACCTGATTCTCCCATTCCCCCTGGAGAAGGGACACTAAACTGAACCGTGTTCCCTGGTCCCATGAGAAACAGAGACTCTGCTCCTCTATTGAGTTGGATGGAGGATATGGGGAATTAGAGTCCACCAAAAAAGTAAAATTCCTAAGATCTAATTTCAATATGCAGTTAATGTATTTTTTTCAAAATACATCTCCCTAGAAACATATATTAGTTACAACAGAATAAAACAAAACAAAATACATATTAGTTAATACATATTCATGCTTCAATATTTAGAGAACTGCAAAATAAATTGATCATTGTATTATAATTCACACATTAATCCAGAAGGTAGGGATATAAGTCTTCACTAATTTCAGAGCGAGAAGTAACTTTTAGCAAATTTCTTTTTATTGCAAGAAAACCTTTGAATACTGCAGACTTTAAAAAATTATTCAAAACTTTGTACTAGAAAATAACTGTGCGTGGAATTTTTGCACAGAAAATGCTATTTCCTCCTTTTAAAAATGATGCCTTTGGGAATATATTTTGCCCAAAACTTGCACATTTTTGCAAAGAAAACAATTTTCTGCACAGAAAATACTTATATACAGAATATTTATGTATTTATTTGCACAGAAGCCACTATGTCCTGCACATTAAAATTGCTTCTATATTTCTGGGAGAAAATCCATCCAGAAACATGGATTGAGCCAATATGTACTGGAATTCACAAAAGATTGGCTTCCTCAAATACCCTAGCTTCAACTGGGCCAGATAGAGGCAATAAAGTATGCAACTGCTTGACAGATATAGCTGTGCAGATTTCTGTAGTCCAAAGGTGGGAAATTTCTTTTACACCAAATCTTGAACTTTCTCTTTCTGCAAAATTATCCAGAGCTACATTCTAGAGGTGAATGTGGGATCTTCTAGATTTCTATTTTGTGTTTGTATAATTCAATACAAACACATTTTCGCAGAATGGCCTTACTAAGCTTTGGTGAAGTACAGTAAACTTTTAGAATAAGAGAAGTCTGTACACCATCAAACAATGATGCCATAGGGGAAAAGTCAGGTTGTAAGCACAGCATTCTCCCCAATAAGAATTCTAGCTTCTGGATGAAACTGTACTTCATTCATTCCCCAAGAAACCCTCAATTTCTAGCACTGCAGAGAATGAGACATTGAGGATTATTCATAACTAGAATTCTTGTATTTGTTGTGTTCACATTCCTTTGTTTGCCTCGAATGTTTAATATTACAGAAATGTAATACTTCAATATGAGCATTCAGAAGTCATTTAACGATCCAAAGAAAAGGTAGACAAAGTCAGCAAAGGAATGTGAATTATTCTAGGTGTTAACCATTTTCAGACTTTCACTCTCCAAAATAGTAGAAATCAAGGACACAAAAGAACTTTTCCTGGAGCAGGCAGAATTCTTATTTGACAAGGCAGTGCACTCATTCCCTCCACCCCACCTTAAAGAAAACTCCTGAGAAAAGAGCATGATCTTTAGGAGAAGCCCCGAGGGCTGAGGCTAGATCTATAATCCATATAATCAGTTTTCTGAATCCAGATTATCTGCTTGGAACTGGATTATGTGAGTCTACACTGCCAAGCAGATAATCTGAAACAGGACTATGGAGAGTCAGATTATATGGTGAGGTTTTCTATCCCTGCTTGAATCTATTTATTTATTTATTTTAAAAACCTTAAATGTTTGCAGTCCTCTACACAATAAAAAGAAAAATTGAGGACTTCTGTGACAATAATTTTTGTATTGCAATGGCAATATAACCTAGGCACATTGTTGCTTTGTGGGATCTTCTAGATTTTTATTTTCTGTTTGCAAACATGAGATGAAGAATGAGATGCAATTCATGGCATAGCATACAGGTTAAAGAAAAGTGGGTTAAATTTACTGTTTAGGACTCCCCACTGCTATATACAAAGCCCTGTATGGTTCCGGTCCAGGTTATCTGAAGGACTGTATCTCTCTCAATGAACCTGCCAGATATCTGTGATCCTCTAGGGAGGGCCTTTTTGTGTTCCACCACCTGCTCAAGCAGCACGGGAGAGGGCCTTTTTTGTGGTTGCTCCCAGACTATGGAACTCCCTCCCAAGAGAGACCAGGATGGCCCCATCTCTGCTGGCCTTCTGCAAGCAGATCAAGACTTTTTTCTGCTGGCAGGCAATTGGAGAAGGATAAAGAGCATGTTGTTGGGGAGCTTGTGGGTGGGATTTGGGAGGGTTAAAATGCATTTTAATTGTATTTATTGTATTTCACTTGTATTTTTTAACCTAACACACAATACTGTTTGGGTTTTTTTTTTAATTTTTGTATTTTCTTTGTCTTGAATTTGATAAAAGTGTATGACTGTTAGCCGCCTAACAGCTGCCTAATAATTATAATTATTATAATTTCCCTAAACCTTTCACCAAGTCATCAAACCCACTGAGGAGGCCACCTCAAGTCTCCCTGAAAAAGTTATTTCAAGAATTGCTGATATAGGCTTGCCTCTTGAATCAGGAGGTAATTCCCAGATTAGCGTTTCACGCTGGATTCCTCAGAGAATAAGCAATTTTCGCCTTTGCATATTCTCAGAATAAATCTTTTTCACTGGAAGTGAAACTCTAAATTCAAAAGAAAGCTCCAGATACCAGAAATTTGGCAACCACTGACCCTGTACTTTAAAAAATGGCTATAAACCCCACAGACTGACTGGCCATTGGGACTTATTAATTCCTGTCATCTGCTAAAAGCTTCCCAAATTCTCTCAGAGAGTTAAAGCAACAAGGAAGCTTCTATAGCATTGTTTCCCAAGAAGCTTTTTGGAGTCTTCTAAAGATGCTCTTTCCATGTTTATTTAATGTCACAGATTAGAGAAAGCTGAAGAAAAATTAACATGAGTTAGGTTATTGAGGTATGTGAGAGATGTCATATTGTTCTCTCCCTTGACCACAACAATGAAAAATGAAAGCAAGGACTCTCACCCTCCTTTATCACTGAACACCATTTTTCAATTTTAAACACCTTTTTGAACCAGCTATGATTACTGTGTTGGTTATATTACTATTTCAAGTTGATAGATCAACAAAGGCATTATTCCTAACTTATGGTTCAAGATGACTTGTGTTCTTACGTGCAAAAATCAGCATAATACCCTGAGGCTCTTGATCATGTCATCAGTCTGGCCATTTCAACCCCTTTCGAATACCACAGAGTAGGACTCCTCTAATATAACCTTTTAGCAGTTGTCAAAGAGACAGCTGTGCATATTGAAAGACATACAAATTATATAAAATACTGTTGGTGAGAAGGAATAACATTTTGTTTCATATCATTTCCCATATTTATACTGAATTGCTGTACTAGAAACTACATAAAAATATTAGTGTGAAAAAGTATGGAAGGGCTGGTATAGTTAGGCTACTTATTGAAGTCTAGTATTTTTGTATTTTTGAGATATGATTGCATGCTTAATTTCTGAGTAGAAGAACAGAGTGTGACAATATACACATGACTATTGTAGCTGCTACAGTACCTTCCTAGAGAGACAATTGTTTGGCATTAATTATTGACCATCTGGTCATTTTGTGTGAGGAAGCCAAATGAAATTCTCAGATGCAAATATGTCAAATTTTGCAACGGTCAGAGCAGATAAAACCTAATCTCATAGCTGTCCTTCATCCCTCTGGTGAATGAAACTGAATCGGAACCAGCTGAAACAAACAAACAGCCCAGGTTTAGCTAGTGGCTTCCAACAGATCTTATGACACATTTCGAAGAGGCTGCCACATATGAATATCATGGGACATCCTGGCAGCCTTCATCTTGGAAAAAACACACTTAACTGGCACTCTCTCCTTCTGATCAATGTGCAGCACTAGAGATGCCTTGTGTCTTAATAGCTAGTGATAATCACTCACTACCTCTACATTTCATAAAAGGCTTTGCAATGAGGAGAACAGGAAGCAGCAGAAATGAAATAGAAACAAATATAGTTATCCTTGCTAGAGAAAGAAAGCTCCTTCTTATAAGGAATTGCACTAGCATTGTGAAAGCTACATGTCTTGTTATTCCTTGTAAGACATCCTGACAGTAAAGAAACCTTTAAAGACCATCTGTCCCAACCCATCTTTCTCTCCTCTCTCTCTCTTTCAATCACACACACACTTGAATGATTTCTTAGGGGCCTTTCACACTACAGAACTATAGCAGGATCATTTCGCTTCAACTGCAATAGTTCCATCCTATGGAACCCTGGAATTTGCAGTTTAAGGAAGGGTGTTTAGAATTCTCAACCAGAGAGCTATAGGGCCTCATCAAACTAGTAGCCCAGGATTCACCTACAAAAACTAAAAATAGTGCTATAATTTAATGGTGTAAAATGGGCTTTAGATTGGGGTGCATCTATACTGCAGATTTAATGTAGTCTGACACGAGTTTAATTCCCCTGGTTTAATACTATGGAATCATGAGAACTGTAGTTTTACAAGATCGTTATCCTTCTCTGCCAAAGAATGCTGGTGCCACAGCAAACAACTCTGAGGATGCCATAGCATGAGACATGGCAGCTAGTGGTGTCAAACTGCATTAATTCTAAAGTGCAGGTGCATCCCAAAACTTCTTGGCCACTTATTTCATGTTATTGTTAATGGTATGCTTGAAATTATGCAAGTTATATGGCAAGTTACTTCACATAAACACCATCCTTGATTCCTGTTTGCAGTCATCATGTAATCATTCTGTTGTTGTAATGGATGGCTAGAGGCTCAGCAAATATTTGTTGGGGTGTCCCATAGTAAGGTTTCTTTTAATACCCGCTCAATATGTTCACCTCTCAGAGTTCATGACTTTAAAATTCATAAAAACATCAGGCCTCAATATCAACGCCAGGCAATTCCCCAACTGAATGAATTACAGTTGCTCCTGAATTTGGAATGGGGAAGGATCCCCCTTCCTTTATTTTGAGGGCTAGAAAAAAACCCACGATTTTTGATAAATTCTCAACCTACAAAAGGGAATAGGCAAAAAAAGTGGATACGTCAAAAGATTCATGTCTATGAATGGTAGGCTTTTCCTGGCCTATGAATCTAGAAAAAGCACTTAGAAAACAAAGGAAGGAAGTGGGGTTGGAGGGGGAGCACCTACCAGGTTTGATCTCCAGCAACTTCAGCCTGGAATCCTCAGGAGGATGCAAACGTCTCTTCTTGCGCCAGCAACGGGCAGGATACGTATAGAGTTGACCTGGTGCAAGTCCTGAGAGACAAAAGAAAATAAAAATAAATGCATGCACACACATTTTTTCTTCAAAGTCAAATCAACATATACTTATTAAAATCTTGAGTTGTCCACTGTCTGGAAATCTGAAATCTGAAATCCTCCAAAACCTGAAATTGTCCAGACTGGCTTTGATAATGATGCCTTTGCTTTCTGATTGTTCAAAATACACAAACTTTTGCAACGTTATTAAAAATATTGTTTCTAAAAGTACCTTCAGACTGTGTATATGACACATAAATGAATTTCTCGTTTAGACTTTGGTTCCATCTCCAAGATACCCATATTTCTACAAACATACATAATAAGATATTTTGAAATCTGGTGTGGGGGGAGGGGAATTCAAAACCCCAAACACTTCTCGTCCTAAGCATTTTGGTTAAGGCATACTCAACCTGTATACATCCACATCAGATTCTTAATTCTTCTTCAAAATGAGATCCTCTGAAACTATTACCATCTTTTCACAATTTTACAGAATGATACAGAATATAGTAAGTGTACTGCAAAATGCCCAAAAGCGACCATCATCCACATTTGTGCTTCCTCAATCAGTTGCATAATGATATAAATGCAAAACCCATAAAACAATGCACATTACATTGGTTAGATTTACAACACATGATGCAGTTTCTTACAGATTCTTAAAAACAAACTAAAAAATTGCATTAATTAGGATGGTTGAAGACTATGAAAAGGTAACATGGGAAATGAAAGTAAAGATTGCCTACATGAGGTGCGTGATGACTAGGTTGGCTCAAGGAAGTGGTTGGCAGAGTATGGAGTTCTGGAGTTTAGTACAAAATCAGCATATATTTTGTTTTCCCTCTTGGGGAAAAGCAAGTGTTTTGCTGTATTTTGCAGTACCTTATTTAAAGTTACAATAGAACCATTTATGACAAGAATTCTCAAAACTATGAAAGCTGCTACTTGAAAATCAATGAGTGGTTCAGAAAATGTCTAAAAGGCATTAGAATTAAAAACAACCACAAGAAAATAAAGTATGGAAGGAATAATTTTGTGCAAAACAATCTTGTATACTCATCTAAAATAGTGCACATGTATGCGGTCTGAAGAGAAAGACAATCAGAACTGCAGTTAGAAACATGAACAACATGATGGTTCACAATTTTAAAGCGGAATGTTGAAATAATTTATTGTGAAAAGACACCAAAGAGTTTTTTTAAAAAAACCTGCCATCTAAGTTTTTTTTTTCTTTCCTGCATTTTGGGGGAAAAAGCCAGTTAACTGTGATGTGTGTTTCAATAGGCAAAATGCTGTTTCTTCAGGTGTATTACATGTCCCTAGTATATGGGGTGGGGGAACTCCGCTGATCCCTTACATCAAATAGTTTAAGAAGTGATGGCCAAAAGACTACCCACAAATTGCTACCAGTTAGTTTCAGTCTTGGTATTGGGATAAAAGGAGGACTCATTCAGACTGGCCATTTGTACCGCATCATTTAATGGTGTTTTTCCACACTTCTTCTTGCTTCTTCCCTATCCAGACTTCAGACTTTTTGACCTCCTCATTTCAGTTCATTTGTGAAGGTCTTGTCTGTGATGTGGATTGTGACATTAGATGTGGGCATGTCACCCCACCCATACTTCTCCATGTTTTACCTTCAGATGCATCTCCAGTTGTATTGAAAACTGTCAAGACACAAAGCCTGTGTGAAATGAGGCATTGGAAGTGGCTAATGAAGGAGAAGGAGGGTGTATGGGATGGTGATCTTGCAACAATGAGAAAAGCACAGTACTTTAGTGCTATTTCTATATAGTGTTGTTATAGTATTGCTATGTTTTCCCACTGTGCAAGCACACACTTTCTCCTGTATTGGTCTCCTTTAATACATCATTTTACACAGGATATTCATGTGCTGTGTGTGACAGAGGAAGATTTCCCAACAACAACAACAACAACAACAACAACAACAACTGATACAAAAAGTATTAAAGTTATAGAGAGTATCTTTAAAATATTAAAGATAGATTTCCCCATGGGAGAAGAGAGACAACTTTTTGGGATGGGGAAGCAACAGGTTTCAGATTTGGGATGCTGAGGGCTGGGTGGGATGCTAAGGGCTTAAATGATAAGGCAGAAAGCATAGCAGAGAAAAGTACCCATATTAACTTGAATATAATGCACCATGAAATGTAATGCCCACCTCTGTCTTGAAGGAGCACATTACAAAAATTGGATTTGCTCTCAAATGTAATGCAGCCAACAGTGCAGGCATAGCACATCAGAGAAGCAGGCAGCATGAAAAAGACCATTTGGGAAGGCATGCGACTCCCAACTGGCCTCATTCTCAAGGCCTTCAAAACTGATGGGAAGGTTTTGAAGGCTTCGTGAATGAGGCCAGTTGGGGAAAACGTGGGACTGAGCTTAGACGGGGCAGGCGAAAAACCCTGAAGGATGCCTGGGATCCATGGCTTAGCAACAGGAATGTCCAAGTCTCCTTCTCCAGGCACCACAGAGCTCTGAAGCTGCCACCACCACTGAAAACAGCCTCTTCACACCCATCAACTCCGAGGGTCCAGGTTCCTCTGGGCCTTTTCACATAGCTGGTTTTATGTCCATGATTCTAATGCATCATCTAATCTCATGTGCCCCTTAATTTTGGCAATGTAATTTCACCAAAACAGGTATTGACTCCTCAAGTAAATATGGTAAATGCTGCATTCAGGAAAAGCTTAAAAGTGAGAATTAAAATAAATTACTGGTACATACACTGGGACAACAGAAATTATGTCCATCATAATTATGTCCAACCTGTGATATTCTATGGCTGAGTGGAGATTTGCACTCTGGTCTCCCAGTATCCTAGCGCAACACTCAAACCACCACAATGGTTCTCTTTAATGTCATCATGCAACATACATTTAAATACCAATTTATAATTAATTAAATTATCTACTAATTAACCAATCAATAATCAAAAAAGCGGGCTTAAATGAGCCAAAGGTAGTCTAACAGAAATCACTAAGTAGGTTTAAAATAAGAACTCTGTATAAATATAAAAAATTTACCAAACTTCGTAACTATCCACTAACATGTTCTCAATTTTCTGATGTGCCTCAGATGCTGGTAGAAAAAGCTAATATTTCGACAACATATTTATATGATTCTAATCTGAAGAATGTAATCCATAAAAAGTCTGATACTAGTCTATTTCTGAGTTTTTGACATATTTTGAGAATTATCAGTTACTATATTCCTTCCTTTGACATACACAGCAAGGTATGTGAATTTATAATGTAGGCATCCCCCTCACCTCTTATACTTGAAGGTCAAGCCTTAACCTATTGACATCCAAGATGCCTGCTGGTCTGCTGTGTGCCAACAGATCTGTGAAATGTCTATCATTTGATTCAGTGCTTTCTTTGATGACAAGCTACATATCAGATTGTTATTGTTTACAACTAAAATTATTTATTGTCCATTAATTATCACAACTGACTGATGTTGACCATTCTATGCAGATCTACAACCTTGAGTAATAAAATCCATCATTCTTCTGATAACCTTTAACACCAAGCATTAATTTTTACAGCTCTTCTTTCTTCAAATAATGTTTGACCTTGGATGATAGACATCAACTGTAACATTCCATATGTAGTCCACACTCCTTTACCCATTAGTTTGTGATCTCCAGAAATCAATGTGTGCCTTCTTGAATTTTTAGTCTAAATCTAGTTGATGATGCCAACAAGAGTAGCCTTACTGAATAAATTCAATTTATATAAATGCCAGGTCATATTGATTCGGCACGTATAATTCTAGCTAAGATTAGCTATAGGATCTTGGAAATAAAAGCAGAAGGTTTTAGCAACAGGACAGCACATCTGTCCTGACATCATCTTTTGCATTTTGGACAGAAGTGAAAAGAGCACCTAAGAAGGTGAGGTCAGGGTACAGCACAACTGAACTGGAAACCAAGATTGAACTGGAATCTTTTTTCAGATTCAGCT
Source organism: Anolis carolinensis (assembly GCF_035594765.1). Lineage (NCBI taxonomy): Eukaryota > Metazoa > Chordata > Lepidosauria > Squamata > Anolidae > Anolis > Anolis carolinensis. The sequence goes on from NC_085841.1 coordinate 309,851,762, forward strand.
TTTCATTTGTAGTTCAAAATATCGAAGGAAGCTTGGGGCCATAATCAAGAATTTAGCTACAGGGCTGTGTGGGTCTGTAGGGATGAGAACTTTTCCTTGCAGTGATTTAAAACTTTAACTGAGCACGGGAAATAAGATTGAGGCATCAAACACACATGGCCAGGAAAATTTACCAAGGGAAAATAAACTCAGTACATGTAAGAGATCTATTTGTGAATTATATTCAGTGTTCAACTCTCTGATATGCTAGAAATTTGAGGAATGGAGGAAGATTTCATTTGGAGAGCAGAAGTCTTACTTGGGGACAATACCTCCTTTTGCACCTTTCCTGCTGGTAACCCTTCTCAAGTTAAAGACTATCAAGTTAAGAAAATGGCAGCCCATCTTTCTGTATATTTCTTGAATCAATAGGCATTTACTAGGACTGTTTTTGTGCCAGTTAGAAAGTTTGAGCAGATACTTCTGGTAAACAGAAAATTTTTCTAGTGCAATTCTTTTTGGTATTATCTGTGCTGAGTGACTCACCAGTCAATGAAACTACGAGGGGCCAATTCATAACTTTTGCCTGACTTAAAATGCAGATCTTTTATCACAGGATGTGGTTGAACTTATGATTTAGCAAGATGCAAGTAAAAGCTGAGTATATGTGAAGTTCCATGTAAAGGTACACACAGAATATTGCCCTAAAATGCAGCTTCTGCCAAAAATGTAGTTATGAGAGCGATATGATAGTCTGTGCTTCAGGAGTAATTTAATTATTTGTTTTCTAATATACTACATTCCTTAAGATAAGGAGAATTTAACTAATATAAAATATTGTTCTTTATTATATATCGTTATCTACATTAGCAGGAAACCACACACTTTCCATGTGGCTGGCTACACCAAGAAAGAAATTGAAGATTCATTGCAATCTATAGCATTTGTTTTCACTTGTCCAGTAAATGTCTTGAGAGTTCCTGGTTCAGAAATTTCAGAATCCTTATTCTAAGTGTCCCTTGAAGAAAGTCTATAGAGTACACTCGGGTCAAAACATGTTCTTAATCAAATTTCTTAAGACATGCCTCCACTTTCTTCTGTGGATTTTAACATCTTTTGACTATACCAAGTGTCAGCTACAGTAGGAGCAAAAACATCACTTTAGAATGGTGCAAAGGAAAAAATAAACATGAAATCATCTCTATTAAGCAAGGAATTAGATCTCTATAAGAATCCTGGAGGCAAAAGTCTTGGATTAAGTGAAATCACTTGAAAGAAAAACTAAGTACAGTAGAGTCTCACTTATCCAACATTCACTTATCCAACATTCTGGATTATCCAACGCAGTCTGCCTCCCACCCGGATCCACAGCTGTTTCTCTAGGCAGAAAGGACTGAACTTTTTACGCATTTAATTTCCGACAATGTTGTTACTGTAAGTTCATTTTATGCAATTCTATCTTTATTTGAAGTCAATTTGTTAGTAGCCAATGTTTTTGTAGTCAATGTTTTCAATACATTGAGATGTTTTGGTGCTAAATTCATAAATACAGTAATTACTACATAACATTACCATGTATTGAACTGCTTTTTCTGTTGCTTTGTTGTAAAACGTGATGTTTTGGTACTTAATTTGTAAAATCATAATGTAATTTGACATTTAATAAGCTTTTCCTTAATCCCTCCTTATTATCCAACATTTTTGCTTATCCAACGTTCTGCCGGCCCATTTATGTTGGATAAGTGAGACTCTACTGTATCCGTATTTATTTTTCCCTGTGAGGATACTCTAAACCCTGGTCCAAAACGTGGCCATCCATCCTTGCTACAGGCCATAATACAGCTTTGCTTACATCTGCATTCAGCAAACATGCATTTGCTTGTGGTTGATGTTAAATAAATAAATGTATGATTTCAAGCAATTTAAAATCCCTGTTCCTTTATTAGAACATTCAGTAATGCAGCACATGTAGGAATAGGAATTCTCAGCATCCCTCTGAGGATGTTTTCATTCAAGGATGTTCTCTCATGACTGGGCACGGCTACCTTTCACACACACACGCCCCCCACTACACACAAAAATTTCTGCAGTGCCTGAGTCTGCAAAATCTTTCCTATGTCTTGGAGAACTAGATGTTTGATAATGCAGCCATGGAGACTAAGACAACTCTGGAATGATCCCTGTGGGGCTCTTTTCCTCATCAGGCTACAGCAAGCTAGAGACAGACGATACCGTAGCTATTTTTCAAAATCACTGATTTTAAGATAACTGCAAAACAATGACAAAATACATGGTGGAAATGATTTCAACATGTTGGACAGTACTAGTGATTCAATATTAATCAAGCCAAACTGGACCAGTAATACTAAATTTTTGCAGCATCAGCAAAATGATCAAGCCAACTATTTTAAAGCTAGTTTTAGAATTATCCGGAAAATATGTTTCTTCAGCACGAACACTGATATTGAGCACGATGGAGAAGGGCCATAACACTCTAATTTTAAAGAGTATTCACTAGACAGTAATAGGGCTAAATATTGGAAGTGTAACTGAAGGTTTCACTCTGAAATATCCAGATTTCCTGGCAATGAAGGTTTGTGTGAAATTAAGCTGATCCACCCTTCCTCCTCTCAAACCTAACAAATTCTCTGAGTGATTCATAAATGGGTCAGAAATTGCAGAGACACTGGAATCAGCTCTCTTATACTAACACAAGTGATCTCTGGATTTCTACCCTTTGGGAGTCAGGAAATGTATTTGGTCAATATCCTAGGATGTACAATTCTTCACATTTAATCTTCCTCAAATATACTGTTTAGTATATATGGGTTTAAACAAATCGCAAGATGCTCTTACAAGAAAGGATGTTGACCAGGACAAGTATAAGGGAACGTCTTCAATGAGAAAAGATGTCATAGCATAACATGGGGCCATTTGCTTCTCCTCCTAAGGTAAGGTGTCATCAGTAGTAAAGCCCACCCTGTTTTTGGATTAAAAGATGCAATTGCATGATTTTTTCCCCAGCCCCAATCAACAGAATGCCTGAAAGGTAATTATCAATTGACATTATAAAATATAGAATCAAAAATTCAATGGGGTTTCTCTAACCCAACATACATTTATATCTGACTTTGTATATTTTCTTTCTTATATCAATATTAAAATTTGCCAATGCTAACAGTTGCTGTCATGACCTTCTGGTACAGTAAGCCATGTCTGGTTCAGGCTTTGTTTGAGGGCAAGACACTATTGAGCATGTCTGCATGCCAATAATAGCTAATCACTGTCTTTACTGGGCTAATCCCAGTTAAGAAATGGTGAGTGCAGCACTGCCTCAGCAATGTATTTCTTGCAGGAATAGGGATAGAGACCTATATGGTAAGAATAAGTAAGAACAAGAAAATAAACCGAGAAATGAATCTGAAATATCTATGGGAAAGACTGTGTCTACTACTTTTGGAGGGTTTTTTTCCCCATTCCAGGGATCTGTGGCTGAAATGCAAATATTTCAAGATAGAATTAGGAAAGACTCTATTCAGAAACACTAGTGATTCACTGCTAGTCACCGAAGACAGCATTAAGCCAGATGGAGCAATAATCTGCCATAACATAAGGTGGCTTCCTGTGTTCCTTTCACAGCCGGAGCTCTCTATCGTATGTTTGTTTATTTATTTCACATCAAAAGAATTGCATAAATTAGTATAAAACTGATAAACACAGAAGGAGCACAAGCGGCTAAATATCTTTTGACCAAAAATGGACAACAGCAACCGCATTGTCTGTATCCTCAAACAATTCTTCATCTGTACATGAGGCAGGACATTCCGGACAAGCATACAGATGCAGGTTGTCTGTTCTGTTCCACAGTCACACAAGGTGGAGGATTCTTTTAGGTAGTGCCATTTTGCCAGATTGTCTTTTGATTTGCCCACTCCGCTTCTGACTCTGTTCAGGGACTTTCAAGTTGCCCATTTTTGGTTTGCCCCTGAGGGCAGACCCTCATGGGGGGCCATCCAATTGGGATTTCTTGGTTTCGCTGCCCGGAGGGATACTCTTGATATTGCTGAGGAGACATTAAGAGGAGTGGTGGTTCTCATGAAGCTTTTCCTTGATTTGATTCTACTGGAAAGACACTGATGGCCATGCAGTGGATGGCTCTCACAGTGTTAACCTTATTTCTCTCACAATTAGTTGCAAATGTTTGAGACATCCTGTGATTATTCTGCATGTTTTGTTCAGTGCTTCACATGGGCAGGCTTGTGCCAGGCAGGGCAGGCATACCCAGCAGTTGAGTAAGATAAGGCCAGGGCTGATGTTCTTATTGATTTTGGGTCTGTACCCCATGCAATGCCAGTGGGTTTCTGCAGGATGTTATTGCGTGCAGCTACTTTGTGCTTGGTGTTCATGCAGTGTTTCCTAAATGTTAGTGTTCAATCTAAGGTGACACCAAGATATTTAGTAGGGAAACAATGTTCAAGCTCTTGGCTTTCCCAGGTAACTTTCAATTTCCTGTTGGCTTCACGGTTCCGTAGGTGGAAAGCACACACTTGCGTCTTGGCAAGGTTAGGCTTCAGGTGGTTATTTTTGGAGTAGCTGGAAAGATCTTTCAAGGCATTAGTAAATCGGATTTTGACTGTTTCAAAGTCTTTTGCTTGTGCTGTTAAGCCAAGGTCATCAGCATATATAAAGCTCTTTGTGAGTGGTGGCTGTGGCTAATTGTTAGTAAAGATATTTAAAAAGGTTGGTGTAAGAACACTGCCTTGAAGTAAACCATTCTTTTGCCTCCTCCATTCTTTTGCCTCCTCCAAATAAACCATTCTTTTGCCTCCTCCATCTACTTTCCTGCCTTGAAATTCCACATAGAAGCTGCAGTTTTCTAAGAGGGTCTGGACAGTTATTGTAAAATCATAGTCCCGGGTAATACGATATACTTTATGAAGCATTTTCCAATGCTGAACTGTGTCATAGGCTGCCGTAAGGTTTGGTTATGGGCCTACTATTTGTTTATCGTATGTTTATGGGCCCACTATTAATCAAATTTTATTTAAATCAGGATATCAATAACTGTCAAATGTTAGTCAGTTGTTTGGTGAACCCAAAATAGGGTTTATGGCAAGTTCTCAACTGCAGGAAATCTTAGAAGATCTTTGGAGACTGCAGAAGAAGAAGGAGGAGAAGGAGTTGTTTATTTATATCCCGCCTCCATCTCCCCCGAGGGCGGCTCACAGAAATATCAAATAAAAACAGTAACAGTATTCAATATATCAATAGACAAAAACATGCACCAATTATAAAATCTAAACATTAACCTATAAAATAAAAACACGCTTAATAAAACATAGAATTAAAACCAGCGAGGTTACAGTAATAGATAAGCTAAAGTGCGCATTATAAGTTGTAACCTCAAGATAACAGATAAAGTGCAGCAGATTCGTTTGAAGTCAGTTTGGGATGGGAGGAGCCCTGAGCAAATGTCAAGTTGACCAGGAGAAGTGCAACCAGTGCAAAAAAGGTCAAGGAACATAATTATTATGGGGATGGAAAATCTTTAACCAATTGCAAAAAAACACCCCTATCTTTTGCACTGAAATGCCTACCTATGCCTAAGGGCTTGGGGGGGGGGGGGAGCTTTTTCTCCATGTTTTAGAGGGCATCTGAAAACAGAAAAGTGACCTGAACTTACTTCCAGTTTTAATGAAAGGTTCTATCCTGAATAAAAATTCTTGGGATGATTCCTAAACATAGCAAAAATGCCCTCATGTTCCTAAAGGACATTTTGGAACAACAACAAACAAACAAAAACCTGAAAAGGTTTTACAAGAAAAATAATTCCTATGGGGCTCTGAGTGCAACAAAAACGGCCCCGGAGCCCACTGACAGCACTTTGCCCACCCATGTCTTATGGCAATCACATTGTCCTAACACAGTTGAAAATATCCACTTATCCTCCTAAGTATAAAATGCAAAGATGTGGGAATGGCTGGGCTGAGAAACCCTACCTTATAAGTCGGAATGAGAAGTAATTAAAGGAAACTATACTAGATATATCTGCATTACGTTCTGCAGAATTCAAATTTTCTTCTATCAACAGGTGTTAGAAATGCTGTTTCTTCCCCTGCATGGTTATTTGCCCTCCTCTATACCAGGGTGTTTCTGAAGTGAGCTTAGTGAGGAAAGAAAAGAAGGAGGGAAGGAAAATCTGAGGAAATTTTGTGAATTCAGGGAATAATGAATTAACTCCCCATGGCTCAGAAGAGATGGCTGTCAAGATGCACCATTAGAATCTGGGCTGGGTGTAGAGACTTGAATGTGGGAATCTGCGGGAAATGTAAACCTCAGGGTGCAAGCAGAAAATACAGAGAAGGCCCATAGTCAGAATTCAAATGCATTATTATTAATAGCAGCAACAGTGTAGGTGGGACTGAGCCAATTGGGACTGAAGCACTACGGGAGGGGAATTAACCTCTCCAAGTAAACGCACTGTGGAGGAGGTGCTGCTCTCCAAGCAAAAACACTCTGAAGTTTGTTTCAGGAAGATAGAGCTGTTTAGCTCAGCTGGGGATATACAATTTCACATATGCAATTTCCTCTGTGGAAAGATTTTAATTAGACAAATTAGGATGGGGTGACTTAAAATATATGACAACAGCTCCACTGATGATTTGAGCGGCCCACAGCTCTTATTAATGTACAGATCTCCCTACGTTGTAGCTAGCTTGACACACACTGAGCTGGTAAACCTGTTTCTAAAGGTTCACCACTACAGATTACAGCTGCATCTTCGTTGGAAGGCATGAGCTTCTTCAAACAAGAAGTGTACTTTACTTAGAAGTGTGGAGAGAAAAGCATTCTAGCTCATCCTTATCCTTGACATTTCACTTTCTATGGGCAAACACACTACTGTTGTCATCATTATTGTTACTCTTCTGCCATTACTGTCCTACAACTAATAATATTTTGCATAGAGAAACATTTGATCACATTTATTCTCCCCTTATAGTTTGAAGCAATTCAGGCAAAACAAGGATTTGCCTCTTCAACGAGAGCTAGGACTTACTGCCTTTTATTGTGTGTGTGCATATACAGTAGAGTCTCACTTATCCAACACTCGCTTATCCAATGTTCTGGATTATCCAACGCATTTTTGTAGTCAACGTTTCCAATACATAGTGATATTTTGGTGCTAAATTCGTAAATACAGTAATTACTACTTAGCATTACTGCATATTGAACTACCTTTTTCTGTCAAATTTGTTGTATAACATGATGGTTTGGTGCTTAATTTGTAAAATCATAACCTAATTTGATGTTTAATAGGCTTTTCCTTAATGCCTCCTTATTATCCAACATATTCGCTTATCCAACATTCTGCTGGCCCGTTTATGTTGGATAAGTGAGACTCTACTGTACCTCCAAGTCACCTGATGTCTTATGATGACGCCATGAATTTCATAGGATTTTCTTAGGCAAAGAACATTCAAAGATGCTTTGCCCTTGCCTTGCTCTGAATATACCTACAATCACCGGCATTCCTTGGTAGTCTCCCATGAACACACTACCCAAGTTTGAGCCTGCTGCATTTAAAATGTCAGATGCTCTCTATTGCCTACAGGGTATATAAGTGCACCTCTGCTTATATTATCTTTTATAAAAGAATACAGAAAGCAGGAAGAACTTAATTGTAATCTTCACAAGGTTTCTATTTGAAGATGTTGAAAGTAACATTTTTTGTGCTGGAATTAATATTCCTGTGATGAAATAATATTTTCTGTGCAGAAAATGTAGCTTTCTGTGTAGAAATAACTGCTATCTATACAAAGCAGCCATATGTAAAAATTGTGCAGAATAACTCCCAAACATAAAATTAATTATTCTCATTAAGGTTTCTCAACACTTGAAAAACACATTTTAACACTGAATATTTTTAACATTCTCTCTGTAGTACTGTTCATACTACTATAGCAAGAGAAAAGAAACACAACTTCATACATACCTTCATTCTAGATAATAATTAATGTCCTAGAAATTTTTGTATTTCACTGAATATGATCCCTTTTGGATCAAAACAGTATCACACTAACTAAAGGTGGTACTTTTCTTCCATGATCCCTATTTGTTTAATTATTAATAACATTTGTTAGTCTCCTGGTAGCCAATTCCAAGGAAGAAAGGGACTTTACACCTCCGTGTTGCTTTAGGAGGAAGATTGATTTAGGAATAGCCTCTAGACAGTCAACTGTTTTAAGAGGGAGGTAGAAAGCAGCAGCTGACTTATCACTATGAACCTTCCCATTTGATTAACTCAAACTGACGCATGAAGTGGATTGAAAAGTGTGAAAGGTGCTGCAGAGTTTCTTCCTCCACCTGTCGTCTTTTCCAGGGCTGTGATCAAATGTTCAGAAATACCTGGAACGGCAACGCTGCCAGTTCTGATTGATGCTATACTAGAGCTGGAATCTGAAATAAAAAACAGCTGTGCGCCTATTATAAAGAGGACATTCCATTGAGTTAGAGTGTTGGACCAGGACACTGGCAGACTAGTGTTTGAATCCCAATTCAACCATGGAAAACCACTGAAGGACCTTGAACAAGTCAAACTTTCTCAACAATTGAAGAAGGCAAACCTCCCCTGAATAAATTTTGTCACGAAAATCCTATAATAAATCAAGGTTGACCTGAAGACACATAACAACAACTGCCACCACCCTTTTAGGAGCAGGGGGAATACAACATTTTCAAATTAGGTAGCATTTGACAACTTCCCTCTCATGTTGCAATCACTATAGCTTTACACCACAGAGTAACATTCTTCCACAGTGTTATTCATCAATGAAGAACTGGGTCACTGCGACTGAGAGAGGCATCTTTTTTTAAGCCCAAGAGGCAAAAGTTTCCTAGTCAAAACAGTAGAAGCGATTTTGTTAGCTTACGAACATTGATCTAGAAGAATTATGGAAAATAATGGAAAGATCAGCTCAGACACATGCTACAGAAGGGTGCCAATTCCAGCAGATGAAGGCTGTTGTGGGAGATGGGTAGACATTTTGTGGAGGGGGGTAGGTTTTTTGGCTTTTGTTCTGTGTTTTCGTTGCAGCTGAGTACCTCTACTTCCTGAGGGTGGAAATGGAAGCAGGGATGGGGGAGGCAAGCTTCAGCCACCCAGCCTTTTTTTCCTACCAGGCAGAAAGCTTACAAACTCAAAAAAGCTGACTGAGCAGATAACCCCTAGCAGACAGAGTAGAAAGAGGCACAACAGGGATAAAAAATGTCCTACATAAAAAATCTGCTTTTCCCTTTCCTAATTAACAAGGCTGTGTACTAACAAGCAGTTCTACAGCAATCTAATTCATCTAAGGGGGATACCAGTAGTTCATGTCACTCAACCAGTCTTCAAAAGCAAAATCCATTTAATAGAGGGGGGGGGGGGTAGGATGTTAACCTATCCACTGCAAAGCACTACTTGGATGTTGTTCTTTTTGCTCAGCAAAAATATGCAAGACAACTCATTAAAGACATCCATCCCTAATTGTTCCAAGCATCTACCCAGGTCTTCCTCCTGCTCTGATACCAGCAACGTAAGTGTGAGAATTAAAGCATATTTTTTTTTTCTGTTGGGGTTTCTTTGGAGTTCTTTTCTTCTCCCGGGTTGCCTTGCATTTTAGTGCCTTATAGGGCAACCACAGAAGGTTCTAACCATTTGATTATAAAGGAAATAGCAGGACCCACAATGAGTTATGTTGTTTATCTCATTAGTGGAAACAGCCATAACTCAAAGCTAGAGTGAAAGGCTGAGGAGAGAGGGAGGGAAAAGAGGAAAGGAGTTATGTGCAGCATTGTGTGAAATTAACCCTGAACTGTTTGCCATGAGATACAACCTTTATTATGAGAACAGTACAAAAGCAAGCTGATTCACTAGAAAGGTGGCTTTCTTCTGTCTAGGCAAGTGACTTCTTTTCCCCCAAAACACAAATAAACAATACAAAAATGGAAGTTGGATCAGCCTCTTACTAAAGGTTGGAGAGTTATGGCAATGAATAAATTGCAAATGTAATCGTATATAAGCCAATTAGAGAAAAGGGAGGTAATTGTTAAGGGGTTCAATGCTACTCACAGACTTGCCTGTCAACTGTTAAAGCCCACCAGTGTGTTCAAAATGCCCAGAGGTGTACCATTTTGGAATGAATATGGCTAAAGATATTAACTGTATTGAGTAAATATTTAGTAAACTAGTATAACCCAGTTCACTAAATATCAGAACTCTAATAATTGACATATTTGATATAGAGCAGTGGTTCTCAACCTGTGGGTCCCCAGGTGTTTTGGCCTATAACTCCCAGTAATCTCAGCCAGTTTACCATGTGTTAAGATTTCTGGGAGTTGAAGGCCAAAACATCTGGGGACCCACAGGATGGGAACCACTGATATAGAGGATTATGGTATTTACCCATGCTTCATTCTGAAGTAACATATTTTCAACAGTGTTGTGTCATCTTCTCAAAAAGCATTGCTTTCTTTCTAGATCCAGTCCCACCACAAAATGGCCTGAGTTGTCTACTAACAACTGATTTCCCATTATTGGAATAGAACAACTTCAGAAGGACAAAGGGGGTCCCTCCTACACTTGAAGCAGTGTGCTCTGATAACCAGCAAAGAAATCATATTGTTGGATTAGATTTAGCTTCCTGGGGTGTTTGTTGCTTTTGGGAGAGAAAGGAAGACTTGTTTGATTACTACCTAGTTTTATTAAAATATACTAGGGAAGGTGATTAATCTTTTGAGTCCCTCTGGAGCAGCTTCAGCAAAATTAGGAAAACAGGCAGTATACAAGTTTCATAATTTTAAAAAATACTAGTTATATTAAGATGCACATTCAAAACATGTATGCACAGATTGCATAGATTGTTTACATCCTGAGTAACTAAAGGAAGATGTCCAGTAAAGGAGGAGCTCACTGAGCTAGAACTCACCACCTTGAAGGCCGAAGGGAGAGATGGAGAGAAAAGAAAGGTCTTTACACAGACATGCCTGGAAGTTTCTATGGTGACGTGGTGTGATTACCTAGATATACAGACTGTGGACCCTACATTACAATTGGTGATTGAGTAAACAGGGAAAGTTCTAAATACTTACGGTAGTAAGTATGGAGACATCCAGGAAATTGTTATGCTATCCAAAGCCCTACTGCAAATGGCAAAACAGGTGGAGAAGAAAGCACATTTAGTTGAACACTATTTTCTAATACTTACATCATGGAAGAAAGTGGAGCAATTGGATTAACACAAGGGAGGCAATAACAAATATTTTCTCTTATGGAAGTGGTTGTAAATCATTGATTGTTGAGAAAAGAAAAAGAACCAACTGCTATACTTCCTAGAAAGACTGTAGCCACTTATTTGGGTCCATAGTGACCATAACCTTGACAATAAAATGAAACAGTTATTGTATGAATATTGTTACATTAATAATCTCCTCCTTCCTGTAATCTATAGCCTTAATAACCTTTTACAACAACCACCAAGAAAAAAAATGTTGTTGGAACATATTTGCGAACATTTAATTTGATTGCTGGTACTAGAATTTTGCGGACCAAAAGGTCCCAGGTTCAAATCCCGGGAGCGGAATGAGCGCCCGCTGTTAGCCCCAGCTCCTGCCAACCTAGCAGTTCGAAAACATGCAAATGTGAGTAGATCAATAGGTACCGCTCCGGCGGGAAGGTAACAGCGCTCCATGCAGTCATGCCGGCCACATGACCTGTAGATGTCTATGGACAACGCCGGCTCTTCAGCTTAGAACTGGAGATGAGCACCAATCCTCAGAGTCAGTCACAACTGGACTTAACGTCAGGGGAAACCTTTACCTTTACCTTACTAGAATAGGTCATGTGCCAGGGGACTGCCAAGAAATGGGTGCATGTGTCCATTTTCATCAATTGATCGCCATGTTATGACATGCCTGCCAAACAGTTTCTTTAACCATACAGAACTTTAAATTGGCTACATGAACAATTTAAACCTGTCTCTCTTCTTCAGCAATGTTCCCTTAGGCACAAGCCTCCAGCTAAACATTACGTGGATTTCGGATTTCTTTTGATTTTTTACTCTGGGTAGGCTATGAGTTTGAATGGATGGGGGGAACAAATAGAAAGCCTGCTTAACCATTCAGCTCAAGCTGAAATACAACTTGAGCTGAAGGTATACCTCAGTTCAAATGCACCCACCCAAAAAGTTTTTGTTTTTGTTTTTTTGTTTTTGCTTAGAGAGAAAACAAAACAGGGGTCTTCCAAACTGTTTGAAAAAAGCATGAATTTTCAGAGAATTGTAACTGTTAATTTTACCGGGTTTTAATGTTTTTGTCTCCTCTATTTAATTGGTTCTTGGATCTGCGTTTGAACACCTCCAAAGGGATGTTTTTTAACAATGGGCATGGCTGGTTCAAGTGATCCTGTGGTTTGAAATACAACATTCTTCCTCCTTCATTCAGTTATAGTCAGGCCCATAGCAAGAAAAAAAGGGGGGGATTTTTTAGTAAATCATAAAGAGTAGGTACATAACACAAAAAAAATTAAATTATATGACTCATTCTATATTTTTATTTAGATAATTAAATCAATTTTCTATTTTGGCTACAAAGTTTCAAGTCTTAAAAAACTGATAATGACTCAAAATTTGTTAATTTAGTGGTTATAAAAGAATATCACAATGTGTGTTGGAAACACTTTAAAAGTGGGTCAATACACTTTGACAGAAATCAGGCTCCATCGATGGACACTCAAAAGTGCAAGTCCAGTCAAGTCTTTCTTGCTTCTTATGTATGTTTTCAAACGTTTAAGAGTTTAAAATGACCTTTCGTTTGTAGCTGTTGATACTGGCAATGTTGCAGAAATCTGAAGAAGTTTCTTCACATTCAGAAAAAACTGCCTATGCCTATGACAGACAAGATATGCTTCCAGTGCATTTGATGGTTTTTCTGCAGGTGCAAACTTTTTCCATTTTCTACACCACAGGTCAGTTTTTTCTATCAGTGTGTCAGTATCTTGAAGGCATTCATTGTAAAGTTCACTTCTTGAAAGTGATTGCAGAAAAAGTCTAGAAGTGGATTGTACACATTTAGCCTATAATGACTTTTCAGGTCAGTGTCTCCTGATTTGACACAAGATCTCAATAAAACCCTAAAATTACCATCATTGTGCAAAGGTTCTGCACAGGCTCTTTCTTAAAGCCATTTCTTGTTGGCCAGAAGGGACAATAGTTTCCACAGTTGGCAGAAGTTTCCTTCTGTTTCCTTCTGCTTTTTTCTTATTACTTAATCATGATGATGAGTTACATCAAGACGTTTTCCACTGAATTAGCAAGATATTTTCAGCCAAGCACAAGTTGTTCTGATGGTACTCTGTTTTTTGGTGTCCACTGAAGACTTGTATTACATCTTTCCATCACACAAATGGTTTAGCAACCAATGCACCAAACTTTTGATTACGACCTTTACCCCCAACTTCTCCTCCAAACACCACACAGTACTTACAGAGTGCATCTTGTACATGAAATAAGTAAGCTAACCAGGGAAATCTGTTGAACCATTTGTGTTGAAAACTTAGATGCCTCTTCTTATCCACAGGAAATATCCTGGCAATTGAGTCCATAGATTTTGCAATAACTGAGCTTTCAACGGGTCATAAGAAACAGTCTTGTGTTGTCAAAGGCTTTCATGGCCACAACAACCCAGAAACAGTCTTGGTTATATAAAGTACAAAGTCTAACAATGACATAGCTTCTTGTCTTTGGCCCTGATCCATGATCTCTTTGACAGGGCTTGGATTAGATGAAATAGTGGTAGACATCACAGTTCCCACAGTTTCCTCAGTTTTCACCTGCAATCCAGGTGTGCATGTTCAGTTGCTTTGATAGATGTTTAGGCATAATCTGAAGTCAGGTAGATGAAAAGAAACACTAACAGGGCTTTAAGTATCAGAACAGCAACTCAAGCTAACAGACAATTACACAATAAGACAGCTGTGTTTGGAATGACCCACAGCTACTTTTATGCCTTAATTTTATTTATATTTTGAAATATCTCTTATACATACATTTTCATTTTAAATTGGGATATCTAAAAATCAATATCTACAACCCAAACATTATTACAGTTTTAGAAACTACACAAAATACCTTTGATCTGGTACCTATTCAAAAATACTTGATAGTTTAGGAAAAATTAAAGTATAAACTTTTAAAGCAAGCACAATTGGAAACATCATAAATTGTATTTAAACTTAAGTTTTTCTTATGGAGTTTAACCTGGGGAATCCGAGTCTGATGTCAGTTTCAGTGGATTACATCATCTTCATATCAAAAATGTTGATTAAACATCTGTGACATCAAAACGTGGTCACTTTCACTATGTTAGCTATTGCTGCTATTGCAATGTAAATTGGCAGAAAGGTAGGTAATGTTAGTGTGAATAAATTATCAAAATTTGGTTGAGATAGTGCATGCAGTTCTGGAGGAGCTCTAATTTTTGCTTCTCATAGACGTAGCATGGGGATTTGGTTAATCAGTTAAAATTAATGAGTAAACCAGTTTAAAAAAAAACCCTCAAAATTTTCAGGGGTGGGTGTTGAACCCATAGCTCCAACCCACCTACCCACCCCCCAACCCAGCTAAGGGTTTGGTTATAGTCCTATAATGCAAAAGTGACATTTCACTGATTTGCTGATCCACTGATGCCCCAACACTCTAATATTTTTTAAGGAGTTGCAATGAAGATTTATTATTGTTGTTCTCATAAGTTCCATTTAAAAAAAACAACAACTCAAGAATGGAATAAAATATAGCATCTAGCACTACAAAACACCAAAAAATATTTCAGGGCAACAGAAACAAAAAAGCAAGGATTGCAACAATATCGCAACTTACTGACACATTTACTCCATATAGGGGAGCCTAAAGTCTTTCCACTTGCCCTATATATTTCTTGTTGCGGACACTTGGAAAGGACATTTTTCTCTAAAATGGTTTATAAGAGAATAAAATAAGCAGGTCTACTCCCTGCATTCACATAATTTGGGTTTAAAATATGTAGGAGAGAAAATTAAAAATTCCATTTCAGATAGATCAGAGATGTGCATACATATACTCATGGGCAGTGACTAGTGGCCGAGTATGATTGTCTTCCAGAGGAAAAGTCTTAGCAGTGGATCCATAAATGTATTCTTGATCCACATGGTCTTTCACATTGAGACCATAGATTTCCAAGTGGAAGGCAGTCTTGACAAGGATTTGCTTGACGTACCTTCCCCTCGGCAAGTTTCTTTTGCCCTGTATTTGGTGCCTCTTCATAATCCTTACCACTATTGGTAACAGCTGAATTCAAGTTACAATGCTCAAGGGACAGGGCTTCTCAGTTCTCAGTGTTTATACCACATTTTTTAAGGTTAACTTTAAACCCATCTTTAAATCTGGCTTGTTGTCCACCGACATTCTGTTTTCCATTCTTAAACTGAAAATAAAGTAACTGCTTTCGAAGACAGTAATCGGCCATTCAGACAACATAGCTGATCCAGTTGATGGCAGAGAAGCATTTCAATGCTGGTAGTCTTTGATTTTTTGAGAATGCTGATATTTGTTCACCCGTCTTCCCAAGAGATTTGCAGGATTTCTCAAAGGCAATGCTGATAGAATCTTTCTAGAAGTTGCTTCCAAAAGAAAGTGTACCTCC
This sequence comes from Anolis carolinensis, assembly GCF_035594765.1. Classification (NCBI taxonomy): domain Eukaryota; kingdom Metazoa; phylum Chordata; class Lepidosauria; order Squamata; family Anolidae; genus Anolis; species Anolis carolinensis. Next base: position 309,867,455 of record NC_085841.1, read on the forward strand.
TTTTTCTTTCTTCAGCTGTCCCTCTCCTGCTCTTCAAGTCTCTTGGAGTGTTGTTATATATCAATGTTACAACGTCTCAACTCCCTTGCATTGACAGCACCTCTACATTCATTCGCCTTCTTTGACTGCAAGATGGTGACCCTTCTGGATACAACAATCCAGTCGGATGAGTAAAAGAGGCAGACTATGTTTAGGGCACCTTTTCTAGCAGAATGGATCCTAAACAGGGCTGCTTAGTCACGGAGACAGTTGCAGAACTGCTCAATTGCCTCAGACCTCGAATTAGAACAACTGAATCCATATTCACCACCCATGTCTGTGGCTAGGGGCTTACAGATTTCCTGACTCCCGTCACCAATCACAACTCACCATGGCTCTATTGTTGTTTTTGCTTTGTTTGGAAGATGCCTATATATGAATTTATTTTTATATGTGGGGATCAGTGCACAGTGACCAACACACAATCTAATCCAATGGCATGGATAACACGGCGATTTGTGGTCTTCATCTGTCTTCATATGTACTATGTTATCATTTGCTTCTTCTGCCATTGAGGACATTATTAGACCATTTTTTGTCTGGTTCCTCCCCTGTGACCTTGCCGCCATGTTTGACCTAGCTAGGAGTACATGACTCTGAATGGATTCGCTCAGAGCTTGTGTGTTACTGGAAATACACAAGCTCCCTCACCATGGCAAGGTGACGATCCAGCAAGGGATGTGGTCATGCCATAGTTATCTTAATATATGTAATTTTCCAAAGAAATTGTAATATCACATTTTTCAAAAGTACCTAAATGGATATTTTTGTTAGTTAAAAAAAAAATCCAGACACTATCGCCCTAGGTTATAATGCATACTCTTCCTGTCCACCACATCAGAATATCAGCACCCTCAACAGAACATGAGGCACAACACAAGCCATTACTTGAACCATGTGATATTACTTGTCCATTACCATTTAGTAAGACTGCACTCCTCTAATTCATAAAGAAACCAAAGTTTACAACTACACAGCAAGAGGACTGAAGCTATATTCCTTGTTGAGTACTAAGTCGTCCCTCCACATTTTCAGTTTAGACTTTTATGATTTTGATTACTCATTGATTTGGTAAAAAAAGTTCTCTCTAGGATTCTCTAAGTTCTCCAGTGTGATTGTATGGTCAGTGTCCTCCAGTTATGCTGAAGGACCTAGAGATTTATAGAGAAATCTCCTTTCTTGGAATGTTTACATCTCCCAGCATGACTCAATGGTTAAGGTCTGCTGGAAGCTGAACAGAATCACACTGGAAGACCTAGAGGTTCCTAAAGAGGTGTTCGCTGCATACATTTCTAGATCCTTAGGTTTTAAAAAAATCAATTTTTATTCATTTTTTTCACTTTCACAGGGGTCTTATGACTCAAACCGTAACAAATGTGTAGGGCTGGTTGTAATGTAGGTATCTTTCCTTCATTCCGGAGGAAAGGGGTTCAAGCAAGTAACTAGTTAATTTCTGACCAATTACGTCCAATGCCTGGGTTCTCACAACACATTATATTTGCCACTTACATTACTCATGCAATTTTCTTTTCTTTTATGGTATGTATAAGAAGCTTCCCAGGCTTTTTCTCAAGTAGGTAAAGTAATACAACCTTAAAATGTCAAGTACATCACTAATGCATGTTTTCTTCTAAAAAAAATAATTATTTTCAGACATATCAAAAATAATGTGAGTGCCTTTCCCTTTCAACTGTATTCAAGAACATTTCCCATCCACCTTCTCTAGTGGTTTTTCTGCTGCACTTCTGCAACAGAGATCAATAGAAATAAAGGAGATGAGTTGACACAGTACTGGTAGGTTGGGAAGGGAGATATGTCAAGCAATTATCTTCATTAACAGAGCAGAAAAGGACAAATGCTAGGCCTTACTTATTCCCTGCAGTTGCTAACAAAAATCCCTTTAAAGTCAACCATTTTAGACATGTTCTTCTGGGAGTCATTCACATTAAATAATTATAGATCTATATTCCACTTTAACTACCATAGCAACTTCCCATGAAATCACTGGATTGGCAATTTAGGGAAGAGCATTGAGGATTTTTAGTAAAAGATCTCTAGTGCCTCATCAAACTACAAAACGCAGGATTCCATAGAATGCTGCCATTGCAACTGAAGTGGGAATATAGCATGATATTTGTGTGGTGTGAATGGTCTTTGGTTGTGGTATCTCCAGAGCTGAAACGTGTCTCGTAACTAGTGGTTGAATATGTCAAGTCTAACAGAAATTGACAAACCTTGATTAAAGACACTACAATGGAGAATTTTAAGCAAGACTGGCAACCAGCTGGGCATTTTTCAAAAGTCATCTCTTATAGTGTTTGAAAAACAGTAATGTTATGTTAAGTAGAAGTTAGACTATGTTATCCAGTTTGAGAAATAATACGATTAAAAAGTTTGTATTAAAGGAAGTTGGTGAAGAATGCACATAATATCATCATCTGGGTGGTTGTAAGGCAAACCCATTTACCTCCTTATTTTGGTTTTTTCTATGTTGTTGTTGTTTTTTCTTTTAGTATTGTAGTTCAAAGTAATTTATATTAATCCATATATGTTTTTACTATAGTAAAAATTGATATTTTATGTAATAAAAGTATTTTATCCCCAAAGTAACTTCACACTACAGTAGAGTCTCACTTATCCAACATAAACAGAAGAATATTGAATAAACAAAAATGTTGGATAAGAAGGAGGGATTGAGGAAAAGCCTATTAAACGTCAAAATATTTTATAATTTTAAAAATTAAGTACCAAAACATCATGTTTTACAACAAGTCTGCCACTTGTTTGGGAGTGTGGCTGCACTTGTGTTGCTGTTAGATGTGTTGGCCCGCTGCACATTGCTGCCTAGAGAAACAGCTATAGATCCCGGCAGGAGGCAGACTACTTTGGATAATACAGAACGTTGGATAAGTGAAGGTTGGATAAGTAAGACTCCACTGTATTTGTAAACAATTTATACCTGGTCCCCGATGTCTCTTTTCCATCCAAATGTAACAGTTATTCTGAGCTACACCAGTCTGCGAGTCAAGGAAAGGTAGACGGACACTGCGTTCAGCACAGAGCCGGGAGTTGTAGCTGCGACAGTGCTCTATGGCTTCTTTGTAGAACTGGTCCCCAAGACTGCAGTGTAGAGAGAGAAAAGAGATCATAAAATCATCCACCATCTTTCCCATAACCAACAAAGAAAGAAAGAAAGTTACAAAACAAAAAGTCAGCTAAGAATCAATGGAAAAATGAGTGAAGAGTTACAGCTATAGTTTATGGTTATTCTCTCCACTATCCAACCCTTCAGCACCAAGTCAGTTTGCATAACAATCTATTGTTGTTTCTTTTCCCCAACAGGTAAAAACTTTAAATAATCCCTTGTTAAAATATAACAATAATATAATTAAAAATAGTTAGATATAAAATGTGATATTATGATATAACACTGCTTTTAAACTGTGGATCCCAACTCCAAATAGTTCCCCTTAGCTCACTGTTGGGGTCCCAAAAATTGACAACAGTGAAAGTTTTCTGAACATCACCAGTGGCTGTTTTAGACATTTAACACAAATTTGTTGTGCAGTGTATACAATGGATTCTGCAAAATATGCTTCTGCTGTACTTCATAAAAAGGAAAATAAGCCTATTTAGCAAGTCTTGCAAGTGCTGATTTGTTATGAGTAAATGTTTGATTTGTATCCTTACAGGTATTTTATATACCTTTATACTCAGGTCATGAAAAATATTATCAGGCCAAAAGGGGAAAAGTTTAAGAAGCCTTGTGATACAATATACAGTACCTGAGCCTGCCCAATAGTAAGCCTTACTTTGACTGAGTACCAACTTTCTACTCAGTGGCTCCCAACCTTTGGGCCTCCAGGTGTTTTGGACTTCAACTCCCAGAAATCCCAGCCATCTTACCAGCTGTTAGGAACTGTGGGAGCTGAAGACCAAGACACCTGGAGGCCCAAAGGTTGGGAACCACTGTTCTACATGCATTGAGGATTTGCCTCAAAGCCTCCCAGACATTGTTGGAAATTCTGCCCACACCCCCTGGTTGCATATACCATGACAGAACCAGTATGAAGAACCAAACAAAGATGCTGCTTTCAGCATGTCAGCCATCCTTTCAACTGGATAAGTCTAAATCTAATATATATGGCAAGATCAGATGGAATTTAGAGGACTCCATAACACAAGATCAATGTATGCATTTGCACTATTCTTCTTGAAAGGAAAAATTATTTTAAAAAATACATAATGCAAGGCACTTTTCATAATTAAAAGAAGGGGCACATCATATTGATTTTTGAGATTATTATGCCTCATTTTATAACAACTCTCACTTAACAGATAATTATGTAATGTAATGATAAACAAGGATACTTATTGTATACAGTGAAGCAGGAATCAAATAAAAAGTACACCTGTTTCATACAGTCTTTCAGAGGCAACAATTGTAACCTGTTTTCTTGGACAAATTTAAATAGAAAGAAATGGGAGTGTTTGGATGAGACAAAATCTCAAGTCTTTCAGAGAGTGGAGCACGGACCTTATATTTAGATTGATGTCTAGTGAGAACACAGTCTGTATGATTTATTAATAGCAATCAGATTGTTCATCATGCTTGGCAATCAGCGGTAATAATCATCAACAGTAATGATGAGAATGATAATTCACACAAGTAACACAAAAACACTTGCAAAGAAGTATTTCCAAAAACACTTTTCCTCCCTTCTTCCAGCTCCACATTCACCAGATAAAATAGTTTAAATTGTTGAAAATCATACATATAGAATCAGTGCCGTGGAAGGGATTAACAAACACACACACACACACATCATTTTGCATCACATATTTTTCTATTCCTGCCATGTGCAGAAGTATATTGTATGATATGGAGGGTCACAAGTGCATCCTAAATTTCGAAAGGGAATGAAGAGTACCCCCTCAAATCCTATAAACGCAACAATAAAAATAACTGACAGTTAGTTGTGATACAAAAGGAATGACACTATCCTTTGTTAATACAATTGCCATAATTATAGGTACTGTTGTTGTCACAATCATCATTATCCTTCCATTTTTCCCAGTCTGGGACTCAATGTAGCTTACAAAGGTTAACAGATACGAGTAAAAACTTTGACATCACAATTAAACTGTCAATAAAAGTAAAAGCAGTCCAAAACAAACCATTAAAAAGAACAACAAACATGCAGCACAGGAAAAGCCCTTTCTGCTTGAGCCCTGGTGGTGAAGTGTGTTAAAGCACTGAGCTGCTGAACTTGCAGACCGAAAGGTCGCAGGTTCAAATCCCGGGAGCGGAGTGAGTGCCCGCTGTTAGCTCCAGCTTCTGCCTACCTAGCAGTTCGAAAATATGCCAATGTGAGTTGATCAATAGGTACCGCTCCGGCGGGAAAGTAACAGTGCTCCATGCAGTCATGCCGGTCACATGACCTTGGATGGGTCTACGGACAATGCCGGCTCTTCGGCTTAGAAATGGAGATGAGCACCAACCCCCAGAGTCAGACATGACTGGACTTAATGTCAGGGGAAAACCTTTACCTTTACCTATTCTGTTCTTACAGATCTTTCAAAATAAAAAGTCTTCTCCTGTCTACAAAAAAATAGTGAAGGAGGTGTCAGTTTAATTTCTCTAGGAAGTTAGTTTCGGAACAGCCAAAAAAGGGAACTGGTTACAAGTAATTCATTTGCAAGAAATTCCTTCCAAGCTCTGACAAAGAAACAAAACATTAGATATCCCACCCATGGTTCCTCCTAGCAGCACTGGAGGAACATTTAAAGTGGCCACTTTGGTCTTGCTCCTTTGATATGGCCCATCAATGGAAAGTTTAGAGAAAGACATGAGGATCAGATACTGGTAAAGTTACTTTTTAGGCCATGGTTACAAAAATCTCCTAACCACATGGCCAGTTCAAAAAGTAATTTTTCCATGTTCTAGTGTGAACACACCCTGGTAGATGTGCAACAGCTGGATGATACATGTGAACTTCCCTGAACCTTTTTTGTTCCCAAATTTGGCAAATAAATGACCAAAACATTAAGAAACACAAGCATGCAAAAAGAGAGGGGCAAGAGGAGACTAATGAGATGGCAAGGGCTTCGGGGAGGTTTTTTTTTAAGCATCTTGAGTGTGGGAAGAGATGTTGACAAAAATGTCCAAAGTTTAGAAGAGACAGGAGAAGGACGAGACAGTCACATCTTGGAGATCCCATGAACCCAGGATGACCCATAGAAGGAACAGATTGTTTACTCCTCCATCTTCCTTTCCCAGAGATCAGACACAGAGCCCCACACAATATTTTATCAGAAACCTCATTTGCAGATTAATCAGATTAATAGCTGTGACCGGAGTGACACTGTTAATACAAACACACCTACATACAAACATACTTCCTTCTTATCCTTTTCTTCTTCCCCCATCCTAAGATAAATTAAAGCCACCCCTGTGTGTGTGCAAATGTATGCATGTGTATAGCAAGGCTCCTTCAACAGATGTATGAAGGACAAGAAATGTAACCATTGTGGCTTTTCTTGGCATTGAAGCAGAGGTAGAAGATTCATATCAGAGTTTATGTTTACTCCTGAAACTGCCATACAACTACACAGTGTAAAAAAGCACAGGATTTTATGGAGCTGGGAAGGGATGGTGAGGCAGCTCTGAGCTAATATTTCTTAGGATATTCCAGTTGTCTGAGGAGTACTGGTGGAGTCATTTTCCTGCCAGAATGCAGGGAGGGGAGATCTGTATTGAACCAGGAAGGGAGGGGATAAGGCTCCAGATATACAATCTAAGTAAGGATATGCCAACCTACTGAGAAAGCTCCCCATGCAGAAATCCCAGGGCTGCTGCCTAGGCCCCTATTTCAATTAGAGGAGGAAAGCTGAAAACTAAACTGAAGCCTGGCTAGGAAGAAATGAAGCTTATTAAAAGTGATAATTAAAGCTGGGTAACATACAACCTTGTTTAATCAAACTCACTAACTAGGAGGCTGAAATGAATCAACAGTGACTCTTTTTTTCTCAGCAGCCCTTGTATGTCAACAACAGCATTATCTCACATTTCTGTGATGGTTATAGTGGGGGTGCACAGAGGAAGTCGGGACTTAATAGGACAAAGAGAGCATGTGGAATGAAAACAAACTATCGCCAATTGCTCATGCTCCCTGTATACCAAGCTTTCCTCCCTACTCATGAAATATGAGTAGTTCCCATCACTTTGAATTAACAGAAACTATGTAAAGATAAACTACAGGAATCCCCGCTAGAGCCTACTTTAGTTGCACTGCTAAAAATACAAGCAAATCTTCAAACATTACATGTTTTCATTAATTTGGCAGCATTGAGGATTCTTTTTCTAAAACACGGGTTTGCTAGAGGAGGGACAAAAGTAATATAAAATTACAAGGCCCTGCTTTTATCTGCAGTTGCTAGTTTGTAAACCAAGTTTTCAAAATATGATTTAAAAATAATAGTTAATCATATTTTAATCCCAATTAGAGTGAAACCATGGAATCAACAGGATTCATTTACTTGTTGACCAACCATTCAAGAGTTGAGTTAATAGGTCTACTTTAGCTGAGCCAAATCAGCAAGATTCCAACCAACATGCTTAGTTATCTGTTGTAAACTGAAATAGAAGCTAAAAATTAACACTGTAGACTCAACCAAATTTTTTTTTTTTTTACAAAAATCTAGGTTGCATATTCTTGCATTTAGCTTTGTTCCCATAGGGATTGCTGAGGAATGAAGAAATCTCATTCTGTGAGCTTCCAAAATCAGGTATGTTCAAAATAATATTCAACAGCTTCTGAAAATTCAAAATTGCTCCCTTCCATCAGCTTCAAAATCACCAGAAGGCATGGCAAACTAACTAGGAAGTAGTTGAAGAGTTCTGATCAAAACTACGTGAAGTCTGTGGTGGTAACCGATATAACCATTTGCTGCTGAAGTACTAGAGATACAAATATAAATCTGTGTAGCAATGGTGATTAATTATAGTTTAGATTCTAGGAGTCTGCCATCACAAAGATCAAGGAAGCATTAATTACCAACTTCTTCCACATGATTGGACCACGTTCATACTAAAGAACATCAGCCTCCATATATCAACAAGATCTGCTTCTCAAATCAGGCAATCTTCCCTTTGAAGCAGTAAAAAGTAACCTTGACTGCTTCTTTCTATGCAAGGTTCTGAACAAGTTCCTAGCTAAAATAATGTGAACTTGCAGAATACTCCTAGACCTGGATCTGGAATGAGTTGGTATCAATGGTGCAGATTTATAAACTGCTCAAGAGCAAAAGACTGGGGCAAATACAGATTTCTCCATAATCTCATCCACTGCATGTGATGCCGTACAATGGACCTCCAGATGTATAGTCTGGATGCAACTCAGGTGCATAGATGGCAGTTCTGGTTCTAAGGGCCTCAATGTTGAAGAAGTCAGCTGGACTACTCAAGATCCTTGAGCATTAACACATTCCATGATAGATCTTACAAGAAAAATAGAAGATAACCAACAAAAATTGGCTGGAATTTCTTTCACCGATTTCTTCCTTTTTTTTACAATTCTTTTTTAACTCTTCAAATACCATTGCAAATTATCTTGTTTCTAAGACCTTTAGGTCTTGAAAGATCGCAATCTGATAAGGTTGGTTGATTTAGATGACATTCTATTGCTACAGACTTGACATAATCCTTCATCTTAAATATATTTGAAGGGAGGAGATGCCATTGCCTGAAAGTTGTTCAAGTTATGGCTCCATACCATCTTAGAAATGTGGCCAGAGCTTTTGGATGCGGTGTTAGATTTGACCCTAGTGAAATCTGAACATTTAGATAGAATAGGTATATGCTAAAACAGATGAGGTCTTTGTCATGGTCTTTAGCAGTTAATTTTTATCAAAGATCTTTCCAAGAGCAACCAAACAATAACAAAGCCATACGTGCACTTTAGCCACTCTGGTTTTTCTACTGTGCAGGGTGAAAATTAAACAATTGAAGTGATGTTACAGTGTTCTTCCAAACAATGAAGGAACTTGGAGTGAATGTAAGTCGAAAGGTACTTTGGTTTCGCAATCAGGACATCTAAGGCCATAAAAGGCTGGTTGTTAGGAAAGAGCAACACAACTGAAGAGAAGGATACAGGGCAAAATAAACAACAATAAAACTATTAACTTTTTACAACTTACAGGAGCAAAAATGAGCATATAATCAACAAACATATAGAGAATTCCATTATTGAAAGAGGTGGACAAAAAAGGGAGGAAGATAAATTGAAGTCGATGGTTCCTGGGGGAGGAGGTGCGGTTCTTGCTCAAAGATTTAGACTTTTCTGGACATTCTGCACAAATACGGAAAGATCTATTTATGTGAACCACAGAGACCATAAAGTATCAGGACACTGCTTTCTCTTATCCCACACTCCCAGAAATCTACACCTACACTTATTACAGCAATAACAGCAAGGCATTTCAGTTCAGGGCCTTTGTATTGCAGGGGCAAAGAGTTGTTTAAAATCTTCTGTTTATTACCTTTGTCATTCTCATTTAAACAGGGCATGTATTGTTTCCCGCAGTTCATTCATGGAATGAAGTATACAAAAGAAAGGTTGTTTCTTCTTTACATCTCCTTAGGAAGAACTGTTCCAAATTATGAAAGCTCTCATGATACGTTACAGAAGAGTAATTCTCCAAATTGCTGCTCTGCAATTATGCTGGCCAACGACTTCTACCACCCACAACCAGGAGGTATGTTGGCCATGCTGGCTAAGCATAGTGAAAGTTGTAGCCCAAGACATCTTGCTGTAGGATGTATAGACATGGGAGCAGTATATAACAGCATTCCCAGAAATCCTGAGCCTTTGCCACTTGTGCATGTTTGTTATGATTCAGTGGCATCCTACAAGCTGATTATTTGACAAATCAATGATCAACTAACTCTAACCACACAATTCCTCACATTTTGGCAGCATTCAATGAGACAGCATCTGGAGATGTAAACACAATGAATATACAGGAATAATAAACACTATCCCATTATTTGTCACCAAACTGAGGGTTTCTCTAGATAGGACAAATGTGTAAGGAGGTCATGGTATTTGTTGGTGTAATTCTCATGTTGCTATTGTTTGGATCCAAACAATGTTTCAGACTGTTTTCTGCTAACATTTTACTCCCATTCTCAAGAAGAATTCCTTAAAATTCTGAGACATACCAGAGTTTTTTTTTTTAAAAAAGTATCATTTTCCTTTCTCTTTCTTTAAAACATTTTGTGGGGGGGGGGGGTTGTTGTGGTATAGTCTTTTAGTGCGCAAGTGAAATAGCAATGTATTGTCAAAGGCTTTCATAGCTGGAATCACTGGGCTGTATGGCCATGTTCCAGAAGCATTCTCTCCTGATTTTTTGCTTGCATCTACGGTGTGGTCTGTTGGAAACTAAGCAAGTGAGGTTTATAAATCTGTGGAAGATCCAGGGTGGGAGAAAGAACTCTTGTCTGTTTAAGGCAGGTGTAAATGTGGCAATTGGCCACCTTGACTAGCATTTAATGGCTTTGCAGCTTAAAGTCTGGCTGCTTACTGCCTGGGGGAAACCTGGAGGTGATTCGCTGGCAGAGGTGGTCCATCGGTGAGGCGAATTAGGTGGTCGCCTATGGCGCAAACCAACAGGGGGTGCAGTCAAGGCGCCCCCGCATGTGCACGGTGCTGCCGCCATTGCGGTGCCAGGCCCATCGCCCATGCTTTCTTTTCCCCATTGCCTACAGGCAATGGAAACCCTGCGTGTGCGCACAGGCCCATTGCCCAAAATGGGCAATCAGCCTGTGTGCACGTGCAGGGCTTCCCATCGCCCATGCAGATGGGTGGCTGTTGGCCTTTCCGTGTCTGCGCGGGCAATGGAATCCCTGCGCGTGCGCACAGGCCCATCGCGTGGGCGGGCTGGAAAAGGACGACTGACTCCTCCTCTCCTGGCTGCCGCCCAGAGCCCCGCATTGCAGCCGGGCGAAGGAAGCTCCCCGCCCTGAAAAAAGACCTCCCAAGCCAGGAGGCCACCCTCTTCCTTTTGGCCTATGGCACCTCCATTTCAGTTCCATTTCAGGAGAGAATGCTTCTTGAACATGGCAGGCAAGAGTTCTTTCTCCAAAGTGGCCCATCGCCCGGGGGGGGGGGGGGCAAAATTCAGGAGGAGGCGAAAAATCCAGTTTGCCTACTCTGTAAAATGACTTAGGGACTGCTCTGTTTGCTGGCCCTGGTTGTCTGGAATTCCTCTGTTTTTGAGTGTTGTTCTTCATTTACTGTCTCAATTTTAGAGTTTTTTTTAATACTGGTAGCCAGATTTTGTTCATTTTCATGGTTTCCTCCTTTCTATTGAAATTGTCCACATGCTTGTGGATTTCAATAGCTTCTATGTGTAGTTTGGCATGGCAGTTGTTAGAGTGGTCCAGCATGTCTATGTTCTCAAATAATATGCTGTGTCCAGGTTAGTTCATCAACAAAAAGGAGGAAAACATGAAAATGAACAAAATCTGGCTACCAGTATTTTAAAAAACTCTTAAACCAAAACAGTAAAAAAACAACACTCAAAAATTGGGAAATTCCAGATAAGAAACAACCAGGGCCAGCTAATCACCTCCCAATAACAGATTCCCCCAGGCAGTAAGCAGTCAGACCTTGAAGCTGCAAGGCCACTAATGTTGCCAATTGCAACATTCACACCTACATCAAACAGACAAGAGTTCTTTGGACATTCCACAGATATATAAACCTGCTTGCCAACAGACCTCACAACCTCTGAGGATGCCTTTCATAGATGCAGGTGAAACATCAGTAAATAATGCTTCTAAAACATAGGCATACAGCCCAAAAAATTCACAGCAACCCAGTGAAATAGCAGTTTGGCAGTTTGGCACCACAACTCTGGAGGAAGGATATTAAAAAAAAATTTAAAAAGAAGAAAGATATGACACATCCCACAAGTGTCTCCTTTCATCCTTGACATAAAATGCAATAATAAATTAAATAATTTAATTATATGGTGCTCTTTCAGAACCTAAAGCAAGCACATCACTCTGCCCAACAGTAGGGCCATCCCTGTTAACTTTCAGCAAATGTTGCTGAAATTATAGTATAAATTATGCAATCAAAATAGAGCAAAAATTTCAAAAATCTGTTTCACATGGATTTGCTCATTCTAAACTCCTTGACTTAGGAAAGATTTCAGAAAATGTTGGCAAACTCACTCAAATACACACGCACAAGCAAAATCCCAGGAAAGTTTCGTATCAAGAAACAAAGCTGTGTTAATGTTTCTCCCCACTGAGTTCTGCCTCAAGAATCAAAGCGGCAGTGGATCCCTAGATGCATGCAGTAACAATGGAAGGGAAAATGAAGCATGCTGCTGCAGCCCTTTGACTGCTGTCCATGCCCAACAGTGAGTATGAGGTGAGCCAACTCAGTGAGTAAGAAGAGAATGGTGCTAAGCTGACTACACTCATTCCTTTCTAACAGGTCCCAAGAGACTCCTAACACCAGCTGCTTTTCTTCTCTAAGCAGCAGCTCTCCTCTGATAAGCAAAAGAGTTACAGGGCTCAGTTCTGTCACCACAATTCTTTCATATTCAGTTTAAACCTTTTAGTGATCATATTTGGCCAGCAATACACTGGCGACATTAAGAAGAAAACGGAGTTAATGATTTGAAATTGGATGTTAAAGTCAATGCCTGTTCAAATACATGAATTTAGCTCTTGGGGTGCTTACTAAGCACAACTACTTTCTTTCCTATAGTTGACTTTATGATCTTGGCCAAGACATCAGCTTTGACTTTGCCAAAGAATGCTCAGCTGAAGGGGAAAAAAAACCTTAGGATGCAAACTTTTCCCTGCAACAAGTAAAGAGAGGGCATCGTGTTTATTTGCACAGACAAGGGCGTATGTTGCTATTGTTATGTGCCTTCACTCAACTGTGGGTCACGGTGACTCAATCATAAAGGAGTTTTTTGGCAATGGTTATTCAGAGGACATTTGCCACTGCCTTACACTGAGACTGAGGCTGAGTTGTCTAAGGTCATCTAATGAATTTCCATGGCCAAGTGCAGATTTGAAGTTTGGAGTCTGAATCCAACAGTCAAACCATTACACCACACTGGCTCAAGGAACTATTGCAGACTTGGAAAATAATGGCTTGACCAAGGCACCAAAATGATCCTGTCACTGAAACAGAATTTTAATCAGTCTCAACCATAAATTGCCTGTGATACTTTGCTAACTAGGGCAGAGCAGCAATTGATAGCCAAAGTCAGGCAAACTATTTTGGAATACAAGAAAGAAAATCCCAGAAACATATGTCCCCAGTCATGGCTATAAAAACATAACCATAAGAAATTAGTTAAATAACAATTCCCTGTCCTTTGATGACACCCAGAATCTTCTGCCTTAGCCATGTACTTCACCCTTCCTCATAGCTGGCTCAACTAGATAGTTGTAGAGGGAACTCTACCAGTCTATTCAATTTCAGAAATTACTATTTTTATTTTCCACAATGGCTTGTAAGAAAAGTGAGAAGTCTAAATCCATGTCCTCTTATTAAATGTATGAGTTTCCTATTGCACTTGTACAATAGCCTCTTGAGCTAGAACAGTCAAGGTAACAAAGTACCTTATTTGTTTAATCCTGAGATGGCAGATGTGGATTTTTAAATTACTTCAACAGAGAGCCTACTGAACCATTTCCTTTTGAGCCAATGCCACTTGTTGACTCAAGATTTTACTTCTTTTTTTTCCTCCTTGGAAAATACAATGTGGTGGTTTTCCATTGTCTTCTGCAACACAATGCTATGCCCACATTTTTCTATATCAAACTCCCGTTGGCATTCTTGGCCTTGGTCTTTAATTTGCTCACGGACCACAATTTAGAGGTGGTTTAGATCCTCATGTCTCTACAGGCCTCCTGGTCAAACTCCTCTGCCCAAAGTCATCAACTTTTCTAGAGGTTCGTTCATTATCAACTGATACTTAGCTTAGCTGAAGGACATGTTGGTGAACCCATCAGGGCCAACATTTCTGCAAGTTGAATATATCAGGGGTGTAGAAAGCTTATTCAATAATTACAATGTCCCCTTGTGATGAATAAGAATCAAGGGTAAAATCACAGTGTGAGATTATATTAAATAGCTACTTGAAAGTATTAGAGCAGAAATTATTGAATTGGAAGTGACACTGGACTGGAAATACAGAAAATTCACATTCAAAATTCAAAATGTAATGCAGTTTTAAAAAGCGACAAAACCCTAGACTTGATGTTTTTGCAGAAATAGAAAAGTGAACAGAAGAAGATGGTTTAGTTGATCTTTTCAATCACATCTATCTGTGGATATCATTACTAGAATTTGTTTCAGTTTGATTAATTCTTATTACATTAACCAAAATGAAACTGCAAAAGTACACAGTAGAATTTAACATAAATGCAAAGAAGTGGTAGATGACACACAATTTGGATTCAGGGGAAGATTTAAAATGGGGGAAGGAGTACAACTAAAGTTCAGAGAAGCACTACACCTTAAAACCTGGTTGAACAGGCCATGTGATGACTCATGGGCCATGTAGTCCTGTTCCTAACACTGTTGTGACAGATGAAGAGGAAAACTTAGGTTTCCCACCGTTTCAGCCAGAATTGGAGCTTTTTCAGCCAGAATTGGAGCCCTTGCCTTCCAGGAAGATTTGCCTTCCAGAAGTCGGCCAAACAAGCCTTGAGCCGAAATCTCCCCCATTTTCTCGCCGTGATTTTTATAAACAACAGAAAAGCGCTCAGGAGGCTTCTCGCAGGAGCGCTAGGAGCGCTGCCAGGCATTCAGCTGATTAAGTCTGCTTCCCATGGGAAACTTTAGGGAGTCATGCATCTGGACGCAGAGAATGGCTTTCGGTTCTGGTTCCCCAGAGAATTGTTCTTTGGCGGGAAAACGAGACCCTATTTAGGTGTTTTGCCCACGTAGGAACCTTGCGGAGTCAATTCGTCAGCTACGGGAGTAGGTTGTGTGTGGACTACGCTACTCCCGCTTCCAAGCCCTCGTTCCCGTTTCCAGCCTTGCTTTGCTTCCCAGGACCTTGTCTTGCTCCACGGACATTGCCTTGCTTCCCGGACCTCGCCACGAATTTACCACGGATCCTGTTCTTGCTCCTCGTTTCTTGTTGCCTTGAATTAAGCCTATTGTTCCAAGAATCAAGTTTACTTCCCAGCCTTGCTTAAGTTTCGTGGACTAAAGGACCTTGTCATCTCCCCTCACTTTGCTTGGCAAAGTGAGTGTTTCGGTTATTGGATTACAACTTTGGACCTTAATATTTCATATTGGACATTGTTTCTTTGGACTAATTTTGACCTTTCCTGAAAGGTCTACTTCTGGACTATTTTCTACACTTGTTTTTATTAACCTTATATACTCTTACAATAAAGATATTAGATAGATTCTGGCCTCTGTGTATGGTTATTGGTGCTCTGCAGCCTGGGTCTTGACAGGCCATGGGTTCATAATGTGATTTGCATTTTACGTTTTTCAGCTTCTTAAAACTGAAAAATGTAAAATGCAAAACATAAAATAAAATTAGCCTTGAGAATGTGCCTTGTACAATGTCATGTATTCTTGTTTCTACTGTATGGCATAGAATTGTGTGTTTTACAATTGTAAGACTAATTGATGTGTTGAAACTCAAAGCAAAATAATAAGAAAACTGATTAAACTATATAATTCCATCCCCAAGCAACTCCATGCAGTGAAATAATTTTTACTTCACAATATGATTCTTGTAAACCAAAATTACATTTAACCACTCTATAATAAATTTACATTAGTGTAATAATTAGATTTTATTTTGCTCCCGAGTCTGGCCTTGAACAAAGAAAATACAGAGGCAAAGATACTTTCAAACATCCATCTGCCCTGAATAGATCTGCAGTAATAAAAGCATGATAATACATATGAAATACAATCAACATCCACAACAAAACACTAAACAAACATCTCCAATCTCATCCAATAAGTTATTAACTCTAACAAGAGCCACTCATGACTAAAAATTAAAATTTCTACTCTCCCTCCTCAGCTTTGGTAATTAGAGCTTGTTTGTTGTTTAATTCATATTTTGTTTTAGCCTATCAAGTTAATTTTGTTACTGTTGAAATAGCAGTGACATCAACAGACTTATAACAAGAATGAAGCTGTCTCATATTCAGCAGCTACTCTAACGAAAAAAAGACACTCAAATATGATAAAGGACTAGCTGTGGAAGCAAGTATTTCTGTTCATCAATCTCAATTCTATCTCTAAAGAGAAGGGAGGGATTCCCAAAACTAGATTCTACTGGATGACAGCATTCTTTGCCCATAATAATCAAAACACGACTGTCTATCACATTGCATTTGAAATATCTTTAAATGCTGTTCTTTACTTTAAATTTTTATAACATGGGTTTTGCAGTTTTCCATGTGTCTTTTTGGTTGTAACCACTGTAATCTCTCACTATGTCGGCTGGGGCTGATGCTGACTACATTTGTACAACAATTCCTGGAAAGTCACATATTTACACCTTCTCAATTATGAAGTTTCCTACTTACTGAAGAGTGGGCAGCATGTGTCTCCCCAGACGTTGTACTGATCTGAAAGGACCGATCCACCCAAGTCCTCATCCGTTTAAGTAATTGTGAGCATAAGTTAAAGCTTATTTGGAGGGCGATAGTTACCCATTCCTGGCTTTTTGTTCATCATAGACAATTTGGAATGCACCATCAAAGACTGGAGGAAAATTTGCTAAGGATCAAGAAATGAGTCAGGAGAGTGACTGATTGAATTTTGCAAGGCCAACAGTTTACTACTACTACTACTGCTGCTACTACTACTACTACTACTATTCATCACAAAAAAATTACTGAAGCAACGAAAGACATGACTATATACATGGATATCACCTAATGGACTATATTGAAATCAAATTGACTAAAGAAGATAGAAAAACTCCTTTCTCACTGCAAAAACAAGACCAAGAACAGGTTGTGGCACAGACTATGAATATTTGATGTCAAAAATTAAAGAAGAATATTAATGGCCCTATCACATTACCTAATGGACTCACCATGCATCATGGCAAATCCATGGGGCCCTGTCATTGCCCCATGCACCACATTGCTTAACTTACCTGGTATCCCATCCCATGGGGGAGAGCATCTGCCACCCGGCTTCCCCTCATTGTTCTGAAGGCAACACAGGAAGCCTCCCTTGTTGCTGCTGTGGTGGTGTATGCCGCTTGCTCTGCCCTTTCAGCATGGAGCCAGGCCAGAAGTACATGTGCATCATGTAATGGGCTCTGTGCTGAAAGGGGAGAACAAGCGGTATATGAAGGGCAAAGTAGCCCACCTGAGGAGGTTGTATACTAACCACTGTGGCAAAACACAACCGGAAGAACATTACTGTAGAATTTAAAGCCAAGATTTGCACTTTTAAGCCTAATTGATGGGGAATCAGAAAACCTCTGGACATTGTCGTGAATGCAAAAAGACACAATTTGTAGTCAAAAAGAAAGAAAGTGAAACATAAATGGATGACAGATGACTCGTCAAGCAGGTTTTTTTATCGTGTCAGAAGCGAATTGAAGCAAATTGCTTCTGGTGTGTGTGATGACTCATGGGCCATGTAGTCCTGTTCCTAGTACTGTTGTGACAGATGAAGAGGAAAACTTGGGTTTCCCACTGTTTCTGCCGGATTTGGAGCCCTTGCAGCTGCAGGATGTTTGCCCACAAGAAGTCAGCCAAACAAGCCTTGAGCAGAAATCTCCCCCCTTTTCTCGCCGGCTTTATTATAATCAAGATAGAAGCGCTCGGGAGGCGACTCGCCGGAGCGCCAGGATAGCTGCCAGACAATTAGATGATTAAGTCTGTTTCCCTTGGGAAAGTTAGGGAGTCATGCATCTGGACACAGTATAGGTTTCGTTTCTTGTTCCCCAGAGAAAGTGTTCTTTGGCGGGGAAACAAGATCCTATATAGGTGTTTGGCCGCAAAGGAATCCTTGCGGAGTCAATTCGTCGGCTTGAGGAGTGAGATCGTGTGTAGACTTCGTACTCCAGTTCCCAGATCCCGGATCAAGTTTCCAGCCCAGCCTTGTACCATGAACTTCTATGGACTCAGTTCTTGATTCATGTTTGCCTTGCTTCAAGTTTGATTTTGCCAAGTCTCAATTCTTGCCTTGCCTTGCGTTTTAAACCACGGACCTTGCTTCTCAGATTCAAGCCTTGTTTCCCAGTTTCCTTCGGATTTACCTTAAGCCTCAAAGACTATGGACAGTTCCCCACACTATTGCTTGCCAAATAGTGTGTGTTTCGGTGAAGTGGATTATAACTTTGGACTTTAATATTACATATTGGACATTGTTTTCCTGGACTATATTTGACCTTTCCTGAAAGGTCTACTCCTGAACTATATTCTACACTTGTTTTTACTGACTTTATATATTCCTTTAATAAAGATATTAGATAGATTCTGGCCTCTGCGCATGGTTATTGGTGCTCTGCAGCCTGGGTCCTGACAGTGTGAGAGAATCGGCCATCTATAAAGACATTGCCCAGGGGACACCCGGATGTGTTACCATCTTGCAGGGGGCTTTTCTCATGCCCCCACATGAAGCTAGGGCTGACAGACGGGAACTTACCCATCTCACGGATTTGAACCGTCAACTTTTAGGTCAGCAGTTCAGCTGGCACAAGGGTTTAACTCATTGCGCCATCGCAGTTAAAGACAGATGAGAAGGAAAAGGAAAAACTGACAGAAATAAGGTAAGAATCCTGAATGAAACTGTTCTATGACTTATGCATAGGAACAAAAAAACTATGATAATTAATCAATGCAGAAAAATAGAAGATAACAAAAAATGAAGAACAAGAGATTCTTCTATGATATTCAAGAAATCAATGAGAAATTTAAACCAAAAGTGGGAATCCTATATAACCAGAAGAGGAACACATCACATGACCAAATATTAAGTCAATGGGAAGAATACACTGAAGACTATATGAAAGAGACGAAAGGATGGTAGAATCACTGAAGGATGCACCCTTTGAAGAAGAGCACACAATTTTACAAAGTGAAATGAAAGCTGCACACAGAGCACTTGGGAGAAACAAATTAACATTGATAGATGGGAAACCAAGAGAGCTGTTTCCAGAACCAAAATCCATTTTAGTTGTAATTAAAATCTGCCAATAAACATGGGAAACAACTGCGCACATTGATAGGACTGAATAATCCTTTTGAAAAAGCAAGCTGCACTGAGTCAAATTTGCATCCCAGGAATGTTTAAAATCTTTCAATGTGAGTTTGGTAACTTCTGGCAGATGTCATTCATTTCAATGGGAGTCACTTTTATCCATGTTTTCCTGCTTCCGAAGTAAGTTCAGGAACATATCCCCCATGGATACAGGGTTTATCATGTAGCTGGGGAAATGGTTTAGCATCCTCAAGAACTCCCCTGGACTTAAAATCCGGATCAGATTCACTGCCTCGCTGACATTAAAGTCACAATTGTTTGTTCATCTTTCCATTAGGAGCCCCCGATGGCACAGTGGGTTAAACTCTTATGCCGGCAGGACTGATGAATTGAAGGTTGGGTTGCTGACCTGAAGGTTGCCAGTTCGAATCCAACCCAGGGAAAGCGCAGATGAGCTCCCTCTATCAGCTCCAGCCCCATGTGGAGACATGAGAGAAGCCTCCCACAAGAAAGGTAAAAACATCAAAAAAAATCTGGGCATCCTCTGGGCAACGTCCTTTTTGATATAAATGGAAAGATGGCCAATTCTCTCACACCAGAAGTGACTTGCAGTTTCTCCAGTCACTCCTGAAACGAAAAAAATCTTTCCGTTTATATCAAAAAGTTCCTTTGTCTAAACAACACATCGGTCCATGTTCCAATCTTCCTTTACACTAAGGTCTTACTATAGAGATAAATAAATACAACAGAGAAAAATGAATCTGACACACCTAAGTTCTTCTCAATCTTTGGTTTTTCCGTGTGTTTTGAACTTTAACTCCCAGAAGTACCAGAGAGCTTGACCAATGATGAGGCATTCTGCAAGGTGGCATCCAAAAGATCTGGAGGATCAAAGACTGAAAACCACTAATGAACATGTAAATGTAACGTAATTCTATGGATATATATAAAGTTTTTTTAAAATAAAATCAAACTTCTAATACAGGGGTCTGTTTGTCAGACACCAAATTTATTTATAAGTAATTCTTCAGAAAGGATATTATCTGATTTATCTTACCAAGCCAAGGCTTTGAGACAGAGTTACAAGTGGGTTACAGTATTTACATATTAATTATAGATGGTGCTTTCTAATTAAGTCAATGGATTTTTCAAATAGATACTAGGGTTTACATATAGGCTTCTAAGAAGGGACAATTATTTTGAGAATAGTTAAAAGAAACTATTCTTTTACTAGAACAATGGATAAAACAGATGGATCCTATGTTCTTAATTAGTGCACAGATTCAGAAAACAGAAGATTGGATTATTAGACAGATGAGACCATGTTCATTTTTATTACAATTATGTATTATAATTATTCATTTGTAATAATAGCATCTCTTAATTAAACTAGGAAACTCATATATTTGAGATTTGGGTGGTTATTAGCTGATAATTCTGTTTGGTGTGAACAGGGATGCATGCATATGTGCCTGACCCTTCATTGAAAAAGTTATTATAAAATATGGAATAATTATTTTGACCGTGGAGCTTATTACAAGCTTCTATTAGTAAAGGTAAAGGTTTTCCCTGATGTTAAGTCCTGTCGTGTCCGATTCTAGGGGTTGGTGCTCATCTCCATGTCTAAGTCGAAGAGCCGGTGTTGTCCATAGACACCTCCAAGGTCATGTGGCCTGCATGACTGCATGGAACACTGTTACCTTCCCGCCGGAGCGGTACCTATTGATCTACTCACATTTGCATGTTTTCGAACTGCTAGGCTGGCAGAAGCTGGAGCTAACAGTGGGCACTCACTCTGCTCCCCAGGTTTGAACCTGGGACCTTTCAGTCTGCAAGTTCAGCAGCTCAGCGCTTTAACACACTGTGCCACCAGAGGCCCCATGCTTCTATTATAAACCTTATATCTTAAATCTTATACTGTACTTTATAAACATTTATGATAAAGGCCATATATTTTTCACATATGCAATGTTCCACTTGACACCTTATAGTTTCTACTATGTGGAGGTTGACATAGTTAATACTGTGACATGGAAAAATAGAATTTGCAGAACAATGGAAAGAAAGCAAATAAGCGGGTTCTTCAAGAAAACCAGCCCAAACCTAACAAGATAACTACTTATTGCTGAAGAACAATATAAAAAGTTTCTCCCATAGCAACATTTTAATTACTAGGAATTAAGCCAGATACAGAGGTAGAAAAAGACGCATGCCTGACTGAAGAGAGGATTTCTTTTTTGAAAAATAAGCCCCTAGCCCAAGTCTCAGTATTCAGGAAATAAGAACAAAAAGGAAAGTGTCAAGATAGGAATAAGCTGAGGTGCGTACATGTGTACAAGACAAGGAGAGAAAATGTTCTGGAGCTGCTCCAGAGAAACCAAGCCTTTACATAGTTTTACTGGGATTTATCTATGGGTCTCTCATACTTAGAGCACAAAGTGAAAATTGTTTTGAAGAGAGGACCCCAAGTGTAAAGGAATCAAAACATGTCTTTGTGTACCTATTCACTGCCCATTCAAATAGCAAATTTCATTTTAATGTCTTTCGGATTACCAAACATCAACCACACAAATCAAATAAAAAGATTCACATGTATTGAAACATAATTGAAAGAAAGGTTTATCATCTAGAGTTCAGTTTTCTTGAAAAGAGCATTAAGAAAGAACATTGGACCTTTGATCTTTACAGTTTGCCAACTTGTACATCTGTTTCAGTGCTTTTATTTCCATGACACGGTTCCAGAAATAGTAAATGAAAAAGATGAGCTCCAAAAGTTCCATATAGCCAAGATGCACACTTAACGGGACACGTTGTAGAATAGCCATTCAGTCACTCCCGTCATCTCACGTTACAAATCATTCATCATCGACATCAATCAACCAGCACATCACATTCGTCACTTATAATCTCAGAAATGAGGGCAGACAGAGCTGGTCTTTGATACAAACTATCAGATTCACCATTTTAATTTTTCTGATGTAAGATATACAATATTAGTTTTTAAAAACAAAGCTCCAAAGGTCATTCAGTTGCAAGACTTTTCACCTTGACTGCAAGAGTGATGGTATCAGAACAATTGAGCTGATTTAGACGTATAGGCAAGAAAATTGTTGACATGCACAAAGAATTTTGGGGTAACAGATGGGATTACAATACTACATACTACAGGGAAAGAGTTATATTTTTGCATGTTTTAGAAAATAGTATTCCTACAAGTAGAAATGGAACATAGCAATGGAACAGAATCCTGGCTTTTATTTATAACAGTGGTTCCCAACCTTTTTTTTTTTGACCAGGGACCAATTTGACCAGGGACCACTCTGACCAGGGACCACTCTCCAACATTGTTACCAAAAGGGTTACAAATTAGTTTTTGGTCAACTTTAGATTCAGTTTGGTTATTTGGGATGCTGATTCAGAAAATTGCATTGGATAGACCACATCAGCTCTAGAACATATGCCATCCAGTAGTTGCCATCTGCACGCCCACAGAAAATCATATTTAATAATCTAGAGCTGATGTGTTCTATCCAATGCAATTTTCTGAATCAGCACCCCAAATAACCCCAGGAACAGATGTAAAAATGAAAATCCCAAGGTACCCCTGCTTCCAGGCACCACATGAAACGGATCCGCTCAAGGGGAGGGGGAGGAGGAGAAGCAGCAGTCAGGAGGCTTGTTGTTTCACCTTTCATGGGTAGTCAGCCTCTCCGCTCCCGACATCCTTGTTGCCTTGGCACTATAAGAGGATTTCGCAAGACTAGTCACTCTCGTAGCAACGGTGCAGTAAGGGTGAGGCCACTGACCATATTTTAGTTCTTGGGGACCACTGGTGGTCCACGGTCCACAAATTGGGAACCACTTATTTATAATGTGCTATGTTGGTTTTTTAAATTGGAAGTAGGAGTGGTTGATTTTGTTTTTAGAGTGGAAAATCAACTTGAATTGCCCCACATGCACTCACTCAAATGATACTGTCTCCAGGTTCTAGAAATAGCTCACAATTATCCAATATGTTTTCTGAGAACAACAGGTAGCAAATAGAAGATTCTCTAGAACAATAGCTCAGAGAAACTTGGTGGACAGAGCTGTTATCAGAATCATTTACAAAGAAGCAAATGGACTTTTCAGATTTATGCAGAGTCACAATCTCTGAAGGCAAAGTGCTGTCATACTAAGGAAGTAAGTCTTGCCCCTTCCTCCTTTTGCCCATTCTCCTCCATTAAGCAAGCTCACCATGGAGACAAACTGCAACACATTCTCCCATTACCACTTCCAGTAGTAGCTGGCTAGTAGTTTCTATGTCTATGGAGTAATAAATCAATTTCAGGTTTTAATCTGAACTTTAAAATTGGGATGGAAAGATTATTCACAATTATCCATTTTCAGTTTGGAAAACAGATTTGCTGTTTGGGAAGAAGAGTATAGTAGCAAAACCTTTGTACAGTTTCCCCAATATCTGAACACCTCAAATTATTGCAAAAAAGTTATTCTGCAGAGAAATGCACATGGGTTCTCTACACAAACAGTGGGTTTGTTGTGCAGAAAGTACTGTTTTCTGCCCAGAAAACCTGGGGTTTGTGGGGGGGGGGGTCCCCTTTGCTGCAGAATAATTCCTCTGCAATACTTGGGACATTCAAATACAGAGTGAATAGAAATGCTCATTTTGTCCCACAGCAGGGAGAAAACTACAATAAGTATGGATCCTCAAATACAAGTACAAAGTTACTGAGGATTTACAGGACTCCTCTAGCAATGCTATTCCAGGTCCTGCAAAATTGCTCATCCCCTTGGAAACCTTCCTTTAAAATGCAGATTAAACCCCAGGGTCGGTTCACCTCTCTACTGATGTAGACACCAGCAGCTGCCCCTGAACACTCCTCCAATTTCAAATCAGCCCCAAACAGTTTCACCACATTTGAGCTACTGTCAGGCTTGAACGTATCAGCAAACCCACTTCTATCTAATGGTTGCAGGATGTTCCTCCTTTACATCTATGAGGAATTTATTTACTTTTGATCCATTGCCTTTTTGTTAGATCATTAAAAAGTTGAACCTGAGTCGTTTCTCATATTTTAAAAAAGAAGGTGTTAACCAAGATAGCTGGATGCCTGGTGGCATGTTCATAATATATATAAGATGGCTTGATTGTATCTGCAGGGAAGACTTTGACTATCGGCTGATGGGAAGCTCAGCAAGTTCCTAATAAGATTTTCTACTGCTTTTGTAAAAACGAGTTTTAAAAAATATGATACCACTCAATTTTAATATCTTAGCAGACTAATCATATGAATTGTAGTCAGTTAATCAGTCAATCCCTCAAGTCTGTTAAATTTGCATAAGAGGTTAAACAATGGTTAACAAAAAAACACTAAAAATAAAATGATATATTATAGCAGGCATGATTTTAGAAAAGACACTCCATTTATGGGTAAGAGAAGAGGCAATGCGTCTTTTGAGGTGTTACTGCTTGCCATTTGTAGTTTTTGCAATCACTGCTTATACACATAAACACACATACTTTAATACCTGTTTAATCAGTGCACCCTTTTAGTTCACTGAATTTATTAACTGTTTCAATCATCATTTTTATCTAACCAACTGAAGCTGTTGTATTTTATGTCACATTTGTATCTGCCAAAGATACAGTAGATGCTTATGGACCAAGCCAGATAGTACATTATTTATGTAATTAGATATTGTATGGATGTGGGATATAGATATAGATATGGATATAGATATATAGATATAGATATATCTATCTATCTATATGGCATAGAATTGGGTATTTTGTTCATAAACCACTAGCTGAGCTGTTCTTTGAAAACTAAATATATATATGTATGAATAGGAGGTATAAGGAGCTCTTAATTTGGACTGAGACTTGGGGACAGCTGGCATATGTACAACACCCCTGACAAGGTGAGCTTTTTGCGTATGTGTATGCATTTGTGTGTGTGTGTCCATGCATGAGTGTGTGCGTGCATATCATGGAACAGCTTGCTTGTTTGGATCAGAAAAGAGAAGGCTTATCTTAGAAAATCCCTCTAATCAAATCCTGCAGACAAAACCCATTTTAAGAGAAGATGAGTCCATTAACACCCACCATCAGGTGTGTCAAAAATACAGAATACTCTCAGACAAGATTCCATCTCTCCAAATGTGAGGTTCTGGGGTCAACAAAATAATGGGTTGGAGATAGACACCCAAGCCGATAAGGAATGTTTCCATCTGAGCCCAGGGTGATCTACGCAGAACCACTTTCTCTTTGTTATTTAAAATACAATGATTTCTCTGAAATGAGCTTTAGTCAGCAAAATGATATACCGTAATATCGTGAGGCAGTACAAAGATTGTGAAATATGTATTCCTGAACAATCAACCACTATACTTATTGGATACATAATCACAACAGCCATCTCAATCCGCAGATGGGAGTAACAGTACCTTTCCCATTCACTTTTTTTGATCTTTCTCTACTTTTGAGATATTTTGAAATATGTGTCAAAATGTTATTCCCAATTGTTGTTACATGTTAAATGGAAGGCAGGCAAATGAGTCAATACAAAAAGGCAGCATCTTGCAAGGATCACTTTGAGGTGGGGGGTAAATCCCAGGAGTGCTATCTCCCTTCACTGCAGAGAGCATGGACAAGTTGCCAGAGTATTATAGAACCCATGGAGTCTCAATCATCTTAAGAGACAGCATAAAGGACAGGACTATGAGAAAAAAATTCCAGTAACCAGGCAGCATCAGAAGAATTATAGATCGGGTACTTTCCTAGCTCACACAGGCAAATCTGGAAGACATGCATAGGGGTACTATGAGAGAGATGCTCAACTTCTGATTTACTTCCTTGCTTATTAATGACTTTTCCTGGGCCTAAAACATCACAGTCAAAAACATGTGGGAAACAGGGGTTTGCAATTGGGGGGGGGGGGTAGGAGCCACACAACTCTGGAAGGCCTATGGCCCTTACTTTTCAGATCCCTGTTCTATAAAATGAAGATTATTTTCCTGAAAAATCTGAGGAGCTAGTCAATTTTATGATAATGTTTGTGATGTCACAAAGTAACAACCCCCTCCTTCCTTTTCCTAACATTTTAAATGTCCATCTCATTCCACAAAACTTTTTTTGGGCTTCATGATGCATCTTGCATTTTATAGTAGTGTTTTCAAATCCCATGTTCTGAAGATCTTCTCCTCCCACAGTATACAGGCTTCTAAGTGCCACTATCTGTGACACTACCAATCCAAACATGTTTGAGCACACACAAAGAAAATGCACTGGTTTGTTTCAACCATATGCACTAAACGTGCAATTAATGGTCATATACATCTCCCAAAGATTTCCTTCCACACAAACACATCCTGCCAGCTATTTGCGCAGGGGGAAAAATGCTATTGGAAGTGTCAATAGGAGCTTTGTTCCTAAATAAACTAGCAAGAATGCCTATCTCCTTACATGAGAATAAACAAATACCTACGGCCCAATTCTCTGCTCCTAAAATCTGCCATGGGCTGCATGGACTATCATAAAGGTAACCAAAAAGCTCCATAGAAGATCAGAAATAACAGGAAGACCATTTCAGATTTTGAAAAAGGGTTTTGGTTTTTTAAAAATGTTAACAATTCTAAAAGTATTCAGGCTATTTTAAAAGTGCCACTCTTGATGGCTTCCTAGATAGTCAAATCATTTTTCAGAAAGAAAGGAATGGCAGCCAGGAAATTTATAGGGATCAAGAGCTGCAAAACCAGGCTCAGTACCCCTTACAGTCCCAGGATAGCACTTTGCCTTCTCTTAGAACAGCGTTTCTCAACCTGGGGGTCGGGACCCCTGTGGGGGTCATGAGGGGGGTGTCAGAGGGTCACCAAAGACCATCAGAAAATACATATTTCTGATGGTCTTAGGCACCCGTTCGAAAGAGAAAGCTGAAGATCTCTCTGCATGTCCTTCTCTTTCTTTTTTGAAACAAATAGAAATTTGTCCCACCAAAAGCTCTCCTCCTGCTGTGATTGGCCGGCCTTTCAGCTGGAAAAGAGTTGGTGGAGTTCAGAATGCCCTTTTATTGTAGATGAACTATAAATCCCAGCAACTACAATTCCCAAATGATAAAATCATTCCCAACCCCACCAGTATTCAAAGTTGGGTGTATCAGGTATTTGTGTCAAATTTGGTCCACATCAATAGTCGTTTTGGTTCACAGTGCTCTACACAGGTAAGTGAACTACATCTCCCCTAAATCACTGTCAATTTCTCCCAAATCCCTTCAGTATTTTCTGAAGGGGGTTCTGTGTGGGAAGTTTGGCCTAATTCGATTGTTGGTCAGGTTGAAGGGGTTCTTTGATTGTAGGTGAACTATATATCTCAGCAACTACAACTCCCAAATGTCAAGGTCTGTTTTCTCCAAACTCCACCATTCTTCACATTTGGGCATATTGAGTATTCATGCCAAGTTTGGTCCAGATCCATCATTGTTTGAATCCACAGTACTTTCTGGATGTAGGTGAACTACAACTCCAAAACTCAAAGTCAATGCCTACCAAACCCATCCAGTATTTTCTGTTGATCGTGGGAGTTCTGTGTGCCAAGACTGGTTCAATTCCATCGTAGGTGGAGTTCAGAATGCTTTTTGATTGTAGATTAACTACAAATTCCAGCAACTACAACTCTCAAATGACAAAATCACCCCCCCCCCCAACCCTACCAGTATTCAAATTTGGGCATATCGGGTATTTGTGCCAAATCTGGTCAGTGAATGAAAATACATCCCGCAGATCAGATATTTACATTATGTTTAATAACAGTAGCAAATTACAGTTATGAAGTAGCAATGAAAATAATGTTATGGTTGGGGGTCACCACAACATGAGGAACTGTATTAAGGGGTCACAGCATTAGGAAGGTTGAGAGCCACTGTCTTAGAACTTTCTCTGATTAAAGCAGTTCTTGCCAACAAACTGCCCTCCAGGTGTGTGGAAAGAACAACTCTGGTCTTCTCAGTCAATAAGGACAGTTGCTGCCCAACAGATCTGATGGATGACAAATTGGTGAACATTATGCTAGTCAACAGCAACACAGGCAGACCTGTTTCTGAATGGTGCCATTTCCTAGAGCAGTCTGCCTAACTCCGACTTGACATAGGCAGTGGCAAAAACAACAATTTTTCAGGGACGGCAGATGCTTTAGAAAAAATAATTATTGAACATCTTGTGTCTCAATGTTTTGGTTTCAATTGCTATTGCTATTCTAATTGAAGCCATGATCATGGATAGTCAAAAGCAGGAAAAGTTTGGAATTAATATATTTTATGCAACCAAATTCCTAATTTGGATGCCCTAGCCTCTGCTAGTTAAAATAAGATGCTGCTCTGTTGTGAATAGCCCACATTGTCCAACGTTTGCAATCCATCGACTCCTATTCCCTTAATTTACCTGCACACACACCTGGAGAGTATTGTTTCAAAGTTGGACAAGTTTTGATGAAAGTTTGTTTAGAACAACAGCAAGGGCTGACAGGCAAGAGCAAAGAAGAGACAAGGAACCGGTGGATAGCCAGTAGCCTTTTGAACAGGAATGCCCCTAAGAAGGCAAGGCAAACCAGAATACTAATTATCAACACAGTGTGGATGCAGGAGGCATGCAGAGATTCTCTCCTCTCCCCACCCGAGCCATCTATATGACAGTGCTGCTTTGTGGAACAGAACAATAGGTACATTATACAAACCTATAATTATCTCAAGAAGAGTGATAGCTAATTTAAAGCATTACATGAATGCTGGAATATTGGATACAGTTCCACGAGAGAGAAACAAGAGGGAAGGCAGGGAGAGTCTAAGCAAAGATTGAAAACTGCCTGGCGCAGAACATCAAAAAGGATATTTCCATGTTCCCTTCACATTTCTTTGAATTCTCCCACAAGCCCCCTCCTTTTCCTTGCCTTCACTTCATGATTTAAAACACAGTCCCTTCTTTCATGCACTTCTTGGCTACTTCTCAGTTACAGGACATCCTTTTTTTAAAAAAAAAAAATAACAGCGTGCACTTGAGAATCCCATAGCCCAACTTCCACTGCAGCCTGCGCAGGATGAAAATGTCAGGGCAATACACAGAAATTTACTTGACACCTGTGAAACATGCAGACAACAGAAGGCAGGGAGGACAGAATAAGGGGGTTAAAGATTTAAAGGATTACATTTGTGTGTATGCAGAAAATGCCCAACTATAGCCGGCAATAACCTCTAAACCTGCAGTTTTATTCTGAGACAATAATACCTCCAAATGAGAGGGGTTTCAGAAAAGAAAAGAAGGTCAAAACATTTAGAACAGTTCAAAATAAAAATCTTGCCACTTAACTTATTAAGCAATTTTGTGGAGCAAATTATAACAAGATTAAAAATGTTCTTTTGCATAGAGCTGGACAGATGGCATATTCTCTTAGCAGCAAAAGCTTATTGCCTCATATTATTTATCACAAACCCCATCTTTATCTCTTACTGACATTCCAGTTAGCAATATAGGAAGCTGAAGCTGCCTTTTTCAGAGCTTGGAAATGCTGTTTTGAACCTGTTTCCAGAATTCTCCTGCTGGCTGGGCTACTGGGAATAGATCCAAGCTCTGCTTATGAGAAGTCAAAGCATTGGTCCATTTAGCTCACTTTTGTTTACATCAGCGTTTCTCAACCTGGGGGCCAGGACCCCCCGGGGGGGAGTCGCAATGGCATGTCAGAAGGGTCGCCAAAGACCATCAGAAAACACATACAGTATTAATTCACTGTGCTCTCCAGAGGTAGGTGAACTACATCTCCGCTAAATCACTGTCAATTCCTCCCAAATCCCTCCAGTATTTTCTGTTGGTAATGGGGATTCTGTGTAGGAAGTTTGGTCCAATTCTATGGGGTGGGGTTCAAGGGGCTCTTTGATTATAAGTGAACTATAAATCCCAGAAACTACAACTCCCAAATGTCAAGGTCTATTTTCCCCAAATGCCACCAGTGTAAACATTTGGCCATATTGAGTATTTGTGCCAAGTTTGCTCCAGATCTATCATTGTTTGAGTTCACAGTGCCCTCTGGATGTCGGTGAACTACAACTCCAAAACTCAAGGTTAATGCCCACCATACCCTTCCAGTATTTTCTGTTGGTCATTGGAGTTCTGTGTGACAAGTTTGGTTCCATTCCATTGTTGGTGAAGTTCTGAATGCTCTTTGATTGTAGGTGAACTATAAATCCCAACAACTGCAACTCACAAATGACAAAATCAATCCCCCTCCCAACCCCATCAGTATTCAAATTTGGGCATGTTGGGTATGTGTGCCAAATTTGGTCCAGTGAATGACAAATACTTCCTGCATATCAAATATTTACATTGTGATTTGTAACAGTAGCAAAATAACAGTTATGAAGTAGCAACAAAAAATGTTATGGTTAGGGGTCACCACAACATGAGAAATGGTATTAAGGGATTGCGGCATTAGGAAGGTTGGGAACCACTGGTCTACATTAAGGGCTGGGACCTAGGCATGACCCTTGGTGATGTGACAGGAGAGAGGCCCTGGTGATAACATTAAAGCAATACTTCAGAGAGAAGAGGGGACAAATTTGTTCTCAGCTTCCCTGGAGGTGAGGACCGGGTCTAATGGTTTTATTTTACAGGAGCACAGATTTTGATTGAACATTAGAAGAAACATATTGAAAGAAGGGCCATTCAACAATGGACCCCCAATTGCCTAGAGAGGTGGTGGGATCGCCTTCTCTGTATGTCATCAAAAAGAAGCTGGACAGTTACTGATGGCCGGTGAAGCCCCTTCCAACTATACAATTCCATAATAAGACCTTAGATATGAGCAAAGGTCACTTGTACTGGATACTGTCAGACTTTGAGTCAAATGTATGTGACAAGGCAAATCAGGCAAGGAGAATAGTTTGCCGTACGGAGCATCAGGGTATACCTATGGTGGAAGGGATGAGGGCATTACCCTGCAAATAAAACATCTACTATACCAAATTTAATTTTGCCTTAGTCCCAAATTCCTGATGTTGCAGTAATTTACAATTTCCGTAGAGCATTTAGACATACAGTTTAGGCATCCAAAGAGAAGGCGCACAGAAAGATACAGAGGGAATGAGAACACAGTAAATGTAACAGCTCAAGATGTGAACAATTTTCAAATGTTGCACTTTTTGCAATGAAATCTGATGACTTAAGAACAAAAATTATTGGGAAACAGGATTCATATTGGGGAACCAGTAGCTAACTTAGTTGGCATACTCAGACTCTCATCCTGTTCACTGAACCCCACGAATTGTCAGCTAATATTACATCTGCATCAGCTCTTATTGTGTTACCAAATAATTGTACCATCAAGAATAGGTTCTTGATGGTGCAATTCTAACCATATTTACTCAGGTACTAAGCCTGACTACATTTAGCAAGGCTTCCACCCAAATAAATATGCATAATAGTAGAACTTTAGGTAGGAATATACAAAAAAGAACACCTTGGAGTGATATACACATGCAAAATCTACTATTTAAAAAGATACACAAACTGTAAAGTTGGAATCTTAGGTCAAAGCTGGAGCTATATATTGGTTCCTTAAATGTAACTCAGGCTCCAAACCAACAAACAAGGCCAAAAGTTGTTGAATGCAATTTTCAACATACCTATTGCAATTTTGCTACTTGTGCATGCTGAGAAAACCCTATGACATAAGTTGACAGGCAACTTGAAAGCACACACACACGCATGCCAGTTATAGAGCCTGAGGCATGCCAGTCTTTCCCAGCTCTGGGAGCAGAGATAGACTGGATTGGCACATTCCTATATTCTCTCTTGCCCCCGTGGGAAAGCAAAACAAAAGCGCAAACATCTGCAGAGGAGATAAGAGACTGTCAGGCTTGGTTCAGCTGTTTGGGAATCTCTCCATTTCCACAGAGAGGTAGTGTTCAGAGCTAGGCACCTCACCACGTCTCAGACAAGCTGCACTTGCACTAAAGTAGAGTAATTCCACTGAGCAAAGAGAGGCCTACAAAAGGAAACTTTTACATTGGTCACAAGATTGTCGAATCTGGCTGTAAAGCAATTATAGTAGTGCAGTGAATTGCGGGTGACATGATCCACTGCATCCAAGATGGCAAGCCATAAATATTTCACATTACAGAATAAGAATGCAGCAGCAAATATGCTCTTATTGAAGGGCACAGAAACTCCATCAGTAACTCTACCAGTAGGGAGTAAACATTGGAACCCTAGCCAGCCAGGTCACATTTCCTCCCCATAGAACTTGTAAAATTGATCTTGTAACCTAGTCCTTGCCCTTGCCCACGCCCACACAACTGACCCATCTTCCCCTATAGCATCAGGAACATCACTCCTGTTTCACCTGAACCATTTCTGGTAATTCAGCCCCTCCGTGCTGTCAAAAGAGCCACCAACTGGAAGGAAATCTATACCATCTGGTGGGTACCTGAGCCTTGCAAGCAGAGTGAGAGAACTAAACCTGCTAATATGGTAAAACATTTTTGACAAAGCTGGCATATTTTGAGGTGAGATTTAGAAGGGTCTTAAGACAGAAATAGGATAGTTTCATTGGACTCCATTTTATTTAATATTTGTATATTTTAAGTTGTATTGTAATGCTTTTAATTGTGAGCAACTTTGAGTCTCTGTATGGAGAGAAAAAGCAGGATATGAATAAACATAATAATAATAATAATAATAATAATAATAATAATAATAATAATAATAATAATAATAATAATTTTCTCTTACGGTAGTAGTAGGGGGATTTTAAATTGACGTAACCATTGAGAAACAAGGTAGCAGTTGCTGTTGATAAGAATACGCCTTTATTGTTTCTTTTCTTCTTCTGAATATTCAGTATCCCAGATCCATGGAACCAATATACAGTTTCACGTTTCTACAACTTCACTTATTCAGCTGTTCACTTAGGGTCTTCTATACAAGCTATGGAGCCCCCATATATGGCGCTCCAAGCAGTCATGCTGGCCACATTACTTTGGAGGCGTCTACAGACAAAGCCGGCTCTTTGGCTTAGAAATGCAGATAAGCACCAACTCCCAGAATCAGACAGGACTAGATTTAATGTCAGGGGAAAACCTTTACCTTTACCTTACAAGCTATGCCCTTTTCTTGTTACCCATAGGGTTCACTAAGAGCTGCAGTTTCACATATCCACGTAAAGTCTGGGAACATATTCCCTGCAGATATGGGGAATGCATGGTAATTTTTGATGTAATGTACTTTAAACAGTTCCAACTGGAGTTGTTCCAAAGATGGCAGAACACAGAGAAAGTTCTCTTCCTGAAGCTGCGCATCATATCATGGTTTCTGTGTGCATTCAAAAAGGCTTTGTACTGGAGATTGGAGTGCAAAAAGATGTTGTTTTAGTCATTTCCAGGGTTATTAATTTAATCTAACAAAAATCTGATTGTGTTGTTGTGTGTCTGTCTGACCATGTTCCAGAAGTATTCTCCCTTGATGTTTCACCCACATCTATGGCAGGCATCCCCAGAGGTCATCATCAATCCTCCTTTAAAAGTTAATCTCTGCAAATAGAAGGCAACAGAAATGGAAACAAAAGTATGGGGTTCATACATTCCCTCCGCTCATGTGCTTGTTTTTCTCACTTTCGGGTTACCTGAATATGATTAATACAAAAGTGAAAAACAACAACAGCCATATGAAAGATCAGTCCATATCAGCAAGGATATGGCCATTGTCAAGGCTGCAAGGCTTAGAACTGGGAGTATCCAGTTCCATATGCTTGTCTCACTGCCCTCTATGATGACTGCATGTTGGAAAACCTTATTGGCAGTCATGAATTCTCAAAAGTGTATGGATCAGTTACTTCTTGGATTATAGGTCTCAAAATACAGGAGCCATTATGGCCAGGGCCTTCAAGTGAGCCTTCCTGAATAGATCATGAATTGAATTCCATGGACAAGAAGCAATGATAGATAGATCGGAAGGGAGGGAGGGAGGGAGGGAGGAGGGGGGGAGAAAGAGAGAGAGAGAGAGAGAGAGAGAGAGAGAGAGAGAGAGAGAGAGAGAGAGAGAGAGAGAGAGTTAGTTAGTTGTAGGGCATTCCTGCAAGGTTTTCCTCCTCTGGGATTCTCCCTTGTGTGTGTCATACCCGGGCTAGTAACCAGCTGCAATAAATCACTACTGACCGAGAGGTCATGAGTTTGAAGCCCAGGTCAGGTTAAGCCCCCGACCATTAAATAGCCCGGATTGCTGTTGACCTATGCAGCCCCGAAAGACAGTTGCATCTGTCAAGTAGGGAAATTTAGATATGCTTTATGCGGGAGGCTAATTTAACTAATTTAAAACATCATTAAAAAAACTGCCAGCAAAACACGAGGAAAGGAATGAGGAAGTACAGCCACTAGTGGACAGTGAAGCAACAGCTCCCCCTGTGGCTGGAATCGTGAAGCTGGAAAAAATGCCTCTGTGTCTGTCTATATATGTTGTTTGCCTGTTGGCATTGAATGTTTGCCATATATGTGTTCATTGTAATCCGCTCTGAGTCCCCTTCGGGGTGAGAAGGGCGGAATATAAATACTGTAAATAAATAAATAAATAATAGTCAATTCGCAGTTCAGCCATAAGTTGTGAATAATAATAAAAAAAATCCTGTGCACTAAAGCAGATGGAATCACAGTAAGACGCAAACTCTGGTTAGCATTCATCATAAGTAAATGTTAGCAAAAGAGCCAGTGTGGTGTAATGGTTTGGGTGTTAAACCAGGACTCTGGAGACCAGGATTCGGATCCCTGCTATGGCATGGAAAACCACTAGGTGACCTTGGGCAAGGCACAGCCTCTTAGCCTCAGAAAAAGGCAAAGAAAGGCTTTACCTTCGCAAAGAGAACTCCATGATGGGTTGCCATAATGTGGCCGATGTAGATGTTTTGTTTTATGTGTGATATAACAGGTTGCATCTTTTTCATTTAATTTTAGTTGTTAAGTCATAATTTGCTTTTTTATGTTGGGTTACCAATTTTCGTTATTAAGGGGGGTTATGTTGTTGTGTTCGGGCATTGAATTTTGCCTTTTATGTCTGGAATCTGCCCTGGGTACCTCTGGGGAGATAGAGCAGAAGATAAATAAAGTTTTATTATATTATTATTATAAGTCATAAATGACTTCCAGGTAAACAATGGGCTACCAAGCAGGATATGATTAGCCACTGTGAGAAACAAAATGCTGGATGGCAGTTCCCAGATTCTTCTAGTGGGAGATTCTGGGAACTGGGAACTAGTAGATGGATTCTGGACATTTTAATGGAAAAAGTAACTATTACAAATTGTGGAGCATTCCCTTGTGTTCTTATCATTAATACAAACAGGATGAACACAGCACATTTGCATACAAGAAAGAAAAGGCCATGGGCATGCATGTGTTTGTATGGGTACAGCCTTCATGAGGAGCATCCCAACTTGTTCTCTCACCCTTGGTTACAAAACAGAGAGTGTTGTTGTCATTTACTATGAAGTCAATATCAACTTATGGTGACCTTATGAGGTCACCTTCTAGAACCCTGGCCATTACCTGTCCAGCTTTCACAATCATATATACTATAGAAAACTGGACATATTATAATATGGATGATTTTAACTTTGGTATTTAATTATGTATCTTTATACTTGATGTTTAAACTAAAAAAGAACATTACATCTATTATTATTTGCTACAGAGGTAGAAAAGTTCATTAGGGTCCAGATAATGTTCACAGCAGTAAAGAAAGGCAGCGTACAGCATTAAAAGTCTACTAATATCTGCAGTTTTCATGAACTATGGTATATCCAGGCATGTATCTTCCACAGACACAGAAACTGTAGTATAAATTTGCTCATAAGGATACCTATGAGGAATATTGGTGTGGTGCGCCTCCTGGTCACAGACCTGTTAAAGGCACAGACATCCAGGGTTGGGTAAAGGTTTTCCCCCCCTCGATGGATTGTCACCTTGCCGTGGTGAGGGGGCTTGCGTGTTCCGATGAACCTGTGGGCACTGGAGTGATGCACTCCCAGGAGTGGCCGCAGGGGAGGTTCCAGACCAAGCACAATCCGAAGACCCAAAGACCTCAACGGCGGAGCAGGCGGAGGATAACATGGTACATGTTACAACGGCTGTGAAGGCGGAAGAAGGCTGCAACAGACTGAGAAGCCACTGTCGTTGTGTTAACCACACCACTGCTGGAACCTCACTCTGTGAAGACTGTGTGTTGACCGGCCGTGCACCGACCTCCACACATTAAAAAAAATCACGCACAGGCGTCTTCCAACAAAAATAAAAACAAACCTACAAAAGTCCCATGGCGATCAGCGAGTGGCGACGGGGGCAGGACTGTGAAATCTGGAAGCCCCTAGTCACAGACTGGCACATGGGCGGTGGATATGGACTCAGTCGTTCTACCTCAAGGACCGAGGCAGTTGAGTAGTCCGGCAGCTGTATCCATGACTGAGCAGCCCTTTTTAGGATCCGCTCTGCTCACCCCACACGGGGAAGGGGCTAGAAAAGGTGCCCTAAACATAGTCTGCCTCTCCTACCCTGACTGGACTGCCGCGTCCAGAGGGGTCACCACTCTGCGGCCAAAAAAGAAAAATGAACTTTGGAACATGGAACGTACGGACATTGTTAGATAACACTGACAGCGAGCGCCCCGAACGCAGGACTGCTCTCATTGCAAGAGAGCTGGGACGCTTCAAGATCGACATAGCAGCCCTTCAGGAGACCCGGAGAGCAGGAGAGGGGCAGCTGAAGGAAGAAAAGGGAGGCTACACCTTCTTCTGGAAGGGACTACCTGAAGAAGAGCGAAGAAGAATACACGGAGTTGGCTTTGCTATCAGAAACGACCTGGTGAAGCACCTGACTGAAGCACCCACTGGCATCAACGAACGACTTTCAACCCTCCGAATTAACCTTGCCAAAAACCAACAGGCAACCATCATATGCGCCTATGCACCAACTCTAGATGCTGACGAAGACATCAAGGAAAAATTTTACTGTCAGCTGGATACCATCCTATCGGAGATACCTAAGGAGGACAAAATCATCCTCCTGGGGGACTTTAACGCAAGAGTCGGAAGGGACTCTGACCTGTGGCCAGGGATCATAGGAAAAGACGGGGTCGGAAACAGCAACTCGAATGGCATCTTGCTTCTCACCAAATGTGGAGAGCACAACCTTGTCATCACCAACACGCTCTTCCGCCAGAAAAACAAGCTCAAGACATCATGGAAGCACCCTCGGTCAAAGCATTGGCACCTCCTGGACTATGTTATCACACGTGCCAGAGACCGCCGCGATGTGCTTCTCACAAGAGCCATGACAGGTACTGATGACTGCTGGACAGACCACAGGCTAATCCGATCCACGATGGCTATCAAGATCGTCCCCAAACGCAGACTCCAAGGAAGGAAAACAAGGCGAAAAATGAACACCCAAGCCCTTCAGGAGCCCTCCAAACGAGCCCTTCTCCAAACAACACTCAAAGATCATCTACCCACAGAACACCCCGAAAATGTTGAGGAACATTGGAACAAACTGAAGACCTCCATCATCACAGCCTGCGAAGAAAGCATTGGATACCTAACTAAGAAACATCAAGACTGGTTTGATGATAACGACAAAGAGATCCAACAGCTGATTGATAACAAAAGGAAAGCCTTCCAAACATGGCAGAGAGACACCAACTGTGCTGCCAAGAAAAAGATCTATGCCAGTGCAAAAGCTGAGGTCCAAAGAAGGACCAGAGAACTCAAGAACATCTGGTGGACAAAGAAGGCTGAAGAAATCCAACACCTTGCAGATACCCATGACGCTCAGGGATTTTTCAAAGCCACAAAGATCATTTATGGACCAAGAAACCATGGCATACAGCCCCTACGCTCATCAGATGGAACCAAAATTCTGAAGGACAAAACATCAATTGCACTACGTTGGAAAGAGCACTACCAGAACCTGCTGAATCGCAGCTCCAATGTGGCCGAAGAGACCCTCTCACAAATCCCGCAACAACAAACCAGGGATGAGCTTGCAGCACTGCCTAGTTTGGAAGAAGTCAGCAATGCCATCAGCCAACAAAAAAACAACAAAGCTAGCGGACCTGATGGGATTCCCGCTGAAATCTTCAAAGAGGGTGGACCTGAGCTGATGCAACAACTCCACCAGCTCATTGAAAAGGTGTGGATGACCGAGAAAATCCCAGCAGACTTCAAGGATGCCACCATCATCACCCTTTTCAAGAAAGGGGACAGAACAGACTGCGGGAACTATCGTGGTATCTCCCTTCTAACCTCCGCCGGGAAAATCCTCGCAAGAATCCTTGCAAACCGCCTTCTCCCTGTCTCAGAAGACACCCTCCCAGAATCCCAGAATGGCTTCCGCCCCTCCAGAGGAACAGTGGACATGATCTTCACTGCTCGACAGCTCCAAGAAAAATGCAGGGAACAAAACCAACCTCTGTACATGGCATTCATTGACCTTGCAAAGGCATTCGACACAGTGAATCGCAGCGCTCTCTGGACCATCCTCCAAAAAATCGGGTGCCCTGACAAATTTGTGAACATCCTGCGGCTCCTCCATGATGACATGATGGCAACAGTCTTGGACAGCAACGGCTCCCAAAGTGACCCATTTAAGGTTGAATCAGGTGTCAAGCAGGGATGTGTTATTGCCCCCACCTTATTTTCCATCTTCATCGCTATGATACTTCACCTTGTTGATGGGAAGCTTCCCACCGGAGTGGAAATCATCTATCGGACAGATGGCAAGCTATTTAACCTCAGCAGACTGAGAGCCAAAACCAAGGTCACCACAACATCTGTTATAGAACTCCAATATGCTGATGACAACGTAGTCTGTGCGCGTTCAGAAGAAGACCTACAAGCCACTCTAAACACCTTCGCAGAAGCATACGAGAAGCTCGGCCTCTCACTGAACATCGAGAAAACCAAAGTGCTCTTCCAACAGGCACCAGCTAATCCCTCTGCAAAGCCAGGAATACAGCTTAACGGTGCAACATTAGAAAATGTTGACCATTTCCGCTACCTTGGTAGCCACCTCTCCACAAAAGTCAACATCGACACTGAAATACAACACCGCCTGAGCTCTGCGAGTGCAGCATTTTTCCGTATGAAGCAGAGAGTGTTTGATGACCGGGACATCCGTAGAGAGACCAAGGTGCTTGTTTATAAAGCCATTGTCCTCCCAACCCTGCTCTATGCCTGCGAAACGTGGACTGTGTACAGACGTCACACCAAACTCCTGGAGCGTTTCCATCAGCGTTGTCTCAGGAAAATCCTGCAAATCTCTTGGGAAGACAGGCGGACAAATGTCAGCGTGCTTGAGGAAGCAAAGACCACCAGCATTGAAGCGATGCTCTTACGCCATCAACTCCGTTGGACTGGCCACGTTGTCCGAATGCCCGATCACCGTCTCCCAAAGCAGCTCCTCTACTCTGAACTCAAGAATGGGAAACGGAATGTTGGAGGGCAGGAAAAGAGATTTAAAGATGGGCTCAAAGCCAACCTTAAAAACTGTGGCATAGACACTGAGAACTGGGAAGCCCTGGCCCTTGAGCGCTCTAATTGGAGGTCAGCTGTGACCAGCAGTGCTGCGGAGTTTGAAGAGGCACGAACGGAGGGCTTAAGGGAGAAACGTGCCAAGAGGAAGGAGCGTCAAGCTAACCCCGACCGGGACCGCCTTCCACCTGGAAACCGATGTCCTCACTGCGGGAGAATATGCGGGTCAAGAATCGGTCTCTTCAGTCACCTAAGAACACATGCCCAAGATACCAAGGTTGGAAGACCATCGTCCTCGAACGACGAGGGATCGCCTAAGTAAGTAAAGGTTTTCCCCTGACATTAAGTCCAGTCATGACCAACTCTGGGAGTTGGCGCTCATCTCCATTTCTAAGCCAAAGAGCCGGCATTGTCCATAGACACCTCCAATGTCATGTGGCCGGCATGACTGCATGGAGTGCCGTTACTTTCCCGCCTGAGCGATACCTATTGATCTACTCACATTTGCATGTTTTTAAACTGCTAGGTTGGCAGAAGCTGGGGTTAACAGCGGCCGCTCACTCCGCTCCCCAGATTCAAACCTGCGACCTTTCAGTCCACAAGTTCAGCAGCTCAGCGCTTTAACACACTGTGCCACCGGGGGCTAGCCAATGTTATTTTATATTCATTGGGGAAGTATTGAATAAATTAAGTCAGCATCTTAAGATTGTGTTTATTGCTTCGAAACTACAATCAACTTTAAATTAATGCACCACTAAAAATAAATTTGAATTTTCTAAATTCAGCAACCACTAACTCTCAAATGCTACAACAGTAACAATTTTGCAGAAAACGTACAGAGCAGGACACCCCAGGCAGTTTCATGAACATAACATCCTTGCCTTAAGCATCCACGATTTCAGCAAAAGCGTGGATACAACTCATTTTTACTCAAAATGTTTCAGGGAAGCAAAGAAAAGAAATAGTCTAACCTAGATAGACACATGGGCAAAACTACCACCTTGTTTCTGAAAATATGTTCACTGATTTAAATGGGGAAAGGATATGGCTCCTAGTTTCAGAACCCCACCAGCTTCCAGGAAACTCTGGTACATTTCCTCGGGGTTAATGCAGATAGCATGTGCCTGTTCAGTTGTTAAAATGCTTCAGTTGCACCTTGCCATCCAGGAAAGCCAGATTAGATTCCTGTCCCAGTTTTTTGTTCCCTGGAGTGACAGACTAATTAAGGAACAACACAGACGGGTTTTGAAGAGACCTTCTTGGCCAAACACAGCTCAAGGAAGACGGTTGCTGGAGGCAGCTATCGGAAGACATTCTCTACCTCCTAGATGGAATATAATGCATTACTCTGGCACATTTTGTTGAATTAATACACCAGGCACCATTCCTCCTTATGCAGAGTCTAAGATCAGTAAAAACACCGGAGTTAGGGATGAAAAAAACCAAGTCACAGCAAATGTGCAAAATTTGCAATTTATAGGTAATATGTATGTTATGTATTTATATATTTATGTATGAGCTACATTTTGGACTAGACAGACCTCTTGACAAGACACTAAGAACAATAGTGAGGTGATAACAATGTTTTCATCATATGTCTTTAAGAAAGGAAGAGGGAAGTCAATTTTAGTTATCAAACAATCAGCAATTTATTACGGTCTATGACCAGTATATATGAATATGGGCACAGGTGCCCAAAAAGGGGAAGCGCAGTTCCCATAAAGGTCAAATAGAAGGACAAGTTAAAAAC
Source organism: Anolis carolinensis (assembly GCF_035594765.1). NCBI lineage: Eukaryota > Metazoa > Chordata > Lepidosauria > Squamata > Anolidae > Anolis > Anolis carolinensis. The sequence goes on from NC_085841.1 coordinate 309,909,036, forward strand.
ATGTTATAAAAATTTTAGTTGTTGTTTTTTACTCTCTCTTTTAAGTATATGTAGAGTTTTTAGCTCTGAAGTGGGTTGTTGGTGTTAGTTTTACTGTTTAATTTTAGAAAGGCTAAACAGGTAGTCCCCGAGTTACAAACATCTGACTTACAAATAAGTCATTGTTAAGAACTGGGCTGAGACAACAGGAAATGAGAGAAATCTACTCCTAGGAAGGAAAATTCACTCCTGGAAGTGTTATCATGGGAAAAAGCTTTATTCTTGTTTCCACAACAAGCCAAATTTTTCAAAATCCAGTTATCACAGGGACAGATAGTGAGGTGAAATCTTCTGAACAGGGCCACAGCCAACAAAACAAACAGCACAGGAATGTCAACCCTTCCCTATGCTATCTAAAGCTTTTCCAACTTACATACAAATTCATCTTAAGAACAAACCTACAGAACCTATCTTGTTCGTAACTTGCCTGTACTGGGAATATAAGCAAAGTTTAACATGGCCCCTGATGGCGCAACAGGTTAAACCACTGAGCTGCTGAACTTGCTGACCGAAAGGTCAGCAGTTCGAATTTGGGGAGCGGGGTGAGCTCCCACTGTTAGCCCCAGCTTCTGCCAACCCAGCAGTTCAAAAACATGCAAATGCGAGTATATCAATAGGTACCACTTTGGTGGGAATGTAATGAAGCTCCATGCAGTCATGCTGGCCACATGACTTTGGAGGTGTCTTAGACAATGCCCGCTCTTCTGCTTAGAAATGGAGATGAACACCAACCCCCAGAGTTGGACTCAACTAGACTTAATGTCAGGTGAAAACCTTTACCTTTACTATAATAATTGATTTTAGAAACTGTATAATGAGATCTTACATTGTTGAAATAAAAAAAAATATTTAAAAAAACAGCAAAAAAACAACACAAAACATATAAAAACAGAATGGGGAATTATTTTTTAAACCATTTGCAGCAGTTGAAGTAAGTTGAGGACAAAGAGGGAAGTGGTAAGAGCAAAAAACAAAAAAGGAGGCATTTTAATAATAGCTGAAAGTGGAACAAGTGAGGATGAATCAGGACTGATCATACCAAATCGGCATTGGAGGGTTTGGGACTGGTCCTGGATCTGCATGAACCTATCAACTCCCACCATTCCTAACAGCTTCAGGCCCCTTCTTTTTTCCCCTTTGTTGTTACAATGGCTTAAGTGGCTGAGGGGGGAAAGGAAAGGGTCTGAGGCTGTTAAGAATGGTGGGAGTTGAAGTCCAAAACACCCGGAGGGCCCAAGTTTTCCCATGCCTGGTGTAAACTGATAAACACAGCATGGATCAAAAACTGTCCACCTCTTTTTGAACCAACTGCAGTTTCCAAATCCTATTTAAGGGCAGCTCCACACAGTGTTGATTCTGTGTTTTCATACCTTCACATTTAAGCCCTTGGTGGATGCCGGCAAATAAATATGAAAAACTTTGTTGTTCCAATGGCATCTATGTGTGTTATCTAAAGTTATGTGTCCTTGCTGATTCTAAAAGCCCTTGAAAAAAGAAACTGTTTCCTACAACATTTAAAAGAATGTATAAGACATTGCTAAATAGGCCACTGATTAGTATAGCTATCAAGCAACACTTCTAAAGTTCTCAGGCTTCTCCAGGTGATGCAGAATTCAGCTTGACCTATTGAGACTTTAACACTAAACAACTATCCTACAACAAAACATATTAAACTTACACCAAACTTGAAAGATTCACCGTGGGCTACAAACCTCAAGCACTCCCAGTAAGTGTGATGAATAACAATACTATCTGGGGTATTCTGGGAGTTGTAGTCCAACAATAACATTTCCAAGCTATGAACTAAGGACAATGATTTCTGCTTTCTTTATTTCTGCTATTCTCTTTTTTCTTTCCCTTTGTCTTTCAATCCAACTCTCTACATGATGAGTACAGAGCGGATCGTTTTTGATTATGGCTACAGGCTCCATGAGACACTAAGGCTGTAGATTGCGAACATCTTCCTTAGAATGTAAGAGCTTCAAGCAACCCACCACATTTCCCATGTTCACCATCAGTTTCCCTGAAACCCATTATTATTATGTATTGTTGAAGGCTTTCACAGTCAGAATCGCTGGGTTTTTGTGTGGTTTCCGGACTGTACGGCTGTGTTCTAGCAGCATTTTCTCCTGATGTTTTGCCTTTATCTATGGTTGGAATCTTCAAAGGATCATCAGATGCCAGCCACAGATGCTGGTGAAATTTCAGGAGAAAATGTTGTTTGAACATGGCCATACAGCCCAGAAATGACACAACATCCCGTTGTTGTTGTTGTTGTTGTTGTGTTTATTAGGACACGAAACAACGGTTTCAAACTACTGGAAAGGAGATTCCACCTGAACATTAAGAAGAACTTTCTAACTGTGAGAGTTGTTCAGCAGTGGAACACTCTTCCCTGGAGTGTAGTGAAGGCTCCTTCTTTGGAGGTTTTTAAACAGAGGCTGGATGGCCATCTGTCAGGAATGTTTTGATTGTGATTTTCCTGCTTCTTGGCAGAGGGTTGGACGGGATGGCCCACGAGGCCTCTTCCAACTCTATAATTCTATGATTCTGTGTTTATTGTTTATTTATGCCTCACTTTTTCTTTCTGCAAGGAGACACAAAGCAGCTAAGGGTGCATCTACACTGTAGAATTAATAGAGTTTGCTGCCACTTTAACTTCCAGGGCTCAATGCTATGGAATTTTGGGAGTTGTAGTTTGATGAGATGCCAGTACTCTTTGGCAGAAAAGGCTAAAGATCTTGTAAACCTTCAACTCCTGTAATTTCACAGCATTGAGGCATGGCAGTTAAAGTGGTGACAAATTGCATTAATTCTACCAGGTGGATGTACCTTTAGAACTGTTCATAATTTTTTTGAAAGTATCCTTGTATCTTAAATCACTGCAGCCACAAGAGTCCAACTTGAAATCCAAGCAATTTCCCTATCACCATTTGCAATCCTCCACGTCTACTTGACAGTAAGGGCAAATATAATCAGTGAAGCTTGCTTCCAATAAGGATAGCTATGAAAATGGTGGTGGAAAACAAAAGTGACCTTTAATCTCAATGACCTGCAAAGTAAAGGGTTACTTCTAATAAAATCTCAAAACAGGCATTTTCTGTAAATGTATCTCAGTTTTTTAAAGGCAAATGTACATTGAATAAGATAAGGACATAAGGAAGAAAAACATCTACTGTAAGTAGTCTGTAGTGAAATTCTAACAATAGTCAATCCCAAGCTGTGAATCCAAACTGCAAAGAGCTAAGGATCAAATTATATGTATTTTATTATGAATCATCCTAGATAGCCACTTACGCCTTCGCTTACATATCATGATAATTGTAGTTCAACCCAGTTTAGGGAAAACTTCCCTTTCAATTGTCTCCAAAACTCTCAAACAATGACTCTCAATAGTCATTAGACAACAAAGAGCAATGGAACAACTGCAAAAGCTTGTCACATGGAATCACCAGTGGTTGAACGAGATGACAGGAGACCCCACATTGAACCAGAAGCCACTCCTGTATTGCCAAATGATATCCAGGCTGGATTTAGACTGCCATACAATCCAGATTATCAAAGCAGATAATCCATATTACCTGCTTTGAACTGGATTTTATGAGTCTATACAATATAATCCAGTTCAAAGCAGATAATCTGGATTTTATATGGTAATGTAAATCCAGCAGCAGAAACTTTGGGTCCATAATGTCGGATAAGCCGGGTTATACAAAGTCAAGAAAAGTTGGGGAGCTCTGTGGCCATTCGGTAGTGGAGACAGCCAAGGTCCCTTCTACACTGCTATATAAAATCCAGATGATCTGCTTTGAACTAAATTATATGGCAATGTAGATTCATATAATCCAGTTCAAAGCAGATCATGTGGATTATCTGCCTTGATAATCTGGATTATATAGCAGTGTAGAAGGGGCCAAGTCTAGAGGGGCAATTCTGCCCTGCTGCTGCTGCAGGATGGAAATGAACAGTGTAGGTGTCCTTAACGCCAATCCAACATACTCTTACTCTGGACAAGTCTTGGATTTTACCGTATGTGTAAATGCATCCATAGCAGCTGCTTATTTTCTTCCTGTTACAGAACTTTGAAAGAGATAGTCCACATCTCCTTCCTAAAGCATATTTTTAAAAGACACTTTATACTTCTTTTAAAAGGGGAAAAACTAACAAACTGGTTTAGCAGACCCCTGGTTATTTTTTCTCGGTGAGGGCTCTTGTGCTTTTAAAATCCTACCATGGAAGAAGCACCTCCAGTTAAGGTCTATGCCTTTCACCCTGCAGCCAAAGGCAGGTTTTTAGGCTCAAGGTAGCAGCTGTATTTAGCAGTCCCATCAAACTGAAAACATTACTTGCCAGATTTCAGTGCAAGTAGGTATGTCAGCAAGGGAAACAGGATGTGGCCAAACGAACAGAATCAATTTTATTCTGAATTGAAGCTCTCCCCACATTCACACCCAACACAGAGCACTTCCTATGCAGGTGCAAACAAGCTTTGCAGGTTCTCCATTCAAGATCTCACATACTAAGCGTCCTTGAAGAGTTTCAGTGGCAGTTTACTGGAGGCACATTTTCACTAAATGATGCAGGCTCAGAAGGGTGCGGAAAAGTGTGTCACTGCTTGCAACGAATTTCACAAAAACATATTTCACTGAACCGTCACAACAGTGAACAGGTGTGCTAAGTGGGTGATGTCATGCATTTTCTGTGTAGAAAACATTCAGTGTTCAGTGCTTGAAAGACATAATGAATCTCCAATTAAAGGAAATATTTTCTAACTGAAGAAAATATTGTTGCATTCCTTCAAATCATGGGATTTTTGTTTCTTTTTTTGTTTGTTTATCTATGGTTACAATTTGTCCAGGGAGGTTTTCTGTGCCTTCCTCAGAGGCTAAGAGATTGTGACTTGTCCAAGGTCATACAATGAGTCATGACCAAGCAAAAATGTGAGGCCTTATCTCCAAAGTTGGAGCCCAATGCTTAGACAAGTATTCTGTGCCAGCACTAAGGAAAATACATTCCACAGATAAATAAATCCCACTTGTCGTTTCCAACAGACATCACAACCTCTGAGGATGCCTGCCATAAATGTGGGCGAAATGTCAGGAGAGAATGCTTCTGAAACTTCTGAAATCATACAACCCGGAAAACTCACAGCAACCCAGTGATTCTGGCCATGAAAGCCTTCGACAACACATATTATTTGTACAAGCACACACAGCACATTCAAGACACAAACGATTAGCTCTCCTTTCCTATAAAGAACCTGGGAGTTTTAGTGTTAAGATCCCCAAGCTATTATTCTGTTAATTCTTTGGAGGAAGCCATTGCTAGTAAACTAGTTTAAAAACTTATTTAGTTTTGTATTGTGGATATAGGCTGTTGTTTGTTCAGAGACCAGGCTGTTTCTCTTGAAAAGCACCAGTATACCAAATGTACTATGTCTTGGTCTCAGATCCAGGCATTGACCAACTTGCCTGTTGATTGATAAGTCCACTACTCCAGCCTGCTGCCAGAACTCTTGTGATAACAGAAGAGAAACCCAATATATAGCTGTTCCCTGTCACCACCACCACCACCTCCACCAAACTGGACATGGTCCACCTGATGAGTGGAGATAGGGAGGAATAGGGGATATTGGTTTGGCCATGGAGAATTAGGGAAAGTGAAGTTTATAATAATTTGGGATAGAGTTTTCTAAACCAGAGATATTGAAGAAGGATTTTATGATGAGTAACTTGTTCAGTAAAAAAGAGAAATCTGTTCTAGAAAGTAGCTATAGGAAGAGGCACAACCATGACAATCAGATACCTCAATATGATCACACAATGATCACTATGTCTGTAATAATACAAGCCAATATGTTTGAGCTGGGGAAAGAATGGGATTCAATTGTGAATTCAGAATTAGACACAGTATTCTAGGAGAGGTCTGGCAAAGGCAGAATAGAGGGACACCATGACTTCCTTTGATCCCGAGACACTATATTCCTTTTGATGCAGACCAAAATCCCACTGTCTTTTTCAGCTGCTGCTTCACACTGTTGGCTCATGTTCAACTTGTGGTCTACTAAGACTCCAAGAACGCTTTCACGTGGACTGTCATTGAGTCAGGTGTCACATGTTGAGGAAAAAATGTGGAAAGGAAAGCAAAAGTCTGCTCAGAAATTATGAACACTGAAATGGAATAGAAATAAGCAGAAAGATATTCAGATTTTTTTTTCTTTTTCGTGTCTGTCAGCTCTAGATCTCCATGCGGCAACATGAGAGATATTCAGATGGCTTGAACAGAAAAGAAAAGGTATCAACTATTACACCCCAATATTATGGATGTTATTTACATGTATGCTCATCAGCATTACTCTCTGGCCCCTTCTACACTGCTATAGTGTAGCAGGTAATCCACATTATCTGCTTTGTACTGGATTATATGAGTCTACACTGCCATATAATCCAGTTCAAAGCACATAATCTGGATTTTATACAACAGTGTAGAAACGTACACAAATTTTGGTTTATTTCTTCAGTCCATGTATCTGAATGAAATGCTCTTGATTGCACTGATGTTTTTTTTTTTTTTTCAAAAACACAATGCTGGGCGTAAGTTTTACTCTTCACTCTGAATAACTATGCCCTTGGTTATCAATACATAAAATTAAATAACAGCAAAGTATCTGGTTGTAAAACAACAATAAAGTGGGGAAAAGTTACCAAAAAACTCAATAAAACCTCAATTTCCTCTAGTTGACCTATTTAGCATAAATGGAAATACTTGGAATTCCTTCTGTTTAGTAGAAACACTGTGATTCAAAGTGTAATAATTCACAGCAGGATTGCTCCAGGTCACAATATGGGGAATGTACAGCTACATAGAGCACCATTTGCCCTCCTCATTAAAAGAGCTGGGGCATAAGAAGACAAGGCCAAGAGATGAAAAGATATGAGAAGATGCAGTTGCTTAATCTCCCCTTCCGCTGAGGAATTTAAAGGTATACACATGGCATCCAGACTGCAAACTGGCAACTGTAAATCTAGTCATAACATGACAGAAAATCACTTTGGTGACATTGCATATCCTGTTTGGACAATGAGATAGAGATAACCTATTTATGGGAAAGAGATAGAATGGTATCTGCTGGTACAATAATTCAGGATGTTTGTCTTGATTACTATAATAATCTCTCCTGCTATTTCCTACATGCACCATTTTATCAGCCCATTTGAATATTTAAATGTTTAATATAGACAGAGTTAGTGCTGTGGATTGCAACCAAAGGGCAACTGCCCAGACTCATGCTCAGTGAGCTGATTACTAACTCTTGGAGTTGATTCTTCTTCATCCTTACTATTGCTTCCTCCTTTCCCTTCCTAAGAACTATATCATATTAGCCTATTATCTTGCAGCAGTCATGTTGTTGAAGCAAACAGAAATATGCAGTATGGAAAGAATCATGACCATACTTCTCTGCAACTGGATTATGATGCTGCTTTGATGATGAACAGTCCTACAATGACTCTTCCACATGGCCTTGCTAACCTCGCCTTCCTACCCATGTATTCCCTACATAGTAATTGTAGAATTAGGGAGAAAATATAAAAAGAAATACAAAAGAAAAGGCAAAGGAATAAAACCAACCTTATCTTGTTTGGGAATAGTGAGAGGGAGCAGAAAAGAATCACACCCACAAATGCCATGCGATTTCCAGAATACTGGACTGGTCACACCATCAGCAGCATTGGAATGGCAGCACTATTGGGCTCCATTGACAGGTTTTTTCATAAAGGAAAAGATGACATCCATTATTGATCGAAATGGAAAGAAGCAACAAGAGAGATGTGGTTAAATGTCAGATAAAGATGGGATTACCCTACTGTGATTGCTATGAAAACAGACCTGCACAACCTGCGGCCCTCCAGATGTTTTGGCCTCCAATTCCCAGAATTCCTGGCCATTGGACAAGCTGCCTAGGGCTTCTGGGAGTTGGAAGCCAAAACAATTGAGGGCCACTGGTTGTACAAGTCTGCTTTTAAAAATCAAGCAAATAGTAGAAAGAGCGGGGAGAAGGAGCAGTTGAATTTTTTTTTACCCTCCCCCTAGGAGATTATGCCCACTGGCTTCAAAGGGAAGGATAAGCAAAGTGTGAAGAGTAGGAAAGACATGACAGCACCTACCCTGAGTCCTCTCCGCTCCTGGAACTGGCACAAGTCACCCCAATTGAGAACAAGAAGGTAGGCTGCCATAAGCAAGGCTAGGGGCAACCATCCAGTTTCTGCAAATTCATGATCAAGAACCTTTTGTGAAAGGAAGACATATTTGGCCTGCACTTATTCTAATTTTTGTATTAAGCTTCTTGTTGAGATTGACATGGCTGGATTTGTTTGTTTTATTTCTACTTTAGTATTTAATATTGTTGGGATTATTACTATGTATTTACTTATGGAGACAATGGTTGTTTGTAAGTAATTCTCTGTCTGTTGCTTTTGAACTGTTGTAACTATTGCTGCTTTTTTGTGTCAGGTGTGACTTGAGAAACTGCAAGTCACTTCTGGTGCGAGAAAATTGGCCACCTGCAAGGACACTGCCCAGGGGACACCCGGATGTTTGATGTTTTACCATCCTTGTGGGAGGCTTCTCTCATGTCCCCACATGGAGAGCTGGAGCTGACAGAGGTAGTTCCCCCACTCTCCCCGGATTCGGTCAGCAGTCCTGCCAGCACAAGGGTTTAACCCATTGCGCCTCCGGGGGCTCCTACTATTGCTGCTTATTATTTGATATGTCATGAGCTGATTTGGGAAAGATCACATGAAAAGTAGCACAGAGATACTACCGGTAGGTGGTGGAAGAACAACCACAACCAGATTTCCTGTCACTCCAATCAAAATAGTTCTTACCTTTTTAAAAACCCAATACATATACCCATGATACAACACCCCAACTCTATGTGTTTCTGAGAAGCATCACATGCATTTTCCCCATTTTAATTCATTTTAAAATTTTATTGAATAAAAACTTGAGGTCAGATATGTCTTTCTATGCTGTCATCAAAAGCATATAGGCAATCTGGGCTGTCAATGCCATGCAGTAAGATGGTGACATATCAGGGAGTGCAGTTCCATTGGTTTGATATAAGGAGTGATATCAACAATCATGTCACCTACACAAATCATTTTATTTCACATATCTTCAGAAAACATTAGATCAATCCAGTATGTTTATGCAGAGGCAAGTCCAATAATCATCATGAGGCCAATTCCAATACAAATATGTGCAGGATATCAAACTCCAATCCTAGTTTAGAAAATTTACACCTTGAATTGCAACCCCTCAAATCCCCTAGCATAGACAGTGGCAATGGGGGCAAGGGATCTGGAGAGTCATAGTCCCAAAAGTTATGTTTTCAAGGATTGAGATAGAATAATGCTGCTGCTGTGTGCCTTCAAGTTGTTTCTGACCGATGACAACCTATTTGTTTAGAAGAGCTTTGCCTTTGAGGCTGAGGCTGAATCTATACTGCCATATAATAGTCAAGAACTGCATTATATGGTCAGTGTAGACCCATATAATGCAATTTATCTGCATTGAACTGTATTACGTATATGAGTCTACATTGGCCATATAATTCAGTTCCAAACTGAATGGCAGTGTAGATCCTGCCTGGGAAAGTACAACTTGCCCAAGATCACTCAGTGGGTGTCATGCCCAAGTGGCAATTCAAGCCCTAGTCTCCAGATTTGTGTAATAAGAGCTATTTTCTTTGGATTTAGGCCTACTTAACACTGCATTACAATCAGAAAAGGCTACAACCCAGTGCTAATTTAGTTGGAAGTAAGTCCCCATATAAGCTCAGTGGGACTTTCTTCTGAATAAACATGCATAAGATAAAGCGGCACAGAGCAAGAAAAATAATTAAGCAATGACAGACTACAAATTGGGAATCTGATTCCCTGGTCATCTAGTTGCAATCCTTTGATGAATCCCCGGCACAAGCACTACATGAACACAGCTAATTTACATGTCAATTTATGTATATCTACATAAAAATTTAATGTTACCTACTATTTAACTATTTCATTAAAAACAACCATTAAAAAAACAAAATGCCCAAATTGGTGACAGTTCTACTTTGCCAAAAAGCTAGACCAAAATGCATGAAAGTGTGCAATAAATTTCAAGGTACATTAACATAATATCAGAGTGAGATATATAGAAGATATACTCTTGCCAAATATTTCTATGCACCACTTATTTCAATTGGTTTTCTCTTGGATGAATTATTTCACAGACGTCGACCTAATGTTACACTATTTCTTCCTCCTTCTTTTCAGATGAAAGAACTACATTGATAAAGGTATCTTCTTACAGCATTTCCAAATGTCCTCTGATAAGCAAACAGGATCATGTTATCTGCCTTCTCTTAGGTGTCGCTGTGGCAAAGGGTCAGAACCTTCTTTCAGTTTAAAAGCCCTCCCTTCATGAGCAAGACATGTGGCAATGCTGCACAATGGTACAACACACTCATGAATAAGAAACCAGGAGGATATTATGGGGTTGTCTGGCTCCTTTCAAAATAAATCTCTGGCTGGAATCAGTGGGATTACAATGTACTCCATTAGGAAGTCAAACTTTATAGCAATTTGTTTGCAGGTGTTACTCTCTTAAAAGTTGACACTCTCGTTTATTCATCTATATACTTATGACATATACTGTTTCTAAAGCCAGGTTCACACACTGATTTTAAAGAGGAACAGAGTTGCCTATAGTCACATCACTCTTGTCTGAAGGTGAGCAATTCTGGCAGATATAAACGCCCATGAGGAATTGGGGCGCCCGGCTCCAAATCGATGGCGCAATCTTAAGGCCGGTGCGGAGGCAACCACTCCACTTCTTTTTCACTGAACACATCCCAAAAATCCTGGTATTTCTGAGGCAACGCACCCAACTGCTGCGTTGGAATCTCCTGCACCTGGCACCCTTGCCACAAAATGCAATGTTCCTTACAAAAGGATGAAGTGAATCGTAACTCCAACTGAGACCACAAAATAGTGCGATCGTGTTTCGCCAACCACGGAATCCCCAACACGACCAGATGCAGGATTTCAGTGATCAAAAAAGAAATGTCCTCCGCATGGCCCCCCCACCCTCATTTGTACTGGCACAGTATAGCGAGCCACAGGACCCGCTTTCAAATGGCGCCCGTCAAAGTTTTGTACATCCCTTGGAGGCTGTAAGTCCCAACACTCTAGTCCCAGGAACTTGGCAAAATGATGATCAGTGAAATTGTTGGTCACCCCGGAATCCACCAAAGTGCCTTGACTCTGCACCTGACACCGGTACCCCGGAAACAGCAACCAACCGGGGGCCCGGTTTCTTCTTGGCAGGGCACTCCCGGGAGAAGTGCCCACTAGCCCCGCAGTACCAGCACAGGTTCAGCCGTTGCCGCCGGGCCTTCTCCGCAGCATCAATCTTGGGACGAGTAGACCCCAGCTGTATTGGCTCCTCCCTGTCTGCCGCCTGTGGAACCACTGGCATAGGCCACAGAGGCCCCAGCTGCTTGACAGTGGCATGGCTTACCTGCCGCTGAGTCATGAGAACACCATCCAGCCGAAGACACAGCGTAATCAACTCCTCCAAAGTGGCTGTGGCCGGTGCCCTAGCCACCTCCAGCTGCATTTTCCGACTGAGCCCTGCCTTGAACTGGCTCATAAATGCAGCATCGTTCCAAGTGAGCTCCTGCGCCAAAACACGGAACTCCGAGATATATTGGGCCATCCGACCCTCCTTCTGCGACAAGGCTCGCAGCTTACGGTCTGCCGCTTCCTTGATAGCTGGTCCTCCCCAGGTGTCCCGCAAATGGTCCATGAAGCCACGAGCAGTAGCCAACACGGGGGCCTGAGCAGCACGCAACACAGTAGCCCAGGACAAACCCACCTTAGCCTCCTCTGTGGGGAAGTCTGCAAGGCGCACAGTGATGTAAGAGTCACATTGTCTCATGAAATCCACCACCTGCTTGGCGTCTCCACAAAATCTGTCTGGCATGGCCATAGGAGTCCTTGAAGCCAGCCCCAGGGCAGCCACTTGCGTCTGCAAGGCCTGGATCTGTTGCTGCATCTGCTGAATGTCAGCCGGCTTCATGATGGCTGGTGAAGAGCAAGGATTTAATGTTTGGGTCAGAGCAAACTGTCGCACCTCAGCGTAGATTCACCTTGCTCAACACACAATCTCCACCAAAGCAGGTTATGGACTTTTTACTTTATTGAAGAAAGGTAGCAAAACTCCTTTTAGAAGCAGGAACAACGAAGCAAAGGCTAGTTATAAGTATAGTCTTAGAGTATAGGTCAAGAACTTTTAGAGATTACATAAAATCCAAAGGTAGCATGGTAATTCCAAGGAACATGAATATATAGGCTGCAAGAATAATCTAAAGCATGGCTTGAGGCTGGAGCTGCTTCTCCAGTAGCGAGAAATTGCTCTGACAAAAGACTTCCGTTAATCGCATCCCTTTTAACCCTCTTTGCAAAACATGAACGCATTCTTTTGCACTCTCGTATCTCCATGCCTGCTTGCAATTCTCACATTGACATAAGCCTGATTTTAATTCCAATCGAGCAGCTCAGTCTAGTGAGCCCTCCCCATCATTCCCACTTCCATCCAAGGCCGGTTGAAGGTCAACCTTCTCATTATTTGACTGGGAACCTTCCACCCTCCTTCCGTTCCCATGTCAACCTTGGCTTCTGAATGCACCTGGCTTTCTTCTCGGACAACAACACTCTCTGAAGGAAACTGAAACTGAACTCCCCGTTCATCATCGGACTCACCCTGAGAGTCAAGCTGAGTCACAACACTACGGACAACGCAGGCTCTTTGGCTTAGAAATTGAGATGAGCACCATCCTCAGTGCCAGAGAATCGAGGCCCACCTCCCAGAGGCAGAGATGAAAGGAGAAGCCTTTACCTTTATCTGTGTTTCATTGTTTCTAGGCATTGAATTTTTGCCTTTGTGTCTGTATATGCTGGAATCCGCCCTGAGTCCCCTCGGGAAGATAGGGCGGAATACAAATAAAGTATTATACGTAGTATTACTATTCTTAGCAACAAATCATGCAGATAAGTGCCCAGCTTTGCAAACATTCCGAACTTCTGATTTAACACACAAGGAGCAGATCTGAGGCATAAGAAGTTGCCACTTAGATACACCTTAACAAATAACTTCCTACTTATCATGCCAGTATGCTCATCCAACCAACCTTTCTTACTATCTCTTATGTTGCTGTTGATTGAGTTGTTGGGTGCTCACTTGTCTATATCTTTGAGAGCATGACCATGCCTCATATTAAATAACATTAAGAGATGCATGGCATTTAACCCATTATATGTGACAAAAAATTCAAACTACACACACATTCATGTGGCTATACTGTCACTTCTTCAAACTCCTGTTTATATACAGAGCAAAAAGTAATCCACAGATTTTACACTCACATAGTCATACGCTCCAACATTTCACAAATGGAAAGCAACAATCAAGTGTAGTCAATACTGCAGAAGTTTTTAATGAAGAAGATCACATCAGCTTGAAGAGGTTACAGTAGTTGCTTTGGCCTAAGCCTACTAGTCAAGACAAGATTCCCCACTCCTCTTCTCTACCTTCTGCGAGTTAATTGAGTGCTCAGTCTGCAGCAACTGAAGTAATCTAAAGGCAAAGGGGGAGAGAGAAACTGGAACTTTTCAAAAGCAGCCCAAACTGTGTGATGACAAAGACTTCATTGCCAAATCAGGATAGTTAAAGAGCATGGAGACCTTGGTAATGGCATTAAGTATAATGATTTAAGCATCAACACAGTTGTAAGAGTGCACTACTCACATTAAAGAACATCAAGTATAACAAATGAGAAAATATTTATTTTCAAACACACATATATCTCTTTCAAGATAGCTCTCTGACCCTTAGATTTCTTCCTTTGCTCTGAAATGTAGAGTAGAGGGTGCTGGCCCTGAGATCTGGCAATTCTAGTGAAGACAGACATCCTCATACTAGCAAACAGATGTATGCTACCACTTTATAGGAACATGTAATAGAAGGATACATTCAATTTTAACACTGTCTCCAAGGCAAATGTATTTATGTTTCATGTGAGTATACAAGATTGCCCAAAACATTCTGCTCAACTGCAATCAAATCCAAAAGAATATGAAAGTGGGAATCTAATAAGACTCAAAGCATTACCATATTGAATACCATAACACATTTGAGAGGTGCGGCTAGCCAGTAGCTGAGAAATGATGTATATTAAAATGCTGTAACAATTCCAAGTGGCACTGACCTTCTACAACACCTTATTTTACATTATGGCCAAGTGTTAAGTCTCAGCATTTCTCAAGATGAGTTTAATGTGGCTTTTGCTGTTTACTCTTGGGTCTAATTTCTGTGGCTTTGTGCAGCACTATATTAAAGTTTTAACATTGGTTATGCTTTATAATTATTTCTCCCCGTCCTATAAAAGGAAAACAAAAAGCAAATGTAAGAAATCACCTGGGACAACAGGAAAATACCAGCTCTTGGATGTCAGTAAGGTCAAAGTGCCTGACCAGTCATGGCCAGACACCCCATATTCTCATTTACACCTAAGGCAACATAAAACCTGATCAGAATAACAAAAACTCACCATACAGTACAGTTGCATGAAACAGAAAATCTTCATTCTCACCTTTCCAGAGCTCCATCACCTCTGCCTCCCAAAGGCACTCTATATGTTCATGGTTACATGTCATTTGTAATTGAACAAGCAACATCTTGTAATTGTGGATAATTGGTAAAGGCGTACAATTACTATGACACAAAGGATCAAGTGATTTCTTTGCTATAAGAATCTGGTTTCATTGGACTTGGCTAAACCCCATGTTTCCATCAGTGCTTGCGGAGCAAGAATGAGGATATGTAGTTCTGTGTTTTATTTTTCTAAGACAATGAAAGAATCCATCACATAACAATTTCAATACAACAGTGGCTTACAGACACAAACCTTCTTACAGATCCTTGTCCTTTTTTTTTGGCTGCAAGGGATATTGCAATGTATAATCCACACAATAACATTACCATGTTCGTTGCAGTTAGTTTTTATTTCACCTTACCCTACCCATAGCAGATAGCAGTGCATTGATGGTGCCTTGAACTATTGAATTTGGGTTCTCTCTCCCATATGGTTTCCTTTCTTCTTTATCTATAAAGACACATATGTTCTTCTGTCTGTACATGTGCAAAAGCATTTGCACACTTGTACATGTACCTTCTTACAGAAAGCATGATCCACAAATGTTGCTATCACCCTTCACCTGCTCACCTGCTCTCCTTTATAAGAAGATATGAGAATATTTCTTCTTCACACTACCAGACATAACAATGCTATTCAAGCATTCCCTTCCATATCTCCTTATCATTGTTATGTGGCTCAGGCTGAACTCCTCTGTGATGCTTTCTACATTCAAAGTTCACTGCCATGAGTTGGGTTCGTACAGCCTGAATTTTGTTGGATACATTGCCAGCATTAATTCATACTTACCTAAAACTTTACCATAGCCTATGAAAAGGCATTTCTTTAAAATAAGGCTCTTTAAATTTTCAACAGGATTAATTCAAAAGATACTAGTTCAGAAGCATATGGCTACATACAGGCCTAGTGCTATTTCATTTTTAACATTACTGAATATTTTACACTGATAGAATCCTACCTATCTTACCTTCATATACTAATTCTACCATCACTACATTAAGTCTCAATATAATAATTCATGATCTACATTATTCCTAACAACGATCTCTCTCTAATTGCCAGAACCATGTTTTTTTAGTTTTATCCAGATGGGGCAAATGTGTTAGGAGGCTGTGGTATTTGTTGCTGTAGTTCTGTTTCTTTGGGAGGGGGGGGGGGGGTTTAACATCCAAACAATGATGCCATTGACCCCAATTATTTTCCAGCAATTTCTGGTACCAGCAGCAATATTTTATTCTCATCCTCAAGTGGTTTTTGAAGGAGGGGAAAGACTGAACAATAGGTTCCTTTGTCCACTTTTTAACATACTTTTGTTTTGAAGTTGCAGTGTTACAGTGGATCAGTGAAATAGCATTTTTGTAAATTCAGCTCTATAGTTTTCCTCTGGTTCAGTAGTTAGGAGACTGTAAGATTTTTTTATTATTATTATTATTATTTGTGTCAGGAGCAACCGGAGTTGCTTCTGGACTGTAAGATGGAAGTACATTATCAAGACTGTTGGCGGGGGGTATCGTCATTAGTGATTGAAAGTGACTCTTCAAAACTCCCCTTTGCAGCCTGTTAGGGCATCTCCAATGAGCTGCTGATGAGGACACGGGAAATTATGTCTGCAGCACTCTCCCCATTGGGGCCCCTTTTAGACAAGCAGTCATAGCAGGACCTTGAGGTCTCTCTCCAGCCACCTGTTTTCCATGTACCCTATGATTACAGAAGTCATTTGACAGGGACACCGATCTCAAGGGGTTGGAAACATTTCAGTTAGGGTGCTGACAGCCTGCAAAGCTAGTTTGAGGGGTTGGTCCCATCCAGCATAGCTATAATGGCAGAGCTCCATTGTTGTAGTTACATCAGTGTAGCAGAATTTCAGCTATTCTATCTATTTAAAAAATCAGAGCTATAAAACAGGAAATTTAATTTATGTTCAGTTGTGTTGGTTTTTCAACTACTGTATTTATAATTTAATTATTAATAATTATTTCATTTAAATTTTAATAAAGATACATTTTTTAAAAAATCAGAAAGGATACCTGCTTTTCAAACCATAGGATTGACTCAGAAAACCATGAATCAGAATTTTAAAGCCCTGGCACAAATCCAAAAAAATCATAACAAACAAAACCCAAAGAGTCACAGCGCAAGAATTCATACCTTTTTTTACCAATTTGCAAGAATCCTTGATTACTCAATTACCACTGATATTCCAGCATGTTAAGCATTCATTCTGATATAATACTTCCTTTATACAATCTAGTAAAAAAGGTAAAGGGTTCCCCTTGACATGAAGTCTAGTCATGTCTAACTCTGGGGGTGGTGCTCATCTCCCTTTCTAAGCCAAAGAGCCGGTGTTGTCCATAGATGCCTCCAAGGTCATGTGGCAGGCATGACTGCATGGAGCACCATTACCTTCCTGCCAAAGCAGGATCTATTGATCTACTCACATTTACATGTTTTCAAACTACTAGGATGGTAGAAGGTGGGGCTAACAGCAGGAGCTCACCCCGCTCCCCGGATTCGAACTGCCAACCTTTTGGTCAGCAAGTTCAGCAACTCAGTAGTTTAACCTGGAGCACCACCAGGGGCTCCTACAATCTAGTATACAATCTAGTATACAAGCCTAATATTTATGGGGGTCCACATAAATACTTTCCTATTATGATGTCCTTACATTTTACATGAGATACTAGTAATCCTCATGGTGTGTTCAATCACAGGATCCCATGGCTTCCTGCTGATACTCTGAGCCAATGTTTCACTTCTTGAAAACATTGCTACTGTTTATCTTACCTCAGGAATTTAAGAAGAGAAGAAAGGCACCCTCCTTTAGACATCTGAGGCTGATTCAACTGAAATTATTGCCAGAGAGAGACGAGCATACTTTCTTTTAAGGGTTTGTGACCTGCCCACCTCTTGCAAAGACTGTCACGTATTTTCCTGTACTTTGGCAGAGTACTGGAAGCATCCCCAAGCCAGGAGCCAGCGAGGCCCCAGATTCCCAAGAGCAATGCAGGAAAGTCACTGTGTAATAAAGAGTCCACACACAGGTATTCTTTCACTATCCTGACATTTCTGGATATAGAGTTGGATATAAATATTAAACTAAATAAATGCTCTGTATCCACATTTTATTACATAATAGAAATAAGTAAGTTCCCTTATTTAAAAACACCATACTTGTGGAGCACTACTATTGAGACTTTAACAGTATTTTTTTTAAAATGACCTAAGACTAAATACAAGAAGTCAAAGTGAGTGAAGAAAGATGACATCAAGCTGAGAAACGTGGTAGTACACTGTAACAGGGAGACCCAAACATTTGAAACACTACCCTAGCTAGGATTTTAAAAAATTAATGTCATCCTACATGCTGTGAATGCAGTTCTTGAAAGCAGGGAGTTGGAAGTAAGCGATAGGAAGCCATATTCCTAGCTGCCCCCTCCAGTTTTTCAGATGACATCACCCCCAGTTTCTGGATCTCCCCAGGTAACTGAGACCCAGATGCGCGATTAAAAATGTACAGAAAGGAAGGCAAATATGCAGGTTCTATTGGCCATTTCCCACTGCTTGATGTCTTTAATATTACCTTCATCCTAACCAGCATGGAGAATAAAATCCTACCCAGATGGTTATTAATTGTCTTGAAAGCACAAATCATCATCATCATCAACAACAACAACAACCATCTAAAACTGTGGTTCTCAACATGTGGGTCCCCAGATATTCTGGCCTTCAATTCCCAGAAAACCTAACAGCTGGTAAACTAACTGGGATTTCTGGGAGTTGTAGCCTAAAACACCTGGGGACCTACAGGTTGACAACCACTGATCTAGAAAAACGTTCACACTTACGCACATTGAAATCCATGAACATAAGGATGCCTAAATCCTTTGGTTCACGTGTTACTGAACTTTATATTGTCACATATGAACAAACACTTGATTAGTGCTTATTCAGACAGTTAAAAAAAACCAGGTGAGAGTTTTGGCTTCCAGCATACTTTAGTTCATTAGGGAGTTAAGGTTTTCGCTCCATGTGGGTATGTTTTTTTTTTCTCATTCCCTTTCTTAATAGCCTCTTCTTTCTTCTTCTAACTTATGGCCTAAAAGTTCTTACTGGACTCTTCAATAAATAGGATTTGCCTCCATGTTGACTCACCATTCAACAGTTGAATTAGCAGCGCTGTTCTTATTGGAACTCACCAACAGAATGCTAGCCTATGTCTTTTCTGTTCTTAGCTACTGCGTACTCAAGAAGAGTTTCCCTCAACCACGTTGATTCTCAGCTCACCTCCCTGCCTGCTCTTGCTCTTCTTACTGCAGATGATCCACACAACTTTTTCTGTCCGCAGACCTTGTGTGACTCTTGTCCTTCAACTGCAGTTTCCTCTAACTTGATGTTTGTATCAACTGCCAATCAGTCCCATGCCCTATCGGTCCCAACCAAAACTGCCAATCAGTCCAAACCAAATCTAAGCTTGGCAACTGAAATGAAAAGTATACTGTTCTATTTTCCTGTTTACCCCATCTGTACTTCACTCCTTCTTCCGTTGCTTGCCCTATACAATCGATGCTCCATGGATTCTGCACCCATGGATTCAAAAATCCATGACTTTAAAATATTCAAATAATTAAAAAAACATTGATTTTGCCGGTTTATATGGGAGACACCATTTTACTATGCCAGTATATAAAATGGGACTTGTGGATCCATGGATTTTGGTATCCATGGAGGTCAAGGATTTCCATGGATTTTGGTATCCTGGAAACAAATCCCAGCAGATAACAAGGATGCACTGTATGAAATAGAATTAATTGTAATCCCTTTGGATCAGAGATCTGTCTTGACTCTGTGTATAATGCACATAGATAACAGAATACTAATGCTCAACACCCCTTATTCTTGCTTTTCTTTTCTTCTGCTGTTGTCCCTTAAAATAAGCATATAACCTAATAAGAATGAAAGCTCTTGCTCATTCCCACATGCTTCCCTCTCTCCCTACCCTATCCCAATGAAGGCCCACAATGAACGAAGAGCAGATATACATGAAGGTAAGAGCAAGGCTACGCAGACTCTGGTTTCTATTCCGCCATTAAGATCTGCCGGTGGGCAATGCATCATACATTGTCAAACCTATATCTGCCCTGTTTTGATCCTCTGATCCCTTTATGATATCCTGCCTTGATCTCTTCATATCTACCACATGGCGGATGGTCATCCTGCTAGGATTATGGGATGCTGCTCTTTCAGCCTGGTCAAAATCCCATCCAATTTGTGGGCCTGTCAAAGTGCGGCAGAGGCAAACCACAAAGGCAAATAAAAGAATGACTTCTCCGGGCAATTGAGAAAACTCTCTACCTCATAACACCAGAGGCCAAAGGAGTAAGCAATATGGTATGAATTAAAATAATCCCATGGGAAGAAAATCAATCCTTTATTTCTTTTAATGGGCAGGTGGACTTGACTTTTCTCTTTCTCCCTCCCTCCTTTTCCTTTTGTTATGGCTGCGATAAGCAGAGGAGGGGCCGCTGTAACCTCTCTTTGGATCGAAAGGTACTGGAGAATTAAAAACACTTTTCCAAGAGCACTCTGTGGTCTCCAGTGATCCATATTATTTATTCTGGGCTCAAAGGATGGAAACATCTGGCATGCACATAGTTTATTTCTTTCTGGGATATTTCTGCAGGTGTCACCAACCTGGAGATCATTATTGTACCTTGCTTTCAAATGATTGGGAGAAAGCATTCAAAGAAGGGGAATGGAAACAAAGTTCATAGTTGCTATTCACATCTGCATGAGAGGAAAGACCTCTTAAAACATCAAAAGAAGTATATGAGAAAAAGCTGCCTTGAGAGTTATACAGTATTTGGGGATTGTGTCTAAAGGAGCTGTTTAAGTGCATATCTTCATGTTAATAATATACTTTTAAAAAATAGTGGATTATACAGGAGTGTGGTAGGACTCTGTCCATGGCTTCCACAAGATTGTATTTGATGAAGGGCAGCTGTCAGATCTCCCCATAATCAATATTCCAGATTTCATCACACAAGGTTTAGAAATGATGCTACTGACCCTCCACAGCCTCCTTCCCCTCTTCATTTGACATGTAAAACTGGCTGGAGAAGGGTGAAGGACAATTCCTTATTCATAGATTTGATATTCAGCTTCACTTACCCATTGTGTCACTCCGCACATTGTTATTGCAGATAGCCAGCTTATTTGCAGGTTCTACTGCGTTTTAGGAAATTTTATAATGCTTACAATTTTTGCTTGGATTTTACTTGTACTGTTGTTTTTATACTTATGTTATGTATAACTATGCATTGTTGTTACATGCAGCACTTGCAGTGCTTCTGTAAGCTGCCCTGAGTCCCCTCGGGAAGATTGTGATGGGGTTCAAATAAAGATTTGTTATTATATTATTATTATTATTATTATTATTATTATTATTATTATTATTATTATTTTATTATGACACAGCAAACAAGATAGATATGCTGGGTTTCGTATCAAAAAATCGCAAGTCGAACACTTCCCAAGTGTCTAGGACTGTGTGATGTGTTTTCGGATGATGCGCACAGATCCCAGCAGGGTGGCCTTTTGCAGTTGGCAGATCATAATTTTGTCAATGTCTATTGTTTCCAAATGCCGTCTGAGATCTTTTGGCACGGCACCCAATGTGCCGATCACCACCGGGACCACCTGGCTGGTGACACTTTATTGTTTGGCCATTAGGCATATTTATACCCTCACTTTCAATGATTTTTCCCTTCTTCAATGCCACTGTTGAACATTTGTCCAAACCAAACTCCATGCTGATATCAGTGCTAAAAAGACGGACAGTGTTAGTCAGAGACTGGATTTCAGTTTCCGTTTTCCCATACAGCTTCAGGTCATCCATTATTATTATTATTATTATTATTATTATTATTATTATTATTATTATTATTATTATTCTAAAACAAAAATCCCCTAAAAAGTCTTTGTGGGCCTCTCTTGGCCCTCTAGTGTGATTCTATCACATGCCTCTAGTCCATGTCTTAAAATATAGGACTCACTCTTGTCCTTTATTAATGAATCCACTGGGGGACTTGGGACACACCTGCTGCAGATACTGTACTGGGGTCATGCTGTAGCTCCATTCCATTCCACCAAAAGAATGACATAACAGAAAAATCCAAATCTGGAAGCATGAGAAGTCAGTCTTCCACATTCACTGGGATTAGGGGTACATGACCCTTGAAAGTGTGAAAAATCACAAACAATAACATTGCTATTTTTTAAAATGTGAGAGTATATCTCTCTAGGAACATTGACTTTCTCCAGCATAACTCTATGCTCAATGTCTAGCTTACCATACTAGAGGGACCTAGAGCAATGGTTCTCAACCTGTGGGTCCCCAGATTTTGTCCTTCAACCCCCAGGAATCCTAGCAGCTGGTAGGTTGGCTGGGATTTTTGGGAATTGTAGGACAAAACACCTGGGAGACCCACAGGTTGAGAACCACTGACCTTGAGATTCCTAGAAAGGTGTTTTGTCTATAAACCTCTAAATATCCCAGTGTGCCTCTATGGTCAATTTGCAGCAGAAATGGACCATAGTCACACTGGAGAACTTAGACATTTATATGGAGAACATTTTAATGAAATCTATGAATAATCAAATCCGCAAATGTGGAAGAAGACCAACTGAACACTCCTTAAGGCTATAGAAAAATACTGCAATAATCAACTGGAAGCCTAAAGCCAAGACTGGCTCCATAAGTACCACCAACCGTCTTGCCGACCTAGATGCAACAGAGCTATATGAGAGCAGCAGAGGCTGCGCCAATAATACTCACTGACAGTCTACTCGAAGGGCCAGTTTTCCCTGACTCCTTCCTATCCCATCTCACCCCTGTGAGAGTAACCATTTTCAAGAAATGGAGACAATCCAACAAACCAACATATCATTACCAGAACCAAGAACATCTGCAAGAAGCAGGTGAAGTGTAAAGCAAATCCCCATGACTGAAAACATTTAACAACCTTGGCTCATAGATTCCAGTTGGTCTCTGTGGCTTTAAAAAGTCACAAGAACACATGGAAAAACTTTGAGGAAATGGAGTAAAAAAATAATTCCCTCATTGTGTGTTTCTTCTGTTACCACTGACTTGGCTATAAGTTACCCAAAAAGTGAGATTCAATAAAAAAAAATTAGATTGTTGTTGTTGTTACAATGAGACTCTCATGGTGTCTTATGAATTGTTAAAGCAGTATAGATTAAAAGCCATAAAAATATAAAATTAAAAGTGATTTTAAAAACAATCTGGAGAGTTAAAATTCAATCAAAAACAATATAAAGTAACACATGGATTAAGCAGAATAGGGTTCAGGTGGCCAGTTTTCAGGGTACCAGCTAAAATTTCAGGAAACTGTTGTGATTTTCTAGATTTCTGGGAGACAAATCTCAAGACGAGTAGCACTGAAATAAATTTGTGGTTCTTTGGAATTTTAATTCAAACCAGTATGGATTACAACTAATGTGAGTGCTACAACTCACAATTGAAAACTTACAGCCTATAGATTCAGGGAGTTGTTGTACGACAAATAACTTTTCCAAGCTCCAGAGAAATATTTGAGTGTTTCACTGAAGACTGCATTGCCAAACTTTAACACATAACAGGGAAGAAAAAAAAATAAGTGGATAATTTTTTAAATATCACAAAAATACAGTATGACTCCCATATCCACAGGACCAGTGGATTCATTTCTCCGAATCTGACAAAACATGACCCCTAGGCATTTCCTTGGTCCTCCAGCATGACTCTATGGTATTTTTAGACCAGAAGTACTTCGTTTCAATAGGGTTCACAATTATCTGTGGTTTCACATGTCCACAGGAAGTCTGGGTATGGGGGTTGTATGGTAAGAAGAGATTATTAAAATCAGCGCAAGTAAGGATGACCTCAAAGTTAGGTTTTTAAAGATGCAACAAGAAAGCAGTGGCCTCACTAAAGAAGGCAGAGTCCAAACCATACCGGTGACATTATTAGAGGAGTGACTATAACATTTTTGCACAGTATATCATTGGAAATATATTAATTTTATTTTTAAAAATACCCCTTTATTTGATATAACACAAAAATATTTTATGTCCAGTTTGCATGTACTGTAGCAATATACCTATAAAGCTAACACTAATTTACCTAATTTACCATTTGAATCTTCTAATGTACATGCACTTCAGTCACAGATTTTATTATTAACCAATTACAATGACACTTTGAATCATGTGGGTTCATCTGCAGGCATTACAAGCACATGCTGTTGTTTTCATTACTGCTTTGGGGGGGGGGGGGAGTTAATTGCAGATTTTGTGAAATTTGTTAGTATTTTAGCTACATTATTGTGGCCTAGTGTGGAAAGAGGACCATGGGAGTGACACCATGAATTAGCAGCACCAACAATATTGATGCCATTGCACGCAAGAGCATGCAAGTGAGTTAGTCTTCCTCCTACTGTGCTTAGAATTAAAAAAGAAGGTGGCATGGGCAAAGGAAACACATGCTCCAAGTGTGAAAACAGCTTGTGCTTCCTCTCCTGCCATTTTTATAAGGGTTTGAAGCTATTCTGAACACTTGCCCACTATGGCATCCCACCATATATTACTCTCAGTCCAATGTGGATCTAATATGCTTCCGTCTGTTGACATCTGCGCATAGCAGACAATCAGTACATCCCTTGAGCCATTCTACTAAAAGCTTTCCCAGACTGTAGAACAGTTAAAATTATATTGCTTTGGTTTACAGCACAATAACATGTGTGCATAGAGAAACCTTGCAGTGACCCTAAAATTCTTCCATGAAAATTATTATATGTGGCCAGAGATAATCACGCTCATGTCTTTGGCAACTAAGACATTTTTAAAGCCTCTTTTTGTCAGGTAATTTTGAGAGGGAGCACCTGATTTGATGCTCCATGGGTGAAACTGTACATTTGCCAAGGTCCAATTGATGAATCACCATGAAAACCCATAAATTAAAGCTGACTTGAGGGCAAACAAGATAGACAAACTAGAAAAATATAATTCAAAGACATAGCTGTGGGAGTCTGGATCAGTATGCAGAGAGATCCTGTAGCACCTTTGAGACTAACTGAGGGAAAGAAGTTGGTAGCATAAGCTTTCATAAAATAAGACTACTTCATCAGATGCATCTTTGCAGAGAAAGAAATGATTGGCATGGTTTTCTTATTGTTGATTTTAAGTACATATGGGTGAAAATTCATTTCAAACTCCTATGGTTCAGATTTTACCCAGAACCAAACATGGACTAAACACCATGTCCTTCTCCCTCTCCTGTCTCTAAGTCACACGGCCATGATGTTCTTGAATGTTTAAGAAAAAAGACAAAATGTATCTTTTTGTTTCCCAGATGTAACAAAAACCATGACTTGTAGTTACTTTTTAAAAAGCAGTGCTACAAGGTGTTAGCCTGTGATGCAAAACACATTTTCCTCTTTCGTTGCTGCCTCCACGCTTATAGTAGAGAATGACACAAGTATTACATGAGAGACATTTAAACAATGTGATATTTTTCCTCCTCCATTTAGTAAGGGGCTGCAGTGGCACAAAAGGTTAAACGACTAAGCTGCATAACTTGCTAATCGGAAGGTCAGTGGTTCAAATCCGCCGACGGGGTGAGCTCCCATTATTCGCCCCAGCTTCTGCCAACCTAGCAGTTTGGAAATATGCAAATATGAGTAGATCAATAGGTACTGCTTTGGTGGAACTGTAATGGCACTCCATGAAGTCATGCTGGCCAGATGACCTAGAAGGTGTCTACGAACAATGCCGACTCTTCAGTTTAGAAATTGAGATGAGCATCAACCCCCAGAGTCAGACACGACTACACTTAATGTGAAGGGGAAACCTTTACCTTTACTAATTAAAACTTACAGTAATGCTGTAAATGCTATTCCCTAATTAAATTACATCATAATGTAATATAGTTACTTTGTATACTCATGTATAAGTCTAAAAAAATCTGGGTCAAGCTATCCATGGATCAATGTAAGTTCTGCACCTTAACTCTTATTCCCCTTCTCTGAGTAAAATGGCAAAAGGCAAGGTCTTAGTCCCTTTCAGGACACCCAATGGAAGCACCGATCCCCTCTTCTCTCTCCGCCATGGAGCTGTTTCTGGGGTTTTTTTAATGCATAAGTAAAAAATAGCAGCAATCTCCAATCCCCCCCCCCCTTTACTCCACCCTTTACAAGTTTTACCCTCAACTTATCTATGACTCATATCAAAATTTATCATTTTGGCAACAAAACCTGCTCTCGACATATACATGAGGTTGACTTAAGCACATATGTATATGGAAATAATATGGCTTTTGGATTACTACAAGTAACTAGTGATTTGAAATTAGTCACTTCCAAGTGGTGGTTTTTTATCAGCAAGGCTCTTCACAATATTCCCAAAGGCTGCCCTATCTCCTTACATGTCTATGTATCTGTACATTAAAACATTACAATTTCCATAAGAAGCCCTTCTAGGTTTGCTGCTGCCTGAGATAGGGCGAGTGCTTACCAAAGAAAGGGCCTTTCCACGAGTGTGTATCCTGCAATTGTAGTATATTCTCCTCAGCAAAACTCCTTCATTAATATCTTTTGCAACTCAAGCAAAAACCTTGCTTATTTTCCTAAACTCTTTAGTAACAACTGTTTTATCACCTGTAGTTATTATGTCATTCTGTATGAATGTTGAATCTTATTTCTTCTTGTATGTAGTTTTTTATGTTTTTGAAATATTTTATTTAACACATGAATCCTTCTTGGAAATGCCTTTGAAGGGCAAGATATAAAAATTTCCACAGTAAATACTTTTCCTTAGTTTAAAAATGTAGGAGGTTATAATACATAGAATAAGCAGCCTATAATGTATAGACCTTTATCTCTATGCACTCTGCTTTCCTTTCTTATCCTATACCCTTGGCTTCTTTTTATTTTATTATTCAATCCATACATGTTATCAAATATCTAAAATATAGAAAATATTTGGTTTGTGATAGCATAGATTTTATCTGGTGAGAAACTAATGAATTTGCTGGTTCTCATTTCCACCTATAAAATATACTGTGGGTGCATCGATGGCTTGCTTTACTTTTATTTACATGAGACTGGAGACTAGCAACTGTTGTGGGGGTGTTATTTGTGAGCTTCCAAATGCCACTTGAGCCCCTGTGGCAACTTAGCTACAGTCACCAGTCCACAAATACACACACACAGCAAACTGATCCTATCGGGGTATTGAGGAGGCTTGCCCAGCAATAGCATTGCTATATTGAGCTAAGAGCCAAGAAAAACACTGGGCTTCATTTGTAGGTAGTGCCATTATATAGATTCCCTCATAGAATTATAGGACAAAAAATATGGCAGTCCTCACGTTGCTTCT
This sequence comes from Anolis carolinensis, assembly GCF_035594765.1. Classification (NCBI taxonomy): domain Eukaryota; kingdom Metazoa; phylum Chordata; class Lepidosauria; order Squamata; family Anolidae; genus Anolis; species Anolis carolinensis. Next base: position 309,936,268 of record NC_085841.1, read on the forward strand.
TGGTTTGTTCAATGACTGCTTTAGCAAACCCTGGCAAAGATTCCCATTGCAGCAGTACTCCTCTTGATAGGCAAGCGAAGTAGGTATTGGAAGGGCCAAAAAATCAATTGCTGGAATCCTTTTGCTTTTGTGAAAAAACAATTGCCAAAGAAGATGCCAGGTAACACCATTAGGCTTGTTGGATTGGATTCAGATTTAGGAAGAGAGAAACAAACTGGCACTAAAGCTGTACTGTCACACAATTATCTCATCCCATCATCAATGATGCAATGGGAAGGCAGGTTACAAGGATGTGCGGAAGCATGTTCACGAGACCACGAGATCACAAGAGAATAGTAAATCAGTACAATTGCACTATTAATGAGAGGTGCAATAGTGATGGTGCTAAACCTGGTATATATCCATTCCCCCTTGATGGATTGTCACCTTGTCGTGGTGAGGGGGCTTGCGTGTTCCAATGAACCTGCGGGCATAACCATTGGAGCCATGCACTCCTAGTGAGGGGGGGAGTTGCAGGGGAGGTTCCAGACCAAGCACAATCTGAAGACTTCAACGGTGGATCAGGCAGAAGATAACATGGCACATCTTACAATGGCTGTGAAGGCAGAAGAAGGTGGCAACAGATTGAGAAGCCACCATCATTGTGTTAACCATGCCACTATTTGGGACCCTCACACTCTGTGGAAACTGTGTGTTGATCAGCTGGGCACCGACCTCCACGCATTAAAAAAAAACTTATGCACAGGTATCTTCCAAGAACTTGGAAGGCCATGATACTCGGACAATGAGGGATCACCTAATCAAAAATCAAAATATATCTATTATCTATAATAATGAGACTGTAGCAGAATAGCAGGCTGGTGTGATAAACACCTAACAATATAGGCCAGTACATATCTACCCAGAACTAAGCTCTACTACACTTAGCAGGACTTCCTCTCCAGTAAGTAGATACATAATAACATCTCAAATTAATTGAATTTATTATTCCTGCAGCCTTAAAACGAAGTGCTGTTCTATTCAGTGGGATGATATCTGAGTAGGCAAGCATTAGATTCTGGGCATTTATGGTAACTAGATAATATTTACCACACTTAAACACATCAAATTTAAAAACATCTTTCCTATCTACCATATACCATGCAGCTTGTGGACAACTCTACATAGGGACCGCCAAACACAATGCCCAAACACAAATCAAGGAACATGAAAGGCACTGCAGACTAGCTCAAGTCAGCCATAGCAGACCACTTGATGAACCAACCTGGACACAGCATTATTTGAGAGCACAGAAATGCTGGACCACTTTAATAACCACCATGTCAGACGATACAGAGAAGCCATTGAATGAAATCCACAAGCATGTGGACAATTTCAACAGAAAGGAGGAAACCATGAAAACGAACAAAATCTGGCTACCAGTATTTAAAAAACTCTAAAATCAGGACAGTAAATAAAGAACAACACTGAGAAGATAGGGGAATTCCAGACATGAAACAATCAGGGCCAGTAAATACCTCCCAACAAAGAATTCCCCCAGGTAGGAAGCAGCCAGATTTTGAAGCTACAAGGTCATTTAATGCTTATCAAGGTGGCCAATTGCACAATTCACACTTGCCTCAAAAAGAAAAGAGTTCTTCCTGCCACCCTGGACTTTCCACAGATATATAAACTCCACTTGCCTAGTTTCCAAAAAGACCACACAACCTCTGAGGATGCCTGCCATAGACGTGGGCAAAACATCAGGAGAGAATGCTTCTGGAACATGGCCATAGAGCTCAGAAAACTCACAGCAACCCAGTGATTCTAGCCATTAAAGCCTTGGACAACACAAAATCAAATGGTTGTTAGCAACCAGAACTGGTTGCAGTTGCAAAATAAACAGGCATGAATTGATTGATTTCCTGATTGATTGATATGTCTAGATTCCTAATTCAACTTTGTTTAGGATTTAGGATGTGTTCACTGGTGATCTTGCAAAACGTTTTCAGGGCATGCATATGGGATTCAAGGTCTATCTACAAGCAAGGAAAGGAGGCCAACAAATCAGTTAACTTCTTTTGTTTGGGGCAAAATCTGCTTAGCAATACATGACATGCGAAAATACTACATAACTATCTATATAGAATGTTTTTGTAGGAATAACTATGAATCAACAGCTTTGGGTTTAACATAAAAAAAATGGATGCTTCTCCTGTCAAACCATAAATCTGTCAATAACATAAAGGGTGCAAAATATTCTAACTGGCTCAGTGTTTCCTTTCATTTCCTTTCTGGGCAGGACTCCCAGCAAAGCAGATATTTATGCACAGTCTATCCTCATTTCATCTAATTACAAGCCTCTGCATCTCTCTCTCTCTCTCTCTCTCTCTCTCTCTCTCTCTCTCTCTCTCTCTCTCTCTCTCTCTCTCTCTCTCTCTCGGAGAGGGAGGAGAGGTTTGACCGCCCCATTGTAGGTCACTTAAGGAAGGAGTTTCTGGAATATTCATTGATCCCATGAATGCTAAAGCATTCACAAAGTTCCCAGAGTTCTCTAGGAGAAGAAGTAGGAAAAAAAAGAAAAGAAAATCCTTTCCATTACACAAGTTGTTGGAGTCCACCAATGGAAAAGAGTTAGGACATTAGCGTTAGAACATACAGTGCAATAAATCAGCACATGGTGTATAGGAATGTTTGAAGTGCTAGTACATTAGCCAGCTACATTCAATTTTCTTTCTTTTTTTCAAGGACTGTGTCTCATGTCGAACCTTTGCCAGCATAAAGAGAGAGAGAGAGAGAGAGCTTTGGTTTTCTTGCCCTTTCTTTGAAATATCAAAGGCTGTCATAGCCTAACACTACATCATGGAAGTGTCAAGGCATATGTAACGTTTTATTTGGGCCAAATGCAAAGGGACTTATTCAACACATTCTGAGGCATAGGAGCCATCCCATGCTGTGAGCAGGCACAGTCAAAGAAGAAGTGTGAGCCCTGAGGCATACATCTACCATGGTTGCAGGCGGTAAAAACTCTTGTTAACATGATGGATTGTCTCTGGTTCTATCTGCTTGCAATCTGATTTACACTTCTGAGCCCTTGGGTAGTTAAGGGCATACCATTTTTGATGACAGCTAATAGATGGTTTCACACACACTTTCCCAATATTCAACATCTCATATGGACCTTTTCTTAAAAAGAAAATCTTAAACCACACAACACACCAAAATCTTAAACTGATTTTTTAAAAGTATTTCATCGTTTTCATAACCTAATGCCCAATCACAATGTAACAAACTGGTTTTTTTTTTATAGCAGTGGTTCTCAACCTGTGGGTCCCCAAGTGTTTTGGCCTACAACTTCCAGAAATCCCAGCCAGTTTACCAGCAGTTATGATTTCTGGGGGTTGAAGGCCAAAACATCTGGGGATTCCAGGTTGAGAACCACTGCTATAGCTTTGTTTGTGTGTTTCTTCCTCTGAAATACAACCTACAACATCTGGTATTTGTTCACCTGTTTCTGTGCCAACTCTTTCGATTCTCATTCAGTAATCCCTTCATTGGGATTATAATTGGCACAGGTTGGCTCAAATGAAAGTTTTGCTGTTGTCAATGGGATTCATCAAGATGGAAGGGTTACAGTCCTGGGTATGTTACAGTCCAGGGTATGTTGCCTGGAAAACAAAGCACATGGACCGCTTTGCTCTCAAAGGTCCTCTTGTTATATCCAAGTAGGCTGATCCTGCTTAGCTTCTAGGACAGTGGTTCTCAACCTGTGGGTCCCCAGGAGTTTTGGCTTACAACTACCAGAAATCCTTGCCAGTTTACCAGCTGTTGGGATTTCTGGGAGTTGAAGGCCAAAACATCTGGGGACCCACAGGTTGAGAACCACTGCTCTAAGGTCAGGCACAATCTTTAGGGTATTTACACCCTCAGGGGCACATACATAACTGAAAAAGCAATTCTGGGCACTTTCAGCTAGCATGAAGTACCAGTGAAATCAGTAGGCTAATGAATGAATTCTAGCCGTAAGGAGAACAGCAGATTGGTCAGTTTCCACAGTGCTGGTTTTCCATTGGGACTTGGTTGTCTCTGAAGAACTATATTCTGCTATACGAACTTGCCCATATAGTTAGGGAAAACCTTCTTTCTGTCTGAGAATCATTCAAATAATGCTTACCATACTTCTGAAGAGAAGTAAAATACTTCATTTGGGGTCTCTGTTAAATAAAGATAAAACTTGCTTGATGGCCTCTTCCTCAGTTAAAGTTGTCCCTCGGGAAATGGTGATATCTTCAACATTCTGAACTTGATGTCAAGAGTTGCTGACACTTAACATTAAGGCAACTACAGTCAATGTTTACAGCTATATCATTTCACACCATTTTGACATCATCCTGCTCCCAAAGTAAATGAGATAATGTAGAGATAAAGGAAACTTAATGCCATTTATGTATTGTCGAAGGCTTTCACAGCTGGAATCACTGGGGTGTTCTGTGGTTTCCAGGCCATATATCTGTGTTCTAGCAGCTTTTTCTCCTGATATTTCACCTACATCTGTGGCTGGCATTTTTGGAGGATCCTCAGAGAAGCCACAAATGTAGGTGAAACGTCAGGAGAAATGCTGCTAAAACATGGCCATACAGCCCGGAAACCACACAACACCCCAATGCCATTTATACTTCTTTGCAAGACTTGGAATGAGATTGTTTTTGCAAGGCTATTGTTTGTGCCTACAGGTGCCAGAAGCTGACACTAGGCACTTTTTCATGCAAACCATGTTTATAGTCTGTCCCTGGGAAGGTTATTTGTATGGCAAGCATCTCTATAGAAATAACAGCAACAACGTAATGGAGGTCTAGTTTCCGAGCATCACAGTTCTACAAGACCTAATGGATATTCCTCCCCCACTTCTGCCCAACTCCACTTTTAAAAGAATTATTGCTTTGGGGAGATCAGGTGCAACAGACCTATGAACCTCACACTCAAGCATTCCAAGCAGGTAGACTGAACGTAGTGGAGTGGGGAGCTGCTAGCAAGCCCTATTCATCAATGCATGCATTTGCTACCTTGTGTATACAGTCATACAGCTTATAAAAAAATATAAGCCGGTCAGAAAACGTATCCCAGCTCCCCTTACTGCAGGTCTATCTCTGCAGTTCTGCTTCCTACCATAAGCACATCTAGTGCATGAACCTGTCCAAGGAACTGAATAGTTGCATGCATCCTCTCACCCCACCCTACCCCCCAAAAAGCCACTACAGATTTATTTTCTGTACTATGAGCTAGCAATCTGCACCTGACAAAAATTGCTGTTCTGTGCACCTATTATTAAAAGGTTTATCATAGTTATGGTAGGTTGCTATGGGGGCAAAATAAGGACATTGACTACCAAATAAGAAATCCAGACACCAATACCCCATTAAGTGTTCTTTCTACCCTCAACTTTCTAGCAATGCAGTCGCTTCTGGTGTGAGAGAATTGGTCGTCTGCAAGGACGTTTCCCATGGGATGCCCGGATGTTTTTGATGTTTTAATATCCTTATGGGAGGCTTCTCTCATGTCCCTGCATGTAGCTGGAGCTGACAGAGGGAGCTCATCTGTGCTCTCCCCGGGTTGGATTCAAACCAGCAACCTTCAGGCCAGCAATCCAACCTTCAAGGGGGCTCCTAGCATTACAGTAATAAACAACTTTAGGTGCACATTTAGGAATACAGGTAGACATCCAAAGACAAGGGACAGGAAAAGTTCCAGCAGAATGTGGACACCGCAAATGTAAGAATTCTAAATGTATATAATTTTTAATATTTCACTCGGCAATGGTAGAAATTTGAGACTGAAGGAAATAATCATGGGAGGATTCTTATTTACAGTGCCAATGCCCTCCTTCCGTAGCTGCCATATCTGGTCTAACACATCTGCTTATCTGTGCTATGTGTTTTTGAAAGTATGATCTATCAGGATTCCTTCTTAGAGCTTTATCAGACATATTTAGAGAGCCCAAGACTCTATGCCAAAACCTTTGCATGAATACCTGGATAACTCCACTTGCCACTATCTCAGGTCACAAGTCACACAAGCAGACTCACTCATATGTCACACAAGCAGACACTACAATGATGTCATGATACGGTTCATTCAGACCCAAAGTATCAGGAGATACTAAACTATCTGAAGGTGTCATCAAAACACCCAGATTGACCCAGATAAGATTTCAGCATCATTCAGACATATGCAACATAACACAAGTGTGGGGAGCCAAACCTCAAAGATAGATAGGTCTAAGCAAAAAACCTGTCAAGTTCAGATTGATCACCATACTGGAGGGGGATGGAAGGCTGCTATAGTGAAAGCGTGCCACAGCAGAGATGCATTTCCAGCACCCTTTGCAAGCTGCTTCTCTTCCAGAGGAGTCCCAGATGGGTGCTGGAGAAGTGAAGAGAGGCAGCTAATTGTCTTGGAAACTTTAGCAATGGGGGAATGAATGGGACAAGAACTGAGCTCAGGTGTGCCACTCTACTGCCAGGGACAAGAGCTGCTCAGGTGGCACTGAAATCCATTTTCTGGCCAGACCTTTGTTCAAAGGCGCTGTGGTGGCTCGGCACGTGCCTCTCCCCCCAGCTTCTCCCAGGGAGCGCCTCCCCCACTCCTCCTCGCTCCAACTGCCCTTAACTTCGTATCAGAGATAACCTGGGAAATGCATTGCAGGCTGCTGACCGGCCTTGAACTTTGTGTGGTGGTTGCTTAGCAATGGCTAACCTTGAAGACACACACTGCGAGACAGAAGAGCCCAAAAGTGCACTGGGCGGATAAGCTTGCAATGAAAAGAAAGCTAGAAAGTAAATAATTAGGAGGAGAGAATTTTACAAATCTTTCTAAAGATCTTTTTTCTGAAAATGAATATGTGTGCACTGTAAGGAATGCAAAACACATTTAAAAGTTGGGTGGGGGCTTTATTTCTGTTATTCTAAGTATATATCAGTGCAGTGTACAGTATAACCTCCTTATCCATGGACTCAGTATCATGCTACAGACAATATCCTCCTCTCTCTTGAAGTGTTTCTGGACCTCGATAGGTCTTCTAGTGGAATTCTATGGTATGCTTTGGACCCAATTATCGCCAAAACACAGGGTTTCAGGTATCAGTGGGGGATTTTGGAGGATATCCCCTGCAGATATATGGGTCATAGTGTATCATCTGGATTCTATAATAAGACCTGGCATTTTAACTGAGAAATATTCTGGGCTAAAGAAAGGCTAATAAGCTGATGCTGCCGGTACTTTGGGAAGTGGCACGATTTTGTGCGTGTCTCAAAACTACACCTTCCTACTAAAAACTTATCTTGAAAGTATACATGCTCAAAGATAGTAAAACACAGGAGCTGAATAATATAATGTCCTTTTGCTTTTAAATACCTTATTTAAAATATAAGGGATAACACATTATCTAGAATTAAAACAATAGACATGACAATATGATCCAGTTTCTATTTATCCATCTAGAATGCCATTTTGCGTAGAAATATGGCATACACGTTTAATAAAAACATATCTTATGTATTCATACTACAATTTAAGGTAATTTCTTTTGGTATGCCAGTCCACGTGTTGAAGTTATTCCGTGCTGAAGCTTTCATCAAAGCAAAGTTTATACCACTTCTCAGACCAAATATTTGAAATGGGAAATGTGCTATTTCTAAAGAACCCTAGTAACATTATCCCTGGGAATATTTATTTTTAAGCACCTGGATTTTGGTGCAATGCGTTTCCTCCGAGAGGCAAAATCCCTGCTTGTCAGGAAGATCTTTAAAGGGACTGCCAGAGATAGGTCATCTCCAACTGTGATGGTTTAGCAAGATCTGCACAGGTGGTGGACTCCAGAGATAAGAAACCTGCCTAATCCGCTTTTCAAATGCACAGCCACAGAGCTGCCAACTCTTGCAATATTAGTAGGAGACTCACAATTCAAGATATACCTTCCAAAGCCCAGGGACTTACATTGTTTCTATGGTTGATCCAAATAAGCTGCCCGTCATCATATTTTTGTTTGCTCAAAACTCAATGGGAAGGGTGCACAAATGATCCAAAGGTAATAAGATAAATGCAAAAGACACGTTGCTTTGTTCTTTACCTAATGAATTGGGCCAAAAGGAAACACTTAGAACAGGAGTCCCCAAACTAAGCCCTCTGGGCTGGATGCAGCCCTCCATAGTAATTTACCCACCCTAAACTTTAGACTTAGGGCCGTCCTAAGCCTGAAACAACTTGAAGGCATACAACAACAATCCTAATTAACTTGATTATCTCATCAGCCAAATGCAAGTCCACACTTCCCATTGAAATACTGGTAAGTTTATGTTGGTTAAATTGTTCTTTATTTTAAACTAGCTTGGTGACCCGGCGGTGCTCGGATTATTAGAAGAAGGCATTGTTTGTTTTGGGATGTTAGGTAATATCACTGAAGTTTGGTCCACATCCACCATTGGCTGGCTTCAGTGCTGTCTGGATAAGGCTGAACTACAACTCCCAGATTCCCAGGGCAATCACCCCCAAATGCTGCCAGTATTCGCAGTTGGCCATGTTGGGTCTGTGTGCCAAGTTTAGTCCAGGTCTGTTATCAACTGGGTTAAGGGATCTCTGGATATGGGTGAACTACAACTCCCAGATCTGAGGTCAGTCACCCCCAAACCAGGCCTGTATGCACAGTTGGCCATGTGGGGTCTGTGTGTCAAGTTTGGTCCAGATTTGACGTCAGCTGGGTTCAATGCTTTCTGGATGCAGGTGAACTATAACTCCCAGAATCAAGGTCCATTCCCACTAACCCCTGCAGCATGTTCAGTTGGTCATTGGGCTTCTCTGTGCCAAGTTTGGTCCCAGTCCATTGACAATGAGGGTCACAGTATCAGTGAAGGTACTGCAAGTCCCATCATCCGTGGCAAGTTTGGTGCAGATCCATCATTTGTTGGGTTCACAGTGCTCTCTGGATGTAGATAAAGTACAACTACTGTAAATCATGGTGAATTCTCCTCAAAGCCCGGGATATGGCGCAGGCTGGTGAGCAGTCAGCTGCGACAAATCACTCTGACCAAGAGGTCATGAGTTCGAGGCCAGCTCAGAGCTGCGTTTGTCTCTGTCTTTGTTCTATGTTAAGGCATTGAATGTTTGCCTTATATGTGTAATGTGATCCGCCCTGAGTCCCCTTCGGGGTGAGAAGGGCAGAATATAAATACTGTAAATAAATAAATAAAATAAAATAAACCTCTTGTTCAATTGCTGATCAATTCCTCTGTTAACTGTGTGCCATAGGAAAGGGTAGGAAAGGGTTAAGGGAAAGGCAGTGGGCAGAGTCTTGCAAATTAAGGAACCCTGGGTTGTTCATTCTGGAGGAAAAACAGAACATCTGGGATGAAATTGTCCCTGTGTGAAAGCCTTCACTTGGGTGGGGGGCAGGATGGTGTTTGTGGAGGACACGGGCAGGGTTTGGGCTCCATGTTCATGGCGCTCACTATAACCCGCGTGTCAGTGGAGGGAGAGCTATTGGTGTCTCCTGCCCAGTGGGAACTATAGCTGTTTGTGGAGGTGGAAGGATGTCTGTGTGAGTGGACATCTCCTCCACATACACACATACACATTTTTCACTTTTATTAAGTGTGTAGAAGAAGAACGTTGAGGATATTGTATTGTTGTTTCATGTTTTTGCACTACAAATAAGATATATAGGAATTTATTTGTGGGGTTTTTTTTTTCAAACTATAGTCCAGCCCCCCTAACAGTCTGAAGGATTGTGAACCAGCCCCCTGCTTTAAAAGTTTGAGGAACCATGACTTAGAAGGTTCTTTGCTCTTAGTGAAAGAGTCAAGTATCTGTTCAGTTCTCTTTCATAGAAATCAGTAAGACTTGCATGTTTACTCAAAGATACACCCCACTGAGTCCAGTGAGGCTAGAAATGTGTTTGACATTGCTACCCATCCTATTCAGAGTTAGAGATGACTTAGCCCACCCCACCAAAATGGTACATTTCATTGCATACTATTATATCACACATTTAGGCATCAGATTGCATCCTAAGAGAGCTTAAAGCGGCTGTTCCATCCATCAGATGTGCATGTGTGAGTCCAAATGTCTACTGCAGCCGGCATGACAGAGGGGTCACTGGACTTTAACTGAACCAGACCAACAGCTCATCTACCACACTTACATTTACAGTTTCCAGCCTCCTTAGACAAACATCACACTTCTCAGAGGCAGCTCCACATACAACACAAAATTAGTATTGTAGGTTGTACCTAAGGCGTGTATTGCCCTGGGCAGATCTGACAGGTTCAGGAATAGACATGTGTACTAGATAAACTTCAGAATTTATTCATTTTATTTTTATTCCATCTTTCTCCTGATGTGGTGGCTATTGTGTACTGCCCATCACTGAAACATGGGTATCAGGTTGAAGACCATCTTGCCATTTGTACACACATCAACTGCTTTTCCACCTCTACCCCTGATGGGAACAAAAGTAGCTTTAAAAGGAAAATTGAGCAGAGAACAGAAAGAGGGGAAAAGGTTTTATTGTTCTTTTCCTCACTTCTCCATTTCTACCCTCAAATTATTTTGTGGCCCTGCAGAAATACGTTTTGGTTTGAAAAGGTGGAAGCATGACAAAAAGATGGGCAAAGCACCCACCCCTTTCTGGTGCAACATCCAGTTTGAATCTCTGATGGTAACCAACAGGATGTTAAACAAAACATTTAAAGCTCATGCCTGAAAGCATGCTAAAAGGGCTCTTTCCCGGTTTAGTTGTTCATGTGAATGCTGCTGGCGAAAGAAAATAGGACTATTTACCTAAACAAACTTTCTAACTGATATAAGTGCTGCATTTCAATTACAGGGACAGGAAGTGCTTTAAAGGGGCTTTCAGTGTCTTCTGAAAATGGCCTGATTGTTCAAGGGGTATTAAGATATACAACCCCTGTGTTTGTCTCCTGAGTAATTAGCATTGCCAACTAGCCATTTCATCGAAGAGCCTTGGCCTGCTCTCTTGCCTTTTACAGCGGCTTGATGAGCAGAAATCAGCTGCCAAAGCTTTTGAAGGCTTGAAGATAAACCTCATTGCTTGCTAATATCTGTACATCAGGCTGCTGGTAAAGGCATAGCTATAGTTGCCAGTTCAGAAGTTGGCAATGGTGTGAGTAATCCTTGGCTACTTACCCAGTATTGATGTCATGGTGGTGCCATTTGTAAGAGGAGAGAAAACAAGAGACAGGCAGGAAAGAATGATACCCACAAAAAGCTATAAAGTCCAGTCTGTAGTCTTAGGCAAGAAGATGTGAAATGCTATAGGATGAGCTAATTCCATTTGTATGTTATATTATTTAACTGTTCAGCAAAAGATAACCAAAAAGCAGATACAAATTATAAGATGTTCAACAGCTATTATTGCCGCAGCCTGGGAGGGGGGAAGCTCCTTTTAATTCTCTGAGATACAAAGTGTTTTTCAACCATGAAAGAGGCCGTGATTCTGTTAAAAGTTTATTTTGCCAAGAACCCATCAGCCTGGATAATTCTGTTTTCTTACTTTGTAGTATTATCCTCATTAAAGCAGGCTTTACAATTTAACATTCAAAACTCCCTTGCCTTCCAAACATTCCTTACTGGGGAGGCATGACACAACATATCCTTGGAAAGTGGTAGCTAAAGCACAACACATCCTCTTGACAATATAAAACAAAATGCATTTCCAAGAAGGGAAAAACCCACAACTATAAATATACATTCACTACTAGGCTTGCTAGCCCTTATTTTGTCTTCCACTGCAAATTGATACACAGTAACTAAAGTACTGTATATACTTTTGTATAAGTCAACCTCATGGATAAGCCAGAGGCACTTTTGGGGGGCAAATTATGGATTTTGATATGACATGGAAAAGTCGAAGGTAATTCTACGGAGAGGGAAAGCACCAATGCTGCCACAGGCAAGCAGCAGCCCTTAGCAGCTGCCACCATCCGGTGAACCCTCGGTTGCGCAATGGGTTAAACCCTTGTGTCGGCAGGACTGCTGACTGAAAGAAAGGTCAGCAGTTTGAATCCAGAGAGTGGGGTGAGCTCCCGTCTGTCAGCTCCAGCTTCCCATGCGGGGACATGAAAGAAGCCTCCTACAGATGATAAAACATCCGGGGCATCCCCTGGGCAACTTCCTTACAGAGAGCCAATTCTCTCACCCCACAAGAGACTTACAGTTTCTCAAGTCGCTTCTGACATGAAAAAAACCCAACACCACTTCCTTGTCCAGACATTCAAGAAGGAGAATCTAAAAGAAGCACCAACCCCATTTATTTTTTCCACCATATTGTGACCTCTGGCCATTCTGATGCCTGGGCAGAGAAACAGCGAAAGTGGCAACTCTTTGGTCTTTCCCATCAAAGGAGTGACGAGAGAGCAGAGGAAGTTAAGGCTTCTCCCAGTATAGACTAAGCTATTACCTTTCACTACTCTACTCAGAAAAAGGGATGGCTCCTTCTTTTAAAAAGAGTTAAGTTACAGCAGTCACATTGATCCATGGATGAATTGATCCAGTTCTTTTGGGTTGATTTTTGAACTAAAACTTCTAGACCTATACATGACTATATACATCAAGTAACTCATTTATTTTCTGACTTGAAACTTTTCTATTCAGGGCACATCAGGAGGGTTAGGCTAAGACAGGAACATGTACCCACAAGCTTTGGAACTGTTTTGCCAGGGGTTTGTTGAGCTAGAAAACAGGTAGCCATACACTGCAGAAAATCAGGCAAAAGGGCCCATTTGACTCTGCTGGAAAGTTCGGGAACCCATTGCTTTGTATCCAATTTCAAAAACAGGACTCATCTGTCCTTCCATTGTCAGACAAATATATGGAGAAAAGAGCAGAAAAGAACAGAATATAAAAAGGGATTGCTCCACTCGTTTTTGGCTTTCCCATGGTTGCCTCTAGTCCCATCCACTGTCAGTTTATTGCCTCCAACAAATTATGGGTGAGAGATGGCAGCCAACAGCAACAAATAGTTTGCCATCCCTACTCTATGCCATAACCAGTCTCATAGTCCTTTTGTCTTTCCCCAAATTATACCTAATTTTTGACACTTGTTCTACCAGGAAGGAGTGCAATAACAAGCATTGTGCTAGCAGTGGTACTAAAATGTCACCATTGCCAGATGAGGCATCACACAGCCCAGAAAGAGGTACCTATGTGTTAGAACAAGAGCCAGCATGTACAGTGAGAATTAGGAATGGAAAAAAATATTTTTAAATATTTGGAAAATTGTGAAAAAAAATGCCCAAGTTTCAGGAAACCCTGATGTGACAGGAATACTGGCAGTTCAATGACTTGTTCTGCATAATAAGGGGATTGAACTCAATGGTCAATGATCAGGAAAGCTTCCTTGGGATGCTCTAACTCAGTGGCTCTCAACCTGGGATCCCCAGATGTTTTTGGCCTTCAACTCCCAGAAATCCTAACAGCTGGTAAAATGACTGGCATTTCTGGGAGTTGTAGGCCAAAAACATCTGGGGATCCCAGGTTGAGAACCACTGCTCTATCTGGAAATCCTGCATAGAGCAGACAGCAGGATCCTGTACCCTCCTCTCTGTGAACAGTCTTTGAGGTATTTAAAGAGGACAATCATGTCCCCCTTCAGCCTTCTCTTTCTCTGTTCCTTCAATCTTTCCTCATATGGTTTGTTTTCCATACTTTTTACACTATTCATCTTCCACTGATTTTTCTAAAACCCACCAAACATTGTTATTGTCATTTCCGACTTATGGCGACCTTAGGTCACCCAATCATATCACAGGGTTTTCTTGCAGGATTTGTTCCCAGAGTGCTAGTCTAACACCCAAACCACTGCAAGATACTGACTCTACTGTTAGGCAAATTGAGATAGCCACTTCACCTAGCTGGACTTCTTGAACTCTCCAGATGACTGAAGAGGACTTGTTGGAGGACAGAGTCTTGTGCATCACCTATCCTGCTGCCTCAAATGTGGCTGAAGATACTATCCCAGGGGTGGGACACATGAAGCCCTCCAGTTATTATTGAACTACTATTCCCATCAGCCCTAGTTATCATAGTCCCTCGTGAGAACTAATGGGCTGTGCAATTGCCATCCCTGCACTATCCCAGCAGCAGTATGCATTGAAGAGTTTACTGCCAATCCAATGACCTCTGGATTATACTATTGACACTATTGTCATCTCAAGAAGAAAAATGGCTGGATCCAGCCCTCCCTCTTTCTATCAATGTTTCTCGTCTTTACATTTTCCTCTGCCAAAGCTGCTTTTAACTTTTAAAATTACATCCCTGCTAGGTGTATTATTTATGTATTAAAAGATGTATATCCTGCCCTTAAGTATGAATATTATTAGGGTAGCAATTCCACTTGTTTGCTCCTCAGTTTTTAAGATGCATCCCTGGTTTGACTTAATACACCCCCATATTCACTGAATACAAAAGTATGTATCAGTCTCAAAGTATCATTTAGGAATAGCAACACATGCATTTTAAAAGCATAAAAAGCCAAATCAAAAGATATGTTTTGTAAAAAAAAAAAAAAAAGTAAAAGGATTTCTGTACCCTCCAGGGAATGTTGATTTGAATAAGCCATGCACATTGCTGTGCCAGTCTACCCTGATAAAATAAAAACCAAAATCTCCACTATGTAGGGACAAAGAAGATGAGATACAAACTCTGAAAAGACTGACTGGCATGTCATCCATATATTCTCTTGCCTCGCTATAGCCTTTTTTCACCATAGCAGTGTTCCCAATAGTATTTGCCCCATGAGACAACTAGGAGAACTGGGTTACATTTCCATGAGACCAGAGGTCTAATTCTGACTCAGCCAATGGAAACCTAGGTGGAAACCTTTGACCAATTATGCTTTATCAGCCTCAGAGGAAGACAAAGGCAAATCACCTCTGAACCAATTATACCAAGCAAACCCCATGGTAGAATCACCTTGAGGTTGCCATAAATTGGGGGGGAAATGAAAACAACCACTACAACTACAACAGAGCTCATAAAGTTGAAGGTGCATCAGTATTTTTCAATTAGCAAGAACGATTATACCATTTCTTTTTATGCCTAGTCATCTCTCTTAGGTCCCTTCCAGACATGGTCAAAATCCATAATGGGTTCCAGATTAGCTTGAGGCATCCAAACAATTTCTCAGGCTAATCTGGATAACCCAGAGTAAACCTGGATTACTCTAGGATAAAAAAAACAGACCTTTCAGACTTTTCAATAAGGTACAGATCTTTGTAGATATTGGGCCTGTGGGTACTGACTCCCTTCTGCGATCCCAAGGGTCAATCCCCACTGCCACCCCAGTTTTTGGTCTCCAAGAGCCTGAAGAACTGGGATGGCACTGCCATCCTCCCCTCTCCAAAGCTCCTGATGCATCATTTTGAACTAATTTGTTGATATGAACCTGCTTACATTTTAAAAAATATTCATCCAGATGTACTTATGAGAACCAGTATTTCAAAATTTATCATGAATCCACCAGCTCCCAGTTATGGCCAAGCATACAATTCATTGAAAACATATTGTATGATCTGGTTGAACAAAGTTACATGTAATCACGCATATCACCACATGGAGAAGATGTCATTGTTCACATAAAAATGGAGTCAGGGATATGGTCACATGTGATTAATTTCTTCACCCTCATGAAAGAAGACAGCTCAGGACACAGAATATAGTGTCAATTGACAAGACCAGTTAACAGCATAGAAAAGAAAAACTGAGTTGCCAGTTTGCATATTAGCTCTGATTCTTGTAAATTTAAGAATAGTTTGATCTTTAAATGTGGCAAGCTGATTGGAGTCCAGAAATCAAAGGTTCTGCACCCTTTTGCACTAGACTTATAACAATATGATCTCATTTAATGGCTGTAGATACATCCTACACGCCCAATGTTTGTAGTCTGGAGAAGAACTAGAATCTCTGGAAGAGAATTCTGAATACACCTCCTGAAACTACAAGTCTCAGGACTCTGTAACATGGAAACATGGTAGTTAATATGGAATGATAGTGCTATAATTGTGTAAAGTGCCCTTGTTGTATATTTAACGCTTTTTTCCATGGGGGTTTCTTTTCTGATCCTGATCAGCTTCTTCCATTATGGGTCCAGATTTATATTGCTCCTTGCATAGAGAAATAAAGGCCCAGGAAAATCAACTGGAAAAATTCAAGAAAATATTTTTCTGTTTTGTTTTTTTTCTGAAGCCTCCCCCTCCTCAAAAAAATGAATGAAAGAAAAAACCAACTGGACTGCAGAATATTTTCTTCTAGAACGATGAACACAATGTTTAAGACAATATAGGCAGATATTTACTGCTCCCAAATAATGTCTTTAAAAATTATGTAAGCAGAAGACTTTTATGCTCCTACATAATTTCTTAAAAGGGTGTAAATTGAAGATTATATACAGTATCAGGTCATTAGCATTCTTGGTCTTGGTTTGCTTTTTCTCAGTTCATTTTATGGGAATGTGTATATTATGTCCACTTGACACTACAGAGAACTAGTGGAGAACAAGTAACCATGGAAAGCAATCCTTTCTCTGTGGATCCAACTGACAACCACAGGATGCACCGTTTTGGAGTAAATGAGGCCACAACTGTTACTGGTTATAGCTGTACAGAAGATTGGCACTGTAATGAGACTGGATCCAGGCATTGCCCAACCTCTCTGTTGGTTAATGAGTCAACACCTGGAATGACAGGTATGAGATACCATACGGGTGGATGTCACTGCTAGGTTCCCTTGTTAATTGGGGTATGGTGCACCAATCACCCCTCCTGAACTAGGTGTGTCTCCAGTCACCCATTCTACCAAAGTCCTGCTTCTTAGTTGGACTTGCCAACTACCAGAGCCTGTTTTCTGGATCCAAGTCCCATGTCAAACTGCCCAGGAAAGTTGAACGAGTACCATTTCATGCATGATGCCTTCCATAATTGCATAGTGGGTGTATGAAACAAAGCTGAAAGACAGACTGAAGCCAGCTTACTGAGGAGCATATTTATATACTCACTACCCAGTTGCTGAACCTGATTGAAACCATGCCTTAGTTTCCCCCAAGTCCTGCTCACTACCCAACAGTATCCAAACTGTTGGCTGTCCACTCCCTTCCTTCCCAGAGCCATGGCACACCTGGTTCAGCGTTCTCCAGATTGCAAACCCACCTCCTGGTGAATCAGGAATTATACTTTTTTGTTTTACTAATATTGCTGGTTTCTACTTCAACAGAGGTGGGGGGAGCTGCTCCTCCAACTGGCAAAACCAAAGAAGTTCTTTATAGTTCAGGCATTTCTGACAGGTCAGGAACTTGCGGTTCTATTTGCAACAAAAAATAAGTTTCAAAGAAGGTAAATTCAACATGTAATTATATTCTTAATAAGTTGCATGCTTAATGCACCATACATTTTGCCAAATCATATATATTACATTTTATGACCATAAAGTTACAAGGTGACTTTCAATACATAAAAAATACTACTATCGCTTTTTTCCAATTTTTCTGAAAATGTACAGTATATATTTTCCCCTATGGCTTCAACATTTCCAGAAACTTTACATCTCTATTCTTGTAGATGTGTATGTGAAATCTTGTGGGGAGATAAACAGCTGGTGAGGGTTTTTGAGAAGAACAGTCAGGAAAAGAAGTATTAGCACCTCTTTTCCACATATCCCCCTCCACATTTCCCTGGCTAGAAATCACAGCCTCCTGTTTTCCATTTCACTCATCTGTTCATTTCACAAATCCTGTCGATACTAATTGTGAATGCATTCTCCCAGTACAACCAAAACAATATGATGCAACCACCAAAAAGGCTTGAATAAATGCTGTTTTTCAGAAATACAGAAAAAAAAACCTTGGATAAAGGAAGCTAGAAGTAGTCCATTAAGGACTAGGCATGATGAGTAGCCACAGAATACTCCCTGACATGAGAACTTGAAGGTAAATGGAACTAATAAAATGTAATATTCTAGAAAAGGACATGGCTGACTGGTTGCTTCCCTGACCCCGATCAATCATACTTCAGTCTGCAACATTGTCTTTCAGATCCCACTTATCATAATTTCTTTATCATGTTAGAAGCAAAGATACTGCAAGTTGCTTCTGGTGTGAGAGAATTGGCCGTCTACAGAGACGTTGCCCAGGGAATGCTCGGATGTGTTACCATCCTGTTGAGAGGCTTCTCTCATGTCCCCGCATGGGAAGCTAGGGCTGACAGACAGGAACTCACCCTGTCTTGCAGATTTGAACTGCCAACCTTCAGGTCAGCAGTTCAGCCAGTGGAAGGGTTTAACCCATTGAGCCATCACGGCCTTATAGTAATGATACAGTAATACACTAATTTTAGATAATCCCTTATCTTAAATTCCAAAATCCAAGAAATTCCAGAATCCAAAACTGTCCACAAGGATGGCTGAGATAGTACTTTCTATTGGTCCAATGTAAACAAAATTTGTTTCATGCACAACATTGCTAATAAATATTATGCATCAAATTACCTTCAGGATGTGTGTATAAAGATGTATATGAAACATAAATTAATTTCATGTTTAGACTTGAATCCCGTCTCCAAGATATCTTATTGTGTACATATATGCATATACAGATATTCAAAAACAATTCTGATCCCAAGCATTTCATATAAGTTTTACTCAACCTGTATCAAAAGTCCTAAATATCCTCAAGGCATCAGATTCTATCTGATTTTGGTAGGTAAGCAGGGTCAGCCTTGCTTAGTTCTTAGAGGGAGATCACAAACAAACAGCAGCTCCTCTATTTAAGAGAAAGAAACTAGCAAATTCACCTCTGAATATTCCTTTCATAAGAAAATACACAAGTTGAAGACACATACGCATGCAGTAATAGTAGAGTGATGACAGTGGTTTAACAGAGCTTTCTTAAACTTGCAAGCAGTACAGTACAATGCCCATATCCCCGGGACCAGTGTTCATGGTTTTGTTTTTCTATGTCCAACAAAATATGTTCCCTCCAGGCATTTTCTAGGGCCTCAACATGACTCTAGTATTCTTGAGCAACAAGCCCTTCATTTCAATAGGATTCACTATTATCCATAGTTTCATGTATTCACACAAAGTCTGGAAACATATCATCCATGGATATGGCAGATATACAGTATTACATATATACTCACAGGCACACCTTTTTGTTCATCTATTTCACCTCACGGACCATCACTTTTGTCCTTCTTTTTAAAAACTACCCTCCCTTTTAAATCTCCTTTCCTAATTTCCTCTGCTTATTTTAATTTCTACTATCTCCTTCCTTATAAATTGTCATGGATTATATTTTTGTAAACTACACATTTGCTTTCTGTGTGCAGAAGGGATGTTCTCTTACAGCATACTCTGTTCCATTCCTCTTCCCCTTATCCCTTCCTGGATGTGGAAAGGATAAGTCTATGATCATTGTAACAAAAAAGGGTGAGGTATTAATCACTGTCTCACTAGAAATAGCCCCTAACCATAGGTATATGCAGAGGATTCTGTTCCTCAAACAGTGTGCAATAGACATGGGTAATATCATATTGTTTGGGCTACAGTTACCATAATCCCTTACTCCTGTGGGATTTCTGAGCACTGATGTCCAAAACATCTGGCAGACCAAAGGTTCCCAACACACAATATACAATTCTAATGGCCTTCTTTTACAGCCTTTGCAGCCGGTATTCCTCAGCTCCCTTGGGTTTGGGTGGGGGAATCATCTTTCTGTCTGCATGAAACTACTATGACACTAACATCCAAAATAAAAAACGCAGACTTGCAGATTTTTTGGACTTCCAGAAAAAAATGTTTATTTTCCCTGCATGATTATATGGGGTTTTAACAACCCTAGTGTGATAAAAAAGCCAGTGAGCTTCAAAGATTAGTGTCATTTCTTTGGTTAGCCTAATAAAGGCATCACCTATGTGTATTTGAATTTTATTTAATAGTCAAACATGGCTAGTCCTAAAATGATGGCCCTGGTGAGCTTTTGAATTAACAAGTTTGGTTATCATTATTTGACTGATGCTTTTTTAAAAAAGAAAATGTCACTTTCTCTAAAGTGGGATACTAGGTCAAAAGGACTGTAATAATAAACCCAGTGACAAGGTATCTCCAAATCCACTTGTGTTACTATGGAATACACCTGCAGGAACTCACTCTGCATTCAAATGGAGGGTAGGAAGATTGGAGTCTAAATATCCTAAAGGCCCCAGTCCTGTCTAATCTTGGAAGCTATGCAAAGTCAACCGTACTTAGTACCTGGATGGGACACCACCAGTAAATACTAAGTGCTGTAGGCTATATTTCAGTAGAAGGAACAGGCAAAACCATCTCTGAGTATTCCTTGCCTAAGAAAACATTATGAAATTCATGGGGAAGCCATAATTTGACAGGCAACTACAAGACACATACACACCCAAGTTAGTAAAGAAAGTTGCTTGTTATCAAGCTACCCCATATTCTTTAGTCTCAGATAAAAATGACCTAGGAATAAAATAGCCAAAGAGAAAGCTGCAAGGCTTTTCAATGCTAATCAAGGCGATTAATTGCAACATTCACACTTGCCTCCAACAGACAAGAATTCTTTCTCTCACCCTGGACCTTCCACCGATACATAAACCTCACTGACCAGTATACCTCACAACCTCTGAGAATGCCTGCAAAGAATGTGGGCAAAGCATCAGGAGAGAATGTTTCTGCAAAATGGCTATACAGCCTGGAAAATTCACAGCAACCCAAAGAGAAAGGCATTATTTGAGTCAAGATTCAGCACTACTTAGTCTCAAACTTTATCTGAACAAAGCATGATTATAACAGTAAAATTTAGCCATGGAAGACATTTCATAAAGAAGAGACTCTGAGCATGTGCAGCGTACACTTTCCTAACTACCAAGAAAGCCCTGCTAAACTCATACATCTAGAGCCAGTGCAGCCAGAAATGCTCAATAGAGAACTGCAAAAAGTATAATAAAAGTCTGTAGGTAATATGATTTTAACATTGGATTTGAGGCTTAGTGTCAGTAGACCCTTTGAGAATTTCAATGGGAGTAACAGAATGAGCTATTTGACTTGCAGAGCCCCAGCTCCAGCCATTACAAAGATGTCATCCTGTGAAAACAAGAATAATTGACTTTGTGAGTCCCATTGCCATCAGTAGGACTGCTTATAAAAAAGCTAGCTAAGCAAACAGAGGTTGATTGATCCCATCAAGTGAATGAAGATGGGTCTATTCATTGAAGGTTTGCAAGCCCTATGATGAAGCTCAGAAGCAATAAAAAGCCTACAGGTGAAAATCAAGCTTTTGCTGACATAAGCCGACCTACATCAGCAGCACCCAAAAGGAGTTGCTGGAAGTGCATTTGCCCCTGGAGAAATCAATGAGTCAGCATTGGGCCGGCACGCCCTGTTGATCCCATTCACAGCCCTACAGTGTGGAATTCGTCACATTACTCTGTGCCAAGCCGACAGTGGTTCCAGGGCCTGCCAAGCATGCCAACAAGCGATTCATGGCGGCGGAAGTTGTATTTTGCTCACACTGAAACACCCAGTATGGGCAGGTAGCCTATGATGTAGTCTTCGGCTGCAGTGATCTGCCGTTCCCATATGGGAGGAGCGTTGGGTGTGTTGGAGGAGAAATGCCAGCAACTCCAGAGACACCAAATTAAGTTCTTCCTTGAGGGCAGAACTCTTTTACAGCACTCTTTTAGGCTATAAACTCTTTCTTCAAAACGTCTTATTAAGAGAAAAAGACTTAAATCTAGTACCATTTTCTTTTTTGATGGTCTTAGCTTTTACCTGAGTATCCTGGGAAGGGCAGGAGAAGGGCAGAGAAAGCTAAAGCCCTTTAAAAGTACAACTTCCATGATTCTATAGCATTGTGCCATTGCAGCTTAAGTGTGTCAAACTGCATTAATTCAACAGATAAGATACACCCTCTGTCACCAGGAGCCTACCATTTTCCAGGTTCCACACCATTACCATTTCATACCCCCAGTCTAGTTCTAAGTCAGTGTCTCTTTGGGCCCCACATTCACAGCAATATTCATCTAACTCTTTTCTGGGAGCTCAATACAATAAGCATAGTGGAGATCTACTAATGCTTTG